>NC_088393.1:53158000-53768500 GCF_037993035.2 Macaca fascicularis | reverse complement strand
GGGACTACAGGCAGGTGCCACCACGCCTGGCTAATTTTTTTTTTTTTTTTTAATGGAGTCTCACTCTGTTGCCCAGGCTAGAGTGCAGTGGCGCGATCTCGGCTCACTGCAACCTCCGCCTCCCAGGTTCAAGCGATTCTCCTGCCTCAGCCTCCTGAATAGCTAGGATTACAAGCACACACCACCACGCCTGGCTAACTTTTCGTATTTTTAGTAGAGAAGGGGTTTCGCCCCGTTGGCCAGGCTGGTCTCAAACTCCTAACCTCAGGTGATCCACCCGCTTCGGCCTCCCAAAGTGCTGGGATTACAGGCATGAGCCACCACGACTGACCTAATTTTTGTTTTTATTTTGTAGAGACGGGGTTTCGCCATGTTGCCCAGGCTGGTCTGGAACTCCTGAGTTCAAGTGATCCACCCGCCTCAGCCTCTGAAAGTGCTGGGATTACAGGTGTGAGCCACCAAGCCAGCTTTTTTTTTTTTTTTTTTTTTTGAGACAGGATCTCAGGCTGGAGTGCAGTGGTGCAATCTTGGCTCACTACAGCCTTGACCTCCCAGGAGCCTTGCCCTCCCAGGCTCAAAGGATACTCCCTAGTAGCTGGGATGACAGGTGCATGCCACTGCACCCAGCTGTTGCCCAGGCTAGAGTGCAGTGGCGCAATCTCAGCTCACTGCAAGCTCTGCCTCCTGGGTTCACACCATTCTCCTGCCTCAGCCTCTCGAGTAGCTGGGACTATAGGCGCCCGCCACCACGCCTGGCTAATTTTTTGTACTTTTAGTACAGTCAGGGTTTCACCATGTTAGCTAGGATGGTCTCGATCTCCTGACCTCGTGATCTGCCTGCCTCGGCCTCCCAAAGTGCTGGGATTACAGGCGTGAGCCACCATGCCCGGTGCTAATTTCTTTTTTTAAGAGATGGGGTCACAGGGCGCGGTGGCTCACGCCTGTAATCCCAGCACTTTGAGAGACTGAGGTGGGCGAATCTCGAGATCAGGAGTTCGAGACCAGCTTGGCCAACATAGTGAAACCCTGTCTCTGCTAAAATAAAAAATTAGCTGGCCATGGTGGCATGCGCCTGTAGTCCCAGCTACTCGGGAGGATGAGGCAGGAGAATGGCTTGAACCTGGGAGGTGCAGGTTGCAGTGAGCCAAGATCACGCCACTGCACTCCAGCCTGGGTGACACAGTGAGACTCCATCTCAAAAAAAAAAAAAAAAATGGGGTCTTCCTATGTGGCCCAGACTGGTAGATGAGCCTTTAGAGGGTAGGTGCCTGTCCTACCCCAGCCCGCCGCCCTGTACCCCATACCCCAGGTGGGCTGGGGCCCACCTCCACATTCACCCTTACCAATGCTTCTCAGCCGATGGAACCAGCGGACCGTGCGAGGGAAGTGGCTGTAGAAGGTGGGATTGGGGGCTCCCAGGAGATCAAGAAGCATAAAGAGCTCCTGAGGAGAAAGGCCAGGACTGGAGGGGCCCGCGCAAGATGACGCCAGCCCCGCTTCACCTTCTCCCTCCCTCGCCAGAAGTCAGGGGACCCTGGTCTTACAATAGCCTGGATCCTGGTGGGGCCGGGGCTATGAGGTATAGACTCCATGAGCTGGGCCAGGTGCCGGGAACCGTAAAGGGAGTCCTTGGGTCCCCACTCCTTCAGCGCCTCTTCACCATCCAGGAAGAGCAGTTGCAGGGTCACCGGGGCTGCCTGTGGGAGCAGCAGGGGGCGGTCAGAGACAGCTCAGGACTAGCCCTCAGCCTCGGCACACCCACACTTCTTGCCCATTTGCATGGCTTAACAGAACAAATGAGATGTCCTCACTCATTGAACGTGGTAGCCAAGAGCACAGATTCTGAGTCCAGTTGTCTGGGATCAAATCCGTACTTGGCTGCTTCATAACAAAGCAGGCATGGGGAAGTTACTAACTTCTAGAAGCATCAGTTTCTTCATCTATAAATGGGGTTAATAAGAGTTTTTTTTTTGGTTTTTTTTTTTGAGATGGAGTCTCGCTCTGTGGCCCAGGCTGGAGTGCAGTGGCCGAATCTCAGCTCACTGCAAGCTCCGCCTCCTGGGTTTACGCCATTCTCCTGCCTCAGCCTCCTAAGTGACTGGGACTATAGGCGCCCGCCACCACGCCCAGCTGATTTTTTGTATTTTTTAGTAGAGACGGGGTTTCACCGTGTTAGCCAGGATGGTCTCGATCTCCTGACCTCGTGATCAGGCCTCGGCCTCCCAAAGTGCTGGGATTACAGGCTTGAGCCACCGCGCCTGGCTGAGGTTTGTTTTTTTTTTTTTTTTTTTTTTTGAGACTAAGTCTTGCTCTGTCACCCGGGCTGGAATGGAATGACACAACCTTGACTCACTGCAACCTCCACCTCCCAGGTTCAAGAGATTCTCCTGCTTCAACCTCCCATATAGCTGTGACCACAGGCGCCCGCTATCACGCCCAGCTAATTTTCGTATTTTCAGTAGAGACAAGGTTTCACCATGTTGGCCGGGCTGGTCTCAAACTCCTGACCTCAAATGATCCACCTGCCTCAGCCTCCCAAAGTGCTGGGATTACAGATGTCAGCCACCACGCCCAGCAATAACAGTTCTTTTCAAAGGGTAAGGTTTGAATCCAGGTCTTAGAACAGTGCCTGGCATGTAACTAAATAAGGATTATCTCTGATTATTATTCCTCAAGCTCAGTTTGGAGAAAGAGATAGAGCCACAAATGAGTAATTATACAAACAGCGAAATGCAGTTGAGACAAATGCTTCTAAGAACTATAGAGTCCTGAGAGGGCATAGGAAGGAGGCTGGGGGATGACCTGGCCTGGAGAGGGCGTTGGGTCTTTTGGGAAGGGATGTTTGCCATGAGAGTGGGTAGGAACTGGCCTGGCAAAATGGAGCAGGAGGAAGAGCATTCCCAGCCAAGGGAGCAACACAGGGCAAGGCTGTGGCCAGGGAAGGGGTCCCAGAGGTTTGAGAGGAGTCCGGAGGGTTTAGCAAGGGCCAGGGAGTGTGGGCTTTGTTATAGGGACACTGGGGAGGTACGGAGGGGGGTTGAGCAGGGCAAGACCATGATGAGATCTGTGTTTTTCTTTTCTGTTTGTTTTGAGACAGAATCTCGCTCTGTCGTCCAGGCTGGAGTTCAGTGGTGTGATCTTGGCTCACTGCAACCTCCGCCTCCCGGGTTCAAGTGATCCTCCTGTTTCTTTTTTTTTTTTTTTTTTTTTGAGACAGAGTCTCGCTCTGTCGCCCAGGCTGGAGTGCAGTGGCCAGATCTCAGCTCACTGCAAGCTCCGCCTCCCGGGTTCACGCCATTCTCCTGCCTCAGCCTCCCAAGTAGCTGGGACTGCAGGCGCCCGCCACCTCGCCCGACTAGTTTTTTTTTTGTATTTTTCAGTAGAGACGGGGTTTCACCGTGTTAACCAGGATGGTCTCGATCTCCTGACCTCGTGATCCACCCATCTCGGCCTCCCAAAGTGCTGGGATTACAGGCTTGAGCCACCGCGCCCGGCCGATCCTCCTGTTTCAACCTCCCAAGTAGCCAGGATTACAGGTGTGCACCACCATGCCCAGCTAATTTTTGTATTTTTAGTAGAGATGGGGTTTCCCTGTTGGCCAAGCTGGGCTCGAACTTCTGACCTCAAATGATCTGCCTGCCTTGGCCTCCCAAAATGCTGGGATTACAGGCGTGAGCTACCATGCCCGGCCGGGAAGGCCTCTTTAAAGGGGTGACATTGGAGTGGACACCTGAGTGAAGAGTGGGAGTCAGCCAGGAAGATATCTATGAAAAGTATATTCTTTTTTTTTTTTTTTTTTTAAGAGACAAGGTCTCTTGTCACCCAGGCTAGAATACAGTGGCATGATCATGGCTCACTGCAGCCTCAAACTCCTCGACTCAAGCCATCCTCCCCTCTCAGCCTCCCAAGTAGCATGCCACTACACCCGGATAATTTTTTTTTTTTTTTTTTTTTTGAGATGGAGTCTTGCTGTGTCACCCAGGCTGGAGAGCAGTGGTGCAACTTCAGCTCACTGCAACCTCCGCTTCCCGAGTTCAAGCAGTTCTCTGCTTCAGTCTCCCGAGTAGCTGGGGTTACAGGTGTGTACCACCAAGCGTGGCTAATTTTTGTATTTTTGGTAGAGACAGGGTTTCACCATGTTGGCCAGGCTGGTCTTGAACTCCTGACCTCGTGATCCACCCACCTCAGCCTTCCAAAATGCTGGGATTCCAAGCGTGAGCCACCGAGCCTGGCCAGAAAAGCACATTCTATCCAAAGCAAACAGCAAGTGCAAATGCTCTGAGGCGGGAGTGAGCCCTGCGGGTTTGAGGAATCCAGAGGAGGTAGGGGTGGCTACAGCAGAGTGAGCAAGAGGTGAGGGGTGGGAGATGAGGCTGGAGAGGTACCAGGGCACAGCCCATGGGCCAATATAAGGACTCTGGATTATGCTTGCGGGATGCAATGCAATGCAATGAGGCGGGAGCCCTGGGAGGGTTTGGGGGAGAGGAAAGAGAATCTGACATCTAGGAGGTAAAAAGATCCCTGTGATGGCCAGGCGTGGTGGCTCACGCCTGTAATCCCCGCACTCTGGGAGGCCGAGGAGGGCAGATCACCTGAGGTTGGGAGTTCGAGACCAGCCTGACCAACATGGAGATAGCACGTCTCCACTAAAATTACAAAATTAGCTGTGCGTGGTGGCACATGCCTGTAATCCCATCTACTAGGGAGGCTGAGGCAGGAGAATCGCTTGAACCCGAGAGGCAGAGGTTGCGGTAAGCCAAGATCCCGCCATGTGCACTCCAGCCTGGGGAGCAAGAGTGAAACTCTGTCTCAAAAAAGGAAAAAAATATCCCTGTGACACCGTGCGCGGAGTAGAGTGGGAAGATGAGAGGGATGACAAATGTCCAGAAAAGGTAAGGTGGGGGCTTGGGAAAAGGTGGAGGTAGCCCACTACCCTCCCCAACTCCTGCTCCTTACCTGTTCTTTGGCCCTGCTCAGCTCCAGGTCAAGTGCCTGGGCCAGCTCCAGCAGCAGGGCACAGGGCACAGCCGAGTCTGTGGCCCCTACAAACGGGGTCGATCCGGGTGGGAAGAGCTTCGAGTCATAATGGCAGGCAAGGGTGAGGTGACGGGCAGCCCCCGGGTCCAGCGTGGCCACCACATTGCCAAAGTCCACTGGGCCCAGGGGCGTCGAGGCTGTGAAGGGATCCAGCTCCACGTGCCAACCTGCTGTCAGGGACCGCAGCGTGGCCTCCAGGAACTAGCGGCAAGAGAGAGGTGGGAGGGTGGACGGGGACTGGGGAGGAGGTGGGGAGAAGGGCCACGTGACCTGAGCCATGTAGAGCAGATGGGTTGACTCTAAAGTCCCACTCTGATTTAATGGATTTCTTTCTTTTTTATCTTTTTCTTTTTTTTTTTTTTTTGAGACAGAGTCTCGCTCTGTCACCCAGAAGGGAGTGTAGTGGCGCGATCTTGGCTCACTGCAAGCTCCGCCTCCTGGGTTCACGCCATTCTCCTGCCTCAGTCTCCTGAGTAGCTGGAACTACAGGTGCCCGCCACCATGCCCGGCTAATTTTTTGTATTTTTAGTAGAGACAGGGTTTCACCGTGTCAGCCAGGATGGTCTTGATCTCCTGACCTCGTGATCTGCCTGCTTCGGCCTCCCAAAGTGCTGGGATTACAGGCGTGAGCCACCGTGCCTGGCCTCTTTTTTTCTTTTTCTTTTTGAGATGGAGTCTTGCTCTGTCACCCAGGCTGGAGTGCAGTGGCTCGATCTCAGCTCACTGCAACCTCCGCCTCCTGGCTTCAAGTGATTTCTCCTGACTCAGCCTCCCGAGTAGCTGGGGTTACAGGCCCCCCCCACAACATCTGGCTATTTTTTGTACTTTTAGAAGAGATGAGGTTTCACAATGTTGGCCAGCCTGGTATCAAATTCCTGACCTCAAGTGATCTGCCTGCTTCGGCCTCCCAAAGTGCTGGGACTATAGGTGTGAGCCACTGTGCCCAGTCCCCTACTGTGATTAAAATCATTCCCTTGACAGTCCTGGTGAGTACCTACTGGGTGCCAGATGTTGGGGTGACCCCGCCTCTTGAAGCCAACAAGACTCATCACAGCTTACCCTTTTTTTTTTTTTTTTTTTTTTTGAGACAGAGTCTCGCTCTGTCGCCCAGGCTGGAGTGCAGTGGCGCAATCTCGGCTCACTGCAAGCTCCGCCTCCCGGGTTCACGCCATTCTCCTGCCTCAGCCTCCTGAGTAGCTGGGACTACAGGCGCCCGCCACCGCGCCCGGCTAATTTTTTGTATTTTTAGTAGAAACGGGGTTTCACCGTGGTCTCGATCTCCTGACCTTGTGATCCGCCCGCCTCGGCCTCCCAAAGTGCTGGGATTACAGGCGTGAGCCACCGCGCCCGGCATAGCTTACCCTTAAATAGCTCTCACTGTGTGCTAAGCTCTCTTCTCGGAACCATAAAGGGGAGGGACTGCCGATACATGATCCCATTTTGCAGATGAGGAAATGGGCTCAGAGAGGTTAAGAAACTAGTTCCGGCTGGGCGCGGTGGCTCACGCCTGTAGTCCCAGAACTTTGGGGGTCTGAGGCAGGTGGATCACGAGGTCAGGCGTTCAACACCAGCCTGGCCAACATAGTGAAACCCCGTCTCTACTAAAAATACAAAAAAATTAGCCAGACGTGGTGGCGGGCACCTGTAATCCCAGCTACTCAGGAGGTTGAGGCAGGAGAATCACTTGAACCTGGTAAGTGGAGGTTGCCGTGAGCCGAGATTGCGCCACTGCACTCCAACCCAAGCAACAGTGTGAGACTCCGTCTCAAAAAAAAAAAAAAGAAAAGAAAAGAGAAAAGAAACAAGTCCAAGGTCACAATCTAAGTGGATGAGGTCGCACTGGGACTCAGGCAGTATTTAAATGACTCTTTTTTTTTTTTTTTTTTTTGAGATGGAGTCTTGCTCTGTCACCCACGCTGGGGTGCAGTGGAGCAATCTCAGCTCACTGAAGCCTCCGCCTCCCGGGTTCAAGTGATTCTCGTGCCTCAGCCTCCCAAGTAGCTGCGACTACAGTTACCCACCACCACGCCTGGCTAATTTTGTATTTTTAGTAGAGATGGGGTTTCACGATGTTGGCCAGGCTGGTCTCAAATTCCTGACCTCAAGTGATCTGCCTGTCTTGACCTCCCAAAGTGCTAGGATTACAGGTGTGAGCTGCTGTGCCTGGCCTTTAAATGACTCACATTACAGCACCAGGTTGGAGCCAACCTGCTTGGGTTCAACTCTAGGTCTATGATTTTCTAAACATTGGGTCTCACTATGTTGACTAGGCTAGTCTCGAAGTTCTCAGATGATTCCCCCACCTTGGCTTCCCAAAGTGCTGGGATTACAGGCATGAGCCAGTGCACCAGGCTAAGGTCTACTATTTATTATCTGTAGGATTTGTGCAATGTGTATAACCTCTCTGAGCCTCAATTTCCCCATCTGCATAATGAAGATCATATTGGTACCCACCTTAAAGGGCTGTCTGTTGCCTATGCCTAGCACATAGTAAGCTTTTGGTGGGGGCATTAAGGGGGGCAGTACAGCCTGGTGGTTTGTTTTCAGCATGGGAGTCTAGAGTCCGATTAACTCCAGTCATTGCCCCAGTTCCTCCTCTTAGCTCCTTTGGGATCTTGAACAGGATGCTTATTTCCCATTCCCTGGAGGGCTAGGGGGTCAGGGACTGGAGGTGGGTCCCTTTACCTTTCTGACTTGGAGATTTCCCGGGCTGCCTGGGGTTCGCACAACCAGCAGGGGGCGCAGATAAGTGCCCCAGAGACGCTGTGGGTCCAGTTGTCCCACCACCCTCCGCAGCCGGGCTTCGGGAAGGCTTCCGATCAACGGGACCTTGGGAAGGAGGTGGGATAGGGAAGGGAAGAATGAGAGCAACCCACCATTTCATCCCTACCCCGGGCGCCGTCACCCACAAGCAGCCCCGGGTCCTCTTTCTAATTTGCGGCCTCCAGCATCGGAGACTTCTAGGATAAATCCAAGGCTCAGAAAAAGTCCTTCCAAGACCATCCGGTCCAGCCTACCTCAAACTTGATGGGGAAATCGAGGCCCAGTGAGAGAGAGGGGAGATGGAGGAAGGGACTCTTCCAAATAGTTGACTAAAGGCGTAGAACCCTGAACCCCCTCGTCTTACTATTTCAGACCTTTCCTCATAAAAGGAAGCTACTGTTGTAAAACCAGCCCGAAGCCTTATTCCTTTGGTAAGGGTCATGCGCTCAGATGACGAAGACTGTGGCATCTGCGGTTAGGGCCGTACGCTAAAGCCAAGTCAACCCTGGGTAACAGCGGGGAGGGAATGAGGGTCCCCGCGGTGCCCGGGTCCCCGCCCAGCCTCACCCGCAGCTCCCGGCCCAGCGGCAGCTCCTCAGTCCTGCGGTGCCAGCCGCTCCAAATGGTGTAGAACGCCGAGCCCACGGCCAGCGCCAGCAACAGGGGCAAGAGCCGAACCCGCGGTAGCAGGCGGCGCTTCGGGGGCAAGAGTGGCTCCATAACGCCACGTTCCCCTAGCCGCAGGCGGGGCCGCCCGCGGCCCCCGGAACGCATGGCAGCTATGCCCTGAAACCTGTACCAGACCACGATTGAGTTTAGGCCCAGCCAAGTTCCACCCCATGGAATCAGTGGGCCAATAAGCAACAGCAGCGGCTGCACCTGCCCACCCCACAGCGAGCAGCGAAACCAATAAGAGCTACGGTCCTGAGGACACGCCTCCCGGCCTCCCTTGGGTATTGGGGTTGGTTCTTCTGAGAATGGCACGACCCAAAAGGGAGCGCAAAAGAGATAGGCTCCGCCTTAGCGGAGGGGGAAAGCCAATGAGCAGCGTTTGATCGTGGAAAATATTCAATCTCTCGGGCGCAGGTCCATGCCCCTCCCGGATGTAGGCAGGGGATTGGTGGCGCAGGGTCGGAAAGATCAGTAGATACGTCAATAACCCGTCCCAGAGGGAAGAGGGGCGGTGCCTGTCTCCGAAGCGAGGAGCGGATTGGCTTCAGCGGAGGCCGCGCCCCCGAAGTCACGGCCGGCGGGCATTTGGAAATAGTTTGTCATTTCCCTCCTTAAACCTGTACCATTCTTAAACGAAACGGTTTGAATCAGACCGCCTTTCCTTTTGTCTTCATTGTCATAAACATCTGCCCCGTGTGGTTCTGACTGGCCTCGAACCCCTATCCGAGGCTTTTATTCTTTCATTGTGCACCGTTGGTGGGCAATGCTATGGCAACAGGCCACGCCTCCACTTACTGGTTGGCTTTGCGCAGGCGCCAACGGAAGTGGGTCGCAGGAAGAGGAAGTCCCGCCTCTCTCGCCTCAGGCTGCAGCAACGCGGAGGAAACGGGAGTGAACGGAGAGCTTAGTGACCATCATGTGAGGCCGGGCTAGGCTTAGGCGGCGGGAAGGAGGTTGAGGGTGGAAATTTTGACCGATTGAGGGTGGGAAGGGTTGAGCAGAGAGCGGGGTGGGGGACAGGGGCAGATGTTTTAGGGATGGAGCGTCCTGCGTTTCTCCTGATGAGTTTGAGAACGGGCGTGGGGCCTTTGACGCATCGTGACTTCGGGAGAGGGGACAGCTTTATCAGATAACGCGCTGGGCTGGGCGCGGGGACTCATGCCTGTGATCCCAGCATTTTAGTAGGCCAAGGCGGGAGCATCGCTAGAACACAGGAGTTTCGAGACTACTCTAGGCAACATAGCGAGACCCCCGTCTCTACAAAAAAAATTTTTTTTAATTATGAAAAACATATTTTAAACGATAACGGAGGGGGGTCCTAGATAATTAGTCCTATTGAAGTGAATGTTAAGGGGCAGCGATTTTACGAATACTGGGGGAGGCCGGGCGCGGTGGCTCAGGTTTGTAAATCCCAGCACTTTGGGAGGCCGAGGCGGGCAGATCACCTGAGGTCAGGAGTTTGAGACCAGCCTGGCCATTGTGGTGAAACCCCGTGTCTACCAAAAATACAAAAATTAGCCAGACGTAGTGTCGGGCCCCTGTAATTCCAGCTACTTGGAAGGCTGAGGCCGGAGAATCGCTTGAACCCGGTAGACGGAGGTTGCAGTGAGCCGAGATTGCACCACTGCACACTTCCAGCCTGAGCGAAGAGTAAGACTCCATCTCAAAACGAAACAAAAGAAATCAAAACGAATACTGGGGAAGGGAAGTTAGGACTTTTAGAAATAATGATTTGAAATAAGGGACTTCTCCTGATCATTTGAGCTGGAGACAGATGCGTTTTCGACCTAATTCACAACTTAAAGGGATAACGAGTGATTGGCATGATTTTGCTCATTTATTAGTGCACCAAATATTACATTGAATGTTTATGTATCAGACACTGCTTAAGCCACATAGGATACATCAGTGAATGAAACCTTTTGTTCCCAAGGAAAAAAAAAATCTTTTTTTTTTTTTTTTTTTCCCGAGACATAGCCTTGCTCTGTTGCTCAGGCTGGAGTGCAATGGTGCGATCTCAGCTCACTGCAACCTCTGCCTCCCGAGTTGAAGCAATTCTCCTGCCTCAGCCTCCCGAGTTGCTAGGATTACAGGCACCAACCACCATGCCCAGCTGACTTTTATATTTTTAGTAGAGACCAGATTTCGCCATGTTGGCCAACCTGGTCTCAAACTCCTGACCTCGAATGATCCACCTGCCTCGACCTTCCAAAGTGCTGGCATTACAGGCGTGAGCCACCGTGCCTGGCCGGGCGTGAGCCACCATGCCTGGCCGGGGTTTTACTTTCTACACTGAGATGGCGGGGGGGCATGGGAGGATTTTCTTTTGTTTGTTTGAGATGGAATCTCGCTCTGTCACCCAGATTGGAGTGTAGTAGCACGATCTCTGTCTCCTGGGTTCAAGTGATCTTCTTGCCTCAGCCTCCCAAGTAGCTAGGATTACAAGCATGCGCCACCATGCCCAGCTACTTTTTTTTTTGGGGTGGGGGATGGAGTCTTACTCTGTAACCCAAGCTGGAGTGCAGTGGTGTAATCTTGGCTCACTGCAACCTTCGCTGCTGGGGCTCCAGCGATTCTCCTGCGTCATCCTCCTAAGTAGCTGGGACTAGAGGCATGCGCCATCACACCTCGTTAATTTTTTTGTATTTTTAGTAGAGACAGGGTTTCACCATGTTGCCCTGGGTGGTCTGGAACTCCTGAGCTCAGGCGATCCACCCCCCTTGGCCTCCCAAAGTGCTGGGATTACAGGCGTGAGCCATCACACGCAGCCTAATTTTTGTATTTTCTAATTTGTATTTATTTATTTTTTGAGACAGAGTCTCGCTCTGTCGCCCAGGCTGGAGTGCAGTGGCATGATCTCGCTTCACTGCACTCTCCGACTCCTGAGCTCAAGCGATTCTTCTGCCAGAACCTACCAAGTAGCTGAGATTACAGGCGTGCACCACCACGCCTGGCTAATTTTTTGTTGTTGTTTTTGTTTTGTTTGTATTTTTAGTAGAGATGGGTTTTCACCGTGTTGGCCAGGCTGGTCTCGAACTCCTGATGTCAAGTGATCCACCCGCCTTGTGAATCATCACCAGCTGGATGCCTAACAGACATTTTCTTTTCTTTTCTTTTCTTTTTTTTTTTTTTTTTTTTTGAGACGGAGTCTTGCTCTGTTGCCAGGGTGGAGTGCAGTGGCGCGATCTCAGCTCACCGCAACCTCTGCACCACAAAAGTGCTAGGATTACAGGCATGAGCTACCGTACCCAGCCCCTGGGAGGGCTTTGAAGAGTGACATGTTATGATTTAGGTTTTAGCACAGCCCCCTCAGACCACTCTGTGGAGAACAGACTGTCAGGGAACATGGGTGGAGGCAGAGAGACCGGAAAGATTCCAGGTCAGAGATGACAGAGGCTGAGGCCATGGTAAGAAATGGCCACTTCCTACAGATTTATTGTAGGATGCAAGGGAAAAAGAGGAATCAAGTTGACAAAGAGTTTTTGCCCAGAGAACTAGAAGGCAGATGGGGAACACTGTGGATAGGGTAGGCTTCGGTGGTTGGGTGATCTGGACCCCGACCTGAGACATGCAGAGTTGAAAATGTCTGGCTGAGCGCGGTGGCTCACACCTGTAATCTCAGCACTTCGGGAGGTCGAGGCGGGTGGATCACGAGGTCAGGAAATCAAGACCATCCTGGCCAACGTGGTGAAACCCACTGTCTACTAAAAATACAAAAATTAGCTGGGCGTGGAGGTGGCGCGCACCTGTAGTCCCAGCTACTCAGGAGGCTGAGGCAGGAGAATCGCTTGAACCCAGGAGGCAGAGGTTGCAGTGAGCTGAGATCGTGCCTCTGCACTCTAGCCTGGCAACAGAGCAAGACTCTGTCTCAAAAAAAAAGAAAAGAAAAGAAAAAGAAAATGTCTGTTAGGCATCCAGCTGGTGATACTCAGAAGGCCAAACAGGATGGATGTGATGGGACAAGGCTGGGGAGACATTGAGGCTGAGGCCCTGACCACCCATCCTCACAGCTCCAGCCTCTCTCACTTGTGGGTTCCATGTTTGTCCATGCAGGAGCCTCCTCAACAAGCCCAAGAGTGAGATGACCCCAGAGGAGCTGCAGAAGCGAGAGGAGGAGGAATTTAACACGGGTCCACTCTCTGTGCTCACTCAGTCAGTCAAGAACAACACCCAAGTGCTCATCAACTGTCGCAACAATAAGAAACTCCTGGGCCGTGTGAAGGCCTTCGATAGGTGAGTGCTGGGTCCTGGGAGGTGTTCTGTGCAGGCCTAGAGAGGCTGCCCTAGCTCCAGTCTGAAGAGCTCAAAGACAGGTTTCTCAGACGCCTGGGGTGTATGGCCCAGGGTGGTGGCTCATGCCTGTAATTCCAGCACTTTGGGAGGCCAAGGCGGGTGGATCACCTGAGGTCAGGAGTTCGAGACTAGCCTGGCTAACATGGTGAAACGGCATCTCTATTAAAAATATAAAAACCGGGCGTGGTGGTGCACACCTGTATTCACAGCTGCTCAGGAGGCCGAGGCACGAGAATTGCCTGAACCCAGGAGGCAGAGGTTGCGGCGAGCTGAAATCGCACCACTGCACTCCAGCCTGGGCAACAGAGCGACACTCTGTCTCAAAAAAAAAAAAAGAAAAAAAAAGATAATATTCAACGACCTTGTGAGGAAGGTACTGTGATTGTCTTCCCTCTTAAAGATGAACAAACTGGCACAGAGAGGTGCAGTCCTTTGCCTCAGCCTCAACCTAAGGACTGGCAGAATTGGCCTTGGCAGCTTGGTCATCCAGCCTAGCACCTGCACCCTTCCCCAAGCCATGCTGCTGGAGGGGGCGAGCAGCAGGCAGCGCTGTCAGAGGCACCCCCCTCACACCCAGTGCCTCCCCTCCCTGTTCCCCACCAGGCACTGCAACATGGTGCTGGAGAACGTGAAGGAGATGTGGACTGAGGTCCCTAAGAGCGGCAAGGGCAAGAAGAAATCCAAGCCAGTCAACAAAGACCGCTACATCTCCAAGATGTTCCTGCGTGGGGACTCGGTCATCGTGGTCCTGCGGAACCCGCTCATCGCCGGCAAGTAGGGGCTGCCTATCCATCGACAGAACTCACTCTCTCGTCCTATGAAGACCATTGCCATTGGTGTTGAGAATAATAAAGCTCTGTGGTTTTTTTCTAGTGGTATGTGTTCCCAGAGCCTTGTGAGTGGGGTGGATTCAGGAGGGCTTGGGGGAGGCAGCTAATATCAAATTGAATGCTGGGACCAGGACCCGTGAGCAAGTGGAGAGGCCCTGGCTCTGCCCCATCGAGGCCTCACTTTCCCCCTCCACAAAGCAAACAGGTTGGATGGAAATGAGCACCCAGTTGTGGCACTGGAGAATATTTTAGTTCTCCTGCTTTAATCTTTCTGAGCTTCGCCTTGTCACTCTGTTGCTCTCTTCTCTGCCTCTTAAAATGAATTGGCCTCGCTTGACCAAAATATCTTTTGGGGCCAGGCATGGTGGCTCACGCCTGTAATCCCAGTAGTTTGGGAGGCTGAGGCGGGCAAATCACCTGACATCGGGAATTCAAGACCAGCCTGGCCAACATGGTGAAATGCTGTCTCTACTAAAAATACAAAGATTGGCCAGGCGCAGTGGCTCACGCCTGTAATCCCAGCACTTTGGGAGGCCAAGGCGGGTGGATCACCTGAGCTCAGGAGTTCGAGACCAGCCTGGCCAACGTGGCGAAACCCCGTCTCTACTAAAAATACAAAATTAGCCAGGCATGGTGGCGCACACCTGTGGTCCCAGCTACTTGGGAGGCTGAAGCAGGAGGATAGCTTGAACCAGGAGACAGAGGTTGCACTGAGCTGAGGTTGCACCACTGCACTTCAGCCTGGGCAACAGATTCTAAGACTCCCTCTCAAAAAGAAAAAAAAAAGAGAAGAAAGCAGTCAGTAGCTAAATATTACTGCTAGTGATCCTGACTGACACTTGCTGAGCTGTTTAGGTATCAGGCCAGGCTTAGCACTTTTCAAACATCCTCCCAACAGCTCTGGGGTGGGCCTGTTAATTTATTCTCCCCCTTTTCCAGAAGAAGGAACTGAGACACAGAGAGACGATGTCACTTTCCAGGGGCAAACCAGCCAGGAAGTGGTGGTACTGTGATTTAAACTCACCTCCTGAGCCTGTGGCTTCACCCCTGAGCTTTGCTGCCCCTCAAATTCAGCTGCATTACCCTTGAGAGGAATTCTCTGACAAATATGGGGAGATAGATGGAGGTGGGAAAGGGAGGCGGGGAGGTGGTATATATATTGGGGGGGAGATAAGGAAGTTCCCTGTGTTGCTCTGACACACACATCGTATGTTCCCCATATCTTTGTGGGGTTTTTTTTTTTTTTTTTTTTTTTTTGAGACAGGGTCTCATTCTGTCTGCCAAGCTGGAGTGCCGCGGCACAATCATGGCTCACTGTAGCCTTGACCCCCCCAGGCTCAAGTGATCCTCCTGCCAGCTTTTTGTAGAGATGGGATTTCGCTATGTTACCCAGACTGGTCTTGAACTCCTGGGCTCAAGTGATCCTCCTGCCTCGGCCTCCCAAAGTGGTGGGATTACAGGTGTGAGCCACTGCAGCAGGCCCTCCCCTCATATCTTTGTCTCTGCCTATGTCTGTGTCTTCTGGATATAGGCAAACACCTGAAAGGTGCAAGAGTTTGCAGCCCTGAGGTCAGTGCGCACTCAGTGAGGTGTGTGGCCCACTCTGAGCTGTGAAAGGCACAGCCTGGGGCCAGGCGCGGTGCCTCACACCCTGTAATCCCAGCACTTTGGGAGGCCAAGACAGGCGGATCACAAGGTCAAGAGATCAAGACCATCCTGGCCAACATGGTGAAACTGCATGCCAGCCTGATGGATGCACTCCAGCCTGGCAACAGAGTTAGACTCCATCTCAAAAGAAAAGAAAAACAAAAGAAAAGAAAGGCACGGCCTGAGATACACTGTGAGCATTGTGGCAGAGCTGGGACCCTGCAGCAGAGAGAGGCCTGATATATAGAAAGCAGTGGGTTATGGGGTTATAAAGGTGTGCATTTACTACATCTAATTGGAAACAGCCATCTGTGGGGTAGATACTGGAGCTCTCCTTTTTTTTTTTTGAGATGGAGTCTCGCTCCGTCGCCCAGGCTGGAGTGCAGTGGGGCAGTCTCGGCTCACTGCAAGCTCTGCCTCCTGGGTTCATGCCATTCTCCTGCCTCAGCCTCCCGAGTAGCTGGGACTACAGGTGCCCACCACCACGCCTGGCTAATTTTTTGTATTTTTAGTGGAGATGGAGTTTCACTGTGTTAACCAGGATGGTCTCGATCTCCTGACCTTGTGATCTGCCCACCTCAGCCTCCCAAAGTGCTGGGATTACAGGCATGAGCCACCACGCCCGTCATCATTTTATAGATGAGATAGTTGAGGCCAAGAGAGGGTAAGCGACTTGCTCAGGGTCACCCAGTTAGGAAACAGTGGTACTATTTCCAAACCCGGGGAGTCAGGTCCTCCGGAAAAAGTTTGAACTCTTGGGTAGCAAGATGGAGCTGCAGTGTCCTAATCTGTAAAGTTGGGACAATGGGCATGCCACAGGAAGTCACCCAGGGTTTGGTTCTGATGCAGAAAGTAACACAGCCCTGGAGTCACAGTCCGGGTTCTGTTCCTGCCTGCCTTCTTGGGTGTTGACCTGTACTTACTGGGAAATGGAAATCAGTTTCTCTACCTTGCGGGTTGGCACCCAAGATTCCAGTCCTGGCTGTTCTGCTCAGCTTGTCTGAATTTCCTTCCTCAACTCCTGCCCACATGCTTTCCATTGCGTCCGCCTTTAGAGGGTGAAATAAAAGCAGAGGTGGCAGGAATAGCCCTGGGCAAATTGGCCCAGCGTTGCCCACACACCAGCACCAGGCAGGGTCCTAAGTGTCACTCATGGGCATGTCAGGCAACCCAAGGATGCAGGTACCATCCGTTTGTATATGTCGCAGAGATCACATGTGACATGGCCACCTGGGGACTCTCTCAGGAAGGAGGGACAGTGGCAGCAGGTGTCCCGTTTTCGTAGCAGCATGGATAAATTTGAGCAAAGCCACCATGGGCCCGCACCCCACCAGGCAGCCTACCTCAGTCATTTCCCTTTTTGATGCTGCCAAGAAGATGCTTCTACCCAAGAAAGACAAAAAGCAATTGTTTCTTATACTTTATTTACACGGGCCTGCCCTGAGGCCCCCACCCCATGAGAACCCATAAGGTGGGGGAAAGGGGAAGCAGGCAGCAGGGCCACAAGCTTGAAAAGGCTGAGTTCAGCTTTGGGGCACATCGGTCCAGGGAGCCACGGACCCCAGGGAAAATGCTCGACAACACCCACACAGTAACTAAGTGCATATGTGTAGGGGGAGAATTTAGGGGTGAGGGTCTTGTGGGTGTATGTACAGGTGGTCCAGCTATAATGAGACTGTCAGCATGCCCCCTCATTCTCCCAGGTCCCAGAGGCCGCCCATCTCAGGACAGTGGGGATATGCGTCCTCACTCCGCAGCCAGCAGCGGCCCTGACGGCTCTGGATATAAGGTTTCAGCCGCGAGGCCTGCCTTGCCTCACCTGTGCTCCAGTCCACACCAAATCACCCTCTCAGGACTCAGTGCCTCTCACATTACTATCTCCAGCTCGCCCCTCTCCTGAGAGCGCCAGACCCTTACACTCAGTGTCCTGTCCTGTGGTGTCCTACAAACACTGCCAGCCTAACATTTCCAGAGAGCACGCCTGGTTCTCACCCTCCGCGAACCCAATCTCCCTATCCTTCGTCTCTCCTCCATCCAAAACCAAGGAGTCCTCTCTGCTGCTGTGTCCTCCTGTGATCCTTCATGAAATTCTCTCACTTCCACCTCTGAAATAGCTTCAAATCTGACTGCTTCATACCCCTCAGTGGCCTCCATCCTGGTCCGGCCACCGTCGCTTCCCACCTGCAATCCCCTCCTTTCTGGGCTCCAGCTTCCACCCCTGCCCCTGTCAATTTGTCCTCCTACAGGGCAGACAAGAAGGATCTGTTTAAAACATTAGCCCACTTGGGCCAGACGTAGTGGCTCATGCCTGTAATCCCAGCACTTTGGGAGGCAGAGATGGGTGGATCACTTGAGGTCGGGAGTTCGAGACCAGCCTGGCCAACGTGGGGAAACCCCATTTCTACTGAAAATACAAAAATTAGCTGGGCATGGTGGCAGATGCCTGTAATCCCAGATACTCAGGAGGCTTGAACTCGGGAGATAGAGGCTGCAGTGAGCCAAAATTGCACCACTGCACTCCAGCCTGGGCGACAGAGTGAGACTCCTTTTCAAAAAAAAAAAAAAAAAAAGGCCGGGCGTGGTGGCTCATGCCTGTAATCCCAGCACTTTGGGAGACCCGTGGTGGGAGGATTACTTGAGCCCAGGAGTTCAAGACCAACCTGGGTAACAGTGAGATCCTGTATCATTTTTAAAAAAATAAAATATTACCCCCAAGAGACACTCCTAAGAATCTCCAAAGCACCTGAAATGAAATCCCAACTTGTGTGCCCCTGCCCACTTCTCTCTCTCTCCCCACCTGTTGGCTCTGACTTAATTCTACTCCAGCCAAGGCTGAGCGCCTTCCTGCCCAAGGGCCTTTGCCTATGCTATCGCTTCCGCCTAGAATCCTGTTCTCCAGCTCTCCCCAAAGTGATCTCCTTCACCTCTTTCGGGGATGGCTTAAATGTCACCTCCTTGGAGACACCTCCCAGACCACCCTAGGCACCCTTCTCACTTCCCTTCATAACCATTCCATAGCGTGTGTGGAACTTGATGTTTTGTGTTCACGGTCTGTCTTCCCCACTCAGTTGTCATCTCCAGGAGGGACCTCTTTTCTGTTTCCTTCACCATTTCCCCAGCGTCCTCCATACTGGGCCTGGCACGCAGTAGGCACTCAATAAATCCATGCTAACTGAACAGACACAGGGATCCCGCCCCCTAGCAGTAACTTTCCAACACCCGTCTGGCCTCATTCCCAGGCCCTGGGAGGGTCCCCGAAGACAAGCCGCGGCCGGTGGGGACCTCGCCGGGGCCGGAGCCGGAGGGCAGGGCCCGGAAGGCGCGCTCCGGGAGCTGGCGCTGCTCCTCGCCCAGGCTGCGGCGCAGGCGGCAGTGGTGCCAGCCACGGCGGATCTCCGACTGCACCTGCGACACGATGGCGCTCAGAGGCTGCGCCGTACCCGGCGCTGCCGCCAGAGGGCGGGGGCGGCGGCCGGGGCTCTTCCTACCTCCTTGTTGATGAAGCAGTAGAGGACGCTGACCAGCAAGCCCTGCCAGAGGAGGCGCGGGGGTTACATCGCTGGTGGGGGCAGGACTGTAACCGCCTCCGCGCCCCCCTCCCCGTTTATTTTATTTTTTTTAAAGAGTCGGAATCCCGCTCTTGTTGCCCAGGCTGGAGTGCAGTGGCGCGATCTCGGCAAACTGCAACCTCCACCTTCCGGATTCAAGCGATTCTCCTGCTTCAGCCTCCTGAGTAGCTGGGATTACAGGCACCCTCCACCAAGCCCGGCTAATTTTTGTATTTTTGGTAGAGACGGGGTTTCACCCTGTTGTCCAGGCTAGTCTCCAACTCCTGACCTCCGGTGATCCACCCGCCTCAGCTGGGATTACAAAGTGCTAGGATTACAGGCATGAGCCACCACGCCCAGCCTATGTAACTGTTCTCTTAATAAACTCGAGCCCTTGCCAGGCCCTGAAACACCTCAGCTACCACCACCTTTGTCCTAAACTATTAGGGTCATCTTTTCACTGGTTCCTGGCTTCCCCCACACCAATCCCACTGTATGCCCCAGAAGGTTAGCTGAGCACTGCTGGCTGGGGGTTAAGAACTGCGGACCCTGGAGGTGGGCTCCCTGGACTCAAAAACCACCTCTCCACTTTATTTCCCATTTGAGCAAGCTGCTTAACTGCTCAGTTTCTTCATCTGGAAAATGGAGCAGTAATATAGTGGTAGTTGTGAGAATTTATTGTTGTGAGATTGTGTTGCTGTTTTTGTTTTTGTTTTTCTTTTTTTTTTTTTGGAGACAGGGAGACAGAGTCTTGCTCTGTTGCCCAGGCTGGAGTGCAGAGTCTAGGCCAGGCATGGTGGCTCACACCTGTAATCCCAGCACTTTGGGAGGCCGAGACGGGCGGATCACGAGGTCGGGAGATCGAGACCATCCTGGTTAACATGGTGAAACCCCGTCTCTACTAAAAAATACAAAAAACTAGCCGGGCGAGGTGGCGGGCGCCTGTAGTCCCAGCTACTCGGGAGGCTGAGGCAGGAGAATGGCGTGAACCCGGGAGGCGGAGCTTGCAGTGAGCTGAGATCTGGCCACTGCACTCCAGCCTGGGTGACAGCGCGAGACTCCAGTCTCAAAAAAAAATAAAAAAATAAAAAATAAATTAAAAATTTTAAAAAATTAGCCAGGCATGGTGATGGGCACCTGTAATCCCAGCTACTCACGAGGCTGAGGCAGGAGAATTGCTTGAACCTGGGAGGCGGAGGTTGCAGTGAGCCGAGATCGCGCCACTGCACTCCAGCCTGGGTGACAGAGCGAGACTCCAGTCTCAAAAAAAAAAAGGCCAGGTGCGGTGGCTCAAGCCTGTAATCCCAGCACTTTGGGAGGCCGAGACGGGCGGATCACGAGGTCAGGAGATCGAGACCATCCTGGCTAACACGGTGAAACCCCGTCTCTACTAAAAAATACAAAAAACTAGCCGGGCGAGGTGGCGGGCACCTGCAGTCCCAGCTACTCGGGAGGCTGAGGCAGGAGAATGGCGTAAACCCGGGAGGCGGAGCTTGCAGTGAGCTGAGATCCGGCCACTGCACTCCAGCCTGGGCGGCAGAGCGAGACTCCGTCTCAAAAAAAAAAAAAAAATCTCACCCAGACCAAATCCTTCTGCTGAGAGCCCTCCCATGGCCCCTGCTTCAAGCAGAGGAAAAGTCGAAGTCCTCATCTGGCCCCCCGAGGCCCCTCACCTCTCTGTCCTCATCTCCTCACAGCCTCTCTACTGGCTCCCATGCTTCAGGCACCCTGGTCTTCCTCCCTGTCGCCAGCTACTCTCCTGCCTCAGGGATCTTGTCCTTGGTATTTCCCTGCCTGAAACATTTCCCCCAAATACTTACCTGGCTTGTCCCCTCACGTTCTTCAGGTCTCTGTTCCAGTGTCTGCTCAGAAATGCTTTCCCTTGACCCCACCTAAAACAGCAACCTGGCCAGGCATGGTGGCTCACACCTGTAATCCCAGCATTTTGGGAAGCCGAAGTGGGAGGATCACTTGAGCCCAGGAGCTCAAGACAAGCCAGAGGAATATAGCAAGACCCCATCTGTACAAAAAATACAAAAATTTGGCCAGGCGTGGTGGCTGATGCCTGTAATTCCAGCATTTTGGGAGACCGAGGCGGGAGGTCAATTGAGGGCAGGAGTTTGAGACCAGCCAGGGCAATACGGTAAAACCCCAACTCTACTAAAAATACAAAGGTTATCCGAGTGTGGTGGTGCACGCCTAATCCCAGCTACTCAGGAGGCTGAATTGCGTGAACCCAGGAGGCAGAGGTTGCAGTGATCTGAGATCACACCACTGCACTCCAACCTGGGTGACAGAGTGAGACTATATATCAAAAAAGAAAACAGCTGGGTGCAGTGGCTCATGCACAATCCCAGCACTTTGGGAGGCTGAGGCAAATGGATCACCTGAAGTCGGGAGTTTGAGACCAGCCTGACCAACATGGAGAAACCCCATCTCTACCAAAAATACAAAGTTTGCTGGGCGAGGTGGCTAACACCTGTAATTCTAGCACTTCAGGAGGCTGAGGAGGGTGGATCATGAGGTCAGGAGTTCAAGATCAGCCTGGCCAAGATGGTGAAATCCCATCTCTACTAAAAATACAAAAATTAGCCGAGAGTCGTGGCAGGTGCCTGTAATCCCAGCTACTCAGGAGGCTGAGGCAGAGAACTGGTTGAACCCAGGAGGTGGAGCTTGCAGTTAGCCGAGATTGCACCACTGCACTCCAGCCTGGGCGACAGAGCGAAACTCTGTCTCAAAGAAAAAAAAAAAAAATTAGCTGGGCATGGTGGCACACCCCTGTAATCCCAGCTACTTGGGAGGCTAAGGCAAGAGAATCGCTTGAATCTGCGAGGCGAAGGTTGCAGTGAGCCGAGATCGTGCCATTGCACTCCAGCCTGGGCAACAAGAGTGAAACTCTATCTCAAAAAAAAAAAAAATTAGTCAGGTGTGATGGCTTGCTCCTGAGCTCCCAGCTACTTAGGAGGCTGAGGCAGGAGGATTGCTGAGGCAGGAGGATTACTTCGGCCCAGGAGTCCAAGGCTGCAGTGAGCTAGGATCACACCCGTGCACTCCAGCCTGGGCAACAGAGGGAGACCTCATCTCTAAAAAAATAAAAATAAATAAAACAGTAACCCCATCCCTCAGTGGACACTCGTCATCTCTTTTCTTGCTTCATTCTCCCTCTAGGCACATCTCACCATCTGACATTCTATATGCTTTACTTCTTTTTTGTTAGTTTGTTTGTTGAGACATGGTCTCCCTCTGTGGCCAGGTAGAAGTGCAGTGGCACAATCTTGGTGCTCTGCAACCTCCACCCTCTGGGTTCAGGCGATTCTCCCACCTCAGCCTCCTGAATAGCTGGGATTACAGGCAGCTGCCACCACACCTGGCTAATTTTTGTATTTTTTAGTAGAGACGGGGTTTCACCATATTGGTCAGGCTGGTCTGGAACTCCCAACCTCAGGTGATCCGCCTGCCTTGGCCTCCCAAAAAGCTGGGATTACAGGTGTGAGCCACCACACCCAGCTGTATGCCTTACTTCTATAGTGTGTTCAGTGTGTCTTTCCCACTGGAGGATAGGGACCATTTGGTTCTTGGCTATATCCCTGTGATAAGCCTGGAGAAGTGCTGAGTATATATACATGCTCAGTAATTTTTTGCTGAATTTAATGAATGAACAGTCTTGTCCAGTGAGGCTGGTATTGTCCCCACTTTGGAGATGAGAAAACTGAGGCTGAATGAGGTGAAGCAGGTTGGGGACTCAGGTAAAACAAGCAAGTGTAGGGTGGGCTTTCAATTTTGGAATGAATCTTTCCTTAGATTCTGCACGTTGGCACTTCACTTACCTCTCCCTACTCTCAACCCTGAGGTGAAGGTCACACAGCTGGCAAACAGCTAGAAAGTGACAGAACCTGAATTTGGCCCCAGCTGTGTCCAGCCTCAAAGCCCTCACTCTTCACTAGCAGGCAGCACTGCTGGGGCTGCCAATCTCCTGTCCCGGTCCCTGTTGCTCCCCGCAGCCCAGGAAAGTCCTATCTTAGTATTTTGTATTGAATGAATGAACGGGCTGGGCGACACGGCTCATGCCTATAATCCCAGCACTTCTGGAGGCCGAGGCGGGTGGATTACCTGAGTGAGGTTAGGAGTTGGAGACTAGCCTGGCCAACATGGTGAAACCCCGTCTCTACTAAAAATACAAAATTAGCCAGCTGTGGTGGCACATTCCTGTAATCCCATCTACTCTGGAGGCTGAGGAAGAGAATCGCTTGAACCCGGGAGTCAGAGGCTGCAGTGAACCGGGATCGCGCCACTGCACTCCAGCCTGGGCGACAGAGCGAGACTCCGTCTCAAAAAAAAAAAAAAAAAAAAAAAAGAATGAATGAATGAATGAACGAAGTAAATCTCATCTTCACACCCCATTCAGTGGCTGCACCAGAGAACGACTGCAGCTCTCGTGCCCCTCTGGGGAGGAGGCCCTGGGTGGAAGGATGGAGCTCCTGCACCCTGCCTATGCACCTGGAAAGAGCTGAGGAAGATCTCAAAGCCGAGCTTGGCGAAGCGCAGGGCGCCCCGGGCCTGTTCCTCGGTCACGGGAGCAAACACCACCTCGTGGACACCCAGCAGGGGCACCAGCGTCAGCGTGGAGCGAGCCAGCCTGGGGAGAGAGGGCAGCAGTGATCCCGCAGCCCTGGTTCCCCATCTCAGCCCTGGTTCCCCATCTCGCACCCGGCCCCTTCCCCTCGGTCCCCACCGCATGCCCTCACCTCAGCCGGTAATCCCGGCAGCGCATTTGCCGTGTCCTCAGCTTGGACAGGAGAATGCCAAGAATGCGGATAAAAATGAGGAAATTAATCTGTGGGGAGAGATAAGGTCTGAGCCAGCCGCGATCCCATTCTGGAGGGGGAGGAGGAGGTGGCACCCCACTTCCCAGAATGGTAAATCCCTGAGGACGGCCTGGTGGAGGCGGGACCGATCCTACCAAGATGGTCATGAGGATGGGGGTCCGTATAATCCACCAAATGGCCTTGACTTCGTTGCGCTCCCAGCACCTGAGGAAGGCGGAGTAGAGCTAAGAGATAGAAAAACTCTAGACTCACCGATCACCACGTTCATTTGCTCGCTAGGCCCCGCCCACCGCACTTGAGACCACACACATTCTCTAAGGTCCCGCCCGTTACGATCTAGGCCCCACTCCCTCCCCTTGCCGGTTGCCCTCGAACACAACCTTTCCTAGCTCCCCATTCCTTTGGATCCCGCCCACATACCCCCAGCACCGAATAGCCTTCCGACCCTGCCCACGTTTCCATCACAACCCGCCCACGTCCCTCAAAGCCCCGCCCACCTCCCACGCCCCGCCCCAGACCCTGCAACTCACTGCGTGTTCTCGTACAGGTACCTGACGATCACCCAGGGAATGACGAAAAGCGCGGGGGCCCCTGTGCAGACCCCGACCCCGCCCCCCCACCCCGCCGCAGCTGTCAGCGCGCTCACGGGCCCCGCCAGGCCCAAGACCCGCGGAATTCCTCTGTCGGGGTGGGGGAGGCAGAAGCCTAGAGACGGGAGGAGACCCCCAGAGGCCAACCAGCAGGGCAGTTGGGGGAGCCGAGGAGAGGCGCGCTGGGTTGGGCGGGGGACGGGATCGGGGCTCACCCCAGCCGAGGAGCAGGTAGTAGCGGAAGTGGCCCTCCTCGGAGCCTCCCACGATCACCAGGAGACTGTGCAAGTAGACGCCCTCCACCAGCAGCCACGTGTAGTTGGCACCCACGCAGTACTGGGTCACGATCTGGGCCGTGCGGCAGGCAGCGAGGGCCTAGGGAGTGGCCAGACCGGTAGAGAGGTAGTCAGCGCTGCCTGGGTGTCTCCGAACCTCCCCCAACCTTGATCGCCCTTCCACCCCATCTCTTGCCATCAAAGGTGCTTCCACTCTGTGTCCCCAGTGAATGGTATCAGTGATTGGTTTCTCTCACTCTATTCCCTTTCCCTATATGGACTCTCCCACTCTGAACCCCTTAACAATTGGTATCTGGTTGGGCACGGTGGCTCACGCCTTATAATCCCAGCACTTTAGGAGGCCGAGGTGGGCGGATCACCTGAAGTCAGGAGTTGGAGACCAGCCTGGCCAACGTGGTGAAACCCCGTCTTTACTAAAAATACAAAAATTAGCCGGGCGTGGTGGCGGGCGCCTGTAATTCCAGCTACTTGGGAAGCTGAAGCAGTAGAATGGCTTGAACCCAGGAGGCGGAGGTTGCGGTGAGCCGAGATTGCGCCACTGCGCTCCAGCCTGGGCGACAGAAGGAGACTCCGTCTCAAAAAAAAAAAAAAAAAAAAAAAAAGAATCCGCTTCTTTTTTGAGACTCCGTCTCAGAAAAACAAAACAAAAAAACAAAAAAAATGGGTATCTTCCATCATTGCCATCAGTTCCCCCTAGATCCCCAAAATGTGACCTCTGTCACTGGTCACCCCAGCTCCTTCTAAGAACTGAACTCTCCTGCCAGTACCCACATTATGGACTCTCCTGCCCTATGGCTTCCTCTTTTTTTTTTTTTTTTTTTTTTTTTTAAGATGGAGCCTTGCTCTGTTACCCAGGCTGGAGTGCAATGGCACAATCTCAGCTCACTGCAATCTCTGCCTCCCGGGTTCAAGTGATTCTCCTGCCTCAGCCTCCCGAGTAGCTGGGACTACAGGCAAGCACCCCACACCCAAAAATACAAATACACTCTGTATTTTTAGCAGAGATGGGGTTTCACTATGTTGGTCAGGTTGGTCTCAAACTCCTGACCTCGTGACCTGCCTGCCTCGTCCTCCCAAAGTGCTGGAATTACAGGCATGAGCCACCGTGTCCAAACCCTCATTTTTTTTTTTTTTTTTTTTTGAGACAGGGTCTCAGTCTTTCACTGGATTGCACTGGCGCTGTCACAGCAGCACAACTCACTGCAGCCTCAACCTCCTGGACTCAAGTGATCCTACCATCTCAGCCTCCCAAGTAGCTGGGAGTACAGGCACGGGCCACCATGTTCGGCTAATTTTTGTACGTTTTTGTAGAGATGGGGTTTTGCTATGTTACCCAGGCTGGTCTGGAACTCCTGGGCAGAAAGCGATCCGCCTACCTCAGCCTCCCAAAGTGCTGGGATTACAGGCATGAGCCACTTCTGGGCCATGCTATAGCTTTTTTTTTTTTTTTTTTTTTTTTTGAGACGGAGTCTCGCTCTGTCGCCCAGGCTGGAGTGCAGTGGCCGGATCTCAGCTCACTGCAAGCTCCGCCTCCCAGGTTTACGCCATGCTCCTGCCTCAGCCTCCTGAGTAGCTGGGACTACAGGCGCCCGCCACCTCGCCCAGCTAGTTTTTTGTATTTTTTAGTAGAGACGGGGTTTCACCGTGTTAGCCAGGATGGTCTCGATCTCCTGACCTCGTGATCCACCTGTCTCGGCCTCCCAAAGTGCTGGGATTACAGGCTTGAGCCACCGCGCCCGGCTGCTATGGCTTTTAAAAAAATTTTTTTTTGTGACAGACTCTGGCTCTGTCACCCAGGCTGGAGTGCAGTGGCGCAATCTCAGCTCACTGTAATCTACCCGCTCCCAGGTTCAAGTGATTCGTCTGCCTCAGCCTCCTGAGTAGCTGAGACTACAGGTGTGCACCACCACGCCCGGCTAATCTTTGTATTTTTAGTAGAGATGGGGTTTCACCATATTGACCAGGCTGATCTTGAACTCCGGACCTCGTGATCTGCCCGCCTCGGCCTCCCAAAGTGCTGGGATTACAGACGTGAGCCACTGTGCCTGGGTGTGTGCTATGGCTTTTTTTTTTTTTTTTTTTTTTTTTTTTTTTTTTTTTGAGACAGAGTTTCGCTCTTTTTGCCCAGGCTGGAGTGCAATGGCGCGATCTCGGCTCACCGCAACCTCTGCATCCCAGGTTCAAGCGATTCTGTTGCCTCAGCCTTCCAAGTAGCTGTGATTACAGGCATGTGCCACCACCTTGGCTAATTTTGTATTTTTAGTAGAGACAGGGTTTCTCCATGTTGGTCAGGTTGGTCTTGAACTCCCGACCTCAGGTGATCCACCTGCCTCGGCTCCCAAAGTGCTGGGATTACAGGCGTGAGCCACCGCGCCCGTCCACTATGGCTTCTTAACAATTGGTATGGTCCAACTTTTGACTAGATAGTTCTCACCACGTCTACTCCCAGCCTCTAGCCTCTCCCACCCTTTCTCCTAGTAACAAACTGGCACTTACCACATCCCAGTCCCCAGTTACTTTCTTGTATCCTGCCATGCCTCACCTCCAGCAGGTGGATTCTCTCATTGGTGAAAAAGTTCAATGATGGGTGAGATAATGAGGGAGAGGAATGGAAAATTCCAATATGGGAGTGATAGGCTGGGAGAGTTCAATGAGGCCGAGTTGGGAGGTTCCCTCTCCAAATGTGTCTTGATCCCCCACCCCAAGACACATTTGGAGAGGGACCCTCCCAGCTCAGATAAACTGTGAGAGTGTAGGAGATAGGAAATGCACTGAGAACTTCCTGGTCCCACCAGAGAAGCAAGATTCCCATTTGGAGGAATGGAAGGAGGATGCCCACCTGGTTCCACAGCACAAGGGCCTGGTCCCCAAGGTAGGGGCCAGGTCGAGGCAGTAGACGGTCCCGGCTGAGAATCGCCGCCGCTCGCAGTGTGAAAGACGTGAACAGGTTGATGTGGATATAGTTTCTAGTGCAATGTAGTCGCCTAGGGAATTTGGAAGGCAGTTTGGGGGCCCCTGGAGAGCTGCCCTCAGCCACACAGAGCTCTATTTTTTTTTTTTTTTTAAACAGGGTCTCACTCTGTCACCCAGGCTAGAATGCAGTGGCACAATCAGGGCTCACTGCAGCCTCAACCTCCCGAGCTCAAGCAATCCTCCTGTCTCAGCGCCCCACTATAGCTGGGACCACAGGTGCACCACCAGCATGCCTAGCTAATTTTTTATTTTTCGCAGAGACAAGGTTTCACTATGTTGCCCAGCCAGATTTCAAACTCCTGGACTCAAGCGATCCTCGTGCCTTGGCCTCCCAAAGAGCTGGGATTACAGGCATCAGCCACCAAAGAGAGCTCCTTTAACCACCCCCACTGCTCCCCATAGAACCACCAGTGGATGGTTGGAGCTGGTGGAACCAGACCACCCCATCTTACTGGACAAACTGAAGCCGAGCTCACATCTCTGCCGCCACCACTCAGGGTTCAAGTCCCACCTGAACAAGCTCAAGATGAGCAGGGCTAGCAGCAGTGTGGCGAGAGACAGGGAGTAGCCGACGGTGTACATGACCTGCAGCCGCTCCAAGATGAGCCTTTGGTCCTGGGGGGGCGAGAAGGGGAAGGGAACAAGGCTTGGCTCGAAGCCCCAGGCCCAGAGAGAGACTGGAAGGACCTCTGCTCTTTGTTTCTGCCCAAATACCCTATGTTCTCTTGGGGAACAGCTTACCCTTTTTTGAGAAGGGCCGACTCCACCCTTCAGCTCCAGGGCACGAGGCATGTGACCAGCCAACCAGATAATTTTTTTTTTTTTTTTTTTTTGAGATATAGTCTTGCTTTGTTGCCCTGGAGTACTCTGGCAGGATCATGGTTCCTTGCAGCCTCGCCCTCCAGGGCTCAAGCGATCCTCCCGCCCCAGACTCCAGAGTAGCTGGGACTACAGGTGCGCACCAACATGCCCAGCTAATTTTTGTATTTTTAATAGAG
Source organism: Macaca fascicularis (assembly GCF_037993035.2). NCBI lineage: Eukaryota > Metazoa > Chordata > Mammalia > Primates > Cercopithecidae > Macaca > Macaca fascicularis. The sequence continues at coordinate 53,740,027 of NC_088393.1, read as the reverse complement.
ACGGGGTTTCACCATATTGGCCAGAATGGTCTCAATCTCTTGATCTCGTGATCCGCCCACCTCGGCCTCCCAAAGTGCTGGGATTACAGGCATGAGCCACTGCTCCTGGCCAAAGTTTTGTATTTTTTGTAGAGATGGAGTTTCACCATGTAACCCAGGCTGGTCTCAAAATCCTGCGCTCAAGCAATCATCTTCTCAAAGTGTTGGAATTACAGGCATGAGCCACTGAGCTCAGCCCAACTAGAGCATTCTTTTATTTAGTTATTTATTTTTTTGAGATGGAGTCTCACTCTGTCACCCAGGTTGGAGTACAGTGGCACGATCTTGGCTCACTGCAACCTCTGCCTCCTGGGTTCCAGCAATTCTCATGTCTCAGCCCCCTGAGTAGCTGGGACTACAGGTGCACACAACCACGCCCGGCTAATTTTTGTATTTTTAGTAGACACGGGGTTTTGCCATGTTGGCTAGGCTGGTCGCAAACTCCTGACCTCAAGTGATCCACCCTCCTTGGCCTCCCAAAGTGCTGGGATTACAGGCATGAGCCACAGCACCCAGCCATCTTATTGTTTTCCATCACATAAGCCAATACATCTTTCTGTCTCGCTCTTTGAAGCAAGTCTGAGTTGAGTTTCTCTCACTTACAACCCAGAGCTCTGAATAGTCCAAGGGATTTCAGGCCCTGCCTGAATCTACTGCCTTTCCTTCTCTCCCTGGACTCCTAACCTGAAGCCCTCACCTCTTCTTACCAGAAAGGCCTCATTCTTCTCTGGGTTCTCACATTGTGTGTGGTCTCTCCAAAGTCCCCATTGGCCATCACTGCCACACTGGCGGAGGACAAAACCTGCAGCCACTGTGGGGAAAGAAGAGAGGGAATTAAGGCACACAGAGAAAGAGATAAATACAGAAAGACAAACTGTGAGACAATAACAGAGAGGGAGAGAGCAGAAGTGGTGACCATGATGATGATGATGATAAACCCTTATATGGCATGCTATATGTATTAATTTAATATTCATACAAGCCCATGGAATTGGTAATATCCTTAACCTAGTTTTACATATGGGAAAATTGAGATACAAAAAGTTAAGGCTGGGCACGGTGGCTCACGCCTGTAATCCCAGCACTTTGGGAGTCTGCGATGGGCAGATCAGGAGGTCAAGAGATCGAGACCATCCTGGCCAACATGGTGGAACCCTGTCTCTACTAAAAATACAAAAATTAGCTGGGCATAGTAGCACCCGCCTGTAGTCCCAGCTACTTGGGAGGCTGAGGCAGGAGATTGGTTGAACCTGGGAGGTGAGGTTACAGTGAGCCGAGATCACGCCACTGCATTCCAGCCTTGCAACAAAGCCAGACTCCGTCTCAACAACAACAACAAAACAACAAAAACAACAAAAGTTAAATAGGCCTGTAATCCCAGCGCTTTGGGAGACTGAGGTGAGAGGATCCCTTGAGGCCAGGAGTTTAAGATCAGCCTGGGTAACATGGCAAGACTCTGTCACTGCCAAAAAAAAAAATTAGCTGGATGTGTTAGCATGCGCCTCTAGTCCCTGCTATTTGGGAGGCTGAGGCGGAAAGATCGCTTGAACCCAGGAGTTCCGAGGCTGCAGTGAACTATGATGCCGCCACCACATGGGTGACAGACCCAGACTCTGTCTCAAAAAGGAAAAAAGTAGGGGCCGGGCACGGTGGCTCACGCCTGTAATCCCAGCACTTTGGGAGGCTGAGGTGGGCAGATCACGAGGTCAGGAGATCGAGACCACGGTGAAACCCCGTCTCTACTAAAAAAATACTAAAAATTATCCGGGCATGGTGGTGGGCGCCTGTAGTCCCAGCTACTTGGGAGGCTGAGGCAGGAGAATGGTGTGAACCCGGGAGGTGGAGCTTGCAGCGAGCCGAGATCGCACCACTGCACTCCAGCCTGGGCAACAGAGCGAGACTCCGTCTCAAAAAAAAAAAAAAAAAAAAGAAAAAAGAAAAAAAATAGGTTAAATAAACTGCCTGAGGCGACATAGCTAGTTAGGCTAAGATGCCCAGAGACTGACAGACTCAGGAAAAGGAGACAAAATAAGAACGCTGTGGTGCCCGGGCATGGTGGCTGACGCCTGTAATCCCAGAACTTTGGGAAGCCAACGCCGGCAGATCACTTGAGGTCAGGAGTTCGAGACCAGCCTGGCCAACATGGTAAAACCCCGTCTCTACTAAAAATCCAAAAAAAAAAAAAAAATAGCCGGGTGTGGTGGCGCACGCCTGTAATCCCGGCTTCTCGGGAGTCTGAGGCTGGAGAACCGCTTGAACCCAGGAGGCAGAAGTTGCAATGAGCCGAGTTCATCCCACTGCGCTCCAGCCTGGGTGACAGAGGGAGACTTCGTCTCCAAATAAATAAATAGAAAGAGATATGGAGACAGAGAAGCTGCATTATGTGAGAGAGTCAGGGTTGGACAGACAGGAGAAACCCAGCCTGGTAGAAAGGAGTAGAGGGCAAAGAAGAGCAGGAGAGGGGTGCAGGTGAGCTGCAGGACTCGGATGTAGGAGTCTGGGGGCAAAGGTTAGCAGCTGTTTGTGTCTGGGGAGGGCTCTGGGCCCAGGGAATACCTCACCGTGGTGGTGCCAGGGCAGGTACCAGGGGCAGGAGGCACGGGCAGTGGCGTTGGGTGCAGCATAGTTCCAGCAGACGTACATATCGAAGGACCCGTTACAGGCGAGGCCTGGGAGAGGGCATGAGGGCCAGGTGCCCAGTGGACCTACTGCGCAGTGGGCCAGTGCTTCTCCGCCGGCCACACCAAGCCCGGCTCTAGCCCCGCCCACTCGGAGGGCGTTCCGTCCCGGCTGGGCCACAAGCTCCTCCCACCAGCCTCAAAGCTCCGCCCCTCCTCCCTGCCCCACTCTGGGCTCCTCCCACCAAACAAGTCCCCTCCCCAGATCGTCCCACCTGGAGGGGCCCTTCAGTCTTCATCCCAAACCCCGCCCCCTTCAAGGTTTATTTATGTGCTGGCCCCGCCCAAGGCTCCACCCATTTCGAGCTTCTTCTCAGGCCTTCCGAAGGAACTGTGGTCCTGCCGCCAGTTCCCACCACGCTCAGGTCAGCCCCCGGGCCTCTCCAGCCCACATCGCCCCGAGATTTCTTCTCCGCCCGTCAGCCCAAGGCCCACCCCAAGTCCACCCCTCTCAGCCTCAGCCCTCCTGGTCACACCTGAAGGCGGTTCCGCGGCTGCCCGTCTGCCGGAGGCCCACCCCAGCCCACTCCAAGCCCACCCCTCTCAGCGTCCCCAGCCCTCCTGGTCACACCTGAAGGCGGTTCCGCGGTTGCCAAGGTCTCCTGGCACTCCCTGCGGTACCGTTCCCAGCGCTGGTACAGCTCCCCCGCCGTCTGCCCCTCAGAGCCTGTCTAGGAAAAGAAAGAAGGGAGGACCCCCCAGACCGACTCCCGCTCCCAGGCTGCTAGTTCCATGTGGGCCAGAAGCGCCCCAGAGAGACTTCAAGGGGCTGTCGCGTTTTGCTCGGGAGTCTTTGGTGGCTTGGAAACCAGTTCCAAGTTTTGGGGTGGGGTGCCTGGAAGCCACCCAATGGAGTTGCTATGGGAGACTGAAAACCTTCAAGAAAATTGGGGAGGGGGTGGCTGGAAATTATCAGGAGGGTTTGTTGGGGGAAAAAAAGGGAGTGGAAACAATAATCAAAACTTGAATCTGGGCCCGGGCACAGTGGCTCAGGCCTGCAATCCCAGTACTTTGGGAGGCCGAGGAGGGTGGGTCACTTGAGGCCAGGGGTTCGAGACCAGCCTGGCCAACACGGTGAAACCCCCGTCTCTACTAAAAATCCAAAAATTAGCCGGGCGTGGTGGAGTGCCCATGTAATCCCAGCTACTTGAGAGGCTGAGGCGGGAGAATCGCTTGAACCCGGGAGACGGAGGTTGTAGTGAGCCCAGATCATGCCACTGCATCCCAGCCTCGGTGACAGACTGAAACTCCGTCTCAAAAAAAGAAAACAAACAAACGAAATACCACCCAACAACTTGAATCTGGGCAAGCGGGGCAGTCTTGAAACTCTCTTTGCGCTAAGGGAAGCCTTTTTTCTTTTTTCCTGAGACAGGGTCTCATTCTGTCACCCAAGTTGGAGCGCGGTGGCACGATCTCGGTTCACTGCAACCTCTGCCTCCCGGGCTCAAGTGATTCACCTGCCTCAGCCTCCCGAGTAGCTGGGATTACAGGCGGCCACCACCACACCCGGCTAACACCACACCAGGCTGGTCTCGAACTCCTGACCTCAGGTGATTCACCCGCCTTGGCTTCCCAAAGTGCTGGGATTACAGGCGTGAGCGACAGCGCCCGGACGAGGGAAGCCCTAAAACCGTTCCCATACCTCCCTCCAAGCCTGGAGCTCCTCTGGCTCCTCGCGTCCTCACCTCCGCCCTCCGGAGCAGCAGCCCCCACAGTGAGAGCCGGAACAGCAACTGCAGGATCGGAGAGGTAGTCATCGTGAGGGCGGCGAAGGGTCTGGTTCGTGTAGGGGCGATCAGGCCCGGAAGGTCCCAGGACAGGGTCAGCACCTCTGCCCTCCGACTCCAACCCCAGCGTCACCCCGTCTCAAGGATTCACACACGCGGACTCCGAGGCAGCACACCCGCTCCCCCAACTCCCAGGCGTGATGATCTGCGGGGAGGGAGAGGTACAGGAGTGGGTGGGACTCCGGTGGTGGGCGGGGCCCCTTAAGTGATTCCCCGGCCGCCCCTGACTGTTGCTGGGGCAGCAAAGGTGGAAGGGGGGTGTTTGCTGAGCGGGCGGTTGCCCTAGAGCTACGTTGGGCGGAAGTGTCAGTGTCACCGCGAGTCTGGACCTACAGACTCCTGGGAACCGGGAGACCGCCTTGGAGAGGAGGAGTAGAAACCGTCAGCCTAGCCCCCTTTTCTATGGGGAACTGAAAAACTTGAAGGTTTTCATTAACCCCTAGTGGGATACTTGAAACGCCCATCTGAGTTCCCACAGCCTGGTGGAGAACTTGAAACGCCCATCCGAGCTCCCACTCTCCAAGCCCAAAGGGTTTTCTAGCACAGATAGGAACCCAACCTTATAAAACTTCCCCCCCTGGGGGTAGATAAAGCCCAGAGTAAGTGGAACAACCCTTTTCCAGCATCCAAATACTGAGGGACTAGAGAAGCGACGGATCCGGGGTTAGGTGTGCAGATGCCTGGAAATCCATCTATCTAACGCCCAACAGCCACTCACCCGCGCCCCCGCGGCCCCACGTAGAGAAAGAGGGAAGCAGAGAGGATCTCAGGTCGAGCCCCAGAAAGACAGACAACGACGTCACAGACACAAGAGACAGAAATATAAAGACTGAGAGGCGCAGAGACGGAGGGACAGAATGAGACCCCCAGCCAGAGACCAGAAAACAACAAACAGAGAAAGAGATACAAATGTGGGCTAGGAGACAAAGAGGAAGCAGGGACGTGGAGGGAGACAGAGCGGGGGAAAGAGAAGTTATCTAGCAGCTAACCAGAGATGGAGACACGCAGACAGAGACATCAAGAGACAGAGATGAGCAGAGACTGTGGTGGGCACACAGACAGAGAGACAGAGGCAGGGCAGAGAAGCAGAGAGGGAGAGTGCCAGAGACTTGAGGGGTCAAGGGGGGCAGGGAGAATGGGCTGGGATTGGGGAGCCCTCACCTGTCCCCAGTCCTGCTCCTGGTCACTTGCTCCTGCAGCCCCCTGCCACCGCTGCCTCCACTGCCTCGTCTGGGCTCTGGGAGAGGTGACAGGCACTGGCAGCCCAGGGTGGTGGGAGGGGGCGGGGCCAAGGCGGGACAGGGAACGGAAGTGGGGAGCTCTGGGGCAGAGAGCCAGAGAGCCGAGCAGGGGGCAGTAGTCAAGGTCATCAGTGAGGGCAGTTACTGAATTGTCCTTATCGTCCTGAGGACCCCTGCACCAAGTGTGTACAATCTCTCATGCTGTCCCACCCACAGGTACCCACCCCCAACTGCCACTCATTCCCACAGCCTCAGTCACTCAATCAAACATGCAGTGTCACACACAATCCGATAGGCTGAGCCATAGAAAGGCACAGTCATAGAACCTCACAAGCTGTTACTCACACAGTCACACATTCAATCACACCCATACAGTCCCACGGTCACACCCAGACAGCCACAGTCTCTCACTCACAGGTTGACAGTCATTGACAGTGAAACACAGTCACACACCCGGGGCCATGGACTCCTGCACACACACAGTAACACTCATAGTGTCCCACAATCCCAACAACACTGTCAATCACACACACATTCACGCAATCACTGACTTTCATCACAAACACTCTTGCCCTGCTAGCCTATGTGGCCCGGGAGGGCAGAGCCAGGACATCTGGGTCACCACTGGGTCCCCAGTATCGTTCAGAGCAGGGGTTCAAGGAAGGATTGTCATGAAATAAATATATGCAGTATGCAGTTGTGTGGTTACTTGCAGACATACTTTTTTTTTTTTTTTTTTTTTTTTTGAGACAGAGTCTCCCTCTGTTGCCGGAGCTGGAATGCAGTAGCACGATCTCAGCTCACTGTAACCTCTGCCTCCTGGGTTCAAGCAATTCTCCCACCTCAGCCTCCCGAGTATCTGGGATTCCCGGCACACATCACCAGACCCGACTAATTTTTGTATTTTTAGTAGAGATGGGGTTTCACCATGTTGCCCAGGCTGGTCTCAAACTCCTGACCTCAGGTGATCCACATGTCTTGGCCTTCCAAAGTGGTGGGATTACAGGTGACAGCCACCACACCCGGCCCATACAATCATTTTTTAATTTTATTTATTTATTTATTTATTAATTTATTTATTTATGAGAGTGGAGTGCACTGGCACAATTATAGCTCACTGCAGCCTCCACTTCCTGGGCTCAAGGGATCCTCTCACCTCAGCCTCAGCTGGGACTACAGGCATGAGATACCATGCCCTACCATTTTATTAAAAAATAATTTCAACTTTTTTTTTTTTTTTTTTGAGACAGGGTCTCACTCTGTCACCCAGGCTGGAGTGCATCTCGGCTCACTTCAACCTCCACCTCCAGGGTTCAGGAGATTCTCCTGCCTCAGCCTCCTGGGTAGCTGGGACTACAGGTGTGCGCCACCACACCAGGCTAAAATTTTTGTATTTTTAGTAGAGATGGGGTTTCGCCATGTTGGCCATACTGGTCTCCAACTCCTGGCCTCAAACAATCCTCCCACCTCGACCTCCCAAAGTGCTGGGACTATAGGCATGTGCCACCACACCCAGCCTCAACTTTTATTTTATTTTATTTTATTTATTTATTTTAATTCATTTTCTTTCTTTCTTTTTTTTTTTTTTTTTTTTGAGGCGGAGTCTCGCTCTGTCACCCAGGCTGAGTGCAGTGGCCAGATCTCGGCTCACTGCAAGCTCTGCCTCCCGGGTTTACACCATTCTCCTGCCTCAGCCTCCCGAGTAGCTGGGACTACAGGCGCCCGCCATCTCGCCTGGCTAGTTTTTTTTTTTGTATTTTTTAGTAGAGACGGGGTTTCACCGTGTTAGCCAGAATGGTCTCGATCTCCTGACCTCGTGATCCGCCCGTCTCGGCCTCCCAAAGTGCTGGGATTACAGGCTTGAGCCACCGCGCCCAGCCTCATTTTATTTCTTTATTTTTTTAGACAGGGTCTCACTCTGTCACCCAGGCTGAAGTGCAGTGGCGCCGTCTTGGCTCCCTGCAACCTCTGCCTCTTGGGTTCAAGCAATTCTCATGCCTCAGCCTCCAGAGTAGCTGGGACTACAGGTGTGTGCCACCATGCCTGGCTAATTTTTGTATTTTTAGTAGAGATGAGGTTTCACCATGTTGGCCATGCTGTTCTTCAACTCCTGGCCTCAAGTGATCCTCCCACCTTGGCCTCCCAAAGTGCTAGGGTTACAGGTGTGAGCCACCGCACCCAGCATTAAGTTTTATTTTAGATTCAGGGGGTACATGTGCAGGTTTGTTATGGGGGTGTATTGCATGATGCTGAGGTTTGGGGTATAAATGATCCCATCACTCAGGTAGTGAGCATGTCACCCAACAGGTAGTTTTTAAGCCCTTGTCTCCCTCCCTGCCCCCTCTAGGAGTCCCCAGTATCTGTTGTTCCCATGTTTGCGTCCATGTGTACCCAATGCTTAGCTCCCACTTGTAAGTAAGAGCATCTGGTGTTTGGATTTCTGTTCCTGTGTTAATTCGCTTAGGATAATGGCCTCCAGCTGCATCTATGTTGCTGCAAAGGACATGATTTCTTTCTTTCTTTCTTTCTTTCTTTCTTTCTTTCTTTCTTTCTTTCTTTCTTTCTTTCTTTCTTTCTTTCTTTCTCTTTCTTTCTTTCTTTCTTTCCTTCTTTTCTTTCTTTCTTTCTCTTTCTTTCTTTTCTTTCTCCTTCCTTCCTTCCTTCCTTCCTTTCTGTTCTGTTTCTTTTCTTTTCTTTTCTTTTCTTTTCTTTCTTTCTTTTTTGGACGGAGTCTCGCTCTGTCACCCAGGCTGGAGTTCAGTGGCACAATCTCAGCTCACTGCAACCTCTGCCTCCCAGGTTCAAGCAATTCTCCTGTCTTAGCCTCCTAAGTAGCTGGGACTATAGGGGCCCGCCACCATGCCCAGCTAATTTTTTTTTTTTTTTTTCTGAGTCTCCCTCTGTAGCCCAGGCTCGGGTGCAGTGTCGTGATCTTGGCTCAATGCAATCTCCACCTCCTGAGTCCTGATTCAAGCAGTTCTCCTGCCTCAGCCTCCCAGGTAGCTGGGATTACAGGCATGAGCCACCACGCCCAGCTAATTTTTGTATTTTTACTAGAGACAGGGTTTCATCATGTTGGCCAGGCTGGTCTGAACTCCTGACCTGGTGAACGTCCCGCCTCGGTCTCCCAAAGTGCTGGGATTACAGGCGTGAGCCACCACGTCTGGCTTTTTTTGTTTGTTTTTTTTTGTTTTTTTGTATTTTTAGTAGAGATGGGGTTTCACCCTGCTGGCCAGGCTGGCCTCAAATTCCTGACTTCAGGTGATCCTCCTGCCTCGGCCTCCCAAAGTGCTAGAATCACAGGCGTGAGTCACTGTGCCCAGCCCTTTTCTTTTTCTTCATGTCTATATCATACAATCTTTTTATGACACAAGCTGAAAGTCACACACAATGTCATGCAACCATACCCATTAACACTGTCACACTTCACGTCACCCACAGAGTCCTCAAGTCACATTCCAACAACACCCATTCCCCAACTGTCATGAGGCACACACTCTCACACGGTCACCCTCACCCCCACAGTCACACTGAGTGACATGGTCCTACACACTCACAACTCTCCCTTATTCTCACCCACATTCACACGTCACATACATACGTGTCACACACACAACCTCACTAGCCCACAGCTGTGCACATGCCACAGTGACTTGTCACACCCTGCAATCCCACCTCCCACAGTCACGCAGGTGCACACAGGGTCACACACACCATCATCTCACAATTGCACACTAACCCATAGCCTCACATGGTCTCATCGCCACAGTCGCCAGTGAATCACACACATTCTCTGCTGTCTCTACTTCCAGTCTGTTCCTCTGTCCTAAATAACGGGGAACATCTGTACGTGACTGGGGGTGGGGGACAGGCTCAGAGCCCAGTCCCAGCTCCCAGCTCTCATCTCCTGTTAATACAAACTACTGATTGCTGCACATTCATCATACAAGGGACATTTGTGAGACTCTAAGTGGGACAGAGGGGAGTCTGCCCATTTTGTAGAGGAGAAACTGAGGCCCAGAGGCCCCAGGAGGGACAGGGAGTAAGGGGTGGCATGAGGTCTGCACCAGAGGCTGGAAGGAGACAAGTCTCAGGGGAGGCGAGGGTCCAGGGTCCTCGTTTCCTGGCCTCAGGCTGCCTCCCCGCTCTCTGCCCCACATTCCTGGCGCCCTCTGGGTCCTGGGAAAGGCTCCGGTCTTGGAGTGGAGAGGGAAGGGGGTCTGAGATTGCCCGGCACCTTGGGAGAAGTTGGGGTTGGAAGGGAGTCTCTCCTGGGCCCCACTGAGGGCCTGGAGTCACTCCACAGAGGAAGGCAGTGAGGGGCGGGGAGGCTGAAGAGGGGGAAGGGAGAGGTTGGCAGAGAGGGGGAAGCAGTGGAGAGGAAATGAGCTGGTGGTGTGAGACAGGAAAAGGAGCTGAGAGCCTAGCGTGGTAGCTCAAGCCTGTGATACCAGTACTTTGGGAGGCCGAGATGGGAGGATCACTTAAGCCCAGGAGTTGGAAACCAGCCTGGGCAACATAGTGAGACCCTGTCCCCCCGCAAAAAAAAAAAAAAAAAGCCGAGCATGGTGGCTCACGCCTGTAATCCAAGCACTCTGGGAGGCCGAGGCGGGCGGATCATGACGTCAGGAGATCGAGACCATCCTGGCTAACACGGTGAAACCCCGTCTCTACTAAAAATACAAAAAATTAGCCGGGTGCGGTAGCAGGAGCCTGTAGTCCCAGCTACCCGGGAGGCTGAGGCAGGAGAATGGCGTAAACCCGGGAGGCGGAGGCGGAGCTTGCAGTGAGCTGAGATCCGGCCACTGCACTCCAGCCTGGGCCACAGAGGGAGACTTTGTCTCAAAAAATAAACAAAAAAACAAAAAAACAAAAAATTAGCCGGGCGTGGTGGCGGGTGCCTGTAGTTCCAGCTACTCGGGAGGCTGAGGCAGGAGAATGGCAGGAACCCAGGAGGCGGAGCTTGCAGCGAGCCGAGATTGCGCCACCGCACTCCAGCCTGGGCGACAGAGGGAGACTCTGTCTTAAAAAAAAAAAAAACCATCCTGGCTAACACAATGAAACCCCGTCTCCACTAAAAATACAAAAAAATTAGCCGGACGTGGTGGCGGCGCCTGTAGTCCCAGCTACTCGGGAGGCTGAGGTAGGAGAATGGCGGGAACCCGGGAGGCGGAGCTTGCAGTGAGCCGAGATCGCGCCACTGCACTCCAGCCTGGGCGACAGAGCGAGACTCCGCCTCAAAAAAAAAAAAAAAAAAAAAAAAAAATTCTTTTTTCAGTTTTCCAATTAAAAAAAAATTTGCCTTAAGTTCTGGGATACATGTGCTGAACGTACAGGTTTGCTACATAGGTATGCATATGCCATTGTGGTTTGCTGCACCTATCAACCCCGTCATCTAGGTTTAAAAAAAATTTTTTTTTTTTTTTTGAGACAGAGTCTCACTCTGTCACCCAGGCTGGGGCAGAGATTGCAGTGAGCCAGATTCAAGTGATTCTCCTGCCTCAGCCTCCCGAGCAACTGGGATTACAGGCACCTGCCACCATGCCCAGCTAGTTTTTTTGTATTTTTAGCAGAGTCAGGTTTTCACCAAGTTGGTCAGGTTGGTCTTGAACTCCTGACCTCAGGTGATCCGCCCTCCTCGGCCTCCCACAGTGCTGGGATTATAGGTGTGAGCCACCGCACCTGGCCAATTTTTTTTTTTTTTTTTTTGAGGCGGAGTTTTGCTCTTGTTGCCCAGGCTGGAGTGCAATGGCACAATCTCAGCTCACTGCAACCTCTGCCTCCTGGGTTCAAGTGATTCTCCTGCCTCAGCCTCCCGAGTAGCTGGGATTGCAGGCATGAACCACCATGCCCAGCTAATTTTTTTGTATCCTTAGTAGAAGTGGGGTTTCACCATGTTAGCCACGGCTGGTCTCAAACTCTTGACCTCAGGTGATCCGCCTGCCTCTGCCTCCCAAAGTGCTGGGATTACAGGCATGAGCCACCATGCCCGGCCTCTCAAATTTTTTTTTTTAATTAGCCAGGTGTGGTGGTGGTGCACCTGTGGTCCCAGCTACTTGGATGGCTGAGGCAGGAGGATTGCTTGAGCTCACGAAATTGAGGCTACAGTGAGCTGTGATGATCGTGTCACTGCACTCCAGCCTGGGTGACAGAGTGAGATCCTGTCTCAAAAAAAAAAAAAAAAAGAAAGAAAAGAAAAGAAAAAGAAAAAAGAAACCAAGGACCAAGAAAGATCTAGAGTGGGAGACAGATAAAGACAAGAAGAGAGGCCAGACGCGGTGGCTCACGCGTGTAATCCCAACACTTTGGGAGGCCAAGGCGGGCAGATCACCTGAAGTCAGGAGTTCGAGATCAGCCTGGACAACATGATGAAACCCCGTCTCTACTAAAATACAAACATTAGCTGGGTGTGGTGGTGTGCACCTGTAATCCCAACTATTGGGGAGACTGAGGGAGGAGAATTACTTGAACCTAGGAGGCGGAGGTTGCAGTGAGCTGAGATTGCACCACTGAACTCCAGCCTGGGCGACAGAGCAAGACTCTGTCTCAAAAAAAAAAAAAAAAAAAAAAAAAAAAAAAAAGACGAGAAAGACCAAGAGAGAGAGAAATAGAATAGAAGAAAGAGAGAGAGAGAGAGAGAGAGAGAGAGACAGAGAGAAAGACACACAGAGAAACAAACAGACAACACAGACACAGATAAGAGGGGGTGGGAGAGAAGCCAAGAAAGAAAACAGAGAGCAAGAGCCGGAGAGAGACAGAGTCACGGTAGCTCACGCCTGTGATCCCAGCACCCTGGGAGCCGAGGTGGGTGGATCACCTGAGGTCAGGAGTTGGAGACTAGCTTGGCCAACATGATGAAACCTAGGCTCTAGTAAAAATACAAAAACTAGCCAGGCAAGGTGGTGGGCACCTGCAGTCCCAGCTACTCGGGAGGCTGAGGCAGGAGAATCACTTGAACCTGGAAGGCAGAGGTAGCAGTGAGCTGAGATTGTGCTTCTGCACTCCAGCCTGGGCGACACAGCCAGACTCTGTCTCAAAAAAATAACCAGAAAAGAAACTGCGAGATGGAAAGACTGAGTGAAAATTGCTTGAGCCCGGGGAGGGGGTCGAGGCTGCAGTGAGCTGTGATCATGCCACTATACTCCAGCCTGGGTATCAGAGGGAGACCCTGTCTCAAAAGAAAAGAAAAGAAATGAGGAGAGGCCGGGTGCAGTGGCTCACATCTGTAATCCCAGGACTTCGGGAGACCGAGGTCAGGAGTTCGAGACCAGCCTGGCCAACATGGTGAAATCCCATCTCTACTAAAATACAAAAGTTAGCTGGGTGTAGTGGTGCGTGCCCGTAATCCCAGCTGCTTGGGAGATTGAGGCGAGAGAATAGCTTGAACCCGGGAGGCGGAGATTGCAGTGAGCTGAGACTGCACCACAGCACTCCAGCCTGGGCGTCAGAGTGAGACTTCATCTCTAAAAAAAAAAAAAAGAGAGAAGTAAGGAGAGATTCAGGGCTGGGTAGATGCCTGGTCTTCTGCCCACCTCAGCCCTCCTGGGGTCCTCTGTTGTCTCCCAGGGTCTGCAAAGGTGCTGGCTGCACAGGCCCCCCTCCAGCTGCTTTGTTCATGGCTTCTGAAAACCTCAGGCCAAGAAACAGCATGCACCATCCCAACTCAGTGCTCCCAGACAGCTTAGTCCCACGCCCCGCTCCCGCAACAGGGGACTCAGAACGAGACAAGCCTCGTTCCCCAGCCTCTCTTCTCCCTCCTCCATTTTCCTTCTCTAGTCCTGTCTCCATGTTTGGCAAACCCTCTCCCCCAACCCCTCTGCCTCTCCCATCTCTCTCCCACCTCCCCCGACACAATGTTTCTCTCTCTCTCTGTCCATCCTACCTTGTTTCTCTCTTTCATCCAAATCTCTCCTTACTCATTTTATTTTCTTTTGAGACAGGGTCTCCCTCTGTTGCCTAGGCTGGAGCGCAGTGGCACGATCACAGCTTACTGCAGCCTCGACCCCCTATCTGGGCTCAAGCAATCCTCCCACCTCAGCCTGCTGAGTAGTTGGGACTACAGACACATACCACCATGCCTGGCTAATTTTTGTTGTTGTTGTTGTTGTTTGAGATGGAGTCTCGCACTGTTGCCTGGGCTGGAGTGCAATGGCACGATCTCGGCTCACTGCAACCTCCGCCTCCGGGTTTCAAGCGATTCTCCTGCCTCAGCCTCTGGAGTAGCTGGGATTAAAGATGCCTGCCACCACGCCCAGCTAATTTTTTGTATTTTTGTTTAGCAGAGACGGCGTTTGACTGTGTTGGCCAGGCTGGTCTTGAACTCCTGACCTCACGATCAGCCCGCCTCGGCCTCCCAAAGTGCTGGGATTACAGGCGTGAGCCACCATGCCCAGCCTTTTTTTTTTTTTTTTTGAGACGGAGTCTCTCTCTGTCACCCAGGCTGGAGTGTAGTGGCGCCATCTCGGCTCACTGCAAACTTCACTTCTCGGGTTGAAGCATTTCTCATGCCTCAGCCTCCCAAGTGTCTGGGATTACGGAATGCACACCCAACTAATTTTGTATTTTTAGTAGAGATGGGGATTTGCCATGTTGGCCAGGCTGGTCTCAAACTCCTGGCCTCAGGTGATTCACCTGCCTTGGCCTCTCAAAGTGCTGGGATTACAGGTGTGAACCATGGTGCCCAGCCAATTTTTCTACTTTTTGTAGAGGTGGTGTCTCGCTATGTTGCCCAGGCTGGTCTTGAACTTCTGAACTCAAGTGATTCATCTGCCTCAGCCTCCCAAAGTGCTGGGATTAAAGGTGGGCACCACTGTGCCCGGCCTCCTTATTTCTTTTCTCTGAGCCCACACTCAGGTTGCCTCTGTCTTTCTCTCCTGTCTGTTGGGAAGGCTTTTCTCTTCTCTTTTTCCATTTTTCATTCTGCCTCTCTGCTGGGTTCTTTCACTCTCTCTCTCTCCCTCCGGTTTAGCCTCTTTTTGCCAGTCTTTAAAGCTTCTCCTTTCTCTTCCCCTTTTTCCATCTCCTCTCTGGGATTGCGTCTGTTTCTCTCTATCCATTGCCCCTGGCCCCTGGCCCCTGGTCTCCTGGCTCTGGTCTCCTGCCCTCCTGCCTCCCCTCACCCTCCAGCAATGACCAGGCAGTGCCCCTACCCAGGATGCAAGGGTGGGGTGGAAGCTGGAAGGCCTGTGTCTCCCCCCATGGGGCTGCCTGGCTAAGCAGAGCCTGCGGGGAGCAGGCGGGGGCCTGGGGTGCTGGCAGATGGTGCCGGAGAAATGAGGCAGAGAGAGATGGGGAGAGGGGGCACCCCGTGGGGACAGAGACCAGGAGTGGGAAGCTGTGACAGCCCCCGCTCCGTCCCCGAGATTCAGGACTGCAGAGAGATGAGGCCTGAATGATAGAGACCCAGAGACACACAAATACACAGAATGAGAAGAGACACAGAGAGTGAGAGACAGAAGAGCTGAGACAGAGACCTGGTGAGAGATGTGGGTCCAGGCACACACAGACAAACGGATAGGAACCAGAGAGAGGGGAGCCCAGGGATGGGAAGAGACAGAGATCCCGAGACAGGGGCCTGGAGAGAAAAACAAAAAATATAGAGACCCAAAGAGAGACACAGACGTGAAACCCAGGGAGAGACAGAGACATGGAGAGACAGAAACACAGAGATGGGGACCCAGAGAAAGAAGGACAGAGAGGAGACCCAGAGAGGTAAGACCTAAGAAACAAGGGCGGGCGCCATGGCTCATGCCTGTAACACCAGCACTTTGGGAGGCCAAGGCAGGTGGATCACCTGAGGTCAGGAGTTCAACACCAGCCTGGCCAACATGGTGAAACCCCATCTCTACTAAAAATTTAAAAAATTAGCCGGGTGTGGTGGCAGGCACCTGTAATCCCAGCTACCCAAGAGGCTGAGACAGGAGAATCTCTTGAACCCGGGAGGCGGAGGTTGCACTGATCCGAGATCGCAGGATGAGGCAGATGGATTGCTTGAGCTCAGGAGTTAGAGACTAGCCTGAACAACATGGCAAAACCTCATCTCTACAAAAAAATATTAGCTGGGCGTGGTGGCACGCACCTGTGGTCCCAGCTGCTGGGGAGGCTAAGGTGGGAGGATCTCTTGAGCCCGGGAGGTGAAGGTTGCAGTGAGCGGAGATCACGCCACTACACTCCAGCCTGGGTGACAGAGTGAGACCCTGTCTTCAAAAAAAAAAAAAGGAGAGAAAGACAGAGAGAGGGAAGGGGAGGAGAGGGGAAGGAAAGGGAAAGGAGGGGAGCAGAGAGGGGCAAAAACAGAGAGAGGGACTTATAGCCCAGAAGAGAGCAGGGATTAACCTCAGACTCCATGAGACAGAGAGGCATGGCTCCCCTCGGCCTCTTCCGGCCTAGTGGGGGAGGGCACATCTCCATAGCGACCTCCCCAGATCCTGAGGGCAAATATTGTCCTGGCCAGAATAGTCTGGGCTATGTTGACATAATCTCATGCGGGGTGGGGTGGGGGCTCCAGGGGCTCAGAGGCCAGCAGAGGGGCTCTCAGCTGGGGCCCTAGAGACAGCTCCAGCCTTCCCTGCCTCCAAAACCCAGTGCAAACAGCCAGCAATGGGCAGGATCAGTTGAAAGATTCAAACCTGTAGGGGTCCCTGATTGCTCCCTGGTAGTGCTCAGCAAGCCCTTAAGCCCCTTTTCAAGCCTCAG
Organism: Macaca fascicularis; assembly: GCF_037993035.2. Lineage (NCBI taxonomy): Eukaryota > Metazoa > Chordata > Mammalia > Primates > Cercopithecidae > Macaca > Macaca fascicularis. The sequence goes on along the minus strand of NC_088393.1, from coordinate 53,723,587 downwards.
GGAGAGCAGGCAAACCTGGGCCTTTTCCTCCAGGCTTTTTTTTTTTTTTGGAGCAGCGTCTCACTCTGTCGTCCAGACTGGAGTGGAGTGACACAATCACGGCTCACTGCAGCTTTGACCTCCTGGGCTTAAGTGATCCTCCCACCTCAGCCTCCCCAGTAGCTAGGACTACAGGCACAGGCCACCAAGTACGGCTAATTTATTTATTTTTTTAATTATTATGAGTTTTTGAGATGGAGTTTTGCTCTGTTACCCAGGCTAGAGTGTAGTGGCACTATCTCGGCTCACTGCAACCTCTGTTTCCCGGGTTCACGCGATTCTCATGCCTCAGCCTCCTGAGTGGCTGGGTTTACAGGTGCCCTCCACAATGCTCGACTATATTTTTATTTTTTTTTTAGAGATGGGATTTCACTCTGTTGCCCAGGCTGGTCTTGAATGCCTGTCCTAAAGAGAGCTTCCTAGACAGGAGTAGGGAGACAGACTGACAGAATGAGACATAGAGAGAGAAACACAAAGAAAGAAAGAGGCCAGTCATGGTGGCTCACACCTGTAATCCCAGCATTTTGGGAGGCTGGGATAGGAGGATCGCTTGAGCCCCGGAGTTCGAGACCAGCCTGGGCGACATAGTGAAACCCTGTCTCTACAAAAAAATTTTTTAAAAATTAGCAAGGCACGGCTGCTGGTGCGTGTAGTCCCGGCTACTCAGAAGGGTGAGGCAGGAGGATCACTTGAGCCTAAGAGGTTGAGGCTGCTGTGGGCTGTGATTGTACCACTGTGCTCCAACCTGGGCAATACAGCGAGATTCTGTCTCAAAAAACAAACAAAAAATGAAAGAATAAAAGAAAGTGGCTGGGTGCGGTGGCTCACGCCTATAATCTCAGCACTTTGGGAGGCCGAGGTGGGTGGATCATGAGGTCAGGAGATCAAGACCATCCTGGCTAACACGATGAAACACCGTCTCTACTAAAAATACAAAAATTAGCCGGGTGTGGTGGCGGGCACCTGTAATCCCAGGTACTTGGGAGGCTGAGGCCGGAGAATTGCTTGAACCTGGGAGGCAGAGTTTGTAGTGAGCCGAAATCGCGCCACTGCACTCCAGCCTGGATGACAGAGCGAGACTCCATCTCAAAATAAATAAATAAATAAAAGAGATGCTGAGAGAAAAACAGAGTCAGAGATTAGTATCAGTAATAATAATGATAATAATGGCCACCATATTGGGTATTTTACACATCTATATCTCCCTTCTCATAACAGACCTGTAGCAGAGGTGTTATATCCCTACCCATTTTCTGGATAGAGAAACTGAGGCCCAGAGAAGGGAAGTAACTTGCTCAGGGTGACATGTCTCATAGGTGATGAAAGGAAGACTCAGTTTGTCCAACTTTTTTTTTTGGAGAAGGAGTCTCATTCTATTGCCCAGGCTGGAGTGCAGTGGCACAATCTCAGCTCACTGAGTGCAATGGTGTGATCTCGGCTCACCACAACCTCCACCTCCTGGGTTCCAGCAATTCTCCTGCCTCAGCCTCCCAAGTAGCTGGAATTACAGGCGCCCGCCACTACACCCGGCTAATTTTTGTATTTTTAGTAGAGACGGTGTTTCATCATGTTAGCCAGGATGGTCTTGATCTCCTGACCTCGTGATCTGCCCGCCTCGGCCTCCCAAAGTGCTGAGATTACAGGTGTGAGCCACCAAGCCCGGAAATTTTGTATTTTTAGTAGAGACAGGGTTTCTCCATGTTGATCAGGCTGGTCTCGGACTCCCGACCTCAGGTGATCCACCTACTTCGGCCTCCCAAAGTGCTGGGATGAAATCCAATTTCTAGACAGAGATATGAAGAAAAACAGAGATAGCGATGAGAGCGACAAGCCTCAGGGAGAAGGAAACCTGGAGGCAGAAAGACGAAGAGACGGTGAGCCCTGCCTGCCCCCACTCCCTCCTCAGACAGGGCCGCTCTCTCCCCACGTCTGTCTCCCACACCCTTGACCTCTCCCTGCAAAAGCAGTTGTAATCAAACCACCTCCATTACCTGTACCCCCAAACCACTGTGCTGGGCACTTTATGAGCATGAGCCTATTCAACCTGCTCTGCTCCCCTGGGAAGTGGGGGCTGGGTTGACTCCTGTTTTGCAGAGGAGGAAAAACCAAGCCGCCGAGCCAAGATCACTTAGCTGGCATGGACCCTGACAGTGTTCGGTGTCCACACGGAGGCTGGGGGCCCCTCAAGGGCAAGGACTGGGTCTGACTCATCTTTGTGTGCCATCTCCCACCTCCCATAACTCATCAAGCTAAATCCCTGTGCCTGGCTCTCCTCCCTCCTCCTCCCGCACCCTATGGAGCCCCTGGATCTGATCTCCCCTGGGACTCCGCGGTCCTCTCGGGACATCCCGGTAACAGCCCTTAACACTTTGCAGCCTGCTTCAGATTTCTGTATCTGGGTGTCTGACTTCCCCTCTCCTAGAATCTGAGCTCAAGAGGATTGGGAGGGGGGTGGGAGAAGCGGGATTTGGGAGGCAGAAAACCTCCTGCGTTGTTTCTATCAGTAAGACAATTAGTGATGATCGTGAGAGGATAAGGACCCATGGCTATTTTGGTCATCACTTTGAACCCATCATTGATTTTTAAGATTTGTTTATTTATTTTATTTATTTGTTTTTGTTTGATTGTTTGTTTGTTTTTTAAGAGATGGGGTCTCACTATGCCACCCAGACTGGAGTGCAGTGGTGCCATCCTAGCTCACGGCAGCCTGGAACTCCTTCCTGGCCTTAAGTGATCCTCTGGCCTCAGCCACCCAAGTAGCTGGAGCTACATGCATGAGCTACCAGGCCTGCCTATTTTTCTTTTTTTAGACCTGTTCGACAAGAAGTAAGCCCAACTGGCCAGGCATGGTGGCTCACACTTATAATCCCAGCACTTTGGGAGGCCAAGGCGGGTGGATCACCTGAGGTCAGCAGATCAAGACCAGCCTGGCCAACATGGTAAAACCCTGTCTCTACTAAAAATACAAAAATTAGCCAGGCATGGATCATGCCAGTAATCCCAGCTACACCGGAGGCTGAGGCAGGTGAATCACTTGAACCCAGGAGGTGGAGGTTGCAGTGAGCAGAGATCACACCATTGCACTCCAGCCTGGGCAACAAGAGCGAAACTCCATCTGGAAAAAAAAAAAAAAAAAAAAAGTAATCCCAGCTAACTTTTTTTTTTTTTTTTTTGAGATGGAGTCTTGCTCTGTTGCCCAGGCTGGAGTGCAGTGGCGACATCTCGGCTCACTGCAAGCTCCGCCTCCCGGGCCCACGCCATTCTCCTGCCTCAGCTTCCCGTGTAGCTGGGACTACAGGCGCCCGCCACCGCGCCTGGCTAATTTTTTGTATTTTTAGTAGAGACGGGGTTTCATTGTGTTAGCCAGGATGGTCTCGATCTCCTGACCTTGTGATCCGCCCACCTCGGCCTCCCAAAGTGCTGGGATTACAGGCGTGAGCCACTGTGCCCTGCCCCAGCTAACTTTTAAATATTTTGTAGAGAGGAGCTCTTACTATATTGCCTAGGCTGGTCTCAAACTCCTGGCCTCAATTGATCCTTCTGTTTGGGCCTCCCAAAGAGCTGAAATTATAGATGTGAGCCACCATACCCAGCCCTATTTATTACTTTTTTTTTTTTTGACATGGAGTCTAGTTCTGTCACCCAGGCTGGAGTGTAGTGGCATGATCCCGGCTCACTGCAAACTCCACCTCCCGGGTTCATGCCATTCTCCTGTCTCAGCCTCCTGAGTAGCTGGGACTACAGGAGCCCACTACCATGCCCAGCTAATTTTTTTGTATTTTTAGTAGAGACGGGGTTTGACTGTGTTAGCCAGGATGGTCTGGATCTCCTGACTTCGTGATCCGCCTGCCTCGGCCTCCCAAAGTGCTGGGATTACAGGCATGAGCTACTTTTTTTTTTTTTTTTTTTTTTTTGGATGGTGTCTTGCTCTGTCACCCAGGCTGGAGTATAATGGCACAATCTCCACTTACTGCAACCTCTGCCTCCCCAATTCAAGTGATTCTCCTGCCTTTGCCTCCTGAGTAGCTGGGATTACAGGCACACACCACCACGCCCGGCTAATTTTTTTTATTTTTAGGACGGGGTTTCACTATGCTAGCCAGGCCAGTCTCGAACTCCTGACCTCGTGATCCACCCGCCTCAGCCTCCCAAAGTGTTGGGATTACAGGCGTGAGCCACTGTGCCCAGCCTCTGTTTTTTACTTTTTAAGAGATAGGTTCTCCCCATGTTGCCCAGACTGGAGTGCAGTGGCTATTCACAGGCTGGAAACCACTACTGCCCAGCATGGGAGTTTTGCCCTATTCCCTTTCTGACGTGGGCCAGTTCATCCCTCCTTAAGCAACCTGGTGGTCCCCCACTCCAAGGAGGTAGTCGAACTGATGCTGAACTGAGTGCAGACACCCAATTGCCATAGTGGACTACAACCCAGAACTCGTGAGCTCAATGGATGCTCCCACCTCAACCTCTCGAGTAGCTGGGACTACAAACACGTGCCACTGTGCCCAGCCCATCATTGATGCCTCATTGTGTGCTAGGCACTGTACTCAATGTACAATTTTTTTTTCTTTTTTGAGACAGAGTCTTGCTGTGTTGCCCAGGCTGGAGTCCAGTGGCACCATCTTGGCTCATTGCAACCTCCGCCTCCAGGGTTCAAGCCATTCTCCTGTCTCAGCCTCCTGAGTACCTGGAATCACAGGCAATGCACCACCACGCCTGGCTAATTTTTTTTTTTTTTTTTTTTTTTTTTTTGAGACGGAGTGTCGCTCTGTCGCCCAGGCTGGAGTGCAGTGGCGCGATCTCGGCTCACTGCAAGCTCCGCCTCCCGGGTTCACGCCATTCTCCTGCCTCAGCCTCCCGAGTAGCTGGGACTACAGGCGCCCACAACCGCGCCCGGCTAATTTTTTGTATTTTTAGTAGAGACGGGGTTTCACCGTGGTCTCGATCTCCTGACCTTGTGATCCGCCCGCCTCGGCCTCCCAAAGTGCTGGGATTACAGGCGTGAGCCACCGCGCCCGGCCTAATTTTTGTATTTTTAATAGAGACGGGGTTTCGCCATATTGGCCAGGCTGGTCTCAAACTCCTGACCTCAAGTGATCCACCCACCTTGGCCTCCCAAAATGCTGGGATTACATGCATGGCCTGGCCACTCATATATAATTTATATCTGTGACTCACTGTGGCTTGTGGAGGATACAGTGACAAACTGCCAAAGTCTTCCCCCAGCCTTTGAGGCCCTGTAAGATATGGAAGGCCCATAGCCGCACTTATCTCGCATCCTCGCCTTCCCATCTCTCTCCACAGCTTCATCCTCATAAACCTTCTGGTTCCCCAGGAATATGCTAAACTCAAACCAACCTCAGGACCTTTGCACTTGCTCTTTCCTCTGCCTAGAAATCCCCTGCCTCCCAACTCCAGGCATAACTGCTTCCTTCTTGTTTTTCTCTTTCTTTCTTCCTTTCTTTTCTTTTCTTTTGAGCTGGAGTTTCACTCTGTCACCCAGGCTGGAGTGCAATGGCTTGGTCTCTGCCTACTGAAACCTTCACCTCCCTGGTTCAAACAATTCTGCCTCAGCCTCCCGAGTAGCTGGGATTACAGGTGTGCACCACCATGCCTAGCTAAGTTTTATATTTTTAGTAGAGACAAGGTTTCACCGTGTTGGCCAGGCTGGTCTTGAACTCCTGACTTCAGGTGATCTGCTTGCCTCGGCCTCCCAAAGTGCTGGGATTACAGGTGTAAGCCACCGCGCCCAACCCTTCTTGTTTTACACATGTCAGCTTGAATATCACTTCCTCAGAGGTAACTGCCTAGCTCTATGGTTTCTAAATGAGCCTCCTGCTCCCTTTTTGATTATATTATCCTGTCTGTAAACCTTCTTGCTCTGTTGCGCAAGCCGGAGTGCAGTGGCATCATCATAGCTTGCTGCAGTCTCGACCTCCTGAGCTCCAGTGATCCATCTCAGCCTTCCAAGTAGCTGGAACTACAGGCGTGTACCACCATGCCAGGCTGACAAAACATTTTGTTTTCACCGGGTGCGATGGCTCACACCTATAATCCCAGCACTTTGGGAAGCCAGGGTGGGCAGATCATGAGGTCAGGAGTTCCAGACGAGCCTGGCCAGCATAGTGAAACTTTATCTCTACTAAAAATACAAAAATTAGCTAGGCATTGTGGCCTGAGCCTGTAGTCCCAGCTACTTGGAAGGCTGAGGCAGGAGAATCGCTTGAACCAGGGAGGTGCAGGTTGTGGTGAGTCAAGATCGCACCACTGCACTCCAGCCTGGGCAACAGAGTGAGACTTCATCTCAAAATAAATAAGTAAATAAATACAAAAAAAAAAAATACAAAAAAAATAGCCGGGCGTGGTGGCGGGTGCCTGTAATCGCAGCTACTCGGGAGGCTAAGTCTGGAGAATTGCTTGAACCTGGGAAACAGAGGTGGCAGTGAGCCAAGATTGTGCCATTGCACTCCAGCCTGGGCCACAAGAGCAAGACTCTATCTCAAAAGAAAAAAAAAAAGGAAGAAATTTTGTTTTGTAGCGGCATGGTCTTGCTTTGTTGCCCAGGCTGATCTCGCGCCCCTATAATCCCCCTTCTTTGGCCTTCAAAAGTGCTGGGAATTAACAGGTGTAAGCCACTGCCACGCTGTTTCTGTATCATCATCTCGAAAATGGTGATTAAAATAGGGCCTTTGCTGGGCGCGGTGGCTCACGACTATAATCTCAACACTTTGGGAGGCTGAGGCGGGAGGATCACTTGAGGTCAGGAGTTACAGACCAGCTTGGCCAATATGGTGAAACCCTGTGTCTACTAAAAATACAAAAATTAGCCAGGCATGGTGGTGCACACTTGTAATCCCAGCTGCTGGGGAGGCTGAGGCACGAAAATCACTTGAATCTGGGAGGTGAAGGTTGCAGTGAGCCAAGATCATGCCACTGCATTACAGGCAGGGCAAGACTGAGTGAGACACATCTATTATTCCAGCACTTTGGCAGGCCCAGGCCAAAGGATCACTTGAGGCCAGGAGTACAAGACCAGCTTTGGCAATATAGCAAGAGCTCCTCTCTACAAAATATTTTTAAAATATAAAAAAATAGGCCGGGCGCGGTGGCTCGCGCCTGTAATCCCAGCACTTTGGGATGATGAGGTGGGTAGATCACAAAGTCAAGAGATCGAGACCATCCTGGCCAACATGGTGAAACCCCGTCTCTACTAAAAATACAAAAATTAGCTGGGTGTGGTGGCACGCGCCTGTAGTCCCAGCTACTCCGAAGGCTGAGGCAGGAGAATTGCTTAAACCCGGGAGGCGGAGGTTGCGGTGGGCTGAGATTGCACCACTGCACTCCTGCCGGGGCGACAGAGCGAGAATCAGTCTCAAAAACAAACAAACAACAACAAAATAGGGCTTTTGGTGAGGATAACTCAGTGTTTTGCCCATAGTGACTGCTGATTAAACGTTAGGTATTGTTATTTATTTTGTGTATGATTGTTTACCTCTTGCATTGAATGAACGATTCATGAGAGGAAACAGGTTCACTTAATCACTCCTGAAACTTCAGCACCTAGAACAGAGCCTGGCCCGTTAGGCACTCAGTAAACATTTTTGAATGAATGAATGAGGCAGGCACGATTATGAGACCTCACTTTCCAGATGCGGAAGTGGAGCTTTTGGGTCACGAAACCAGACAGTGGAGGAGTCAGGATTCAAACCCAGGTCAATCTGGTTCCAAAGTTTCTACTGTTTGTCTCTGTGTCCAGAGGGAATTCTTTTTCGACTCTAGACTTCACTTCTCCTGCCTATACTCTAGGTGTTTACCCTCGTTGGAGACTTGCGGAAGGCGGTCCAATATTCTTGAAATCCATTGTCGGGTTTTCTACCCTCCCCTCTTCCCCCACAACTTTCGAGCCATCTCTGCCTGACACGCGGGCTAGTCCAAGCCTCACAACTGGGCCTGTGCCAAAGCCCGGAGTGGATAATACGGTTGCGGGAGGCCACGGCTCTAAGGGCGGAGTTAAGGGCCTGGGGCCGCAGACAGAGTGGTGGGGAAGGTTGGGGAGGGACTAAAAGACCGCGGGGGGAGGGGTTTAAATTCCGAGGGCGGAACTAATCCTATAAGAAGGTCCTGTCCAGAGCTCTGGAGAAGTACTATACTATAAACCCTTGGAGGTTCAGGGGGCGGTGCTAATGATTCTGTGGGCAGGAATAAAACTTTAGCACCCGCAAGATTCCGGGGGTGGGGCTAAGAGCCTGGGGGTGGGCCTAGATGTAATAAACAAGAGCTCCCTGAGCGGGTTTGGGGCTGTAAGGTCGGGCCCTGGTCTTAAGGAGGGAGCTTTTGGAAAATCCAATGAAAATCTGAAGAGAAGGTTTTGGGGATAGGGGAGTGACTACCTCCAACCCATCCTCCTCCCGGAGCTCGGGGCTGCGCTTCAGGCTGAAAGCAGGAGAGGCCCTGCCCCTTCCAATCCCTCTGCATCCCTATTGGTGGAAGGCCCTGCGCGACAGTCTCTCATTGGTTCTGAAAGGGCGAGGAGGGGGGTCTAGAGAGAAAACACTCTGGTTGTGGGCGGGACCAGACGGTACCTAGGGGGATCTGGGCGCAGCCAATCCTGGCCCGAGGATTGTGTTGGGGGGCTTGGCAGGGGGTGTCCTACCCCCCTTTCTGGGCATCCTGGAGGATGACCCCAGCGCCAGGCCCGGCGCCGGCCGCCTGATGCCAGGCAAGCTGAGCTGGGGATGCTGGAACGAAGGGCGTTGCTATGGCAACGGGAGGCAGGGCCTGGTGGGGGGGACCGGGCCCGAGCTGGGACCGGGGGGGCCGGCGGTGGCTGTGGTGGGACGATGGCGGAGCGCGGCCCGGCCTTCTGCGGCCTGTACGACACGTCCTCGCTGCTGCAATACTGCAACGGTGAGACCCCTCCTCAGTTCCGACCTTGGCCCCGCCCAAGGCTGGACCCATCTCTTCTTGCCCCAACCTCCTCCTTCCAAGTCCCCATCCCCCTCCCTTGCTGAAGATCCCCCTTTCCTCTCCCTCAGCAGCACCCTGACCCAAGAGAAGGTCCCTGGCCCCCAAAACCCAGATCCCAGCCCCCCATCCACTTGGATCCTCCGCTACTCCAGAGGTGGCTAGACGGAGAGGACAGAAGGGCAGAACACCAAGGAACCAGGGATTGGAAGGGGGAAGGACCTGGGAGTCGATTGGGCCTGGAACTCTGCCCTTTCTCCCTTCAAGCTTCTGGAACGCTCCCCTATCTCCATAGCAGGGGGAAAGACAGAGGGGGTGGGGATGGATTTGGTGTTGAGTTGAGGGCAGTGTGTGGGACTGGAAAGGGACAGTCAGAGGACTTTGCCTTTAGGATACCTCCCAAATCCTCTGGCCCTGGCCCTCCCGTGCATTAGGACCATCCCTTCTTCCTAGACAAATGCGTGTGATACCAGAAGGGCCACTGTGGGTGTCAGGCTCAGGTGAAGGGAGATAGGAGAAGAGGGGAGTTGGGAGGGAAAAGTGGGAAGTGAGGCCTGGTCTCTGGGAAAAAGGGCTGAGGATGGGGGGATGGTCAGGAGGGAGCAGAGGGCTTGAGTCACAGGGATGGGGATGGTGGAGGTGTGGGGGTTGGCAGGATGGGCTGGCCAAGGCCTGACAGTGCAACTGGCCGCTCTGGGTGGGGCACAAGTGTCAAGATGAAAGCACCTCTATTTAACTCAGTTTGGAGGTTCAGCCCTCTGGGCACACACCCTAGTGCCAGGGACCACTGGAATTAGCAGGGGACCCAGAATGCTTATTTTGTCCTCCTCTGTCCCTCTAAGAGCCAGAATGACAGGGTGGCCATTCCTGGGTTGAGTATGGGTTCTTCCATTGATCGGCTGTGTGTGCATGTAACAAGTAACGTCACCTTTCTGGGCTTCAGTACCCTTCCTCCTCCTCTCCTCCTAAAATGGATTATGCCACTACGACTACTAGAGTTGCCAAAAGCATTAGGTATCATAATAATAGTTAATCCTATTCTGGATTTATCGAGCATCAACATGAGCCAGGAACGCGCTAAGTGTTTTGTGTGAGCAGCGCCTGGCACATGTAAGCTCACGGTATCAGATGCCATTTTTTTCTGGTCGTATTATTAATGGTAGGTAGGACCAGGCTGAGCAAAGGAGGTGACTGGGTCCCCCGCCCCCACCTACTGGCTGGGTGATCTTTGGCGTGTCTCTGCACACTCCTGCTAGCCTCCTTCCTTAGTTTCCCGTTTGCAAAACTTGATGCCAACAAGACCCCTAGAGGTTTCCCACTGTTATGAGTTCTAAGTGCTGACGGCTCACTCCTTCTGACCTCAGGAGGCTCCCACCTCCCACTGCAGGTCCAGGCACCGGACCTGGGAGGCGCTGAGTTGGGGGCAGGGCGGACAAGCCTCGGCAGGCGATTGGGCTACGGGGGGGAGGAGGGAGGAGCGGCGGCTGCACTGCGGAGCCCAGAGGGCCAGTTGGGCGGCCTATGGACGCGGGATGGCAGGTGCGAGCTCCACGCCCTGTCCCTGTCTAAGCTACCACCTTTACTTCCACCAGGCTGGGAACCAGGGCTTCCTTGGTTGTGGTCAGCAATGAGTCTGGGTATGAGTATTCTGGGGGAAAAGAGGGAGAGGGACCCCTTGGGTCTCCGCCCCTCCCACTTTGGGAAAATGAGCGGGGTTGGGGGGGCCACTCGGGGAGTCATTTTGGTTGCATCCATAGGCTGGAGAGCCAAATCTGGGGCGCGGGGTAGAGGCGAAATAAAGAAGGAAAACAGAAAAGAGGAATGCCTGCTGGGGAAGAGTTTAGGTGTCATCCCCGTCTGCATTCTCCCTTGGGTCTTCTGGGTCTGCGAGGCGCTGCCTGCAACCCCCAAGTCCGCCGCCAGGGGCCGCCGAAGCTCTGTCCTTGCAGCTGGCTCTAGGGTCGAACCCCAGGGTGAGGAGAGGAGGGGACATGGGGAGGCTAGGCATGACCTTTTGACTGGGAAAGTCTTAGAAACAGTGAAGAGACGTTGGTATTCATAACATCATCTTCGTCGGAGGATGTTGGGGATCAATTCTAGAACTTTAGTGTCATTAGGAGTAGGTTAGTGTGTCATTTTGCAAATGCTCTTATCACTCATAGATACTTAAAGTCTTAGTCATAGAATCTTTTTTTTTTTTTTTTTTTTTTTGAGACGGAGTCTCGCTCTGTCGCCAGGCTGGAGTGCGAGTGCAGTGGCGTGATCTTGACTCATGGCAACCTCTGACTCCCTGGGTTCAAGTGATTTCCCTGTCTCAGCCTCCAGAGTAGCTGGGCCTACAGGCACACGCCACCATGCCCGGCTAATTTTTTTTTTCTTTTTCTTTTTGTATTTTAGTAGAGACGGGGTTTCACCGTGTTGGCCAGGATAGTCTCGATCTCCTGATCTCGTGATCTGCCCGCCATGGCCTCCCAAAGTGCTAGGGTTACATGCGTGAGCCACCGTGCCGGGCCACATCTTAGTCACAGAATCTTAAAGCCAGAGCGAGAGGCTCCTGGGTTCACAGAATCTTAGAAAATAAGAGGGAAGGGACTTCCCCAAGGTCACAGGGCCAGCGCGCTGCAGCAGAGAGGAGTGTGGGGATGGGTTGGAGAGCGGTGGGGATTTCCTTCCCCCTTCAGAGTCCTCTTCCTTGGCCCATCTCCAAGTGTCCCAGCCCCAGGTAGCGGGACAGGAAAGGGGCGTGGCTGGCCCCTCGCTTAGACCCAGGAAGGCGGGAGGGACCCGTTGGGTACTGGAGCTCCTGGGTGGCCCTGCAGCCGGCACTCCCCCGTCTTCCAGATGACAATTTGTCGGGCACGAGCGGTATGGAAGTGGACGACCGCGTGTCGGCGCTGGAGCAGCGGCTGCAGTTACAGGAAGACGAGCTGGCGGTCCTAAAGGCGGCGCTGGCGGATGCTCTGCGTCGCCTGCGGGCGTGTGAAGAACAGGGAGCTGCGCTCCGCGCGCGGGGCACCCCCAAGGGCCGGGCGCCTCCGCGCTTAGGCACCACTGCCTCGGGTATCCGGGTTAGACTGGAGGGGTGGGATGGGGAGGACCGGGGCCCGGTCCTCATACTCACCCTTTTCTGCCCCCATCCCTCCAGTGTGTCAGCTCTTGAAAGGCCTTCCCACCAGGACGCCCCTTAATGGCTCAGGACCCCCGCGGCGCGTGGGTGGCTATGCCACGTCCCCATCCTCTCCCAAGAAGGAGGCGACCTCCGGGCGCAGGTAAGGCACAAGGCCGGGACCCCCAGCCTCTTCCAAAACCTCGTGAGAGACAAAGGTGGTTTGTTTGCCTGAGCTCCAGCAGCAGAAGGTGCAGGGAGGATCTCGCCCGCTCACGGCACTTGCCTGCTGGCCTCGAAGGCTCTGCCCCCAACTGTGTGCTCTCTTTTAGCAGTGTCCGCCGCTACTTGTCACCAGAGCGCCTGGCCTCGGTGCGCCGCGAGGACCCCCGCAGCCGGACCACATCCTCCAGCAGCAACTGTAGCGCCAAAAAGGAAGGGTAAGGACTGGGGCGGTGTCAAGCAGCAGAGATAGGGAGGAAGTGGTCGAGAAATGTAGCCATGCCCCAGGCCACGAGGTGGTAACCTAGAGTGGGGCCAGCCGGTTCAAATGCGGGGACAGTGCCAGAGCCTTGGAAGGACCAATCTTGAGGTGGCACGGTAACAGAGGAAGGTCTGGGAGGGCGGAGTCAATATTTGAGGGGCGTGGCCAGAGTTTTTAGGAGCTGGACAGTCAGGTCTACAGGGCGAGGAAGTCAGGGAGGAGCTTGGCTTATGGACGTGGTTATTCAAGTAAAGGAGAAGGCCCCGTTGAGTTTCAGAGATGAAGTCAAGGGAGCAGCCACTGAGTTTCTGCAAGGAAAGAGGGAGTCTGAGAAATTTAAGGGTGCGGCCAGAGTGTTCGCCTGGGCGAAATTAAAACCTGGGGTACGGGGTAACAGAGGCTGAGACCAGGTGGAGGCATGCCAGATTCCAGAAGCCTTGACATCAAAATCAGGGGACACTGCCTGGTGGAAAAGGGCGTGGTTTAAAGGTTAGGCGGGGCCATAGGGGCGTGGCCAAATGCCAAGAGGTGGAGCCAACTTGGAGGCCTCGAAGGTACTCAACTAAGGAATAAGTGAAAATAGACGTAAACAGAATGCCTGGCGGGCCGGAGAAGGAGCTTTGCGGGGAGGTAGCAGTCAATTCTCAAGCGACTGAGTCAACTCAGGGACAGGGCTAGAAGGGAGGAGGTGGTTGAGATCAGAATGACAGGCGTGGTCAACTCCAGAGGCGGGGCCATACTGAAGATCTGGACCGAGTAAAAACCTGAGGTTATAATTTTAGCAGTTTGGGAGGCGGAGGAGGGATCATCGTTTGAGCTCACGAGTTCGAGACCAGGCTGGGCAACATAGCGAGCCCTCGTCTTTACTAAAAATGAAAATAAATTAGGCCTGGCGTGGTGGCTCAAGCATGTAATGCCAGCACTTTGGGAGGCCTAGGCGGGTGTTTCACAAGATCTCCATCCTGGCCAACATGGTGAAACCTCTTCTCTATTAAAAATACAAAAATTAGCTGGGCGTGGTGGTGCGTGCCTGTAGTCCCAGTTACTGGAGTGGCTGAGGCAGGAGAATCACTTCAACCCGGGAGGCGGAGGTTGCAGTGAGCCGAGATCACGCCACTGCACTCCAGCCTGGCAACAGAGCGAGACTCAGTTAAAACAAATAAAAAACCAAAAAAAAAAAAAAAAAAAAAAAAAAGAGAGAGAGAGAGAGAAAGAAAATAGCCCTACGTGCTAGCCTGGGCTTGTAGACCCAGCTACTTGGGAGGCTGTGGCGGGAGGATCACTTGAGCCTAGGAAATTCAAGGTTTCAGTGAGCCATGATCACGCCATTGTACTCCAGCCTGGTTGACAGAGCAATACCTTGTATCAAAAACAAAACAAAACAAAAATCACCCTAAAGCTGGAGTTATGGTGTAGTGGGCGTGGTCAGAGCTAACAGGCCACAGCAAGGGCAAGACCAAGGTGAAAAGTTGCACATTTCAACTCTGCTCAAACCTAGCAAACACAAATACAGCGTTATGTATACTCCAGGCACTTCCCAATAATTAACCAATTTCATCCTCTCAACTATCCCCTGGAGGTGTGGGTTATCTTTATTTATTTATTTATTTAGAGACAGAGTCTTGCTCTTGTTGCCCAGGCTGGAGCACAATGGCACAATCTTAGCTCACTGTAACCTCCGCCTCCCTAGTTCGAATGATTTTCCTGCTTCAGCCTCCCAAGTAGCTGGGATTACAGGCGCCAGCCATCACGCCCTGCTAAGTTTTGTATTTTTAGTAGAGATGGGGTTTCACCACATTGGCCAGGCTGGTCTTGAACTCCTGACCTCAGGTGATCCGCCCGCCTCGGCCTCCTAAAGTGCTGGGATTACAGGCGTGAGCCACCGCGCCCGGCCGGGTACTCTTATTATCCCCATTTTTAAAATGAGGAAACCGGGGCAGAGGTTGGACGACCTATGTACACTGCTAGGAATTAGCAGAACGGGGGTTTTAACTGAAGCAGGAGCGCTCCCGAGTCCATCTTCTCAACCACTCTCCCCCACCCACCCTGAAAGAACCTGGGATCGGGAGTCCACAATCCGGGATGTGTGACCCGGTGGGACCCTCCGGCTCCAGGAGCGGCCGTGGAGGGCGGGGCAGGGGCGAGGCGGTACGGGCGCCTCCCAGGGCCGGAAGCGGCAGAGCCGGTCCCGGCTCCACCCCCGGCCCTGAAGCTCCGCCAGCCGCCGCCATGAGTAGCTTTGGAGCTGGGTGAGACCCTTTTGCAGACGACCCCCCATCTCCTCTCCGCGCTCCCGGGGCTTAGCTCTCAGGTCTCCCCCATCCCCTGGGGCCCAGGCCGGCGTGGGGACACGCCCCTTCCCTTAAACTCTCCAGGTTTCTCCCGCTGCTTGACGTTTGGGGTGCTGGGGGACTGCGGGTGGGGGGCGTTGGGAGCACCGTGCTGATTAGGAGGGAAGGGTCCTTGGTGACTCCCTTCTTTCAGGATCGCGTCCCTGCCGCTTCATGCTGTGTGATCTTTGGCGATCACTGCCTCTCTGGGCCTGTGTCTTAGGCTCTGCAAGATCAACCGAGCAAAGCACACGGCCTGCAGAGAGGCAGCGCTCTGCCCCTTACTCGGCCCCGTTTTCATCGGAGACCTCCGGGGAGCGGTGGGGAGGAGGAATGGTTTCTCCCCTTTTCTGACCTGACTGCTAAGACCTTTTGTTTTTCTTTGTCCTTTCCTGACAGCAAAACCAAAGAAGTTATCTTCAGTGTGGGTGAGTGGGGAGATGGGGAAGGGCTTGGTGGAAGCTTGCTTGCTGGGGTGACAGGCTGGAGCCAGAGGTCAGGAATCCTGGCTACTGGGTCTTTGCCTTTCTGGCCTCAGTTTCCTTGCCTTTAAAAAAAAAAAAAAAAAAAAAAGCTGGAAGAGGAGAGGGAATAGGGATGGGATTGGTGTCAGTGCCTGACCTCTGGGGGTGTCCTGGCAGAGGATGGCTCCGTGAAAATGTTCCTGAGGGGCCGCCCTGTGCCCATGCTGATCCCAGATGAGCTGGCACCCACCTACAGCCTGGACACACGCTCGGAGCTGCCTTCTTGCCGGCTCAAGCTGGACTGGGTGTATCCTTTTCTGGAATCCCCTCAGTGTTCCCATCTCTTCAAGAGGAAATAGAAAGGCGGTCAAGGCAGCTCAGGCCTGTAATCCCAGCACTTTGGGAGGCTGAGATGGGAGGATCGTTTGAGGCCAGGAGTTTGGGACCCGCCTGGGCAACACACAAAAAAAGGTACAGCACGTTCAAGGGCTGTGTGACCAGAGTGGGAATGGTGCATTTGAGCAACAATGAGTTGGGAATGGCTGGGAGCCCAGGTTTTGGAGTCTGACAGAGATGGGATCAAACCCCAGTCCAGCCCGTAGCTGGCTGCGTGACCCTGGAAAAGTCGCCTTGACTCTGTGTGTTAATTGCCTTCTCTGAAAAATGAATTTCATGGCCGAGGCGGGAGGATCACCTGAGGTCAAGAGTTTGAGACCAGCCTGACCAATATGATGAAATCCCGTCTCTATTAAAAATACAAAAATTGGCCCGGCGCGGTGGCTCAAGCCTGTAATCCCAGCACTTTGGGAGGCCGAGACAGGTGGATCACGAGGTCAGGAGATCGAGACCATCCTGGCTAACACGGTGAAACCCCGTCTCTACTAAAAAATACAAAAAACTAGCCGGGCGAGGTGGCGGGCGCCTATAGTCCCAGCTACTCAGGAGGCTGAGGCAGGAGAATGGTATGAACCCAGGAGGCGGAGCTTGCAGTGAGCTGAGATCCGGCCACTGCACTTCAGCCTGGGCGACAGAGCGAGACTCCGTCTCAAAAAAAAAAAAAAAAAAAAAAATTAGCCGAGCGTGGTTGCATGTGCCTGTAAACCCAGCTACTCGGGAGACTGAGACAGGAGAATCGCTTGAACCCAGGAGGCAGAGGTTACAGTGAGCTGAGATTGCCCCATTGCTCTCCGGCCTGGGCCACAAGAGCAAAACTCCATCTCAAAAAAAAAAAAAAAAAAAAAAAAATAGACAGACATGCTGGCATGCTCCTGTGATTCCCAGCTACTCTGGAGGCTGAGGTGGGAGGATCACTTGAGCCTGGGAGGTCGAGGTTGCAGTGAGCCATGATTGTACCATTGCACTCCAGCCTGGACAACACAGTGAGACCCTGTCTCAAAAACAAAACAAAACAAAACAGAAAATTCAAAATAATAATAACTCAAGCACTTACTATGTGACAGACACTGTTCTAAGTTATTCCAGGTATGAATTTGTTTTTTTACAACTAGTGGCCTCCGAGAGCTCTCTGAGGCCTACAGTTTGGAAATTATTATACCCCCCTTTCCAGATACGGAAACTGAGATTATAGATAGGGACAAGAATCCTGATTCTGGGACTCAAACTTTTTCCTAAAAGCCTACTGAGCTTGGAGTCCACACCCCAGGAATCCGGTCCGTGTCTGCTTCTCTCTGAGCCTTGGTTTACTCTTTGGAGGAGCCAGGGTGGTTGGTGAAATGGCCTGGCCTTCTGGGAGCCCAGAGCCTTCTCGAGGCAGCTGGAAACATCCCCTGGAGTCTGTCCCGAATGTCCTGCCAGTGGGGCTTGATAAGCATCTGATGAGAGGTGGCTGAGACTGCAAAAGCGTGGACCTCAGATTGCTCCCCTCTGCAGTGACTGCAGGGCAGAGCAGTTTCCACTGGGTCAGGGTATATGTGTACTGACAATCATTCGGATATTTTCTTGTTTTTGAGACAGCCAGGCTGGAGTGCAGTGGCACGATCTTGGCTCACTACAATCTCCACCTCCTGGGTTCAAGCCATTCTCCTGCCTCAGCCACCCGAGCAGCTGGGTGGCATGCGCCACCATGCCTGGCTAATTTTTTGTGTGTGTGTTTTTTTTTTTTTTAGTCAAGACAGGGTTTCGCCATGTTGGCCAGGCTGGTCTCGGACTCCTGACCTCAAGTGATCCACCTGCCTCGGCCTCCCAAAGTGCT
The DNA here is from genome assembly GCF_037993035.2 of Macaca fascicularis. Lineage (NCBI taxonomy): Eukaryota > Metazoa > Chordata > Mammalia > Primates > Cercopithecidae > Macaca > Macaca fascicularis. The sequence goes on along the minus strand of NC_088393.1, from coordinate 53,705,991 downwards.
GAGATTACAGGCGTGAGCCACCGTGTTTGGCCCATTCAGATATTTTCTGAACATCTGCCACATAGGGCTGGGGACCAGTGCTGACCATGACAGCATCCATCTGCCCTCCTGGGGCATACAGTCTAGCATGGGAACAGACTCGTTGAGAGTGACAACCCAGAGTGTGCAAGGCTGGGATGGGGAATCCACAGGGATGGGGCTGACCCAGCCTGGGGTCATGGAGGGCTTCCTGGAGGAGGAGATACAGAAATGAAAAGAACAGCCCAATCTCAGCCACCATGGAACTCACAGTCTTATCGGGGAATATGAGCAGTTTAACAAATAAACCAGATAACTATCAGCCTGGGCAGCAAAGCGAGATCCCATCTCTACAACAATTTTTTTAAAAATTAGCCAGGCAGGCTGGGTGTAGTGGCTCATGCCTATAATCCCAGCACTTTAGGAGGCCAAGACAAGTGGATTGCTTGAGCCCAGGAGTTTGAGACCAGCCTGGGCAACATGGCGAGACTGCATCTTTACAAAAAATATATAAAAAATTAGCTGGGCATGGTGGTGCATGCCTGTAGTCTCAGCTATTTGGGAAGCGGAGGCAGGAGGATCACTTAAGCCCAGCAGATTGAGGTTGCCTCTTCTGTCGTTTATAAGGACACTTGTGATCGGATTTAGGGGTCACTCTGATAATCCAGGATGAGCTCATCTTGAGATCTATAATTATATCTGCAAAGACCCATTTTCCTTGTAAGGTCACATTTGCAAGTTGAGGGGATTAAGAAACAGACACAGGCTGGGCTCAGTGGCTCACACCTAGAATCCCAGCACTTTGGGAGGCCGAGGCGGGCGGATCACCTGAGGTCAGGAGTTCGAGACCAGCCTGACCAATATGGAGAAATACTGTCTCTACTAAAAATACAAAATTAGGCAGTCATGGTGGCGCATACCTGTAATCCCAGCTACTTGGGAGGCTGAGGCAGGAGAATCTCTTGAACCCAGAAGGCGGAGGTTGCCGTGAGCCAAGACCATGCCATTGCACTCCAGGCTGGGCAACAAGAATGAAACTCCATATCAAAAAAACAAAAAACAAAGGAAACAGACATGTTTTTTTTGGAGTGGGAGGCCCACTACAGGGGTGAGAGTGGAAACGGAAAAACCTCATTCCAATGAGCTTGTTGAGTCTGGTCCTCAGCCAGTGTGTGTGATGCAAAATACATTCCTTGGCCGGGCGCCAGTGGCTCATGCCTCTAATTCCAGCACTTTGGGAAACCAAGGTGGGTGGATCACCTGAGGTCAGGAGTTGGAGACTACCCTGACCAATATGGTGAAACTCCATCTCTATTAAAAATACAAAAATTAGCCTGGCATGGTGGCATGTGCCTGTAGTCCCAGCTACTTGGGAGGCTGAGACAGGAAAATTGCTTGAACCCGGGAGGCGGAGGTTGCAGTGAGCTGGGATCATGCCACTGTACTCCAGCCTGGGCGACAGACTCCATCTTAAAAAATCAAAACAGGCCGGGTGTGGTGGCGCACACCTGTAATCCCAGCACTTTGGGAGGCCGAGGCGGGCACATCATGAGGTCAGGAGATCGAGACCATCCTGGCCAACATGGGGAAACCCCGTCTCTACTAAAAATATAAAAATTAGCTGCGCTTGGTGGCGTGTGTCTGTAATCCCAGATACTCAGGAGGCTGAGGCAGGAGAATCGCTTGAACCAGGGAGTCGGAGGTTGCAATGAGCTGAGATTGTGCCACTTTTCAAAAAAAAAGAAAAAATAAATAAAAAGAAAACAAACAACAAGAACAAAAAGACACATTCCTTAACCGACCCCTGGGTGGCTCCAGCTATGGCTACCGTGGCCGAGACTGCCGAGCCAATCTTTATTTGCTGCCCACCGGGGAGATAGTGTACTTTGTGGCCTCCGTGGCTGTGCTATACAGCGTGGAGGAGCAGAGGCAGCGACACTACCTGGGACACAACGATGACATCAAATGGTGAGATGTGGGAGGGAGGGGACGGGAGGGAGCTGTGGCCGGAGGTGGAGCTCCAGCCCCTGCCTCTCTAGGCCTCTTTTCACATTGCCGCCCTGTGGGGTTTGGGGCGAGGCCAAGACTTTGCTCCCTCTCCAAAGCCACCAGCTGCCCTCAGGCTGAATTCAGTGGGAAAATGTGGATTGAATATCAATATTTCAATATTTCAGATGTTTTAGTTGGGTGTGGTGGTGAGCCCCTGTGGTCCCAGCTACTTGGGAGGCTGAAGCGAGAGGATCATTTGAACTCAGGAGGTCGAGGCTGCAGTGAGCTGTGATTGAGCCACTGCACTCCAGCCTGGGTGAAAGAGCAAGCCTTATCTCAGAAAAAATTCAGACAGTGAATTCACTCAATTCCTGGATCTTTCCCTTCTTTTGAAAATCTGGGGCTGGGCCCAGTGGCTCACACCTGTAATCCTAGCACTTTGGGAGGCTGAGGCGGGTGGATCACGAGGTCAGGAGATCGGGACCATCTTGGCTAACATGGTGAAACCCCGTCTCTACTAAAATCACACAAAAAAATTAGCCAGGCATGGTGGTGGGCACCTGTAGTCCCAGCTACTCGGGAGACTGAGGCAGGACAATGGCGTGACCCCAGGAGGCAGAGCTTGCAGTGAGCCGAGATCACACCACTGCACTCTAGCCTGGGCGACAGAGCGAGACTCCGTCTCAAAAAAAAAAAAAAAAGGAAAAGAAAATCTGGGGCCGGGCGTGGTGGCTCAAGCCTCTAATCCCAGCACTTTGGGAGGCTGAGATGGGCGGATCATGAGGTCAGGAGATCGAGACCATCCTGGCTAACATGGTGAAACCCCGTCTCTACTAAAAAAATACAAAAAACTAGCCGGACGTGGTGATGGGCGCCTGTAGTCCCAGCTATTCGGGAGGCTGAGGCAGGAGAATGGCATAAACCCAGGAGGCGGAGCTTGCAGTGAGCAGAGATCTGGCCACTGCACTCCAGCCTGGGTGACAGAGCGAGACTCTGTCTCAAAAAGAAAAGAAAAGAAAAGAAAATCTGGGCAGCGAGGTGGCTCACACCTGTAAAACCAGCACTTTGGGAGGCCAAGGCGGAAGGATCGCTGAAGCCCAGGGGTTGGAGGGTGCAGTCAGCTATGATCCTGCCACTGCCCTCTAGCCTGGGAGACAGAGCGAGACTCCATCTTTTTTTTCTTTTTTTGAGAAAAAAGCCGCCACCACGCCCCGCTAATTTTTGTACTTTTAGTAGAGACAGGGTTTCCCCATGTTGGCCAGGCAGATCTTGAAGTCCTGACCTCAGGTGATCCGCCCGCCTTGGTCTCCCAAAGTGCTGGGAGACTCCGTCTCTTGAAAACAAAAACAAAAACAAAAAAACTGAATAGGCATTCCAGACAATTCCTCGTGGTTGGAGCTGGGTGGTGTAATCCCCCTTAAATCAGTGTGCTCTCCTGGCCGCTATTTGAAGTACAGACCTGCGTCCTGCTGGCGTTTGAGTTAGAGACCCCAGGCCTAAGTCTTGCTGCTGAGCCAGCGTACCCGGAGGGCATCCGCTTACTGCTATTAATGGACTAAATACACGTTTATTGACTAAACTGAACCAGCCAATTTGTGGAATGAATGTCCTGGGCCTCCTCTTTCCCACTGAGCCCTGGTCTGTCTGTCCCTTTCTGCAGCTTGGCCATCCACCCGGATATGGTCACCATCGCCACGGGACAGGTGGCGGGCACCACTAAGGAAGGGAAGGTAATGGAAGGGAGGGGAAAGCCGAAAAGAGTGCAGGACGCAGTTGTGGGGGACAAGCAGCTGGTCCCCTCAAGATAACAAGCCTCTCTTCCCTGCAGCCGCTGCCACCCCACGTGCGCATCTGGGACTCAGTTTCCCTCTCCACTTTACACGTGCTGGGCTTGGGGGTGTTTGACAGAGCCGTGTGCTGTGTAGGCTTCTCCAAATCTGTAAGTCCTTCGCCCACCCTAACCCCGCCCCGTCGCCCCCAAAAGGAGGGCAAGTGCCCGCACCTTTTCACCCGTCCCTTGGGTTAAGAGCTAGGAATTCTGCTGGAGGCGTGGCCCGCCTCTGTGACGTCACAATGAGGGCGTGGCCTCATTCCAAGGGGCGGGTGAGTTACCGTGCCTGGCCAGCTCTCGCAGGCATTTTTAAACCCAGTACCTAGGGCCCAGCTGCTCCTTGCCCATTTGCAGGCGGGTTTTGGCATGTCCGGGCAGAGATAAGTGCAGAAAGCGAGAGTAAGCCTTTAGGAATTTGGAGAGCAATGACAGCAGCAAAACATCCAAGTGTGTGATTGTGGGCTTTTTTGTAAAAAAATCATATTTTGGCTGGGCATGGTGGCTTATGCCTGTAATCCCAGCATTTTGGGAGGCTGAGGTGGGAGGATCATTTGAAGTCAGGAGTTTGAGACCAGCCTAGCCAACATAGTGAAACCCGTCTCTACCAAAAAAATACAAAAATTAGCCTGATGTGGTGGCGGGCGCCTGTAGTCCCAGCACTTGGGAGGCTGAGGCAGGAGAATTGCTTGAACCCGGGAGGGGGAGGTTGCAGTGAGCCAAGATCACGCCACTGAACTCCAGCCTGGGCAACAGAGCGAGACTCCGTCTCAAAAAAAAAAAAAAAAAAAAAAAAAAAAGGACAGATATGGTGGCTCACGCCTGTAATCCTAGCACTTTGGGAGGCCGAGGCCGGTGGATCACAAGGTCAGGAGTTTGAGACCAGCCTGGCTAACATGGTGAAATCCCGTCTCTAAATGGCGTGAACCCGGGAGGCGGAGCTTGCAGTGAGCCGAGATCACGCCACTGCACTCCAGCCTGGGAGACACAGCGAGACTCCGTCTCAAAAAAAAAAAAAAAAGAAATCCCGTCTCTACTAAAAATACAAAAATTAGCTGGCCATGGTGGAAGGTGCTTATAATCCCAGCAACTCGGGAGGGGCAAGAGAGTCACTTGAACCTGGGAGGCAGAGGTTGCAGGGAGCCGAGATCGCGCCATTACACTCCAGGCTGGGCGACAGTGCGACACTCCATCTTTAAAAAAAAAAAAGAAAGAAAAGAAAACTCTAATTAGCTGAGTGTACTAGTGTGGGCCTGTACTCCCAGCTACTTGGGAGGCTGAGGTGGGAGGATTGAAAGAGCCTAGGAGATCGAGGCTGCAGTGAACTGTGATCACACCACTACACTCCAACCTGGGCAATATGGCAGGACCCTGACTTAAAAAAGTAAAAAATGAATAAAAATTGGTCAGATGCGGTTCATGCCTGTAATCCCAGCACTTTGGGAGGCCAAGATGGGTGGATCATTTGAGGTCAGGAGTTCGAGACCAGCCTGGTCAACATGGTGAAGCTCTATCTCTACTAAAAATACACAAAAATTAGCTATGTGTGACGGGCACCTGTAATCCCAGCTACTCAGGAAGCAGAGGCAGGAGAATCACTTGAACCTGGGAGGCAGAGGTTGCAGTGAGCTCAGATCCCACCACTGCACTCCAGCCTGGGGGACAGAGTGAGACTCTATCTAAAAATATATATGTATATATATAAATCATATTTTACATTTGTATCATATTTGATTAAAATATTGGTCTTCAATGGATTAGGGAGTAAAAAATACCCAGTCTCCTGCACAGATAGCTTAAGAAGCACTGGATTGGAGCCTCATGGGTTTTCTGAGGCCTAAAGAAATGTTTAAGAGCTTGGGGTGGGGGTAAGCTATATTGTTACCAAAGGTGTGGGAAAAATAAAACCTTGCCAAATCAGAATTAACCTGTATTTAATGAAAGGCATAAAAACCCAACATTGGCCGGGCGAGGTGGCTCATGACTGTAATCCCAGCACTTTGGGAGGTGGAAGTGGGTGTATCACCAGAGGTTAAGAGTTCAAGACCAGCCTGACCAACATGGTGAAACCCTGTCTCCACTAAAAATACAAAAATTAGCGGGGCATGTGGTGGCATATGCCAGCTACTTGAGAGGCTGAGACAGGAGAATCGCTTGAACCAGGGAGGCGGAGCTTGCAGTGAACCAAGATGGTGCAACTGCACTCCAGCCTGGGCAATAGAGTGAGACTCAGTCTCAAAAAAATAAATAAATAAATTAAATTAAATTAAAATAAAAAACCCAAAATAATACCAACTTGGTTAATTGCTGAATTTCACCTACATCAGTCATTCTATATATATGTAAATGCAAATGAAATGATGTCAGCAAGAATTCCTGGCTAGGGGTGCTGGCTGCAGAGAAACAATAGCTGAAGGCAAATGAGATGAGTTTCTTAGGGATGAGTCATTTCAAGGCATAGTATGAAAACCATTTCAGATGTCTTCACAGCTTCTAATGGAGGGTGTATTTTAATGTGTTTCCTGCGAAATGGCAGGGCCTTTGAAGGTCTTTTTTTTTTTTTTTGAGATCGAGTCTCTCACTGTCGCCCAGGCTGGAGTGCAATGGCATGATCTTGGCTCACTGCATCCTCTGCTTCGCAGCTCAAGCGATTCTCCTGCCTCAGCCTCCCAAGTAGCTGGGATTACAGGCACCTGCCACCACGCCTGGATAATTTTTTGTATTTTTAGTAGAGACGGGGTTTTACTATGTTGGCTAGGCTGGTCTTGATTTCCTGACCTCGTGATCCGCCCACCTTGGCCTCCCAAAGTGCTGGGATTACAGGCGTGAGCCACCACGCTCAGCCTTTTTTTTTTTTTTTTTAAATATTTAAATTTGTTTTGTTTAAGAGACAGGGTCTCCCTATATTGCCCAGACTGGCCTCAAACTCCTGGGCTCAAGCGATCCTCCCACGTAGACCTCCCAAAGTGCTATGATTACAGGCATGAGCCACTGTGCCCAGCCTGAAGGTTTTAAAACAGGCCTGTGTGGTGAATGCCTTGATGGGCATGGGGGAGGATGGGTCCTGACTCCCCTTGCCTCTGTCCCCCTCCTCTCTCCTCCTCTTTAGAATGGGGGCAACCTGCTGTGCGCAGTGGACGAATCCAATGATCACATGCTCTCGGTGTGGGACTGGGCCAAGGAGACCAAGGTGGTGGATGTTAAGGTGAGGTGACTTTTCTCATCCTCTCCCCCTGGGTGCCACTGTGGGACTTGCCCAAGCTCAGTGGTTAGGAATCTGCAATGAGATAGACCCGTGTTTAAGCCCTGGCTTTACTCCTTGCTGGCTGTTTGAGCAAGCCGCTTGTCACCTCAGAGCTTCGGTGGCCTCATCTATAATATGGGGATAATAGGCTGGGCAAGGTGACTCGCACCTGTAATCCTAGCACTTTGGGAGGCCGACATGAGAGGATTGCTTCAGCTCAGAAGTTTGAGATCAGCCTGGGCAACATAAGGAGACCTATCTCTACTTAAAAAAAAAAAAAAAAAAAAAGGCCAGGTGCGGTGGCTCATGCCTGTAATCCCAGCACTTTGGGAGGCCAAGGCATGCGGATCACCTGAGGTCGGGAGTTCGAGACCAGCCTGACCAACATGGAGAAACCCTGTCTCTACTAGAAATACAAAATTAGCCGGGCGTGGTGGCGCATGCCTGTAATCCCAGCTACTTGAGAGGCTGAGGCAGGAGAATCTCTTGAACCCAGAGGTGGAGGTCGCAGTGAGCCAAGATCGCACCGTTGCACTCCAGCCTGGGCAACAAGAGCTAAACTCTGTCTCAAAAACAAAAAACAAAAAAACAAAAAAAACTCCTGGCACTTAAAAAAAAAAATAGCTGGATGTGGCATACACCTGTAATCCCAGCTACTTGGGAGGCTAAGGTGGAAGGATCGCTTGAACCTGGTAGGTTGAGGCTGCAGTGAGCCATGATTGCACCATTACACTCCAGCCTGGGCAACAGCGTGAGATCCTGTCTCAAAAAAAATAAATAAATAGATAAAATAAAATGGGGATAATGGTAGCATCTTCCTCGTAGGGTCTTGGTGAGTAGCATCTTCCTCATAGGGCCTTGGTGAGTAGCATCTTCCTCATAGGGCCTTGGTCAGGATGTGGGGATATGTGGTGTGGTGGACCAGGCCCAACAGAAGGGTGGGTTTGAGGTGGCTGCTGACTCTGCAGTCCTGTGGTGTCTCGATTTGCCTCTCTGGAAGGTGACCTATTTTATGGATGAGGCATGGTTAGGGGAAGACATACTTGCCTCAGGTTGCATACCTATCCTGGCTGGGGGCAGGAAACTTGGGTTTTGTTCTATTTATTTACTCAAAAAAAAAAAAAAAAAAAAATCCAGGCGTGGTGGCTCACGCCTGTAATCACAACACTTTGGGAGGCTGAGTCAGGTGGATCACGAGGTCAAGAGGTCGAGACCAGCCTGGCCAACATGGTGAAATCCCATCTCTACTAAGAATACAAAAATTAGTTGGGTGTGGTGGCACGTGCCTATAATCCCAGCTACTCGGGAGGCTGGGGCAGGAGAATTGCTTGAACTCAGGAGGCGGAGGTTGCATTGAGCCAAGATCATGCCACTGCACTCCAGTCTGGGTGAGAGAGCAAGACTCCTTCTCGAAAAAAAAAAAAAGGAAAAGTTCAGGTGTGCAGCATACAACCCGAACAGCTGTACAGGGCAGTCCTGTGAGGGGCGGGTATAGTAGCCTTGGGGACTTTGAGATCTTCATTCAGAATCTCCCCCACCCCCAAAGTGCTCCAACGAGGCTGTATTGGTGGCCACCTTCCACCCCACGGACCCCACTGTGCTTATCACCTGCGGGAAATCTCACATCTACTTCTGGACCTTGGAGGGGGGCAGCTTGAGTAAGCGGCAAGGCCTCTTTGAGGTGAGTGCCGGGGATTTGGGGGACAGGCTGGCCCTGAGAGAGGTAGTCAGGGACAGGCAGGGAGGCAGCAAGATCCCCCACAGGGTGGCCGGGGTTTGGGATTACAGGGACGCTGAGATGTTGCCTGCTGGGGCCTCAGTTTCTTTCTCCATACCATGGTGATGATCCGCCTTAACTCTGGATTTAAGAGGGTGGCCGGGCACCATGAGGTGGAAGGATCGCCTGAGTTTACGGCTGCAGTGAGCCGTGATCACTCCAGCCTGGGTGATAGAACGAGACCCTGTCTCAGAAAAAAAAAAAAAAAAAGTCGTGAGGATTCAAAGGGATGAAGAGTATAGCAGCTCCTAGCAGATAGTAAATGCTCAATAAATGGGTACTGTGGCGAGGTGGCTCTCGCCTGTAATCCCAGCATTTTGGGAGGCTGAGGTGGTAGGATCCCTTGAGCCCAGGAGTTCGAGACCAGCCTGGGAAACATGGTGAGACCTCATATCTACAAAAAATACAAAAATTAACCGGCATGGCGGTGCGCACCTGTAATCCCAGCTACCTGGGAGGCTGAGGTGGGAGGATCGCTTGAGCCAGGGAGGTTGACACTGCAGTGAGCCATGATGGTGCCACTGTGCTCCAGCCTGGGTGACAAAGTGAGACCCTGTCTCCAAAAAAAAAACCAAAACAAACAAACAAAAAAAACTGGGGTGCTGCAGTTGTCAATATGAGGGATAATCAGAGAACTCGGAGGCTGCCTGGCTGAGAGAGCCACAAGCTGAGGCAGACAAACTGAGTGGGAAGCAGAAGGTGGGAAGACACAGGGCTTCCTCTCCTAGGGGTCATTGCCTTTGGTGAGAGATGGGGCTTCCACCCCAAAAAGGGAAGCCCAGAGAACACTGGGCATAGGGATGAAACAGAGACACTGAGAAGGTGGAGTGAGGCAGGGAAGGGGACGTAGAGAGACTGAAGGTGAGGAGGGAGGAGGAGAGATAGGACGAATGAGGCGCTGACAGGAGTGGAGAAGTTAGGGGGACCAGGCCGGGCGCGGTGACTCACGCCTGTAATCCCAGCGCTTTGGGAGGTGGAGGCAAGTGGATCACGAAGTCAGGAGTTCAAGACCAGCCTGGTCAACGTGGTGAAACCCCATCTCTACTAAAAAAAGTACAAAAATTAGCCGGGTGTGGTGGCGTGCGCCTGTAATCCCAGCTACTTGGGAGGCTGCGGCAGGAGAATCGCTTGAACCCAGGAGGTGGAGGTTGCAGTGAGCCGAGATTGTGCCACTGCACTCCAGCCTGGCGACAGAGTGAGACTCCATCTCAAAAACAAAAACAAAAACTAAACAAAATTAGCCGGCCGTGATGGTGCAGGCCTGTAATCCCAGCTACTTGGGAGGCTGAAGCAGGAGAATCGTTTGAACCCAGGAGGTGGAGGTTGCTGTGAGCCGATATGTACCACTGCACTCCAGCCTGGATGACAGGTGAGACTATGTCTCAAGAGAAAGAGTCAGGGGGACCAGAGAGACGGCAGGAAGTGGGCCCAGGGGTAGGAAAGCGAGACAGTTGTGGTCAGAACCTCTAGGCCACCGGAGCACTGCAGGCGGGATGGAGGCAGGTGGGAGAAGTGATGCTCCACGCAGAGCCTTACACCCAAATGCATACAGGGGATTGCCTGGCCACGGTCCTGGGTGACAGATGACCTCTGGGAGGCTACCTGCTTCAGTGACGCTCTGAAACCTTCCTTTCCTCCCCCACCTTAGAAACATGAGAAACCGAAGTATGTGCTGTGTGTGACCTTTTTGGAAGGTGGCGACGTGGTCACGGGGGACTCTGGGGGGAACCTCTATGTTTGGGGCAAAGGTCAGTGTCACCCTATTTGTTTGGTCCCCAATCCAGTCTTCCCAAACACTCCTGGCTCTGCCTCCCTTCGTGGAATGCTGCTTGTGTGGAATGAGTGTAAACGGATGTCCAATTCCAACACCCCCGTCAAGGCTCAGCTCAAATATCCCCATCTCCAGGAAATCTTTATTGACTCCCCTCTGCCTTGACCTCTGGAAATCCCCTGTTAGGGATCAAGTCCAGATTATCAATGAATGGGTTAGTTCAGTTGTGGTTAGATGATGAATGGATGGATGGGCGGATGGAAGGAAGGACGGATGGGCAGATGCTTTGTCCCAGAGTGTGGATCAATGAATGAGTGAACGAAGGAATGAATGAAGGTGTGATCCTAGGAAATGGATGGAAGAATAAGTAAATGAATGTGTCATCCTCCTTAAAGGGAGAGTGACTAGGTAAAGGAACAAATGAGTGGGTTGTTACCACTAATGGCTAGCTATGTTAGTAAATAGGTTTTGTTTTAGGCAGTGGATCTATACAGCAATGAATGAATGAGTGAATGAATGGATGGTTGTTTCAGCCAATGGATTAATGTGTTATGAAGAACAGATTGTTCCAAGAAGTTAATCAATGATTGGATGAATAAATGACTTGATTGTCTTAGCCAATGGTTGAGTGAAGAAATGCTTGTTCCAACCAATGGATGACTTTATTAATAAACTAATGGGTTGAGGCTGGGAGAGTGGCTCATGCCTGTAATGCTAGTACTTTGGGAGGCCGAGGCAGGAAGATTGCTTGAGCCCAGGAGTTCTAGACCAGCCTAGGCAACATAGTGAGATCCCATATCTACAAAAAATTAAAAAATAATAATATGCTGGGCGCAGTGGCTCATGCCTGTAATCCCAGCATTTTGGGAGGCCAAGGCAGGTGGATCATCTGAGGTCAGGAGTTCGAGACCAGCCTGGCCAACATGGTGAAACCCTGTCTCTACTGAAAATACAAGAGAATTACCCAGGTGTGGTGGCGTGTGCCTGTAATCCCAGCTAGTTGGGAGGCTGAGGCGTAAGAATTGCTTGGACCTGGGAAGTGGAGGTTGTAGTGAGCTGAGATTGCACCACTGCACTTTAGCCTGGGTTACAGAGCAAGACTCTGTTTAAAAAAAAAAAAAAAATTAGCCGGGCATGGTGGTGGGTGCCTGTAATCCTAGCTACACGGGGGTGGGGGAGGTTGAAGTCGGAGAATCGCTTGAACCCTGGAGGCAGAGGCTGCAGTGAGCTGAGACAGTGCCACTGCACTCCAGCCTGGGCAACAGGGCAAGACTCCATCTCAAAAAATAAAAAAAATAAAAATAAAAAAGAGAGCCCAGCTTACCTGGAGGAAGTGAAACCACATTTGAGTCTTGAAGGATGGGAAATTAAAGAGAATTATTGTTTCTTCCTCTCCTCTCTTGGTCTCCTTCCTGACCTCACAGCCTTCAGCCTCGCCACCTCCAATTAGGTTTGTTCCCAGAAGCAAATGTAAATCTGACCCAATCCCTCCCCTTCCATTGCTCCCAGGTTCCCTTATGACAAGTCCATGCTCCTCACTGAGGCCTCCAGGACTCTGCCCGATCTGGCCCTGCCGTCTCCTGCCTTGACATGCATGCCCTTGTATGTTACACTTAATCACACCAAATCTCTATTAGTTCCCTCAGTTATCCATGTTCTTGCCTACTCTCTGCTTTTTGCAACAGAAACTTGTTCCTTCCACTTGGAACATTTTCCCGTCCTCTCTTGTCCCAGCTGACTCCTACCCTACCTCCAGATCCTTGCTCAGCTATCTCCTCCTCCAGGAAGCCCTCCCTGACTCACCTGGCTGGGTGGAGCCCTCTATGGGATCTCAGTCTCCTGGGTGTGCGCCTGAGTCTTCTGGGCCTGAACACCTGGGGTTAGCGCTGACTTACAGTGAGCCTTGCAAGGGTAGGGTGTGTGGTTGCCTTGGTCACCACTGTGTCCCCATATGAACCTGGGCCCAGAGCAAATACTGGTTAAAGAATTATTGATTGGGCCAGGCGCGGTGGCTCAAGCCTGTAATCCCAGCACTTTGGGAGGCCGAGACGGGCGGATCACGAGGTCAGGAGATTGAGACCATCCTGGCTAACACGGTGAAACCCCGTCTCTACTAAAAAATACAAAAAACTAGCCGGGCGCGGTGGCGGGCGCCTGTAGTCCCAACTACTCGGGAGGCTGAGGCAGGAGAATGGCGTGAACCCGGGAGGCGGAGCTTGCAGTGAGCTGAGATCCGGCCACTGCACTCCAGCCTGGGCGGCAGAGCGAGACTCCGTCTCAAAAAAAAAAAAAAAAAAAAAAAAAAGAATTATTGATTGAATGGGTTAATGGATAAAAGAATGGATAGGCAGATTGCCAGATGGGCAGATAGACGGGTGAATGGGTAGATAGATGGGAAAATAGAAAATGGGTGGATGTTTGTTTTTTGTGTTTGTTTGTTTGTTTGTTTGTGTTTGTTTGCTTGTTTTTGAGATGGAGTCTTACTCTGTTGTGCAGGCTGGAATGCAGTGGTGCGATCTCGGCTCACTGTAATCTCCGCCTCCTGGATTCAAGCAATTCTCCTGCTTTAGCCTCCCGAGTAGCTGGGACTACAGGCGCATGCCACCACACCCAACTAATGTTTGTATTTTTAGTAGAGATGGGATTTCACCATGTTGCTCAGGCTGGTCTTGAACTCCTGACCTCAAGTGATCCACCCGCCTCGGCCTCCCAAAGTTCTGGGATTACAGGCGTGAGCCACCACGCCTTGCCTAAAATGGATAGATAGAAGGATGCATCAACTGGTGAATGGTAGTTGACTGAAAGAGAGGATGGGCTGGTTGAGGTGGCTAGCGCCTATAATCCTAGCACTTTGAGGGGCTGAGGCAGGAGGACTGGTTGAGCCCAGGAGTTTGAGACCAGCCAGGGCAACATAGTGAGACCTCATCTTTACTTTTAAAAGTTTTTAGGCCAGGCACGGTGGCTCACACCTGTAATCCCAGCACTTTGGGAAGCCGAAGCAGGCAGATCACGAGGTCAGAAGTTCAAGACCAGCCCGGCCAACATAGCAAAACCCCATCTCTACTAAAAATAGAAAAATTCACCTGGCATGGTGGCGAGCACCTGTAATCCCAGCTACTCAGGAGGTTGAGGTGGGAGAATCGCTTGAACCCAGGAGGTGGAGGTTGCAGTGAGCAGAGATGGCACCATTGCACTCCAGCCTAGGGGACAGAGTGAGACTGTCTCAAACAAAAAAAAATTTTTTTTAATAAAGGATTTTTTTTTTTTTAAGACAGGGTCTCACTGTAGCGCCCAGGCTGGAGTGCAGTTGTGCCATCACAGCTCACTGCAACCTCTGCCTCCCAGTCTCAAGTGATCCTCCTGCCTCCCAAGTACCTGGGACTACAGGTGCCCACCACCAGGCCCAGGTAATTTTTGTATTTGTTAATAGAGATGAGGTTTCGCTATGTGGTCCAGGCTGGTCTCGAACCCTTGAGCTCAAGTGATCCACCCGCCTCAGCCTGCCCTCTCTCTCTTTTTATTTTTTTCTTTTTGAGACGGAGTCTCGCTCTGTGCCCAGGCTGGAGTACAGTGGCATCATCTCGGCTCACTGCAAGCTCCGCCTCCCGGGTTCATGCCATTCTCCTGCCTCAGCCTCCCAAGTAGCTGGGACTACAGGCACCTGCCACCACACCCAGCTAATTTTTTGTATTTTTAGTAGAGACGGGGTTTCACCATGTTAGCCAGGATGGTCTCAATCTCCTGACCTCGTGATCTGCCCGCCTCCGCCTCCCAAAGTGCTGCGATTACCGGCATCAGCCACCGCGCTCAGCCAGCCTGCCCTCTCTTTTTAAAAAATTGTCTTTATTAGGTTGGGTGCCATGGTTCATGCCTGTAATCTTGGCACTTTGGGAGGCCGAAGCGGGCAGATCACTTGAGTCGAAGAGTTTGAGACCGGCCAAGAGAGTGAAACCCTGTCTCTACTAAAAATACAAAAATTAGCTGGGTGTGGTGGCACATGCCTGTAATCCCAGCTACTCCAGAGGCTGAGACATGAGAATCACTTAAACCCAGGAGGCAGAGGTTGCAGTGAGCCAAGATCGTGCCACTGCACTCCAGCCTGGTCAACAGAGCAAGACTTTGTCTCAAAAAACAAAACAAAACAAAACAAAAAACAAGAGAGGGCAAATGATTGGATGAGAGGTGGGTTGATGGATAGATGGCAGGGTGGCTGACTGGATGGATCAGTAGAGAGATGGGTGGATGAATGGGTAGGGTGATGGATGGATAGTCTGGTGGATGAATGGGTGATGAATGGATGAGTGGATAGTGTTCATCTAACAGACCAGTAGATAAGTGAGTGGATGGATGTGTATATAGGCCAAAGGGTGGATGGATGGATGGGTAGATGTTAGTTCAGATGGTTTAATGAATGGATGATAAGGTATTGTATTTGAGTGGGTATGTGGCAGGTGCTTGGGTGGTTGGGTGGGTGGAAGAGCAGATAGAAAGGTGGAAAGGTGGGGCCGGGCATGGTGGCTCATGCCTGTAATCCCAGCACTTAGGGAGGCCGAGAAGGTGGATCATTTGAGGTCAGGAGTTTGAGACCAGCCTGGCCAACATGGTGAAACCCGTCTCTACTAGAAACTCAAAAAATTAGCCAGGTGTGGTGGTGGGCACCTGTAATCCCAGCTACTTGGGAGGCTGAGGCAGGAGAGTCACTTGAACCTGAGAGGCAGAGGTTGAAGTGGTCCGAGGTAGCACCACTGCACTCCAGCCTGGGCGACAGAGAGACTCTGTCTCAAAAAAAAAAGAAAAGAAAAGAAAAAGAAAGATGGGGCCGGGCGCGGTGGCTCAAGCCTGTAATCCCAGCACTTTGGGAGGCCGAGGCGGGTGGATCACAAGGTCAGAAGATCGAGACCATCCTGGCTGACATAGTGAAACCCCGTCTCTACTAAAAATATATAAAAAAAAAAATTAGCCGGGCGCGGTGGCAGGCGCCTGTAGTCCCAGCTACTTGGGAGGCTGAGGCAGGAGAATGGCATGAACCTGGGAGGCGGAGCTTGCAGTGAGCCGAGATCACGCCACTGCACTCCAGCCTGGGCGACAGAGCGAGACTCCGTCTCAAAAAAAAAAAAAAAGAGCCGGGCGCGGTGGCTCAAGCCTGTAATCCCAGCACTTTGGGAGGCCGAGACGGGCGGATCACGAGGTCAGGAGATCGAGACCATCCTGGCTAACACGGTGAAACCCCGTCTCTACTAAAAAATACAAAAAAAAACTAGCCGGGCGAGGTGGCGGGCGCCTGTAGTCCCGGCTACTCGGGAGGCTGAGGCAGGAGAATGGCGGGAACCCGGGAGGCAGAGGTTTCAGTGAGCTGAGATCCGGCCACAGCACTCCAGTCTGGGTGACAGAGCGAGACTCCGTCTCAAAAAAAAAAAAAAAAAAAAGAAAAAGAAAGGTGGAAAGGTGGGTGAGAATGTATGGACATAGGCTTGAGAGTTGAAGATGCTTTCAGGGGTCAGCACAGAGGTCGCTTCTCCCTGTTGACCCTGCCCCTGGCCACCCTGCAGGTGGGAACCGTATCACACAGGCGGTGCTGGGCGCCCATGACGGTGGCGTGTTTGGGCTCTGCGCCCTGCGGGACGGGACGCTGGTGTCCGGAGGGGGCCGTGATCGGCGGGTGGTCCTCTGGGGTTCTGACTACAGCAAGCTGCAGGAAGTGGAGGTGAGGAGGGGCAGTGGGCTCAGGTGGGGGTGGAGAGACCCCCCCATCTCACCAGGGCTGCCAACACCAGACCCTCCTCCCCACAGCATGTCACCCCACGCCCACCCCTGTGTGCATCCTACTCATCTTCCCTCTTATCTGCCCACCCAGGTCCCCGAGGACTTTGGCCCTGTGCGCACTGTGGCAGAGGGCCACGGAGACACACTGTACGTGGGGACCACCCGCAATTCCATCCTGCAGGGCTCCATGCACACGGGCTTCTCGCTGCTGGTCCAGGTGCGCCTCCCTCCACTTCACCCCTCCCCTCTTCCCAACTCTTCCCCTGGTCTTCCCTGCATTATCCACTCCCCCTCCCCACTCCTAGTTCTCCTCACCTCCCTGCTGTGTCCCTTCTCTGACCTGGCCCTGACCCAGGACCCCTTCCCAGGATCCAGCAACCAAGAGTTTAACTCCGAGCACAGTAGAGGGGCCCCAGGCCCCTGCTCCAACTGTGCTGCCTCCTGCCACTCTGATTGGGGGTGGCATCCTTCAGGTTGGTGAGTGTCCCTACAGGTTGTCCCATGGCTGCAGACACCCTGGCCACACACCTCTCGGTCTCCAGCTCCACAGACTGGGGAAGGCTCTGCTGGAGTCTGCTCGCATTTCTTCTCGAAGCTCAAATGCCTGCTCCTCCCTTCCTGGCCTCCTCCCTCCCTCCCTTGTCCCTGACCCAGTTAAATAACTCACCTACCGGGAAGCACTCTATTTATACTTTTTTTTTTTTTTTTTTAATTTTTGAGACAGAGTCTTACTCTGTCACCCAGGCTGGAGCACAGTGGTACAATCTTGGCACATTGCAACCTCTGCCTCCCAGGTTCAAGCGCTTCTCCTGCCTTAGCCTCCCGAGTAGCTGGAATGACAGGCATGTACCACCACACCCAGCTAATTTTTGTATTAAAAACAGGTTTTCGCCATGTTGGTCAGACTGGTCTCAGACTCCTGACCTCAGGTGATCCACCCACCTCAGCCTCCCAAAGAGCTGGGATGACAGGCATGAACCACTGCGCCCAGCCCATACTATTACATTGGCTATAATAATTATTAATTGTAATATTAATATTACTTTGGAACACCGAGGCTGGCAGATCACTTGACATCAGAAGTCGAGACCAGCCTGGGCAACATGGTGAAACACCATCTGTACTAAAAATACAAAACATTAGCTGGGCATGGTGGCGTGTGCCTGTAATCCCAGTTACTCAAGAGGCTGAGGCAGAAGAATTGCTTGAACCTGGGAGGTGGAGGTTGCAATGAGCTGAGATCCTACCACTGCACTCCAGTCTGGGTAACAGAGTGAGATCCCGTCTCAAAAAAAAACTTTGTTGTAAATAATAATAGTTAGACATTTCCATTTTGTGACCACATTCTCTGAATTATCCTTATGTTTAGCATTTTATTTATTTATTATATCACGCAGCCTGGAATGTAGTGGTGCCATTTTGGCTCACTGCAACCTCCATCTCCTGTGCTCAAGGGATCCTCCTGCCTCAGCTTCCCAAGTAGCTGGGACTACAGGTGTGCACCATCACACCTGGCAAATTTTTGTATTTTATGTAGAGATGGGGTTTTGCCATGTTGCCCAGGCTGGTCTCGAACTCCTGAGCTCAAACAATCTTCCTGCCTCAGCCTCCCAGAGTGCTGGGATTACCGGCCTGAGCCACCGCACCCGGCCAGCATTTTCCATCCACGATTTGAGTGAGCACAAGAATGCTATGAGGCACACACACCAACTGGCTCCATTTTACAGACGATCAAGCTGAGGTTCCAAGGAGATGTCACCTGCCTAGGTGACTGCCCTCGGTCAGTAATAGAAGGCCGAGGGTCAGAGCCATCAGGTTTAGTGCCCTCCATGAGGTCCCTCAGACTTCTGGGCTCTCTGTCTGGCTGCAGGCAGACTCCACGAGGGCCTTCCCAGATCCTTGGAGCTGGAGACCTGGGAGGCGTGTGGCCAGAGTGCAGCCTGTTTGACCCCTGAGATCAAGCTCTGAGCCACCATGCCCTCCTGCCTCCCATTGTGCAAAGAAGAAAGCAGAGGTCCCTGGAGAAGGGGCAGGGTTTGCCTTGAGTCACACACTAGGGCATGGGTTCAGATGCCCAATCGAGGCCCCCTTCAGACACACCGGGAAAGGTCTTCCCTGGGTCCCGCTGGGGCAGGGTGAGTTATCCAGCACTTGTCTGGCATTAGGGTTGGGTGGGAAAAGGCCAGGGCTGCTGTCTCCATCCTGCTGTCCTCCTTTTCCACCAGGGCCATGTGGAAGAGCTGTGGGGCCTGGCCACACACCCCAGTCAGGCCCAGTTTGTGACCTGCGGGCAGGATAAGCTGGTGCATCTGTGGAGCTCAGAGTCCCACCAGCCCCTGTGGAGCAGGATCATCGAGGTGAGGGGCCCGGGGACTGGAAACGCACCGTCCTAACAGAACTACCTTTCCCCATGTGTCAGATCTCAGCACATTAGACTGAAACCAAACAAGGTCTTTTTTTTTTTTTTCCCTCTTTGAGATGGAGTCTCATTCTGTCACCCAGGCTGGAGGGCAATGGCATGATTTCGGCTCACTGCAACCTCCACCTCCCGGGTTCAAGCGATTCTTCTGCCTCAGCCTCCCACTCGAGTAGCTGGGATTCCAGGCACACACCACCACACCCAGCTAATTTTTGTATTTTTAGTAGAGACGGGGTTTCACCATGTTGGTGAGGCTGGTCTCAAACTGACCTCATGATCCGCCCACCTTGGCCTCCCAAAGTGCTGGGATTACAGACATGAGCCACCAAGCCTGGCCCAAACAAGGTCTTTTTAAGCAGGGTGGGGGTTTTGTCCAGGGAATTGGGTGCTTAGAAGCTCTCTCAGAAGGGGTGGAGGAGTAGGTTCCTGACTGGAAGGGAGCCCAGGACGACACAGAACCATCCTGTCGGGAGCTGCCATGAGGAGCGGGGAGTCAGGAGCCGCTGAGTTCAAGGAAGGTGTGACTGCTGCAACAGTCAAGTGTAGAGCTACACTGTCCCATAGGGTAACCACTGGCCACACATGGCTATTCACAGTTAATTAAAATGTAAACAGAATAAAAATTTCAGCTGGGTGTGGTGGCTCACACCTGTAATCCCAGCACTTTAGGAGGCCGAGGCAGGTAGATTGTGTGAATCTAGGAGTTTGAGACCAACCTGGGCAACATGGCAAAACCCCATCTCTACAAAAAACAAAACAAAACAAAAATCAGCTGGGCGTGGTGGTGGGTGCCTGTAATGTCAGCTACTTGGGAAACTGAGGCAGGAGAATTGCTTGAACTTGGGAGGCAGAGGTTGTAGTGAGCTGAGACCGTGCCACTGCACTCTAGCCTGGGCGACAGAGCGAAACTCCATCTCAAAAAAATAAATAAAAATTAAAAGAATTAAAAATAAAAGTAAAAAGAGTCTTAAAATTCTGGATGCCCTTTGTCCCAGCATTCCCACATCTAGGAAATTATCTAAAGAAGTTGTCTTGGATGAATAAAGCTGTGGGAATTTAGAAGAGGAGTAAGGAAGGTTCCAGGGACAGCGGTGACAGGAGGAATGTCTTCTGTTCAGGCTAACATGTTACAGGAACGGAAAGAGGAATGGCTGCCATGGTGTCTGGGGTGGTGGTGTCCCAAAGGGCAGCAGAGGGAGGGGAGAGCCCTCATCCCAAGATTAGACTTGGCCCTGAGGCAAGAGAATGGCCAGATGGACATGGGGCCCCAGCTCTGAGCCCTGCCTCTTCTTTCTCCCTTCTCAGGACCCTGCCCGCTCAGCCGGCTTCCACCCCAGTGGCTCTGTCCTGGCTGTGGGTACAGTGACTGGCAGGTAAAGCTGAGGACGGCATTTCGGGAGGGCTTCTCTGCTCCCTGGGTAACTGGCCCTTCTTCCCTCTCTCCTACTTGCCCAAATCCCACTATTTAGCAAGCCCCGATCCCTCAATATTCCTCTGGCTCACTGCAGCCTCCGCCTCCCAGGTTCAAGCGATTCTCCTGCCTCAGCTTCCCGAGTAGCTGGGATTACAGGTGGCCACCACTATGCCTGGCTAATTTTTTTGATTTTTAATAGGGATGGGGTTTTACCATGTTGGCCAGGCTGGTCTTGAACTCCTGACCTCAAGTGATCCACCTGCCTCAGCCTCCCAAAGTGCTGGGATTACAGGCATGAGCCACCGCACCTGGCCTTGTTTTGTTTGGGATAGAGTCTTGCTCTGTTGCCCAGGCTGGAGTCCTGTAGCATGATCCCAGCTCACTCCAACCTCTGCCTCCCAGGTTCAAGCAATTCTCGTGCCTCAGCCCCCCGAGTAGCTGGGATTACAGGCACATGCGCCACCACGCCCGGCTAATTTTTGTATTTTTAGTAGAGGCGGGGTTTCGCTATGTTGGCCAGGCTGATTTTGAACTCTTGACCTCAAGTGATCCACCCACCTCGGCCTCCCAAAGTGCTGGGATTATAGACCTGAGCCACCGTGCCCAGCCCAGATCTTTTCTGGGGTCCTTCTGATCCCTCCCTCAGACCCCACAAATTGCCGCCCCTCTCTGTCAGATCATCTGACCCCTCCTCCCCCCCACCACGCCCTCTCCTTCAAGATGGCTGCTGCTGGACACGGAGACCCATGACCTGGTGGCTATCCACACAGACGGCAATGAACAGATCTCAGTGGTCAAATTCTCCCCAGGTAAGCGGCAGGCCTGGGACACCCAAGCGGCAGGGCCAGGGGACAGAGGCTCAGAGTTCTTGGCAGGGGGAGGGGTGGAGCCTTCGAAGGGAGGCCTATGAGGGACGCAGTGGGGATGGAGCTGGGGACTGTTGAGGGGGCTGAGTCTGGGCAAGGAGGGGGCGGAGCCTGGGTGCCTCCTCATAGCCCCCCTCCCCCTCCCCCAGACGGGGCGTACCTGGCCGTGGGCTCCCACGACAACTTGGTGTACGTGTACACGGTGGACCAGGGCGGCCGCAAGGTCAGCCGCCTGGGCAAGTGCTCGGTGAGTGGGCAGTGGCCCCCAGCCCGCGCCGCCACCCCGCCCAGGGGGTGCAGAATTAACCAATTTTCTACCTCAAGGGAGCGCAACTTTCAACACTCAACTGACTGTGCCCTGATCAGAGCAAGGAGTCTTGGCCCCGCCCACACATTCACCACCTCGTGTTCTAAGCCCGCCCCTTTGTGTAGCCCCGCCCCCACGTGCTAAGCTCACCATCTGTGTAGCCCCGCCCCTCACGTTCCGAGACCGCCCCTCTGTGTAGCCCCGCCCCTCACATTCTCGAAGCCAGCTCCTCTGTGTCTAGCTCTGCCCACCTGTTCTAAACTACCATTGTGTTCTAAGTGCTTTTTGTCTAGCCCTGCCCATCACAGTCTGGCCCCGCCCACAGTAGTCTGGCCCTGCCCCCACACTCCAAAGGCCTGTGTATCCTTCCTTTAGTCCCATTGTGTTCTTGCCCTACCTCTGTATTTGACCTTCCACTTTCCTGATTTAATCCTGTCCCCCTCTCCTTGGTTCCGCCCTCTGCAGCTCTAACACCATCCCTTCCCTCCCCCGCAGGGCCATTCCAGTTTTATCACCCACCTGGATTGGGCCCAGGACAGCAGCTGCTTTGTCACCAACTCCGGGGACTATGAGATTCTGTACTGTGAGTTCTCCGGGACCCAGAGACATTTCTTCCTCCGTCTCATTTGCAGACTTCCCTGAGTTCTGGGACAGGAGGCAGGGGCTTCAGGTCTCGCTCCCTTAGCATTCAAGGCTGGTTCTGATTTGGAATTCAGGGACTGCTGGCTTATTTTCCCCCTGGTGTACCCCACTTTTAGTCAGTTCCTCCCCTTTCTGGTTGGATGAGTAGGATGCAGGGATGCAGGTTTCTTTTTTACATTTTTAAATTTTTAATTTTTATTTATTATTATTATTGTTATATATTTTTTGAGACGGAGTCTTGCTCTGTCCCCCAGGCTGGAATGCAGTGGTGCGATCTTGGCTCACTGCAAGCTCCGCCTCCCGGGTTCAAATGATTCTCCTGCTTCAGCCTCGCGAGTAGCTGAGATTATAGGCGCCTGCCACCACACCCATCTAATTTTTTAATATTTTTAGTAGAGACGGGGTTTCACCGTGTTAGCCAGGATGGTCTCAATCTCCTGACCTCGTGATCCGCCCGCTCGGCCTCCAAAGTGCTGGAATTACAGGTGTGAGCCACCGCGCCCAGCTGTTTAATTTTTATATTTTGAGATGGAGTCTCACTGTGTTATCCAGGCTGGAGGGCAGTGGCACGATTTTGGCTCACTGCAACCTCCACCTCCTGGGTTCAAGCTATTCTCCTGCCTCAGCATCCCAAGTAGCTGGGATTACAGGAGCACACCACCATGCCCAACTAATATTTCTGTTTGTATTTTTTTTTGAAATGGAGTTTCCCTCTTGTCTCCCAGGCTGGAATGCAATGGTGTGATCTTGGCTCACTGCAGCCTCCACCTCCCAGGTTCAAGTGATTCTCCTGCCTCAGCCTCCTGAGTAGCTGGGATTACAGGTGTCTGCCACCACGCCCAGCTATTTTTTTTTTTTTTTTTGTATTTTTAGTAGAGACGGGGTTTCACCATGTTGGCCAGGATGATCTTAAACCCTGACCTCAGGTGATCCGCCTGCCTCGGCTTCCCAGAGTGCTGGGATTACAGGCATGAGCCACCACGCCCGGCCTAATTTTTGTATTTTTAGTAGAGATGGGGTTTCCGCATCTTGGCCAGGCTGGTCTCAAACTCCTGACCTCAGGTGATCCAACCGGACGCGGTGGCTCATGCCGCCTCCTGGGATTACAGACATGAGCCACCACGCCCTGCCAGATGCAGGTTTCAAAGCAGATGCTCCCGCTTATGCAGCTGGCTGTGAAGACCCAGCATGCAGCCTTCTCAGCCAGTCCTGACAGGTGGAATGAGCCCTGGGACCTTAGCCTCCTCTGTCTTGGACCTCAGCTCCCACTGTCTAAGAAAGGGACGGGTTTCCTGTGTAGTTCTTCCAACTCTGAATGTCTCCTCCCATTTTCTGCCCCAGGGGACCCGGCTACCTGTAAGCAGATCACCAGTGCAGATGCTGTGAGGAACATGGAATGGGCCACAGCTACTTGTGTCCTGGGGTTTGGGGTGTTTGGTGAGTTCTGGAATGAGAGAGGTCTCCCTGAGGACAGGAGTTCTGAGAGACATCCCTGCTGGTGGTTTCCAGAGTCGTACTGTTTACCTCCAGTGTAGGAAGCTCACTCCTTTACTGCATGTGGGCTGTGTTTGTGTAAGAGGAAAGGGTAGGGTGAGATGACTGATTAGAGCTGTAATAAAATGAAACCAAATGGGCGTGGTGACTGGCCAGGAGAGACCACACTGACGGTGCCCTAGCCAGCCATTCATTCAGGCACGAAATCAGCGAACACATATTCCCTGAGCAGTTCTGTGCCCGCTATGGGCTTGGCAGTGACCATGACTGAGGGCCCTGCTCTCCTGGGGCTCTCAGTCCAGTTGGGGAGGCAGACTTGTCCCCAGACAGTGCTGACGCAGAGTGAGCAGGGCTGGGACAGGGAAACCTAGGGTGGGGCATCTGGCCTAGTCTTGGAGGGAATCAGGGAGGGCTTCCTGGAGGAAGAGACATCTGAGCTAGGACCTGGAGGATGAGGAGTTACTTTCCAGGGCAGTGGAGAAGGAAAGCAGTCTCTAGGCAAAGGGAATAGCACATACAAAAGCCCAGGCGTGTCACAGAGCTTGGCATTCGGAGAAATGCAGGGAGGCAGGGTGGCCAAATCATTACAGAGTTTAACGGGAGCACTGATGAGGGATGAGGCTGGAGCAGTGCATGGGGCCCGCTGAGGCTTAGAACCATAGACCTTCTTCTAAGATCACCAGGGAGCCATGGAAGGGTTTTGAGCAGAGCAGGGGCAGGCTCGGATTCACATTTTAAGAAGGTCATTCTGGGTCGTATCCTTGGATAGATACAGGCTAGGTCGGAACAAATTAGGGTGGCTGGTGTGGCAGTCTGCTTCTCTTGGCAGTCCCTGGCTCCAGCTGACATCTTACAACTTACCTCCATCTTGCCCACAGGGATCTGGTCCGAGGGGGCGGATGGCACTGATATCAATGCTGTGGCCCGCTCCCATGATGGGAAGTTGCTGGCTTCAGCTGATGACTTTGGCAAAGTTCACCTGTTTAGTTACCCGTGCTGTCAGCCTCGAGTGAGTCCCTTGGGGAGATGGGGGTGGATAGGGGTAGCAAGCAGGGGTGGGGACAAGATTCAGGCAGCTCTGGTCCAACCCCACCCCTTCTCTGAGCCTCAGTTTCCCCATCTGTACAAGGAGGACAGTGGTCTTGATCCCAAGGGCCTTTCTTAATCCAAAGGTGGATGAATTTCAGAGTGTGCCATGCTGAAGACATGGTTCTCTTTTTTTTTTTTTGAGACGGAGTCTCGCGCTGTTGCCCAGGCTGGAGTGCAGTGGCGCGATCTCGGGTCCCTGCAAGCTCCGCCTCCCGGGTTCACGCCATTCTCCTGCCTCAGCCTCCCGAGTAGCTGGGACTACAGGCGCCCGCCACCATGCCTGGCTAATTTTTTGTATTTTTAGTAGAGACAGGGTTTCACCATGGTCTCGATCTCCTGACTTCGTGATCCACCCACCTTGGCCTCCCAAAGTGCTGGGATTACAGGCGTGAGCCACGGTGCCCAGCCGAAGACATGGTTCTCTAAAATTCTGAGCAACTGTAATTCTGAGCTCTTTGGTTCTTTTATCCTTGTTAACTCAGTAAATATTTATTGAGCACCTACTATGTACCTGGGCACAGGATATACAACCAGATCTTACAAGTTTTTAAGAGAGGCCAAGGTCAGGTGCAGTGGCTCACACCTGTAATCACAACACTTTGCAAGACTGAGGCAGGAGGATCGCTTGAGGCCAGGAGTTCAAGACCAGGCTGGGCAACAAAGTGAGACCCCATCTCTACAAAACACACAAAATTAGCTGGGCATGGTGGTGCACGCCTGTAGTCCCAGCTACAAGAAAGTCTGAGGTGGGAGGATTGCTAGCCCAGGAGGTTGAGGCTGCAGTGAGCCATGATTGCACCACTGTACTCTAGCCTGGGTGATAGAACAAGACTTTATCTCAAAACAAAGACGAAAACAAACAAACAAAAAAGCTGGACGTTAATTTTACCATTCTCTGGTTCTAACAGAAGAGGGGTTGTTTCAGCATTTTCCTAGGAAATTTTCATGCATAAAAGCAGAAAGACTAGTACAGTGACCCCTCCTGTACCTGTTACCCATGTTCAACTATTACCAGATTTGGTATATTTATTTCATTTGTTTCTTCTTTCTCCTTTCTCTTCGTTTTTTATTTTTCAGACAGGGTCTCACTCTGTTGCCCAGGCTGGAGTGCAGTGGCATGGCACAATCTCGGCTCACTGCACCTTGACCTCCTGGACTCAAGCGGTCCTCCCACCTCAGCCTTCTGAGTAGTTAGGACTACAGGCGTGCATCACCACACCTGGCCAACTTTTGTATTTTTGATAGAGATAGGGTCCCTGTTGCCCAGGCTGGTCTTGATCTCCTAGACTTGAGCAATCCTTCCCACCTTAGTTTCCCAAAGTGCTGGGATTACAGGCATGAGCCACAGCACCTGTCCTGGTCTGTAGTTTTAAGAAACTGCATATGTAGCCAGGTGTGGTGGCTCATGCCTGTAATCCCAGCATTTTGGGATGCCAAGGTGATGGACCACCTAAGGTCAGGAGTTTGAGACCAGCCTGACCAACATGGCAAAACCCCGTCTCTCCTAAAAATACAAAAATTACCTGGGCGTGGTGGCAGGTGCCTATAATCCCAGCTACTCAGGAGGCTGAGGCAGGAGAATCGTTTGAACCCGGGAAGCGGAGGTTGCAGTGAGCCAGGATCATGCCACTGCACTCCACTGAGCGACACCGCACTGAGTGACAGAGTGAGACTTTGTCTCAAAAAAAACCCACAAAAATTAGTCAAGCCTGGTGGTGCACGCCTGTAATCCCAGCTACTGGGGAGGGTGAGGCAGGAGAATTGCCTGGACCCGGGAGGCAGAGGCTGTAGTGAGCCAAGATCATGCCACTTTACTCCAGCCTGAGCGACAGCAAGGCTCTGTCTTTTTTTTTTTTTTTTTTTTTGAGACAGAGTCTCACTCTGTCGCCCAGGCTGGAGTGCAGTGGCCGGATCTCAGCTCACTGCAAGCTCCGCCTCCCGGGTTTACGCCATTCTCCTGCCTCAGCCTCCCAAGTAGCTGGGACTACAGGCGCCCGCCACCTCGCCCGGCTAGTTTTTTTGTATTTTTAGTAGAGACGGGGTTTCACCGTGTTAGCCAGGATGGTCTCGATCTCCTGACCTCGTGATCCGCCCGTCTCAGCCTCCCAAAGTGCTGGGATTACAGGCTTGCGCCACTGCGCCCGGCGGCTCTGTCTTTAAAAAAAAAAAAAAAAAAAAAAAAAAACACCACACACACAAAAACACATAGGCTATCTTTTAGCCCTCTAAATTAAGCATTCATGTTTAAAAAAACAAGGATAATTCTGGCCGGGCACGGTGGCTCACGCCTGTAATCCCAGCACTTTGGGAGGCCGAGGCAGGCGGATCACCTGAGGTCAAGAGTTCAAGACTAGCCTGGTCAACATGGTGAAACCCAGTCTCTACTAAAAATGCAAAAAAAGGAGTCGTGGGTGGTAGTGGGCGCCTGTGATCCCAGCTACACAGGAGGCTGAGGCATGAGAAATCACTTGAACTTGGGAGGCGGAGGTTGCAGTGAGCTGAGATTGCACCACTACACTCCAACCTGGGCAAAAGAGTGAGATTCTGTCTCAAAATAATAATAATAATAAAAAGAAGAATTCTTACATATCCACAAGCCTCTGACCACTCCTACTCATTAACATTAATTTCTTCTTCTTTTTTTTTGAGACAGAATTTCGCTCTTGTTGCCCAGGCTGGAGTGCGATGGCGCGATCTCAGCTTGCTGCAACCTCCGCCTCCTGGGTTCAAGCGATTCTCCTGCCTCAGCCTGCCAAGTAGCTGGGATTACAGGCTTGCGCCACCATGCCTGGCTAATTTTGTATTTTTAAAATAGAGACAGGGTTTCTCCATGTTGGTCAGGCTGGTCTTGAACTCCCAACCTCAGGCGATCCGCCTGTCTCGGCCTCCCAAAGTGCTGGGATTACAGGCGTGAGCCACCGTGCCCGGCAACATTAATTTCTTGTATGCCTCATCCCTAGGGAGGCAAAAACAAAACATCAATTCCTAAATATGATCTCATAGCCAGTACATATTCACATTTCCTTGATGTGCCCCAGACTGGCCTTCTACGGTTGGTTTGTTTGAATCAGGGTCCAAACTGCATTTGCTTATGTCTCAAATCTCAGCATGTAGAACAGCCTTCCCCATGTGCATGCTGTTTCCTCTATTTATGCCATTAACTTGTTGAATAAACCAATTCAGTTGCCCTGCTGGGTTTTTTGTTGGTTTGTTTTTGTTTTTTTGACAGTCTCCCTCTGTCGCCCAGGCTGAAGTGCAGTGGCATGCTCTCGGCTCACTGCGACCTCTGCCGCCTGGGTTCAAGTGATTCTCATGCCTCAGCCTCCCAAGTAGCCGGGGCTACAGGCGTGTGCCACCACACCCAGCTAATTTTTTGTATTTTTAGTAGAGACGGGGTTTCACCACATTGGCCAGGCTGGTCTCGAACTCCTGACCTCAAGTAATCCACCTCCACCTCGGCCTCCCAAAGTGCTGGAATTACAGGTGTGAGCCACCACACGCAGCTGTTCTGGGTTTTTTTTTTTTTTTTTTTTTTTTGAGATGGAGTCTCACTCTGTCGCCAGGCTAGAGTGCAGTGTCACAATCTCGGCTCGCTGCAACCTCCGACTCCCTGGTTCAAGCGATTCTCCTGCCTCAGCCTCCGAAGTAGCTCAGATTACAGGCATGCTCCACCACGCCCAGCTAATTTTTATATTTTTAGTAGAGACGGGGTTTCATCATGTTGGCCAGGATGGTCTTGATCTCCTGACCTTGTGATCTGCCTGCCTCGGCCTCCCAAAGTGCTGAGATTACAGGCGTGAGCCACTGCACCTGGCCTCCGTTGGTTCTTCAAGGGTTTATTAGCCCTGGCAACATTGGGACACCCCATCGCTATGAAAGTAAAAAAAATTAGCCAGGTGTGGTGGCGCTTATCTGTGATCCCAGCTATTCGGGAGACTGAGGTGGGAGGATCCCTTGAGCCCAGGAGGTTGAGGCTACATTGAAGCTGTGCTCATGCCTCAGTGACTTCACTCTAACCTAAGTGATTTAAAAAAAAAAAAAAAAAAGAGGAAGAGCAGAGAAGAACTGGGTCAAGACAAGAGGACCATGATGGAGTGGCATTGTCCCCACTGACCTTTCTTTACTTACTTCTTTCCTTATAACAGGCCCTCAGCCACAAGTACGGTGGACACAGCAGCCACGTGACAAATGTGGCCTTCTTGTGGGATGACAGCATGGCCCTGACCACGGGGGGCAAGGACACCAGTGTGCTACAGTGGCGGGTGGTCTGATGAGTCCAGGGAAGAGTCAGGTGTCAGGGCAGGAATTCTATTTTCGGGAGATGTCTATTGCCGAGTAGAGTAATATATACCCAGAGTATGTCTATAGCAGAGGGGTTTATGGGGGCGGGAGGGTAGACTGACAGAAGTCTCTATTTATCCGGGTGGGATGAGGGAATCACATTGCTTTGGGGATCCACTGGTGTTTGGTTTGGGGTGTTTTTTAAGTTTTTTCTTTTATATCATCCAGAAATAAAGACACGTGCACTATGGTGTGTCCGGTCTGTGTATTTGTATGGTGTGTACCTACACAGTTGTGTATGTGTATGGATGTGTGTGTGTATTAGTGTATTAGCCCGTTTTCATGCTGCTGATAAAGACATACCTGAGACTGGACAATGAAACGCACATCTCACATGACGGCAGAGAAGAGAAGAGACTTTGTGCAGAGAAATGCCACTCTTTTTTTTTTTTTTTTGAGACGGAGTTTCGCTCTGTCACCCAGGCTGGAGTGCAGTAGTGCCATCTCGGCTCACTGCAAGCTCCCCCTCCCGGGTTTACTTATGCCATTCTCCTGCCTCAGCCTCCTGAGTAGCTGGGACTATAGGTGCCCACCACCATGCCCAGCTAATTTTTTGTATTTTTAGTAGAGACGGGGTTTCACCATGTTAGCCAGGATGGTCTCGGTCTCCTGATTTCACGATCCGCCCACCTCGGCCTCCCAGAGTGCTGGGATTACAGGCATAAGCCACTGTGCCCGGCCAAAATGCCACTTTTTAAAACCATCAGATCTTGTGAGACTCATTCACTATCAACAAGAACAGCATGTGAAAGACCTGCCCCAAGATTTAATTACCTCCCACCAGTTCCCTCCCACAACACCTGGGAATTCAAGATGAGATTTGGGTGGGGACCCCACCAAACCATATCAGTGTGTTACAGTGCTTGTGATGAGGGACCGTTGTTATTTAGGTCTTCATTGGAAGCAAGCAATAGAAACCATCTTGCTCTAACTTGGATTAAAATAAAACTTTCTGGCCCGGTGCGGTGGTCCACACCTGCGATCTCAGCACTCTGGAAAGCTGAGGCAGGTGTATCACCTGAATTAAGGAGTTCCAGACCAGCCTGGCCAACATGGTGAAACCCTATCTCTTAAAAAATACAAAACAATTATCCAGGTGTGGTGGCGGGCACCTGTAGTCCCAGCTACTCGGAGGCTGAGGCAGGAGAATTGCTTGAACCTGGGAGGCAGAGGTTGCCGTGAGCCGAGATCGCGCCACTGCACTCCAGTCTGGGTAACAGAGTGAGACTCTGTCTCAAGAAAATTAAAATAACGTAAAATAAAACTTTTTTTTTTTTTTTTTTAGATGGTGTCTTGCTCTGTCTCCCAGGCTGGGGTGCAGTGCCATGATCTCGGTTCACTGCAACCTCTGCCTCTCAGGTTCAAGCGATTCTCCTGCCTCAGCCTCCTGAGTAGCTGGGAACACAGGTGCTTGCCACAACACCTGGCAAATTTTTGTATTTTTTTCTTTTTTTTTTTTTTTTTTGAGACGGAGTCTCGCGCTGTCACCCAGGCTGGAGTGCAGTGGCCTGATCTCAGCTCACTGCAAGCTCCGCCTCCCGGGTTCACGCCATTCTCCTGCCTCCGCCTCCCGAGTAGCTGGGACTACAGGCGTCCGCCACCTCGGCCGGCTAGTTTTTTGTATTTTTTAGTAGAGACGGGGTTTCACCGTGTTAACCAGGATGGTCTCGATCTCCTGACCTCGTGATCCGCCCGTCTCGGCCTCCCAAAGTGCTGGGATTACAGGCTTGAGCCACCGCGCCCGGCCCCTTTTTTTTTTTTTTTTTTTTTTTTTTCTTTTAGACGGAGTCTCACTCTGTCACCCAGGCTGGAGTGCAGTGGCGTGATCTCGGCTCTCTGCAAGGTCCGCTTCCTGGGTTCACGCCATTCTCCTGCCTCAACCTCCCAAGTAGCTGAGACTACAGGCGACTGCCACCATGCCCAGCTAATTTTTTTTTTTTTGTATTTTTAGACGAGGTTTCACTGTGTTAGTCAAGATGGTCTCGATCTCCTGACCTCGTGATCTGCCCACCTCGGCCTCCCAAAATGCTGGGATTACAAGCGCGAGCCACCGTGCCCGGCCTGTATTTTTTAATAAAGAGTTTTCACCATGTTGGCCAGGTCGGTCTCGAACTGACCTCAGGTGATCTGCCCGCCTTAGCCTCCCAGAGTGCTGGGAATACAGGTATGAGCCACCATACCCGGGCTGATCCTTCACTTTTTAAAAAGCCAGCACCCTCTACAGTCACATTGTCTTATGCACCAGCCATTTGAACCCTCCCTTTCTGAACTTGTCCACTGCGGAACTCCCATTCAGCCAGCAGTGACCAGACCTATGCTGGAGATAGGATACCAGCCCCAGTGAGACCCAAGCCATCACAACCCTTAGGGCAGAAGGGACAGGGAGGGAATTTGTTACCCATCTCCAGGGACAGGCAGAGTTCCCAGAGGAGCTGTGGTTCAGAGGAAGGGGCCACGGCCACTGTGGGACTAAGGGAAGCAGTAAGGGGCCCAGGAAGTGAATGTACCCTGACCTCTCTCCACCGACCCCGTGGATGGAGTTTGCACTAGCCTTATCCTATCACCCTTAGGTCTAGAAGACAGTTTTCTGCTGCTCTTGGGTCAAAGCCTCTTCTCCTCCTCCCTTCACTGCCTACCTTTCATCCCTTCACTACCTACCTTTCATTGCCCAGGTTCTGGGAAAGTGGCCCAGCGCTGCGAAAGCGGCCCGTTCATTGGGAATCCGGGTGCTCTTTCGACCCCTGGTGGCCAGACTTGGACCTACATGGAAAAATGCACCAAGAAAGTTCTGCTGGAAAAGTGCTGGTGATTCTCCACGTGACCTTCCTCCACCCCAGGGTCACTCTCAGCCTTCCTTCCCTAGCTCGGGGCCCTGGGAGACTGCCGTGTGCAAACTCTATCCGCAGGGTCGGTGGAGAGAGGTCAGGATATTTGCTTCCTGGGCCCCTCCCTGCATCCTGCACTCACAGTGGCTGTGGTTCCCCTCCTCTGAGCCGCAGCTCCTCTGGGAACTCGAGCAGTCCCTGGAGACGGTAATAGACTCCCTCCCTGTCCCTTCTGCCCTAGGCTGGCGATGGCTTCGTGCCCACTTCGGCTGGTCCCCTGGTGCCGCCCCATCCTTTGTGGCTTTCTCCACTCTGCCCATCTCTCCATAAACTGCCCATAAACGCTCCCAGTTAAACTCGGGACTGGCCACTTGCTTCCCTCCAGGACCCTGATCAAGTCTCAGCATAAATTTAGGGTAAGCCAGAGAGAGAAGGGGACCCTAAGCCCACCAATGAGCATTCAGAATTTATCTTTTTATTATTATTATTTTTTGAGTCATTCTCACTCTGTTGCCCAGGCTGAAGTGCAATGGCACGATCTTGGCTCACTGCAACCTCCACCTCCTGAGTTCAAGCAATTCTCCTGCCTTACAAGTACCTGGGATTACCGGCATCCACCACCACACCCAACTAATTTTTGTATTTCTACTAGAGATGGGGTTTTGCCATGTTGGCCAGTCTGGTTTGAACTCCTCAACTCAAGTGATCTGCCCACCTCAGCCTCCCAAAGTGCTGGGATTACAGATGTGAGCCACCGCACCTGGCCAATATCCTGAGTCTTGATTTGGGTGTTTAATTACATGGTATATTCAATTTTCAGGATTCCTTATACTGTTCCCTTAAGATCTGAACATTTTAATTAAATTTTTTGAGACTAATTGTTAATTAAATGTAATTTTTAATTACATTTATTTTTTAATCACGGTTAATTTTTAATTTTTTTTTTTTTTGTAGAGATGGGGGTCTCACTTTGTTGTCCAGGCTGGTCTCAAACTCCTGGGATCAAGTGATCCTCCCACCTCGGCCTCCCAAAGTGCTGGGATTACAAGCATGAGCCACAGAGCTTGACTGCCCCTTTTTCCCTCTCTGTTTCCCAGGCTGTAGTGCAGTGGTGTGATCTTGGCTTACTGCAATCTCTGCCTCCTCGGCTCAGGTGATCCTCCCACCTTGGCCTTCGCAGTAGCTGGGACCACAGGCACGCACCACCACCCAGCTGGCTAGTTAAAATAAATTTTTTTTCTGTAGAGACAGAGTCTTGCTATGTTGCCCAGGTTGATCTCAAACTCCTGGCTTCAAATGATCCCCCTGCCTTGGCCTCCTAAAGTGATGGGATTACAGGCATGAACCACCATACCTGGCCTACATTTTAATTTTAATTTAAAAATAAACAAAAAGGCCGGGCGCGGTGGCTCAAGCCTGTAATCCCAGCACTTTGGGAGGCCGAGACGGGTGGATCACGAGGTCAGGAGATCGAGACTATCCTGGCTAACACGGTGAAACCCCGTCTCTACTAAAAAATACAAAAAAAAAACTAGCCGGGCGAGGTGGCGGGCGCCTGTAGTCCCAGCTACTCGGGAGGCTGAGGCAGGAGAATGGCGTGAACCCGGGAGGCGGAGCTTGCAGTGAGCTGAGATCTGGCCACTGCACTCCAGCCTGGGCGACAGAGCGAGACTCCGTCTCAAAAAAAAAAAAAAAAAAAAAAAAAAGAGCCAGGCACGATGGCTCATGCCTGTAATCCCAGCACTTTGGGAGGCCAAGGCATGCTGATCACTTGAGGTCAGGAGTTCGAGACCAAACTGGCCAACATGGTGAAAACCTGTCTCTACTAAAAACACAAAAATTAGCCAGGTGTGATGGTACGCACCTGTAGTCCCAGCTACTCGGGAGGCTGAGGCAGGATAATCACTTGAACCTGGGAGGTGGAGGTTGCAGTGAGCTGTGATGGTACAATGGCACTCCAGCCTGGGGGACAGAGCAAGACTTTGTCTCAAAAAAACAAAAAACAAGCTGGGCACCATGGCTCATGCCTGTAATTCCAGCACTTTGGGAGGTCGAGGTGGGCAGATCACCTGAGGTCAGGAGTTTGAGACCAGCCTGGTCAACATGGTGAAACGCTGTCTCTACTAAAAAAAAAAAAAAAAAAAATTGCTGGGTGTGGTGGTTCATGCTGATATTCCCAGCTACAAGAGGCTGAGACAGGAGAATCACCTGTACCCGGGAGGAGGAGGTTGCAGTGAGCTGAGATCATGTCCTTGCACTCCAGCCTGGGCACAGCAAGACTCTGTCTCAAAAAAAAAAAAAAAAAATCAAACCTGACAGCTATCATTTTTTAGTGTTGTATGCCACGTCTATCTGAGGTCCCTTAACCAATAATGAATTCTCACGATTAGTTTATGAAAGATGTAAAGTCAAAAATAAAAATAAGCTAATGTTTTAGGAGCACTTATCATTCATTTGTTCACTCCCTGAAAACAGTGTATTTTTTTCTTTTTTTTCTTTGAGATGGAGTCTTGCTCTGTTGCCCAGGCTGGAGTGCAGCGGCGCGATTTCAGCTCACTGCAAGCTCCACCTCCCGGGTTTATGCCATTCTCCTGCCTCGGCCTCCGGAGTAGCTGGGACTACAGGTGCCCGCCACCACGCCCAGCTAATTTTTTTGTATTTTTAGTAGAGACGGGGTTTCACTGTGTTAGCCAGGATGGTCTCGATCTCCTGACCTCGTGATTTGCCTGCCTTGGCCTCCCAAAGTGCTGGGATTACAGGCGTGAGCCACCGCGCCCAGCCCGAAAACAATGTATTTCACACCTATCACCTGCCCAGCTGTCTTGTAGGCAACAGACATGCAACAGTAAACAAGCCAGACACAAAAATGACACTCCTCCTGGTAGGAAGGCAGACAACTAGAAAAAAATAAGGGAAACGGAGAATGTCACCTTCCCCAAAGGGTAGGGGGAAAGTAAGGCAGAGAAAGATGGGGAGTGTTGAGGTTTGGTTGGCGTATTTTACAGCCTTGATAGCACTGACACAATGAAATGAAACCCCCAAGAGAAAAGGACCATGATGACCGGCCTCGGTGGCTCAGTCTTATAATCCCAGCACTTTGGGAGGCCAAAGCAGGAGGATGGCTTGAGCCCAGGAGTTTGAGACCAGCCGAGACATAGTGAGACCCCTGTCTGTAGAAAAAAATTGTTTAAAAATTGGCCAGCTGTGGTGGCGCATGCCTGTGGTCCCAGCAACTCAGGAGGCTGAGGTAGGAGGATCACTTGAGCCTGGAAGGTTGCGGCTGCAGGGAACCATGATAGTGTCATTGCATTCCAGACTGGGCAAAAGAAAAAAAGACGTCGGGCACGGTGGCTCACACCTGTAATCCCAACACTTTTTGGAGGCTGAGGTGGGCAGATAGCTTGAGCTTAGGAGTTCGAGACCAGCCTGGCCAACATGGTGAAACCCCATCTCTATTAAAAATACAAAAATTAGCCGGGCATGGTGGTGCATACCTGTAATCCCAGCTACTTGGGAGGCCAAGGCAGGAGAATTGCTTGAACCTGGGAGGTGGAGATTGCAGTGAGACAAGATTGTGCCACTGCACTCCAGTCTGGGCAACAGAGCATGACTCCCTCTCAAAAGAAAGAAAAGAAAGAAAAAAGCAAAGCAAAGCAAAGCAAAGAAGGAAGGAAGCAAGCAGGCACCATGAGTGACCACCTTGTTTCAAAGAGGAAACTGGGGCACGGAGATGTCACTAGCCTAAGGTCTGACCAAGAGGCAGGCTGGAAGTGCAACCCCAGAGCTCCTTCTAGGGGTGGCCCTGACTTTGGAGTTGGGGACCTAACAGAACCCTTTGTTCTCCCCCTCCTACCGGCGGAAGATGCAGAAGGTTAACGGCCAGAAGATGAATGACTGAGGCCTGGGGTCTCTACGGGAGGAAATGGCTCAACTCAGGGAAGGTCAGTAGCGGGGGCCTCCTCTTCCCATAGCTGAGGGCCTGATAAAGTTGGGGGTGTGTGGTTCGAGAGAGGGGACCTTCCAGCTGGGGACTTGGAAGGACTAGTGGGTGTTCCAGCAGCAGATGAGCCTCACCCGGGGCTGGAGGTGTTGAATGGGGTGAAGTCTGAAAGGGGTTAAGGGGCAGCGGCAGTGGTGGGGTTAATGGGGGCGGGCCTGGCCGGGGCGGGGCCTCAGCTGACGGCTCAGGCCCGGGGGCCGGGAGGAGTAGCCGCTGTTCTGCCCCGCGGGGGCATCCGCTGGGTCCCCGCGCCGTCATTCAGACCGGAGACCCGGACGCAGCCGAGAGAGGTGCCGCCGCCCGCCCCGTCCAGTCGCCGCGCGCAGGTGAGTGCCGGGCCCTCCCCGGCCCCCGCGATGCTGCGAGGTCTCACTAGGTTGCCCTGCTCTTGGCGGGACCGCTCCTCCCCGCCCCTTCTGGGGCTGCCTCAGTCTCCCGCGGCGTCTCGGCGCCCGCCCCCTCTGTTGCTCTCCCTGGCTCTGCGTCTGTCTCCAACTCCCGCCTGTGTCTCTGTGTCTGTGGTCCCTCTGCCTCTGGACCTGTCTTTCTTTCTGTGTCTCTGGATGTCTCTGTCAGTTTCTTGATCTCTGCCTCTCCGGTCTCCGTCTGTCTCCGTCTGTCTCTGTCTCTCTGTTTCTGGGTCCCACCTTCCTCTGTCCCTGCCTCTGCCTCTCCCCCATCTGTTGTGGGACCTCTGGGGATGTGTCTGCCTCTATCTCCATCTCTCCCTGTCTCTGTATATCTCTTTGCTCTCTCCCTCCATGTCTCTCCGTCTCTCTCTATTGCCCTGTCTCTGTCTCTCCGTCTCTTATAACCCTGTTTTGGCACCTTCTGCTCTGTCTTCTCTCCTTCCAAATCCTCCGCATCCCGGAACTTTCCTCTGGGCTGGGAAGCTGCTTGGGAGTAGAGGGCAGGAGGCTTGTGACCTGGGGCAGGAGGACTCAAAGTGACACCCTGACCCCAGCGCCCTCTTCCCGGAGCCACCCCACTGCCCCTGAAGTCGCACCCACCCCGCCCGCCAATTTCAGGAATTCCTGGCTGGGGGGTGAACTTCCTCGCCTACTTCCTCTCTTCCAGGATTTGGCTGGGTCACCGTTAACTCTTTCCTGCTTCCGCCTCACTCTCCCCCCGGGGAACTGGACAACCCCTCCTCCCAAACTAGGCTGAGGAACAGCCCTAGAATGTCTGGGAGGCATCGGTTGTGGGATGTGGGTGTGCGCACTCGGGCTGGATGTGCATTGGGGAATTTGGGGCAGAAGTGGAGAAGATGGGGCCACACCCCCCAGTGCCCCCTCCAGAGCCCATCATCAGCACCCCTCCTCCTGAACCCACCAAGGGGGCACCCACCCCCAGATCTGTCTCTGTAGATGAACTCGACTTCAGGTTTGGGGTGAGGATGAGGAGGTTTTCTTTTCTGGGGGAATCCCAGCTGAAGAGGATAAGAGACCCATGGGGGCCCCCGGAACCCTGGGAATCATATGATCAAGAACCTTGAACGTGAATATCTTTTAATGGAAGGGCCTAGATGGAAGAAGGATCAGAGGGGAGGCCTGGAAATTCCAGATCCTTCCAATGAAAGGTCCTGGGGATACTGGAGTCCTTCAATCCAAAAAGAGGAGTGTTGAAATCTTGGCACATTTCAGTGATGGCAGCTGAGAGTTGGAAAGGGTTTGCAGAGCCACCTAGGCCAACTCCCCCCACCCCATTTTATAGATGGAGAAACTGAGGCCCAAGAGCAGAAGTCCCCACAGTGAGTCAGTGCCAGGCTGGAGGGCTGGGACCCCAGTTTTCAACCGAAGCCCAAATCCAGAGAGCTGGCTGCTTCTTCTACCACTAAGCCGGATTAATTTGGGGAAAGAGGTCTTCTCAATGAGGAGGGAGAGATGCCAGGGTGAGTAGAAATGGCTGGAATCCAGAAGAGAGGGTTTTAGAAGCAGAGGAGAGAAAATATTTCCAAAACCATGGTGGTGGGGAGGGAGAGGGGCAAGAGTTGGTTTGGGTGGAAGGGGTGGAGTTTCGGGAAGAGAAGGAGGGAGGTGGAGGGGAACCGGGATTAACTCCAGCTTCAGTCTCCTGACCCTCCGCCTGGAGCCCACCGTTCCCTCGGGGACAGGGCCTATAATTTGGTTTGTGTCTAGACAAATAATAACTCAGCTGGTGTGAGCGGGGAGGGCTGAGGCTAGGCCCACTAGGGAAAGGGTAGAGAGGAGGCCTGGATATCTCATGTCACCCCCAGGTGGTGAGAATTTAGGAACCAGGTGGAGGTGGTGACTAACATGCCCCTCTCTTCGCTCTGTGAATCCATAGTTTCTTAGAATTCTGCACAATCTTAGAAATCAGGCTGCTGGAATGTTCAAAAGCAGGCGAGAGAAGGGGGGAAAGAAAAGGAAGTGGGGCTCACTGTATTTAGTGTACGTTCCCATTTCTGTAAAAGAGAAAAGGGAAATACGTATTCCTGTTTGCTGGGGAAAGATAAAAATCACTGACGGTTTAATAATAGATTATGAAAGTCATAGAATGCTTAAAAAAATCATAGCATGTTCTAACAATAGAACTTTCGAATCTTGGAATGTGACACTCCTAGAATATTGGAAACTTAGGGTAGGTACTTACAAAGCCACGATGTAATAAATAGAATGAAAGAAGAGTAATGCTCTAGAATGTTATAATAGAACATTCAACTGCGAAGTGAACTAAGGATAGAACCTGAAGATTGCAGAACCGTAGGGACCTAGAACGTCAGAGAGGCAGTCTAAGGACTGGTATCCCTAATGGGCAGTGTGGGCGTGGGGGACACAGAGACCCCCTAGGTTGAAACGGGGATACTGAGGTGCAGTGGGGCGGTTAGGGTGGCCCGATTGCCCCCTGGTTTCCGCCGGCCGCCAGGGCACCAGGTGGGGAGCGAGGACCGGTGATCACATTTCGTCCCTAATGAGCAGACCGGAGCTGGCCGGTCCCCTGGGGCTGCTGGGGGAAGGCGGGGGAGCAGGAGCCCACAGAGGAGGAAAAGGGGGAGGTGAGATAGCCTGGTGGCATCGGGGACAAGGCCGGTGAGTGAGCTGAGGGGTGCTGGGGGATGCAGGGGGTTGTAGCACTTCACCCTCTTGTCCTCGAAATCCTCCAAGTTTTTCAGCTTTGCTGGGTTTTGGGGTGGCTGGCAGGATGCAGCAGCCGAGGCTGCTAAAGTGGGGTGGGGGGCTGGGTCTTCCTAGTCTTTCCCATCCCACTATCGCTCCAATCTTGGATATATTTATCTTCCCCCCAACC
Source organism: Macaca fascicularis (assembly GCF_037993035.2). Classification (NCBI taxonomy): domain Eukaryota; kingdom Metazoa; phylum Chordata; class Mammalia; order Primates; family Cercopithecidae; genus Macaca; species Macaca fascicularis. Next base: position 53,666,937 of record NC_088393.1, on the reverse strand, counting down.
CTCTGGAAGGGGCCAGCAGGGACCCAAGAAGTGGGGGCCTGTGGGACAGACAAGGGGAGCTTCTTGTGGACTGTGAGATTTGGGGGTTCACCCCCTCAACAGAGCCTAAGTAAGGGGCAGAACTTAGAACCAGAGAGGGTCCTGGAAGGGGAACGGGGTTATGGGGAGCAGGTGATGGAAGGTCGCTTGCTTTCTTTGTGGGGAGAAGGTCATACCTTCCAGCAGGTTCTCAGAGGGGCCAGAGATGCTGAGAAAGACTTGAGAAAAATTACAGAAGTTCAGAGAGTGAAGAGAAAAACCTCAGGGGAAGGGAAGCTGTTTAGTTAAGAGCGACAGGAGGTTTGCCCAGTCTTGAGACATCAAGTGACTTAGACAACTGCCTTGCTACTGCGGGCCTCGATTTCCCCATCTGTACCAGGAAGGGGTCAAAAATAGCTTCGCACCCGCAGCTGTCACATATACGTCGGCTGCACTGTGGCACTCTGAGTCTGACGTTCCATGCTGACTTTTGGGGTTTCCACGTTGAGCAGATCTCACGTGGGGAAGAAGAGAGGGCTGTCTGGGCACCCCTCCCCCCATGTCCACCATCCCCAAGATGCCAGCAGGTTGGGGAGGAGGGGTGGGAGGAAGGAGTGGTGAGAGCTAGACTGGTTCCCCCTCGAGGAAATTAGCAATGGGAAGTGTATTTCCTCCTCTGGCTGCCGGAAATGTTTCCTGCCCGGGTCCCCCAGTTAGGTCAGCAGAGCCCTGAGGGTCACAGAAAGTGGGGCAAAGGGGACTTCTAGCCCTCGGTGGGTGCCTCCTGCCATGAAGAACTGGTTCATTTCTTGTCTCAACCCCGTAGTCCCGGTGGAATAATAATAATTGTTCAAATCCTGCACGTTTTGGAGCTGATATCGCATTCTTGCAAGGACGTTCCAGTCTGTGATGTGATGAGTATAAAGGCTGTGCCCCCTTTTACAGAAGGGGAAACTGAGGCTCCTGGAGATGTAATTCTTTAAATGTCACAGGAGGAAGGGAGAGACTAGGGGCAGAGAGATGGGGAGAGAGAGGGCAGAGGAGAGGGGAGGGAGATATTTTGAGTGACTTGGTCTGGGTGGGAGGTTTCTAATGGAAGGGAGGGACTGGATTGCACTGTTCCAGCCCAGAGTACGCCCCCACCCATTCCATCTCCACAGGACCCACAAGCTTCTGCCCAGGAGTCTGAGGCGAGGGAGGCAGCTCGGCCACTGAGGACCCCACAGGGGGCAGGACTTACTGAGCAGGACTCAGCCCTGACCTTTCAAAGTCAATTAAGAAGCGGATAGATCCTGCCCTTTCCAGCTCTCCCCTGTCCACCTCTTCCCCTGGGAACCGACTCCTCTCCCTCCCTTCCCCCTCCCCCCCATGCCCTTGTTTGAGCCTGGGGCGGGGTGGGGCAGCCTCATGGGCAGAGAATATGTTTTTACTCTATGCCTCTGGCCTCTACAAAGCTTCTGGAATGGTTTCTGCCATTGGCAAATGGCTCCGTGCTCCCTGACCATGACCTTGGTAATTTATTGAGCACCTACTGTATGCCGGGCCTGTCCTGGGTGCTAGGGATACAACAGTCAACAAGACACACAGAGTCTCTGCCCTCCTGGAATACATATTCTAGACAGTCAGACACAAACAAGACACAAGGTGATGTGAGGAGAGGGTCCTGGGGCAGGGGAGATTCGGGGACTGAGTGGAGAGGGACTCCTGAGGAAGTGAAGGAGGGAACGGAGCTACTCAGACTATCTGAAGGAAGAGGAGTGGCTCACATCTATAATCCCAGCACTTTGAGAGGCCAAGGTGGGTGGATCACTCGAGGCCAGGAGTTCGAGACCAGCCTGGCTAACATGGTAAAACTCCATCTCTACTAAAAATACAAAAATTAGCTGGGCATGGTGGTGCACACCTGTAATCCCAGCTACTCGGGAGGCCAAGGCAGGAGAATCACTTGAACCCAGGTGGCAGAGGTTGCAGTGAGCCGAGATTGTGCCACTGCACTCCAGCCTGGGCAACAGAGGAAGACTCTGTCTCCAAAAAAAAAGCATTCCAGATGGAGAGTATGGTAAATGTGCAAAGGTTTGAGGCTGGAAAGAAGGTCAGTGGCCTTGAGCCTGCTGAGGCAGGAAGGAGAGGTGGGTGAGATTGGCTAGGCTGCCCCAGCAGGTCAGACAGAGCCTTGTGACTCCAGATGAGGAGGCTAGATTTTACCGCAAGTCCATTGAGAAGCCACTGGAGGGTTTCAAGCAGGGAAGTAACAAGAACTAGGCCAGGTGCTCATGCCTGTAATCCCAGCACTTCGGAAGGCCAAGGCAGGAAGATCATTTGAGCCCAGGAGTTGTAGACTGGCTTGGGCAACATGGGGAAACCCCATCTCTACAAAAAATAGAAAAATTAGCCAGGTGTGGTGGCACACACCTGTAGTCCCAGCTACTTAGGAGCCTGAGGTGGGAGGACCGCTTGAGCCCATGAGGTCAAGACTGCAATGAGTGAAGATTGCAACACTGCATGACAGAGTGAGACCCTGTCTCAAAAAAAAAAAAAAAAGAACTGATTTTCATGTTAGAAAGATCTTGGCTGGGTGCGGTGGCTCACGCCTGTAATCCCAGCACTTTGGGAGGCCAACACGGGCGGATTACCTGAGTTGGGAGTTGGAGACCAGCCTGACCAACATGGAGAAACCCTGTCTGTACTAAAAATACAAAATTAGCTCAGCATGATGGCTCATGCCTGTAATCCCAGCTAGTCTGGAGGAAGGGGCAGGAGAAGCCCTTGAACCCGGGAGGCAGAGGTTGCGGTGAGCCAAGATCAGGCCATTGCACTCCAGCCCGGGTGACAAGAGCGAAACTTCGTCTCAAAAAAAAAAAAAGAAAAGATCTTTCTGGCTGCCATATGGGAAGTGATTTGAAGGAAGTCAGAGTAGTAGCCCAGAAAAGCAATGGTAATGCTACTGCAGTGATCCCAGCGAGCGATGATGCTGACACTGACGCAGAGTGGACAGTGGCAGGTGTTTGAGAGAGACGCACACAGATTCAGGAAGCACTGGGGAGATGGAGCTGAGAGGACTTTCCCATGGAAAGATGCTCTGGCATCTGGGAGGCTCCCATGGACCTCCTTCCTTCCCCTCTCTGGGGCTCGGTTTCCTCATCTGTCAATAGACTTCACCTTAAACTCCATTTTAAAAATGTTTTAAGGCCGGGCGCGGTGGCTCACGCCTGTAATCCCAGCACTTTGGGAGGCCGAGGTGGGCGGATCATGAGGTCAGGAGATCGAGACCATCCTGGCTAACAAGGTGAAATCCCGTCTCTACTAAAAATACAAAAAATTAGCCGGGCGTGGTGGCGGGCGCCTGTAGTCCCAGCTACTCAGGAGGCTGAGGCAGGAGAATGGCGTGAACCCGGGAGGCGGAGCTTTCAGTGAGCCGAGATCACACCACTGCACCCCAGCCTGGGCAACTGAGCGAGACTCCATCTCAAAAAAAAAAAAAAAAAAGTTTTAAAAGTGCATCCTGGGGATTCTTCAGAGGTGGCCACTCCACCCCCACCTCGTTTCACCAGAGCAGCTAGCAGCTCACCCTTTTCACTGTTTTAGATTGGTTTCTGGTTAAGATCTTGTTGGAAAAAAAAAAAAAAAAAAAAACAGGCTTCACATCCAAAATAACTAAACCAAAAGACTCCTGGATGGAATGGCTCCTGAGGCTGCCTGTAACTCTGGACTTGGCTCCGCTTCTCTCTGGGATTGATGACACGGGCTTGGTCCATGAATATCCTTTACCCTGTGTGTGCAGATCTTCCCAGAACAAAATGGGTGTCAGGCTCAAGGTTCTCACTCAGGAAAATTGGGGGGGGAAGGGCAGAGACAGTGAACGGAGTGGTCCCCAAGGGAGGAGACTGCTGGCGCTAACCCCAGGGCTTCCCCATGCTCCCTGACCTTGACCCTGACCTTGACTGTTCCCAGCAACTCCTGACTCTCCCCTTTCCCTTATTCCTCTGCAGCTTTGGTTCCCAGTCCCCACTGGCAGCCCAGGACCCTTTTCTGTCCAGTTATTCTTTTTTTTTTTTTTTTTTTTGTGAGATGGAGTTTGCTTTTGTTGCCCAGGCTGCAGTGCAATGGCGCCATCTCAGCACACTGCAACCTCTGCCTCCCAGGTTCAAGCAATTCTCCCACCTCAGTCTCCCAAGTAGCTGGGATTACAGGCGTGCACCACCACACCTGGCTAATTTTGTATTTTTAGTAGAGACAGGGCTTCTCCATGTTTCCATGTTGCTCAGGCTGGTCCTGAACTCCCGACCTCAGGTGATCCACCTGCCTTGGCCTCCCAAAGGGCTGGGATTACAGGCGTGAGCCACCGTGCCAGGCCTTCTTCCTTTTTTTTTTTTTTTTTTTTTTTTTGATACGGAGTCTCTTGTCTCCCAGGCTGGAGTGCAGTGGTGCTATCTCAGCTCACTGCAACCTCTACCTCCTGGGCTCAAGCAATCCTCTCGCCTCAGCATCCCGAGTAGCTGGGATTACAGGCACGTGCCACCATGCCCAGCTAATTTTTGTATTTTTAGTAGAGACAGGGTTTCACCACGTTGGCCAGGCTGGTCTCGAACTCCTGACCTCAGACGATCCTCCTGCCTTGGCCTCCCAAAGTGCTGGGATTACAGGCATGAGCCACTGTATCTGGCTAGTCCAGTTATTCTGGGGTGGAAACTGAAGCACAGGCTGGAGACGAGGACTGAGAGCGGCGATGGCCGCACTCTAGACATCAGGACCTTGGACAGGTCTCGGAACAGCTCTGTGCCTCAGTTTGTCAAAGAGGAAGAACAACTACTTTCCTCATAGGAGTCTTGAAAATTTCAGTGAAGTAATATCCATAAATCGGCCAGGCATGGTGGCTCACTGCTGTAATCCTAGCACTTTGGGAGGCCAAGGTGGGAGGATCTCTCTTTTCTTTTCTTTTCTTTTTTTTTTTTTTTGAGATGGAGCCTGACTCTATCACCCAGGCTGGAGTGCAATGGTGTGATCTCGGCTCACTGCAACCTCCACCTCCCAGGTTCAAGCGATTCTTCTGCCTCAGCCTACCGAGTAGCTGGGACTACAGGTGCGTGCCACCATGTTTAGCTAATTTTTGTATTTTTAGTAGAGACAGGGTTTCACCATTTTGGCCAGGATGGTTTCAATCTCTTGACCTCATGATCCACCCGCCTCGGCCTCCCAAAGTGCTGGGATTACAGGGGAGGATCTCTTGAGCTCAGGAGTTCGAGGCCTGCCTGGGCAACACAGGAAGACCTCCATCTATACTATGGTGGTGCATGCCTGTGTTCCCAGCTACTTGGGAGGCTGAGGCAGGAGGATCACTAGGAGCCCAGGAGGTCGAGGCTGCCGTGGGCTGTGATCATGCTATTGCATTCTAGTCTGGACAAAAGAGCAAGACCCTGTCTCAAAAAATAAATAAATACAAAGAAATAATACGTGTAAAAATGCCTGGAATGGGATCTGCTATGTAGCAGGGCTCGATTGACGTTTGCTATTATTATCCTTGTTGACAAGAATGGGATTCCTGGGTAAGGAGAGGGAGGCTGGCCCCAGCCCTGGTCCTATTGCTTCCATGCTGTGCATCCTTAGGGAGGTGACTCAGCCTCTCTGGGCCCCTTCTCTCTGTCTGTGACATGATAGAGTTAGACTAGTCTGGCATTTCCTGAAGCATGATGTGATACCTGTGCCAGTTTTACAGGGCTTCTGCAAGAAAGTGCTAAAATCTGAGTTGGGACTTTTTTTCCCTTTTTTCTCTTTCTTTCTTTTTTCTTTTTCTTTTTTTCTTTTTTTCTTTTCCTTTTTTGAAAGTTTCACTCTTTTGCCCAGGCTGGAGTGCAGTGGCGTGATCTCGGCTCACTGCAACCTCCACCTTTTGGTTTCAAGCAGTTCTTCTGCCTCAGCCTCCTCAGTAGCTGGGATTACAGGCACACACAACCACACCTGGCTAACTTTTGTATTTTTAGTGGAGACAGGGTTTCACCATGTTGGCCAGGCTGGTCTTGAACTCCTGACCTCGTGATCCACCCGCCTCGGCCTCCCAAAGTGCTGGGATTACAGGTGTGAGCCACTGCACCCAGCCTTTTTTGTTTGTTTGTTTTTGTTTTTTTTGAGAAAGGGTCTCATTCTGTTGCCCAAGCTGGAGTGCAGTGGTGCAATTATAGCTCACATAGCCTGAATCCCCTGGGATCAAGTGATCCTCCTACCTCAGCCTCCTCAATAGCTGGGACTACAGGTATGCACCACTACACCTGGCTAATATTTTTATTTTTCCTTTTTGTAGAGACTGGGTCTCACTGCGTTGCCCAGGCTGGTCTTGAACTCCTAGGCTCAAGCGATCCTCCCACCTCAGCCTCTCAAAGTGTTGAGATTACAGGCGTGAGCCACTGTGCCTGGCCTGAGTTGAGTCTTTATTCTAACATCTATCAGGGGAAAAATATGCCTGAAACCTCAAATCTGTGTTCTCAGAGACTGGTTGCTTAGGGTGGGGCTCAAGTAGGCATTGTTGGGGTGTCCACTCTCTGCAGCCCACAGCAATTATGGTGAGGAGTGTGGGGAGAAGAAGGTCAGAGTGTCCGTGACTCCCTCACTGTTGTCCTCTCTCCCAACAGGCACTGCAAAGTCAGCGGTGAACTGACTTCATCCCAGTCTCTCAGCCCCCACCAGGACCAATCTGGAGTCCCTCCCCTGCCCCCATTCAAATTTCCCTTCTGTCCCCAAACTCATCTCTGATCTAGACCTTACTCACCTGCTTCCTGTTTCCTAAGACTCCTTCCTGCAGTCCCCAGACTGAGCCTTTTGTCTTTGTCCACCCTGTGCCAGACACCTCCTTTTCCAGAACGTTCTCCTTACTAGTGACCTTATCTCTGTTTCTTTCTGGGGTCCTAGGAAATGCCAGCACTCCCATCCGCATTGCCTGGACTTTCCGACACTCCCTAACTGCCCTGTGTCCTATCTCAACACTGTCTCATGTATTTCCTGTGTCTTCTAGAACATCCCCCAGCCATTATTACTTCAGTATGGCTACACATACTTCCTAACTGCCCTGCAAACATCTCCTTCTCACCGTTGCCCAGTGATGCTTTCGTCCCCTCCATAAACACTCCCCGAGACCAATTTTTGTGTCACCCCTATACTCCCTCATTGACACCCTGATTAACTCTATACATAACCTCCTTGACAAATCTCTTTATTAATCTCATCATCCTCCAGACTTCCTTCCTGTCGTAACTCCATTCCTCCTCCAACTTTTCCCTCTCAAGCTCTGCCCTTCCCAGCCCAGCCCAGCCTACCCGACCTCTTCCCTGTAGACTACATCCCACCATGTTCCCCTGAGCCTCCAAGGAAGGGGCTCAGGGGGCCCCATGGCCTCCCGCTCCCCGTGGCCCCACAGCCCCCGTGGGCCAGGGGAAGCGTCCCAGAAGCCGAAGTGCCCACCATGGGCAACCACACGTGGGAGGGCTGCCACGTGGACTCACTTGTGGACCACCTGTTTCCGCCATCCCTCTACATCTTCGTCATCGGTGTGGGGCTGCCCACCAACTGCCTGGCTCTGTGGGCGGCCTACCGCCAGGTGCAACAGCGCAACGAGCTGGGCGTCTACCTGATGAACCTCAGCATCGCCGACCTGCTGTACATCTGCACCCTGCCGCTGTGGGTGGACTACTTCCTGCACCATGACAACTGGATCCACGGCCCCGGGTCCTGCAAGCTCTTCGGGTTCATCTTCTACACCAACATCTACATCAGCATCGCCTTCCTATGCTGCATCTCGGTGGACCGTTACCTGGCCGTGGCCCACCCACTCCGCTTCGCCCGCCTGCGCCGCGTCAAGACCGCCGTGGCCGTGAGCTCCGTGGTCTGGGCCACGGAGCTGGGCGCCAACTCGGCGCCCCTGTTCCATGACGAGCTCTTCCGAGACCGCTACAATCACACCTTCTGCTTTGAGAAGTTCCCCATGGAAGGCTGGGTGGCCTGGATGAACCTCTATCGGGTCTTCGTGGGTTTCCTGTTCCCGTGGGCGCTCATGCTGCTGTCGTACCGGGGCATCCTGCGTGCCGTGCGAGGCAGCGTGTCCACCGAGCGCCAGGAGAAGGCCAAGATCAAGCGGCTGGCCCTCAGCCTCATCGCCATCGTGCTGGTCTGCTTTGCGCCCTATCACGTGCTCTTGCTGTCCCGCAGCGCCATCTACCTGGGCCGTCCCTGGGACTGCGGCTTCGAGGAGCGCGTCTTTTCTGCATACCACAGCTCACTGGCTTTCACCAGCCTCAACTGTGTGGCGGACCCCATCCTCTACTGCCTGGTCAACGAGGGTGCCCGCAGCGACGTGGCCAAGGCTCTGCACAACCTGCTCCGCTTTCTGGCCAGCGACAAGCCCCAGGAGATGGCCAACGCCTCACTCACCCTGGAGACCCCACTCACCTCCAAGAGGAACAGCACAGTCAAGGCCATGACTGGCGGCTGGGTGGCCACTCCGCCCTCCCAGGGGGACCAGGTGCAGCTGAAGATGCTGCCACCAGCACAGTGAACCCCGTGTGGCACAGAACCCCCAGTTTTCCCCTCTCATCCCACAGTCCCTTCTCTCCTGGTCTGGTGTATGCAAATTGTATGGAAAAAGGGCTATGTTAATATAAGAATACAAGAACTTAGGAAGAGTGAGGTTGGTGTGTCGCTGGTCAACTTTTGTGCTCCCAGATGCCATCACAGTTTGGCAGTTGTGGAAGGCCTCCTGGAGGAGGAGATGAGTAAATTTTTTTTTTAGAGACAGGGTCTCGCTGTGTCACCTAGGCTGGAGTGCAGTAGTGCAATCGTGGCTCACTGCAGCTTCCACCTCCTGGGCTCCAGAGATCCACATCAGCCTCCCAAGTAGCTGGGACCACAAATGTGCGCCACCATGCCTGGCTAATTTTTGTACTTTTTGTAGAGACGGAGTCTCACTATGTTTCCCAGGCTGATCTTGAACTCCTGGGCTCAAGAGATCCTCCTGCCTCGGCCTCCCAAAGTGCTTGGATTAGAGATGTGAGCCACCATGTCTGGCCAGATAAATTAAGTCAAACATTTGGTTTCCAGAAAATAAAGACAAATAGAGTAGGTTAGATTTTTTTTTTTTTCCAACAAGTGGATAAAAGTCTGTGACTCAGGGAGAAAGTGGAAGGAGAAATACAGAGGATATAGAATCATCATGTTTGTAAAGCCCCTGGTCATACAGGGGAGAGAACGTAAGACAGCAATTCTAAGTTTCTGGATAAACAGTGATCTCCAAGTCAGGACTGGGGATGAAGAGGGAGAATGTCAGAACTCAAGTGAAGGGCAATCAGGGCAGACTGCCTGGAGGAGTGATGCAGGAAGGTTTGGGAAGAAGGTTTGGGACAAGAGAAAAGGGTATTTATTTTATTTTATTTTATTTTTTGAGACGGAGTCTCGCTCTGTCTCCCAGGCTGGAGTGCAGTGGTGCGATCTCAGCTCACTGCAAGCACCGCCTCCCAGGTTCACACCATTCTCCTGCCTCAGCCTCCCGAGTAGCTGGGACTACAGGTGCCCGCCACCACGCCCGGCTAATTTTTTTGTATTTTTAGTAGAGACGTGGTTTCACCATGTTAGCCAGGATGGTCTCGATCTCCTGACCTCATGATCCACCTGCCTCGGCCTCCCAAAGTGCTGGGATTACAAGCGTGAGTCACTGCACCCGGCTGCGTATTTATTCATTCATTCAACAGAGGTTTATGTAGCACACTGTGCTGGGTGGGGCTGGGATACAGCAATAACTGAGGCAGCCTGGCCTTGCCTTCACAGGGCTCACCATACACAAGTAAATAAAAAATATGTAATGTTTGGAATTGCTAAATGTGAAGGGGACATTTTTCTGTGTAAGGCCAGTTGAGGGGACAGAGGATGACTTGGAGTCTGATCTAAATAAGGAGGGCAGAGGAGGGCTTGTTGCGGTGGCTTTCCAGCAAAGACTTGAAGGATGTGCGGCACTCAGCCCTGTGGCTGTCGTGGGAAGAGCATTTCAGGCAGAGAGAACTGCAGGTGCAAGGGCCCTGGGGTTAGAGAGTGTCTGAATTTTCGGCTGGGCATGGTGGCTTACGCCTATAATCCCAGCACTTTGAGGGCCAAGGCTGGCGGATTACCTGAGGTCAGGAGTTTGAGACCATCTGGTCAACATAGTGAAACCTTGTCTCTACTAAAATACAAAAATAAAAAATTAACTGAGCATGGTGGTGGGTGCCTGTAATCCCAGCTACTCAGGAGGCTGAGGCAGGAGAATCGCTAGAACCCAGGAGGCAGAGGTTGCAGTGAGCTGAGATTGTGCCCCTGTACTCCAGCCTAAGCAACAAGAGCAAAACTCCATCTCAAAGAATAATGATAGACTGTCTGAATTTGAAAGATAGCAGGTATGGCAGTGTGGCTGCAGCGGAGGTGGGGAGGACAACAGGAAAGTGGAAATGAGACAGGAAAGGGGACAGCAGGTCGTGTGGCACCATGTAAGTCCCAGTGAGGACTCTGCCTTTTAATCTGAGATAAATGGGAGCTATGAGGGGGTTCTCAGTAGAGGATGAAGGTGATTTGACTTTATTAACCGTATCCCATGGGCTGTTGAGTAGGGAGTAGAATATAGGAGGTTGGCTGGGCATGGTGGCTCAAGCCTGTAATCCCAGCACTTTGGGAGGCTGAGGCAGGAAGATTGCTTGAGGCCAGGAGTTTGGGACCAGCCTGGGCAACATAGGGAGACCCAGTTTCTACAAAAAATTTAAAAATTAGCCGGGCATGGTGGTGTGTGTCTATAGTCCCAGCTACTTGGGAGGCTGAAATGGGAGGATCACTTGAGCCAGGAGGTGGAGGCTGCGATGAGCAGTGATTGCACCACTACACTCCAGCCTGGGCGACAGAGCAAGACCCTGTCTCAAAATGAAAAAGGAATATGGGAGACAAGGATAGAAGCCGGGAGCCCAGTGAGGAGGTGACTGCAGGAGTCCGAGAGGAATGTGCTGTCAGTTGGGCCAGGTGGATTTAACAAGGAGCAGTGATCAGCTTTTGGAGTTTTATTTTTGTTCGTTTATTTATTTATTTTGAAACAGAATCTCGCTCTGTCACCAGGCTGGAGTACAGTGTCAGGATCTCGGCTCACTGCAACCTCCGCCTCCTGGGATCAGGCAACTCTTGTGCCTCAGCTTCCTGAGTGGCTGGGATTACAGGTGCGCACCACCATGCCCGGCTAATTTTTGTATTTTTAGTAGAGACGGGGTTTTGCCATGTTGGCCAGGCTGGTCTTGAAATCCTGGCCTCAAGTGATCCTCCCACCTCAGCCTCTCAAAGTGCTGGGATTACAGGCTTCAGCCCCCATGCCCAGCCTTGGATTTATTGTGAAGGAATCCTCTCATGGAAGCAGCACAGGGGCCAGCGGGATGATGAAACATGAGTACCTCTCCCATTCCGGGAAAAGGGGGACTGGGGGTTCTGAGCAGGAATAATTTCCAGGAAGGATCCCAGGCCCTGGTCTAGGGCGGTCACCAGAGAGGCCAGGCGACCAGTCCAAGGTCGCATGGCTGGTGAGTCAGCGCTGGAGCCAACTTGGGCTCCCTCTCCCCTCCCCATCTCTGCTTGTATTCCCACGCCCCAGGGTGGCCAAGGCTGCCCTCCCTCCCCTAGTCTCAGGGGTCACCAGGAATGGCCACTGTTCCGTAACTAGGCTGGAGGGCAGGAAGAAGCACCCAGCTCTGAACAGGCCTCGCCCTTCAGAGAAGGTCTCCTCTCCCTTTCCTCCTCACGGGTGTGTAAACAGACTCCTGAGGTGTGAAGATCCACCCACAACCCTCCTACCCTCCCCCCTCCCGTGCCCTCCCCTCCCTCCACAGAGGTTCCCAGAAGACGTTCCCGGGAACCCTTCTCAGAGAAAGGAAGAAGGAGGAGAGGAATAGGGGGAAAAAGTGCACTCAATGATTTTTCTGGGGTGGAGGGAGCACAGAGATGGGGGAAATCCAGGCTTTGGTGTTGGAGTGCTGGAGGGCTAGAGAAGAGAGGGAGGCCTGGGATCTGGGAGGCCTAGTAGTCTTCCCACCCTATCCCACTGCCATAAAGCTACTGGAATGGAGATGTTGGGGCGAGAATATATATACACATATTTTTGAGACTGAGTTTCACTCTTGTCACCCAGGCTGGAGTGCAATGGCACAATCTCGGCCCACCGCAACCTCCGCCTCCCGGGTTCAAGCAATTCTCCTGCCTCAGACTCTCCAGTAGCTGGGATTACAGACATGTACCACCACACTCTGCTAATTTTGTATTTTTGGTAGAGACCGGGTTTCTCCATGTTGGCCAGACTGGTCTCAAACTCCCGACCTCAGGTGATACACCTACCTCGGCCTCCCAAAGTGCTGGGATTACAGGCGTGAGCCACCGTGCCTGGCCAATTTTTTTTGTTTTTTTTTGTTTTGTTTTGAGACAGTTTCGCTCTGTCACCCAGGCTGGAGTGCATTGGCACAATCTCAGCTCACTGCAGCCTCCACCTCCTGGGATCAAGTGATTCTCCTGTCTCAGCCTCTGGAGCCTCTGGAGGTCTCTGGAGCCTCTGGAGGCTAGTCGCAAACTCCCGGCTTCAAGCAATCCTCTTGCGTTGGCGTCCCATAGTGCTAGGATTACAGATGCGAGCCACCATGGCCTGCCCCAGAAACTTTTTGAACAGTCTCCTTGAAGAATCAGATGAGGCTGGGCGCGGTGGCTCACGCCTGTAATCCCAGCACTTTGGGAGGCCGAGGTGGGCGGATCACAAGGTCAGGAGATCGAGACCACGGTGAAACCCCGTCTCTACTAAAAATAGAAGAAATTAGCCGGGTGCGGTGACGGGCGCCTGTAGTCCCAGCTACTCGGGAGGCTGAGGCAGGAGAATGGCGTGAACCCGGAAGGCGGAGCTTGCAGTGAGCCGAGATCGCGCCACTGCACTCCAGCTTGGGGGACAGAGCGAGACTCCGTCTCAAAAAAAAAAAAAAAAAGGCCGGGCGCGGTGGCTTAAGCCTGTAATCCCAGCACTTTGGGAGGCCGAGACGGGTGGATCACGAGGTCAGGAGATCGAGACCATCCTGGCTAACACGGCGAAACCCCGTCTCTACTAAAAACACAAAAAATTAGCCGGGCGAGGTGGCGGCGCCTGTGGTCCCAGCTACTCGGGAGGCTGAGGCAGGAGAATGGCGGGAACCCGGGAGGCGGAGCTTGCAGTGAGCTGAGATCTGGCCACTGCACTCCAGCCTGGGTGACAGAGCGAGACTCCGTCTTAAAAAAAAAAAAAAAAATCAGATGAAAACCTGCACACTACTCCTTCCCTCCAAATGCTCATTTGCATTCATTCAATAAAATTAATTAAGCACTAGGCCAGGCGTGGTGGCTCACGCCTGTAATCCCAACACTTTGGGAGGCCGAGGCAGGTGGACCGATTAAGATCAGGAGTTCAAAACCAGCCTGGCCAACATGTTAAAATCCCATCTATACTGAAAACACAAAAATTAGCCAGGCGTGATGGTGCGAACCAATAATCCCAACTACTCCAGAGGATGAGGCAGGAGAATCACTTGAACCCGGGAGGCGGAGCTTGTTTAGTGAGCTGAGATCCCGACACCGCACTCTAGCCTGGGCAACAGAGCCAGACTCCATCTCAAAAACAAAAACAAAAAAGGCCGGGCGCAGTGGCTCATGCCTGTAATCCCAGCACTCTGGGAGGCCGAGGAGGGTGAATCACGAGGTCAGGAGATCGAGACCATTCTGGCTAACATGGTGAAACTCCATCTCTACTAAAAATACAAAAAATTAGCCGGGCTTGGTGGTGGGCACCTGTAGTCCCAGCTATTCGGGAGGCTGAGGCAGGCGAATGGCGTGAACCCGGGAGGCGGAGCTTGCAGTGAGCCAAGATCATGCCACTGCACTCCAACCTGGGCAGCAGAGCGAGACTCCATCTCAAAAAATAAAATAAAATAAATAAATCCCTGTTTTAGCTCCACCCTGATTTCCTCTGGAACTGTGGGCAAATCCTTTTCATCCTCTGGCCTCACTTGACCAGTCTGTAAAATGGGAAGGGGGCTGGTCCCAAGTGAATGATGGACCTTAAGTAGTCCTAAGTTCCTGCATACCTTCAGTCTGGAAGGGAGCCCGGGAAAGGTTGTTTTTATGGAATCCTGGCATTCTTAGCAATTCAGAATATCAGGGTTCACACACACCAGCACCATCATTACAGATGAGGAAACGCAGGTCCCTCAGTGCCAGGAGCTTGACAAAGGAAACTGAGAGAGTCAGAGTGGATACCAAGGAAGTCCAGAGCCCCCTGATTCTGTGTCCTGAATGTATGTTTCCTCCTGCACACCACTCCTCTGTTCCTGCTCTTTTTTCTTTTTTTTGAGATGGAGTCTCACTCTGTCACCAACAAGACTGGAGTGCGGTGGCATGATCTCCGCTCACTGCAACCTCTGCCTCCCAGGTTCAAGCAATTCTCCTGCCTCAGCCTCCGGAGTACCTGGGATTACCTGCCACCATGCCGGGTTAATTTTTTTTTTTTTTTTTTTTAGTAGAGATGGGATTTCACCATGTTGGCCAGGGTGGTCTCAAACTCCTGACCTCAGGTGATCCACCCTCCTCGGCCTCCCAAAATGCAGGGATTACAGGCTTGAGCCATGGCGGCCGGTCCTCTGTTCCTGTTTTTCTTCTGTCCCTCTGCCTCCCAGAATCTCTCAATTACCCACCAGCACTCCATCATCCAGGAATTTCTCTCAACCCCTTCCTGACATTGTTTATATGATTTTACTCCCTGCTGGGTAAGAAAGGACAGTCTGGGACATGTCCTTAAACTTATTTCTGAACTAGCTCCCTGGGGACCCTACCTCCTAATGAAGGAAGTTGGGTTGCTTGAGAACGGGTATGGTTTTATTAGCCAAGATGCTAGGATATCAACCTCTGCAGGAATATTCTGCGACCCCCTGCCCCACTCTGGGCCTCAGTTTCTTTGTCAGTTACTTGGGAAAGGGTTGTATTCGCTGCTTCTGGGGGCGAAATGCACCCTCAGCCTGGAGTTAGCAATAATAATGCAATCATTACCTGTATAGTAAGAAGGGCTATTTACTGAGTGCTTAACTATATGACTGGCACCATTCTAACCACTTCCCATGGTCTACTGTTTTACACTCAAGATTAGCGCAGAAGCCTCACAACAACCCAAAGAGGCAAGTGCTATTAGGATTCCCATTTGGTAGACGGTAATACTGAAGTCCAGAGAGGTTATGCCACTCATCTAATGTTACACAGCGAGGAAATGACAGAGCTGGGATCCTCTGTCATGGATCCCAGAGGCATGACAGAGCCATACAACCAAGGTCTGTATGGCTACGTGGCTTCCTCTTAATCCCAATGACAGCCCTAGCTTGCTGAGCAAGGTGTATTTGGGGCTCATAGGACTAATTAGGACTAATTAAGAGCCTCCTTTGGGTGGGGACGCCAACTCGGTACATGACATCACGAAGGAGCACAGTGACGTCGGCCAAGGCGGGCGTGGGAATCCACGCGCCTTCCAGCATCCGTTAACGGCACCGCCCCCCGACCCGCCTCACTTCCGTGTATATTTGCATATTCAGCGAACGGACGCCGGTACGTCAGCGTCGACGGGGTGACGTCAGGGTGCGCCTCTGCAGTTTCCCCCGAGCATACGTACATACGTACTGACGCACGCATGGCCACGAGAGGGCGGGGGAGGAGTGAAGAGGTTGAGGCGCCCCGCCCAGTCAGCAGGGTTGCGCGTGCCCTGTGAGACCGCCAAGATGGTGGTGGGCGCGTTCCCTATGGCGAAGCTGCTATACTTGGGCATCCGGCAGGTCAGCAAGCCGCTTGCCAACCGCATTAAGGAGGCCGCCCGCCGAAGCGAGTTCTTCAAGACCTATATCTGCCTCCCGCCGGCTCAACGTGAGTCTGACCCGAATTCCCTCCAACCTTTTTCCTTTCTCCAACCCCTCTCAGGTGGTTGCTCAGGGGATGGACTTCTGTTTACGACGAATCACAGCCCGAACCGGCAAAGTCCAGTGGCCAATAGGGAGGGTTCCTGATAGAGGGGCGTGCGGGTGGCCCAATAGTGAGGGCGGGGCGTGGCGTAAGGGGGCGGGTCAGGGCGCCGCCGCGTGAGTAGGAAATGCCAGCCAATAGAGGAAGAGCACTTGGAGACTGATGCCCTGTTAAACCAATAGTGTGAGGGATGGGAGAAATTTAGACGGAGCTTTCCAGGATAGAGGAACTAGGGGAGGGGCTGAGGAGAAACCGGACGGGGTCCTTTTCCCGGCCGTCCTTGGGCAACTTCGTTTCAAAAGCTCCACACTGCCGGGCGCGGTGGCTCAAGCCTGTAATCCCAGCACTTTGGGAGGCCGAGACGGGTGGATCACGAGGTCAGGAGATCGATACCATCCTGGCTAACACGATGAAACCCCGTCTCTACTAAGAAATACAAAAAAAACTAGCCGGGCGAGGTGGCGGGCGCCTGTAGTCTCAGCTACTCGGGAGGCTGAGGCCGGAGAATGGCGTAAACCCGGGAGGCGTAGCTTGCAGTGAGCTGAGATCCGGCCACTGCACTCCAGCCTGGGCGACAGAGCGAGACTCCGTCTCAAAAAAGAAAAAACAAAAACAAAAACAAAAAAACAAAAGCGCCACCCTGTGCCTCAGTTTCCCCTGATCTGGGAGGTGCTTGTATATCCTCCGTTTAGGACGTCGACGTGCCTCAGTTTTACTGTAGGCAGTAAGTCTGGATTAGGGGCATGGTTCGGGGGTGAAGTCTGGAGGCATGGCCTGGGAATCTGGAAAAGGACTTTGAACCAGAGAGGACGTTCATCTGTGTACTCATTAATGCGCTCATACGCCGTCCTTTCATTCGGTAGAGAGACTATGCGGCCTTTTTGCTCAGCACTGGGAGATACACTCCTGATCCATCACTGTCAACCCAGAGTGGTCGGGAAAGTGGGAGCCCCGGAGCTCAAAGGAGCTCCTGACCCAAGGACCTGAGGCCAGCAGGGCTGCCTAGAGGGGGCCGCCCGAGCTCAGATCTAAAGGGCATAGTAAGGTCCGGCGCGGTGGCTCACACCTGTAATACCGGCACTTTGGGAGGCCGAGGCGGGCGGATCACATGAGACCAGGAGTTCGAGACCAGCCTGGCCAACATAGTGAAATCCCGTATGTACAAAATATACCAAAATTAGCTGGATGTGGTAGCGCACGCCTGTAGTTCCAGCTACTTGGGAGGCTGAGGCAGGAGAATCGTTGGAACCCTGTAGGTGGAGGCTGCAGTGAGCCTAGATTGTGCCATTCTAGCCTGGGCGACACAGCAAGACTGTCTCAAAAAATAATAAATAAATAGAAATAAAGGGCATAGTAAACACCCAAAATATAAACTACTTTAAAAAGGTGAGCTGTGTGCTACGTGGGACATAAGGGAATTTAACATAATTGGCTGGGTCGGAGAACCACTGAAACCGCCTTTGCAAAATTATGACTGACACAGTGAAAGAGATTTAACTTAACTGACTCCATCTTGTTTCTAACCTCCAAGCTATCCTTGTTCATTCCTGGGCGAAGGCTGAACTAACTGGGAGAGATTTAGTTTCTAGTTTAAACAAACATGGTAACAGCCCTTTCCCAAAGCAGACCTCCTTCTTGTCTGGGGACTAGATTGCCTTTGTAGGACTAACGTTAGCCACAAGATAAGAAATTATGGTTTAGGAGTCATGCAGTTGGAGGCTACAAGATTCTGACCCTCCCTAAACTGCTGCTAAGATCAGTGCTTGAGATATTCTGCAGACCCTGCACTTGATGGATCCTCTGGCCTTACCTAGATCAATAAACTGGCCCATCTGATCTTGTGGCCCCCACGCACGGGGGCCACTGACTGAGCGCAGGAAGACTGCTGGGACTCCCTGTGATTTTATATCTGACCAATCAGCATTCCTGGCTCACTGGCTTCCCCCACCCACCAAGTTATCCTTAGAAACTCTGCTCCAGCTGGGCCCATGGGCTCAGGCCTGTAATCCTAGCACTTTGGGAGGCTGACGCAGGTGGATCACCTGAGGTCAGGAGTTTGCGACCAGCCTGGCCAACATGGTGAAACCCCATCTCTACTAAAAATACAAAAGTTAGGCGGGCATGGTGGCGGCGCCTATAATCCCAGCTACTCGGGAGGCTGGGGCATGAGAATCACTTGAACCCAGGGATGGAGATTGCAGTTAGCCAAGATCACGTCGCTTCACTCCAGCCCAGGCGAAAGAGTGAAACTCCATCTAAAGAAAAAAATATATATATATGCTCCCTGAATGCTCAGGGAGACTGATTT
Organism: Macaca fascicularis; assembly: GCF_037993035.2. Taxonomy (NCBI): domain Eukaryota; kingdom Metazoa; phylum Chordata; class Mammalia; order Primates; family Cercopithecidae; genus Macaca; species Macaca fascicularis. Next base: position 53,648,570 of record NC_088393.1, on the reverse strand, counting down.
GAGTAATAGTAAAACTCCTGGCTGGGTGCGGTGGCTCACACCTGTGATTCCAGCACTTTGGGAGGCTAAGATGGGCGGATCTCGAGGTCAGGAGTTCGAGACCAGCCTGACCAACGTGGTGAAACCCCGTCTCTACTAAAAATACAAAGATTAGCTGGGTGTGGTGGCACACATCTGTAGTCTCATCTACTCAGGAGGCTGAGGCAGGAGAATTGCTGAACCTGGGAGGCAGAGGTCGCAGTGAGCCGAAATTGTGCCACTGCACTCCAGTCTGGGCAGCAGAGCGAGACTCTGTCTCAAACAAACAAAAAACCCTCCCGCACAGCCAACTCGGCGTGAATTACTTTGTCTTGCAGTTCTCCTGCCTTGATGAATCAGCTCTGTCTAGGCAGCGGGCAAGGTGAACCCCTTGGGCGGTTACACACCATTCATCCCTCCATCCATTCATTACTTCCTTTAGCTAGTATTTTGTGAGCTTCTGCCCTGTGTCAGGTCTTGTGCTGGCAATGCTGGCGAAACAGCAGGGACCAAGCCAGCACCAATCTGTGCCCTCAAGGAATTCCTAGTCCAGCAGGGGATGGATGTATCCCCCGACAGTGGGCAGAGCTGAGATGGGGGAGCTCACTGGGCACCTGATGTGGCATGGGGTTCAGGGAGGGCTTCCTGGCAGGGGAGACATCTGAACTGGGACCTGAAGGGTGAGGACAACACCAGGACAAGGAGCAAGGAAAGCAATGGGGCAGAGAGAGGACCACATACAAGGCCTACATAGTTAAGGGAGTGTACCTTTTTTCCCCTCTGTAAGTTTGGATGCTTAAAGTTTGCTTTCCAGGGCCCAGAATTCTTGGTTCTTCGGTGTTTGATGGGGTCATTGTTGGGGCTGCAGCTCTTAGAATGGGAAAGTATTAGATTTCACGGTTACCACAGTGCTTTCCTGTTAGCCATCTCATTTGACCCCCACAACTGTTTTGTCCCCATGTCCAGAAAGAGGAATGACTTCCTCTGGTTTATAGAAGGGAAAATGGAGGCCTTGAGGGCAGAAGTTAATTGCTCAGGTCATACGCAGAGATTTGTGCCAGAGGCAGGACTTTGGACACTGAATTCCTAGACCCAGTTTGTTTCCTGTCTCTGCCTGTCTTCCAAACACTGTGACATTCTTAGCATTGTGGTTTTAAAAATGGCTTCTGGAGCCGAACGCAGTGGCTCACGCCTGTAATCCCAGCACTTTGGAAGGCGGAGGTGGGTGGATCACGAGATCAGGAGTTCAAGACCAGCCTGGCCAACATGGTGAAACCCCATCTCTACTAAAAATACAAAATTAGGCAAGCGTGGTGGCACATACCTGTAGTCCCAGATACTTGGGAGGCTGATGCAGGAGAATTGCTTGAACCCAGGAGGCAGAGGTTGCAGTGAGCTGAGATCACGCCACTGCACTCCAGCCTGGGCAACAGAGCGAGACTCTGTCTCAATAAATAAATAAATAAATAAATAAATAAATAAATAAAAAGATTTCTGGGCCAGGCGCGGTGCCTCCCACCTATAATCCCAGCACTTTGGGAGGCCTAGGTGGGCGGGTCACCTGAGGTCGGGAGTTAGAGACCAGCCTGACCAACGTGGAGAAACCCCGTCTCTGCTAAAAATACAAAATTAGCCAGGCATGGTGGCGCATATCTGTAATCCCACTTGGGACCCTGAGGCAGGAGAATCGCTTGCACCCGGGAGGCAGGCATTGCAGTGAGCAGAGATCGTGCCACTGCACTCTAGCCTGGGCAACAAGAGTGAAACTCTGTCTCAAAAAAAAAAAAAAGTCCGGGCACGCCTGTAATCCCAGCACTTTGGGAGGCCAAGGCGGGCGGATCACAATGTCAGGAGTTAGAGACCCGCCTGACCAACATGGTGAAACCCCTTCTCTACTAAAAATACAAAAATTAGCCAGGCATGGTGGCATGCACCTGTAATCCCAGCTACTCAGGAGGCTGAGGCAGAAGAATCACTTGAACACAGGAGGCGGAGGTTGCAGTGAGCCGAGATCGCACCACTGCACTCCAGACTGGGTGACAGAGCGAGACTCCATCTCAAAAAAAAAAGAAAGAAAATGGCTTCTGGAGTCAGACTGACATAGGTTTGAATCCCTACCCAGACTGGTGACTTTGGGTATGTCCTTTAGCCCCTCTTAGCTTCAATTTCCACTTCTGTACAGTGGGTGTTATGTAATAGTCACATTCACTGGGCTCGTATTTGGTGCCAAGGCTTGTCTTGAGCACCTCTCAGCCTCTGCCATTGGGTCCTCACCAATTATGATGAGGTAGATGCTATTATTATTCTCATTTTGTGTATATGCTATATGTGCATTATGCTGTAAATAATATTTATTGTGTTGTTGTGAGGATTAAGTAAATGGATATAAAATGTTAAGTCAGTGCCTGGCATAGGGTCATGGCTGTCATGTAGATGTTATAGATACAACAGGCAGGAAAAAGCAAAACATCTTGCTCTCAGGTACCTTACATTATTGTGGAGGAAGCCAGACAGTAAATGAAATAAATAGTTGGCTGGGCCCAGTGGCTCACGCCTGTAATCCCAGCACTTTGGGAGGCTGAGGCGGGCGGATCGCTTGAGGTCAGGAGTTTGAGACCAGCCTAGGCAACATGGCGAAACCCCATCTCTACTAAAACTACAAAACTTAGCCAGGCATGGTGGCAGGCGCCTGTAATCCAGCTACTCGGGAGGCTTAGGCAGGAGAATTGCTTGAACCCAAGAGGCAGAGTTTGCAGTGAGCCGAGATTGCACCACTGCACTCCAGCCTGGGTGACAGAGTGAGATTCCATCTCGGAAAAAAAAAAAAAAGTTAAAATATGAAATATATTAGATAGCAATAATTACTCTAGGAGAAAAAATCAGGGTTGTAGAACAAGGAATATTTAAAGGAAGGCTATAAGCGTAGATAGGATTATCAGGGAGAACTCACTGAAAATATGCAAAGGAGGGAGGGAACGAGCAGCGTTGGTATCTGGGGGAAGAGGCGTTCCAGCCCAGAGGATCCCGCATGCACACAGGCATGAGCGTGCCTGGCACACAGTACAGAGGAAACTGATGACGGGAAAGGGGGACGGTTTGTATGGGGCCTGTGGGTCACTGCAAATGCCTTGGCTTTACTCTGAGTGGAACAGGACTCACTGGAGGGTTCTGTGCAGAAGAGGGACAAGATCAGAGTTCTATTTTATTTTATTATTTATTTATTTATTTATTTTTGAGACAGAGTCTCACTCCGACACCCAGGCTGGAGTGCAATGGTGCCATCTCGGCTCACTGCAACGTCTGTCTCCCGGGTTCAAGCGATTCTCCTGCCTCAGCCTTTCGAGTAGCTGGGATTACAGGCGCTTGCTGCTGTGCCTGGCTAATTTTTGTATTTTTAGTAGAGACGGGGTTTCACCATATTGGTCAGGCTGGTCTCGAACCCCTGACCTCATGATCCACCCGCCTCGGCCTCCCAAAGTGCTGGGATTACAGGGGTGAGCCACTGCGCCAGGCACTATGTTTGTTTAAACTATAAACTATAAGTTTCTCCCAAAGTTAGTTCAGCCTTTGCTCAGGAATGTACAAGGACAGCTTAGAGGTTGGAAGCAAGATGAAGTCAGTTAAGTTAGATCTCTTTCACTGTGTCAGTCATAATTTTGCAAAGAGAGGTTTCAGGATTACAGGCGTGAGCCACCTCGCCCGGCCTCAGAATCTAAAATATTTACTCTCTGCCCCTTTACAGGAAGAGTTTGCTGACCCTGCCGTAGAATAGTATCCCTGCGCTTGTTTTTTATGACATTGGCATCGGAGCCAGTCCTCTGACTGATAGTGTGTCCCGCTGCCTGGAGTCTCCTGATTGCTTCCCCTGATTGGATTCATGTTGAACATGTTTGGCGGGAGCACCACAGACTCGAGGTGCCTCCTAAGGCCATCCCTTCAGGGGGCTCCTGAGGTCTGTTTGTTCCGTCATTTGTGATGGTGATTTGAATCGCTTGGTTAAGGTGTAACCATGTCGAGAAACTTTCCTTTTCCTCTTCGTGATGAATAACAAGTAGATTTGTTTACAAGGTACAGCCGGCAGGATCTCCCATGGATTGGGTGTGAGATGGCCGACTGGAGAAGGAGCAGGTTGGACAGAAAGACCTGGAGCTCAGTTAGGGACAGGTCGAGTTGGAGATGCTACCGGATATTGCGATGTACTGGCTTCTTAAATTTACACATTTTAATTACATCATTAATGTCTTCACACTGCTAATTGCCCCTTGCTCTGGCCCCCAGCCATGGCAATTGGAATTTCCCAGGGTGCACTGGTGGCCCTGCGTTCTCTCAGGTCAGGCGTCCCGAGCTGACCAATAAATCCAGTATCTGTACCTTTGACTGAGATACTTTTGACTCAGCGGGCTGGGCCCAGCTGTCTCACAGGAGAGGCTGCAGCAGTAGCTGTGGCTGCCTGAGGAAAGAATAGTACACGCTAGAAGCATAAATCATCGATGGTGCACCCTGCTGGGGAGGCAGAGATCTTTTTAAACACAGAATTCCTTTGTTTAAATTATTTTAACCTGAAAGTAGAGGAGGTTGGTGATGCTAGGCAGGTTGAGGCCACGCCTGCAAAGTTCACTTTTGGTACACCCAGGGAGGCTGTGAGATGTCTCTGGGCAGTGGGAAAATTCCAGCTCATCTCTGTTTATTCCTTTGGAGTGCACTGGTCCCTTTCCTGGTTTATCACACACACTAGGCAGTAGAGTGACGGGTCCCCCAAAGATGTCCACATCCTAATCCCAAGAACCTGTTGAGTATGTTACCATGCACAGCAAAGGTGACTTTGCAGATGTGATCAAATTAAGGATTTGGGGATGCGGAGATGATCCTGAATTACGCAGGTGAGGTCAGCGTGATCATAGGGGTCTTTATAAGGGAAAGAGGGAGGCAAGAGAGGGAATGATTTGAGGGATGTTGCCTTGCTGGCCTTGAAGATGGAGGAAGGAAGGCATGAGCCAAGGAATGTGGGCAGCCTCTGGAAGCTGGAAAAGCCAAGCCAAGGAGATGGATTCTCCACTGGAGACTCCAGAAAGGAACACAGCCCTGCAGACACCTTGCGATTAGCCTAGTGAAAGCCATTTTGGACTTTTTTTTTTTTTTTTGAGATGGAGTTTCACTCGTGTTGCCCAGGCTGCAGTGCAGTGGCATGATCTCAACTTACTGCAACCCCTGCCTCCTGGGTTCAAGCGATTCTCCTGCCTCAGTCCCCTGAGTAGCTGGAATTATAGGCACCCGCCACCACACCTGGCTAATTTTTTGTATTTTTAGTAGAGATAGGGTTTCACCATGTTGGCTAGGCTGGTCTTGAACTCAGGTGATCCACCCGCCTTGGCCTCCCAAGGTGCAGGGATTACAGGCGTGAGCCACCACACCTGGCCCTCATTTCAGACTTCTGACTTCTGGAACTGTAAAATAATAAATTTAGGACAGGTGTGGTGGCTCACGCCTGTTATCCCAGCATTTTAGAAGGCCGAGGCAGGAGGATCACTTGAACCCAGGGGTTCAAGACCAGCCTGGGCAACACAGCGAGACCTTGTCTCTACTAAAAATAAAAAAAAATTAGTGGGGCATGGTGATGCATGCCTATAGTTTTAGCCACTCAGGAGGCTGGGGCAGGATTGCTTGAGCCCAGGAGAATGAGGCTGCAGTGAGCTGTGACCGCACCACTGCACTCCAGCCTGGGTGATAGAGCAAGACCCTGTCTCAAATAATAATAAATTTGGTTGTTTTAAGCCACTGCATTTGTGGTAGTTTGTTATAGTGGCCGTGGGAAACGGATACACCACAATCATTCGTTCAGGTTGCTGAGGTCATTTTTTCAGAAGTGCTCAGCTCTGTGGCCGTTATTATGAATTTAGCCCATGGACTTGGTTTCAGTTTTCTTTTTCTTCATAGCCATCTGATCCAAAGCTTGGTGGCTTAACATAGTAACTCTTAGCCAGGTGCAATGGCTCATGCCTGTAATCTCAGCACTTTGGGAGGTTGAGGTGGGTGGATCACTTCAGGCCAGGAGTTCAAGATCAGCCTGGGCAACATGGCAAAACCCCTTCTCTACTAAAAATATAAAAATTTAGTGGATGCCTGTGGTCCCAGCTTCTCAGGAGGCTGAGGTAGGAGAATCGCTTGAACCCAAGAGAGGTGGAGGTTGCAGTGAGCCAAGATCGTGCCATAGCACTCCAGCCTGGGCAACAGAGCAAGACCCTGTCTTAAAAAGACAAACAAAAAACCCAGTCACTCTTAGTTTCTGTTACCTTTGTGGCTTGCCTGGGCTCAACCGGACAGTTCTTTTGCCGGTTGCTGCTTGGCGGGCTCTTATCCAGGTACAGGCGGAGGTGGCTGGGCTGGAGTCATCTGGAACTGGCACTGGGCAGTTGGTTCCCTCTCAGCATAGTCTCTAGGCCTCTCTTCTCCACGTGGTCTCTCTTGCAGGGTAGCTGAATATCTCACACGGCTGCTCAGGACTCCCCAACAGCCAAATTTTCATGCAGGAAGAAGCAGAAGCTGCAGTTTATTTAAGGGCAAGGCCTAGAACCTTCCAGCGTCATTTCCACCACACTCTATTGGTCAAAGCAGCCCCAGGCACAGACTACAGTGAGTGTGGGAAAGGACTGCACAGGGTATGATACGAAGGGGTCCCCGATGGCAGTCTGCCACAGAGTAGGCACTCTCGGCTTCGGATCTTGGCACTGCCTCTTATTAGCCATGTGACTTTGAGCAGGCAGCTTGACCTCTGTGAGCCTCCATTTCCATATTTATCAAATGGGATAATAATAGAACTTATCTCCCAGGATTCTCGTGAGGATGCAACAGGATAGTGGATAGGTGAGCCCAGGCCTGGGACATGCCCATCTGGTTGCTACTACAGGATGGGGTATACATGGAATCCTTTCTTTTTTTTTTTTTTTTTTTTTGAGACGGAGTCTAACTTTGTTGCCCAGGCTTTTGCCCTCCTATGTAGCTGGGATTACGTGTGCCCGCCACCACGCCCAGCTAATTTTTGTATTTTTAGTAGAGATGTGGTTTCACCATGTTGGTCAGGCTGGTCTCCAACTCCTGACCTCAAATGATCCGCCCGCTGTGGCCTCCTAAAGTGCTGGGATTGCAGTCGTGAGTCACCGCGCCCAGCCGGAATCCCTTCTTGTCATTACTGCCCAAGTACCAAAACCTCTGCTTCTGGATAAAGACTTGGTGCACTCAGATCCTTGCCCCGCTGTTTACGTGGTGTGTGTCCTGCATGAGTCACTCTGCCTTTCTGTACCCTTTCTGTACCATATAGCACTTACCTCATAGGTCTGATGTTCCCTTAGCACCATTCAGTAAACAGTGTTTACTGTTTACTCTTTACAGCCTGGCGTTGAACCAGGCTGCCCGCTTATCTATCCCTGCTCTGCCACTTTCTATGTGACCCCAGGAAGAGTTATTTAACCTCTTTGGGCCTCAGTTTTATGCTTGTAATTGGGTTGTTATGTGGATGTTCATATCCATAAAACATAGAACTGTACCTGGCCCTCAAGTACTCTGTACATGTTCATTTACTTTTTATTTATTTTATTTATTTATTTTTTGAGACCGTTTCACTTATTGCCCAGGCTGGAGTGCAATGGCATGATCTCAGCTTACCGCAACCTCTGCCTCCTGGGTTCTAGTGATTCTCCTGTCTCAGCCTCCCAAGTAGCTGAGATTACAGGCATGCACCACCATGCCCGGCTAATTTTTTGTATGAACATAATTTTTTGTATGAATGTAATTTTCTGTGTGAATATAAGATGAGATTTGGGTGGGGGACACAGCCACACCATATCACTTGGCCTGGGGGATAGGGACTATGCTGTGGGGGAACTGGCCAGGAGATAGCCAGGTCTCCGCCAAGGTACCTGGTAAACTAGAAAAAAACCTCCTTCTTAAGGCACACAAGCCTTTGCCCTAGGTAGAGACTGATACATTCTCCTCTGAGAATTTGTAGCCACTGACTGTCCCTCATGTGGACTTGGGGCCTCTTTGAAAGGTCCTAGAAGTTGCACGCTGAGAATGAACCCCTAGGGGTACCTAATTGTGTCTAAGCACCTAGCAAGGACAAACATAAACTCTTTCTGCCTCTGCTCTCTTTGCCTGGGCCTTGGAGAACTTCAGACAGAGTTCCAGCATACAAGCTCACAGTAAAAAAAAAAAAAATTATATACCGTATGAAAAAAGCAGCCACCATGAGCGAGAGCCAGCAGAAAAACATGGCAGGTCACAACCTGCAAACATGTGAAATGATCAGATGTAGATATAAAATACCTAAGCTTATCTATTAAATGGATAAAAGAGAAGGATCTTAAAACACAAGTAAAATTAAAATTGCCAGGAAGCTGGAAAAAGAATTAAACAGAACCTCTAGAAAGGACAGCTACAACAGTTGGTGTTCAGCTCTTAGTAGAAGGGCTGACTAACCACCAGATTAAACACAAGTGCCGAGAGGATTGGGGAGCTGAAAGGTGTACAATATGGAGGAAAACTAGTGAGCTTTCTGGGGTGCTTCTGGTAGATGCCCAGGAGTGCTACCTGCAGATCCTGATTTGGTAGACGTGGGGAAGGGGTGGACATGTTTATTTTTAGCAGTCTGGAGTGCATTCTCACGCGCACCAGTGTTTGAAAATCACTTTGCTGGAGTCTATTTATAATCACCAGAGCATCATATCAGTTATATTTTATGGTAGGCAGGCTGCTGCTGGTGACCTCCAAATGTTTGTTATTATATTCTCCTATCAAGGAAACATTTCTGAGGTTCCTTTCCTAGCATATATGTATGCATGTGTGTACACATATGTAAAATTATTTAGCAGTCAGCCAGGCACAGTGGCTCACGCCTGTAATCCCAGCACTTTGGGAGGCCAAGGCGGGTGGATCACCTAAACCCGGGAGTTCAAGACCAGCCTGGGCAACGTGGCAAAACCCCATCTCTACCAACAATAAAAAAAATTAGCTGGGGCCGGGCGTGGTGGCTCACGCCTGTAATCCCAGCACTTTGGGAGGCTGAGGTGGGCGGATCACAAGGTCAGGAGATCGAGACCATGGTGAAACCCCGTCTCTACTAAAAATAGAAAAAATTAGCCGGGCGCAGGGGCGGGCGCCTGTAGTCCCAGCTACTCGGGAGGCTGAGGCAGGAGAATGGCGTGAACCCGGGAGGCGGAGCTTGCAGTGAGCCGAGATTGCGCCACTGCACTCCAGCCTGGGCGACAGAGCGAGACTCCGTCTCAAAAAAAAAAAAAAAAAAAAAAATTAGCTGGGAGTGATGGTGTGTGCCTATGGCCCCAGCTACTTGGGAGGCTGAGGTGGGAGGATCACTGGAGCGCATGAAGTCGTGGCTGCAACGAACCTTGGTCACACCACTGTACTCCAGCCTAGTTGACACAGTGAAACCCTGTCTCTCTAAAAAAAATAAATGCCAGGCACAGTGGCTCATGCCTGTAATCCCAGCACTTTGGGAGGCCAAGGTGGGCGGATCACCTGAGGTCAGGAGTTCGAGACCAACCTAACCAACCTGGAGAAACCCCGTCTCTACTAAAAATAAAAAAATTAGCCAGGCATGGTGGTGCATGCCTGTAATCCCAGCTACTTGGGAGGCTGAGGCAAGAGAATTGCTTGAACCCGGGAGGTGGAGGTTGCGGTCAGCCAAGATCTCACCATTGCACTCCAGCCTGAGTGACAGAGCGAGACTCTTTCTCAAAAATAAAATAAAATAAAATAAAATAAGTAAATAAATAAAAGTATTTAGCGGTCATGTATAGTGCTAACATGTAACAGTATGGCTATGTTATATGCATTTAAAAACATACACAAAAATTAGAGGGATGAAATGAACATGTAAACATTTAAAAAATAAACTTATGTATTCATGCCCCCCCAAATATTTTTTTTTTTTTTTTTTTTGAGACGGAGTCTCGCTCTGTCACCCAGGCTGGAGTGCAGTGGCGTAATCTCGGCTCACTGCAAGCTCCGCCTCCTGGGTTTACGCCATTCTCCTGCCTCAGCCTCCCGAGTAGCTGGGACTACAGGCGCTCGCCACCTCGCCCGGCTAGTTTTTTGTATTTTTTTTAGTAGAGACGGGGTTTCACCGTGTTAGCCAGGATGGTCTCGATCTCCTGACCTCGTGATCCGCCCGTCTCGGCCTCCCAAAGTGCTGGGATTACAGGCTTGAGCCACCGCGCCCGGCCCCAAATATTTTTACTCTCACTGAAAACATTCTCCTATACAGACATTATTAAGTAAATTTGGAAACTCTTGGTGAAACCCTCTGTGAGAGTCTGGCTTTGACTTTTTTTTTTTTTTTTTGAGATGGAGTCTCACTTTGTCCCCCAGGCTGGAATGTAGTGGCACAGTCTTGGCTCACTGCAACCTCCACCAGGTTCAAGCGATTCTCCTGCCTCAGCCCTCCTGAGCAGCTGGGATTACAGGGGTGTGCCATTACGCCCAGCTCATTTTTTAATTTTTTTTTTTATTTTTATTTTTCATAGAGATGGGGTTTCACCATATTGGCCAGGCTGGTCTCGAACTCCTCACCTCCACTGACCTGCCCGCCTCAGCCTCCCAAAAGCTGTGATTACAGGCGTAAGCCACTGCTCCCGGCTGGCTTTGACATTCTTTGTGGCTGTCACAGCTGGCAAAGACCTAACTAAGGCATACAGTCTCAGATGGAAGAAGTGTGTCATTGGCTGCATTTAATCTTTTTTAGTCCCACCCTTCATTATGCAGAGGCATTTGCTGGAATTTGCTCACGTTCTCATGGCTAAATCTTCTGGCCGATTTCTGAACAGCAGTCTTTTTCAGAAGCCCCTGTGTAGAGAGGGCTGACTGATTTGCAACCTGAGTGCATCCCAGGGAATCTACTTGTCCTGGCCGCAAGCAATATGTCAAGTGGACAGGAGAGGGCGCCCGTGTCAGCCTGGGGATGGCGCCTGCCTGAGAAAGCACAGGAAGCCATCTGTAATTGACCCCGGTGTATCTCTGTATCAGTTTGTGCTCATCTGTAATTAATTGAAAACCCAGCCAGTAGGCCGGGCGCGGTGGCTCAAGCCTGTAATCCCAGCACTTTGGGAGGCCGAGACGGGCGGATCACAAGGCCAGGAGATCGAGACCATCCTGGCTAACACGGTGAAACCCCGTCTCTACTAAAAAATACAAAAAACTAGCCGGGCGAGGTGGCGGGCGCCTGTAGTCCCAGCTACTCGGGAAGCTGAGGCGTAACCCCAGGAGGCGGAGCTTGCAGTGAGCTGAGATCCGGCCACTGCACTCCAGCCCGGGCGACAGAGCAAGACTCTGTCTCAAAAAAAAAACCAAAAAAACAAAAAAGAACCCAGCCAGTAAATGTCAATCAAACCTTAAATCAAAATGGTGTTTTTTGCTGACTTTTCAGTAAGCCCTGAGGAAGGCCTCTTCATGGTTGGTTTGGTGGCTCAGTGGTGTCATTAGGAACCTGAGGACTCTGTCTCTGCCGTGTTGGTGCTCAGGCAGTCCTCATGGCCTCAGTAGGGCTGCTGCGGCTCCAGGCATTGTGGCTTTATGTTTCCTAAGGGAGGAAGTCTGTGCGTGTGTGTATGGAGGGGCGGGTGGTCAGGTAAGTGAGGATAGCGCCTCAAGGAGGAAAATCCTTTTCCAGAAGCCCCTAGGAAACTCCCCTCACTGCCAGCTTACCACAGCCGAGTCACCTCCCGCCCCTTGGTGTATGGGAGGTTGCCCTGGTGAGTATCAGCTTCTAAACTCTAATGGAGGTGGGGAGGATGGAATTACTAAGACAGTAGAGAATAATATAAAGTAGCACTGGTAATCAGAAACACTAAAGTTGTTCTGAAATCTTTTTTGTTTGTTTTGTGACGGAGTCTCACTCTGTCGCCCAGGCTGGAGTGCAGTGGCGCTCTCTCGGCTCACTACAACCTCTGCCTCCTGGGTTCAAGCAATTCTCCTGCCTCAGCCTTCTGAGTAGCTGCGACTACAGGCACCCGCCACCACGCCCAGCTAATTTTTGTATTTTTAGTAGAGACAGGGTTTCACCATGTTGGCCAGGGAGGTCTTGAATTCCTGACCTGAAGTAATCTGCCTGCCTTGGCCTCCCAAGGTGCTGGGATTACAGGCGTGAGGCACAGCACGCGGCCCTAACCTCTCTGTTAATTGCTTCTAGAAACTCCTGAGTGTCCTCTATACCAAGTTGAGCTGGTCTCTCCAGGCCTGGGAGGAGAGTAGAGGTGGGGATCATTTTCTGGGGTGTGGCTATGGTTCAGTCCATTAGGAGGCTGAGTAATTCATTCACTCAACAAATCTTTATTTAGTGCCTGCTGTGTGCCAGGAACTGTTCTGAGAGGCATGACTCAGTAGTCAACAGAACAAAGATCCCTGCTCTCATGGGGCACATTTGAGGGTATTAGTTACCTGCCCAGTGACCCCAGGGTACAGAGGGGTGCTTCAACCGGAATTTCCCGCCGAATTCCCAGGCTGAATCGAGTGGCCCACCCTGCGTCACATCCCCATCCCGGCACAGTCTCTGTGACCCAGGGAAAGCAGTGCCTTAATTGGCCAGACTCAGGAGTGGGGTTACCTCCTCCTGAATCCCTTGAACCAAAAGTTGGGGAGATACGATCCCCCAAGATTCTGGGCAGATAGAACCAGTCGTGCCCCTCTGGTAACTGGAGCACTGTGCATTAACTGCAGTCTCAGTTGCTATAATGGAAAGATCAAGCCAGGTCTGTGGGAGGAAGCACTGCCCGGCTATTGTGGCCTGCACAATTCTGTTAAAACTTGGAGCACTGTTAGGGCAAGCTTAAAACTGGCTGGATTGGGTGGGGCACAGTGGCTCACGCCTGTAATCCTAGCAATTTGGAAGGCCGAGGTGGGCGGGTCACCTGAGGTCAGGAGTTTGAGACCAGCCTGACCAACATGGTGAAACCCCATCTCTACTAAAAATACAAAAATTAGCCAGGTGTGGTGGGGCACGCCTGTAATTCCAGCTACTCGGGAGGCTGAGGTAGGAGGATGGCTTGACACCAGGAGGCGGAGGTTGCAGTGAGCCGAGATCGCGCCACTGCACTCCAGCCTAGGTGACACAGCAAGACTCTGTCTCAATAAATAAATAAATAAATAAATAATAAAATACATAAATAAACTGACTGGATTGCCAGGTGCAGTGGCAAACACCTGTAATTCCAGCATTTTGGGAGGCTGAAACTGGAGGATCACTTGACCTCTGGAGGCTGAGGTTGTAGTGGGCTGAGATCCCACCACTGCACCCCAGCTTGGGTGATAGAGTGAGACCGTGTCTCACAATAATAATAATCATCATCGTCATCATCATCATCATCTGGCTGGATCACATCTGGGAAAGGGCAGCCACGGCAGACTGGCTTGAAGCTATGTTTACCCTGAATAATAATTTATTGACTGATGATAACAGCTTTTATTTAAAATGCTTTCCATTATCTCAGCAAATGATCTTAACCACCTTATTAGGGAGTTTATGACCATCCTGGTTTTATGAGTGAGGAAATCTCTCAAAGTGAGAGAAACAGGTTCCCTGAAGCAACACAGGATAAGAAGTCACATCCCACTGGCTCCCAAACTCCTCCTCTTATGTTTAATTATCGGCACTTGATTTTTTGGTATATTCTTTGTTAAGATACAGTATCTATACAATCTAAAGGCTACAGTTCAATGAGTATTGGTAAATGCGTATACCCATGTAACTAGTACCCAAGATGTAAAACATCATCATCACTCTAAAAAGGTCCCTCCTCCCCTGCTCTGTCTCCCTGACTTCTCTCCTTATTGTTTAGTTCTGCCTGTTGTTCAACTTGATGTAAATGGAAATTTATGTTTAGCTTTTGTTCATTTGATACTTTTGAGATACTTCTTGCTGCATGTATCAGTAGTTCATTTCTTCTTCTTCTTCTTTTTTTTTTTTTTTTTTTTTTTTGACACATAGTCTACCCCTGTCACCCAGGCTGTAGGGCAGGGGCACAAACATGGCTCACTGCAGCCTCAACCTCCTGGGCTCAAGCAATCCTCTTACCTCAGCCTCCCAAGTAGCTGGGACCACAGGCACATGCCACCATGCCTGGCTCCTTTATTTTATTTTTTGTAGAGATGGACCTCACAAGTTGCTGATAGTGGTCTTGAACTCATGGGCCCAGGTGATCCTCACCACTTGGCCTCCCAAAATGCTGGGATACAAGTGTGAGCCACCACGCCTGGCCAGTTTATTTTGTTTGCTACTCTTAAAAAAAGTGTATTCGTTTATTTTATTCCAGTATATGAATATGCCATGCTTTGTTTGATAACTGTCCTAATGATGGACATTTGGGTTGTTTCCAAGTTATTGCAAATAAAGGTGCTATGAACATTTGTGTACAAGCCTTTATATGGATGTTTTCATTTCTCTTGGTAGAAATGATATTCTCCCAGTAATTATCTAGGAGTAAAATTTCTGGGTTGTATGGTAAGGGTATATTTAATTTTATAAGAAACTGGCTGGGCATGGCAGCTCACACTTGTAATCCAGCACTTTGGGAGGCTGAGACAGGCGGATCACCCAAGGTCAGGAGTTCAAGACCAGCCTGGCCAACATGGTGAAACCCGTCTCTACTGAAAATACAAACAGCTGGATGTGGTGGCGGGTGCCTGTAATCCCAGCTACTCAGGCGGCTGAGGCAAAAGAATCTCCTGAACCCGGGAGACAGAGGTTGCAGTGAGCTAAGATCCCGCAACTGCACTCCAGCGACAGAGCAAGACTCTGTCTCAAAAAAACGAAAACAACAACAACAACAACAACAAATTTATAGGAAACTACCAAAGAGTTTTGCCATGTGGTTCCAGTTGCCCCATATCCTTGCAATATTTAATATTTTCACAGTTTAATTTTAGCCATTCTGTTTGGTATAAAATGGTAACTTACTTGCTTTTCTTTGGTGAATGGTGCTATTGAGTACTTTTCCATGTGATAATAAATAAACATGTATTATGTCATACAGTTCTTGAGAATCAGGAATTTAGGAACGGCTTCGTTGGGTGGCCCTGGCTAGGAGTCTGTGGACCCGAAGTCTTGCCCAGGGCTGGAGGATCTACTTCCAAGAAGGTTGATTCACTTGAATAAGAATGAAAGTGACCAAGACTAAAGAGGCAGTGTCTTCATAAAATTTTGGAAGTGACATATTACTTCCACTATATTCTGTTGGTCATACAGACCAACCCTGGTACATGTGGGAAGGGAGAATACAGGGCCGTAAACACCAGGATACAGGGGATTGTTGGGGAGGAGGGCATCTTGGAGGCTGGCAACCACAATTCTATTACTACGATCAGTTAAAAATAATTGATTTTTTAAAGAATATTAAATCAGGCAGGTGGATCACCTAAGGGAGTGGTGGCTCACCCCTGTAATCCCAGCACATTGGGAGGCCAAGGCGGGTATATCATCTGAGGTCGGGAGTTAGAGACCAGCCTGGCCAACATGGCAAAGCCCTGACTCTACTAAAAATACAAAAATTAATGGGGCACAGTGGTCTGCGCCTGTAATCCCAGATACTCGGAAGGCTGAGGGAGGGGAATCACTTGAACCCTGGCAGCAGAGGTTGCAGTGAGCTGAGATCGTGCCTTTGCACTCCAGCCTGGGCGACAGAGCAAGACTCCGTCTCAAAAAAAAAATAATTAAAAAAAAGAATATTAAACCAATCTTATATTCCTGCAGAAACCCCACTTGATTATGCTGTATTATCTTTTTTATATGTTGCTGGCATTTGTTTGCTAATATTTTCCTAAAGATTTCATCTGTGGTCATCAGTGACATATTCTATAATTTTATTTTCTTGTATGTATTTGTCAGATTTGATTGATTGATTGATTTGTTTAAGACCACGTGTCACTCTGTCACCCAGGCTGGAGTAGAGTGGCAGGATCATGGTTCACTGCAGCCTTGAACCTGGGGGCTCAAGTAATCCTCCTATCTCAGTCTTCCGAGTAGCTGGGGACACAGGCATGCACCACCATGTATAGCTAATTTAAAAATCTTTTTGTGGCCGAGCACGGTGGCTCATGGCTGTAATCCCAGCCTTTGGGAGGTGAGACAGGTGGATCACCTAAGGTCAGGAGTTCAAAACCAGCCTGACCAATATGGTGAAACCCCGTTTCTACTAGAGTTTCAAAAATTAGCCGTAATTAGACTAAATACAAAAGTTAGTCTCACTCTGTTGCCCAGGCTGGAGTGCAGTGGCATGATCTCAGCTCACTGCAACCTCTGCCTCCCAGGTTCAAACGATTCTCCTGCCTCAGCCTCCCGAGTAGCTGGGATTACAGGGGCATGCCACCATGCCTGGTTAATTTCTGTGTTTGTAATAGAGACGGGGTTTCACCATGTTGGCCAGGCTGGTCTCGAACTCCTGACCTCAGGTGATCCATCCGCCTTGGCCTCCCAAAGTGCTGGGATTATAGGCATGAGCCACGGCGCCCAGCCACTAAACAAATTATGTAATGCATGCTGTTTCAGTCAGTGGTATACTAATAGCAATTGCATGATAATGCAATCCAAGAGAAAAGTTGTTTTTTTTTTTTTTTTTTTTTTTTTTTTTGAGGCGGAGTCTCGCTCTGTCGCCCAGGCTGGAGTGCAGTGGCCGGATCTCGGCTCACTGCAAGCTCCGCCTCCCGGATTTACGCCATTCTCCTGCCTCAGCCTCCTGAGTAGCTGGGACTACAGGCGCCCGCCACCTCGCCCGGCTAGTTTTTTGTATTTTTTAGTAGAGACGGGGTTTCACTGTGTTAGCCAGGATGGTCTCGATCTCCTGACCTCGTGATCCGCCCGTCTCGGCCTCCCAAAGTGCTGGGATTACAGGCTTGAGCCACCGCGCCCGGCCTTTTTTTTCTTAAGACAGAGTCTTGCTCTGTCACCCAGGCTGGAGTGCAGTGGTGCCATCTGGGCTCACTGCAAGCGCCACCTCCCGGGTTCACGCCATTCTCCTGCCTCAGCTTCCCGAGTAGCTGGGATTACAAGCACCCGCCACCACGCCCAGCTAATTTTTTGTGTTTTTAGTAGAGATGGAATTTCACTGTGTTAGCCAGAATGGTCTCGATCTCCTGACCTCATGATCCGCCCGCCTTGGCCTCCCAAAGTGGTGGGATTACAGACGTAAGCCACGGTGCCCGGCTGTTTTGTTTTTTTTTCTTTGTTTTTTTTTTTGGTTGTTTTTTTTTTTTTTTTTTTTTTTTGAGACAGAGTCTTGCTCTGTCACCAGGCTGGAGTGCAGTGGCACTCTCTCGGCTCACTGCAACCTCCGCCTCCCAGGTTCAAGCAATTCTCCTACCTCAGCCTCCCGAGTAGCTGGGACTACAGGTGTGCGTCACCACGCCCAGCTAATTTTTTGTTTCTGTATTTTTAGTAGAGACAGGGTTTCACCATGTTAGCCAGGATGGTCTCAATCTCTTGACCTCATGATCCGCCCGCCTTGGTCTCCCAAAGTGCTGGGATTACAGGCATGAGCCACTGTGCCCAGCAGAGAAAAGTTTTAACTAAAATCACAAAGAATGAAATTTTTGGTTTTAATTTATAGATACATTTTTGTTTCAGAGACATATGACAGGATATTGAGCATTAAAAGTCACATTAGGATAAAACTTTATAGAGAAAGTAAAATGTAGGTGGAACTTCAAAGACAGCAGGGAACAATGCAAACTCTTAAAAAAGAACTGGTTGGTGTATTTTTAAGTGGCTTTGGAGGGAGACAGAGGAGCAGGGGTCTGGAAGCCATTAGGATGTCTTTGACCCAGATCTTTCCCATCCTCATCACCCCATGGCCAGGCTCACAGCTAAGCAGAGCCCCTATCTGGACCTCAGTGGCAGGTGTGGTTTTGTCCCCAGCAACACCTGGCAGGGTCACTGGAGTTCAAGGCCAAGGCTGAGTGGGCTCTCGACGCCTACATTGCCCACCAGCCCCATGCCAGAGGAACAGGCTTGTTTGCAGTGTGGCACTTGCCCCCTGGGCTGTTCTCGGAGTCCTCCTGTTTCACCCCCAGTCAAGGAGGGATTCTGGGCTTCACCCCACCCTCAGCCACCTGGCACGTGTGGTCCTAGTCTCCAATTCCTTCTGCTTCTTGCCACCGCTCTTTCCCCCTCTCCCCTTCCTCCCCCTACCTGCCCCCTTCCATGAGTGCCTAGGTCTCAGCAGCCTCCCTGCTGGCTCAGTTACCTCTCAGCCATCTGCTCCCGCCTCAAGGCTTGCATCATTGATTCCCTCCCCTTCTGCCTAGTCACATTACCACCCCCCTCGCCTCCCCGCCAGCCAGCTTCCCTTTGTTCTTGTGACTTCTGCTGTCTTTCCACCTAAGACTGCTGTTTTATTGGGTCTTGAGAAGGGAGCAGCAGAGGTGCAGAGGTAGAGGCTTAACCTGTGGAATCCTGGGGGCCAAGGTGGCTTGTTTGATTTTTTTGAAAAAAGTTTTAATTATCTGTTTTGGCCAGGCACAGTGGCGCACACTGGTAATCCCAGCACTTTGGGAGCCCAAGGCAGGCGGATCGCTTGAGCTCAGGAGTTCAAGACCAGCCTGGGCAACATGACGAAACCTCGTCTCTATTTAAAAATAAAATAAAATAAAAGACCAGGCACAGTAGCTCATGCCTATAATCTCAGCACTTTGGGAGACCAAGGCAGGTAGATCATGACGTCAGGAGTTTGAGACCAGCCTGTCCAACATGGTGAAACCCCATCTCTACTAAAAGTACAAAAATTAGCTGGGCATAGTGGCGTGCGCCTGTAATCTCAGCTACTCGGGAGGCTGAGGCAGGAGAATCACTTGAATCCGGGGGGTGGAGGTTGCAGTGAGCCAAGATCACGCCACTGCACTCCGGCCAGGGCAACAAGAAGCTCTGTCTCAAAAAAAAAATTCGCCAGGCATGCTGGTTCTTGCCTGTAGTCCCAGCTACTTGGGAGGCTGAGGCAGGAGGATTGCTTGATCCCTGGGATTCCAGGCTGCAGTGAGCCATGATCTTGCCACTGTACTTCAGTCTGAGTGACAGAGTAAAACCCTGTCTCAAAACAAAAACAGAAAGCCAGACTTCCTTACTCTAGTTCCATTGCTGACAGAAATGCTGGAATTTATGAGATTATAGTGTCGGAGGGTCTGTCTTGGCTTTTTAATTGTTATCATCCACTGTGCTGCAGGATTAAGGAGCCCAGCAAGGCCTTTCGCACCTGGATAGGTGAACCTGGCATAAATGCCCAGAAGCAGAATGACTGACTCCAGGGTGTGCACGGATTTACACTTACCCCAGCAAATGGGTGAGAAGGTCCATTTCCTCACAGTCGAGCCACCTGGGGGCTGTTTCTGTTTTCGTTTTTTTCTACTTTGAATTAATTTTAGACTCAGAGAAAAGTTACAATAATAGTACAGAGAGTTCCCACATACCTTTCACCCAGAGTCTCCGGATGATAACATTTTACATAACCACAGTGCAATGAGGCGACCCAGGAAATGAACACTGGTATAAAGCCTGCAGGCCTCATTCCTATCTCAGCAGTGTTTCCACTGGTGTCCTTTTCTGCCTGTTCCAGGATCTTCTCCAGAAACGCATGTTCATTTAGGTGTCATTTCTTTTATTTATTTATTTATTTTTTTTTTTGAGACTGAGTCTCAGTCTGTCGACCAGGCTGGGCAGTGGCGTGATCGCAGCTCACTGCAACCTCTGCCTCCCAAGTTCAAGCAATTCTCCTGCCTCAGCTTCCCAAGTGGCTGAGATTACAGGCGTGCGCCATCACACCCAGCTAATTTTTTTATTTTTAGTAGAGACAGGGTTTCACCCGGCTGATCTCAAACTCCTGACCTCAGGTGATCTGTCCACCTCAGCCTCCCAAAGTGTTGGGATTACAGGCGTGAGCCACTGCGCCAGGCCTGGAGTATGGTTTCTACTGAATGCTTATTGCTTTCACACCCTCATAAAGTTGAAAAACTGCAAGTTGAACCATCATAAGTCAGGGACTGTATGTACTTAGGCTAAACAGTCTGATAGTTGTATGATTTATGATAGAAGAAAACCCAGCCACCTCCTTTTCTACCTCAATTTCTGCTTCCCCCAGGTAGCCACTGTAACTCTTTAGGCTATTTTTTTGGTATTTATCATATTTCCTTTTTTTTTTTTTTGAGACGGAGTCTTGCCCTGTCACTCAGGTTGGAGGGCAGTGGTGCGATCTCAGCTCACTGCAACCTCCGCCTCCTGGGTTCAAGCGATTCTCTTGCCTCAGCCTCCAGGGTAGCTGGGATTACAGGCACCTGCCACCACACCCAGCTAATTTTTGTATTTTTAGTAGAGATGGGGTTTCACCTTATTGGTCAGGCTGGTCGTGAACTCCTGACCTCAGGTGATCCACCCACCTCAGCCTCCCAAAGTGCTGGGATTACAGGTGTGAGCCATGGCACCCGGCCTATCTTCCCCATCTTTTATTATCAGCTGACTTCCTTATATGGAAGATAAAGATTTAATGTTTTTCCTCTCCCTCTCCCACATTAAATAACCTCCCTCTCCTCACTGGTAAACTGTTCCGGTTACTGGTTCCACGGGATTTAGCCTCTCAGTAGCCAGCATGTTCATCATGGCCCTCTTGCCACTGTGGACTCTAGCAGTCACTACTGTGTCCTTATGACGACTCTTCACCATCACTTGCAGGAGAGTAGTGGCCCCTATGAGGAATGCCTTCCCTTCGTTTTATGAGGAAGCAGCCATCGTGTGCAGACTTGTTCCCAATAGTGGGGGAGGCACTTTGTCTTTTCTTTTTTGAGATGGAGTTTTGCTCTTGCTGCCCAGGCTAGAGTGCAGTGGCATGATCTTGGCTCACTGCAGTCTCTGCCTCCTGGGTTCAAGTGATTCTCCTGCCTCAGCCTCCCGAGTAGCTGGGATTACAGGCATGCGCCACCACGCCCAGCTAATTTTGTGTTTTTAGTAGAGACGGGGTTTTTCCATGTTGGTCAGGCTGATCTCGAACTCCTGATCTCAGGTGATCCACCCACCTCGGCCTCCCAAACTGCTGGGATTACAGGCATGAGCCACTGCGTCCAGCCTGTCCTATTTGTCCATAAGCTCCTGAGCCCCAGTCCCCCACCATGGAGGGAGCTGTTTTGTCTTAGCAGCACATTTCCTGAGGAAAGGGTTGCATTCCAGCCACCTGCAGTTTCATGCTCAGAAAAATCTTGAACAATAGTTAACTGTGGCCAAGTATGTTACTTTACTTGACTCCGTGGGTTAAGATATCCCTCCTTTCTCTGGGAAATCTCCTCCCTGGGCCTGGTCAGCCATTGTGTTGTGACCTAGAGTATCTGAAGTGCCTGTGACCTGGAGCTCCCGGGCTGAGAGAGATCTGAGCACAGGAGTTTGGGTCCTGAAGTTCTGAGTCGCCCCGGGAAGTGGATGTGACAGTCGAGTAAGAAGAGGGCTTGGGAAATGGTACCCTGAGAAATGCCAGCCACTGAGGCCGAGGAAAGGGTCCATATCAGAGACAGACGGGTGGAGGGGGCCTGGAGCCAAGAGAAGCACACATCTCCAGGAGGAGGGGTGATGCACAGTGCCACATTCTCGAGGGGACAGATAACACCAAAAGCATCAGGAGAGAGAGAAGGGGGATGGGGAGCCAGAGACAGGGAGCCATACCCATTGTCCATGACCACCTCCTGGGCACCTCCACAGATCAGCTTTTTCATTAAGTGCCTGCTCTGTGCCTAGCTGGGGCTGGGGACAGTGCAGTGACCGAGTTAGGCTCAGGCCCTGCCTGCATCAGCCTTACAGTCCAGTTGGAGAGACAGACTTGTCACCATGCAGTAAGGACCCAGAGTAGTCAGAGCTCAGATGGAGAAGCCCAGGGGTCTGGAGGTCAGGGAAGGCTTCCTGGAGGAGGGGACATCTGAGTTGGGATTCTCTGTTATGGAAGACAGATGAAAGGGAGTGAGTCTGGAGGGAGAGTTCAGGGAGGAGACGGAAAACGATTCTATGTAACCCAAGAGTAGATTCAGACCAGTGGGTAGGACGTACTTCCAGGAATAAAATTCCTAATAGGAGTCAGGAAGAGGATATTAGATTAACATTTACAAACTGAGCATTTTCTCCCTTACTCTGTCATTGCCATTCTCCCATTCCTGCCAGTTGAGTATTTTGACCCCTAGTTTTGATGAGGAAACACCAAGGCTCAACTTGCATATCCAGAAAGTGACAGAACCAGGATTTGAGTCCAGGTCTGTGTGACTCCAAAGTTCTTGCTGCCATTTATTAAGGCTGGTCTCGTGTTAAGCCCAGGGAGCTTTGAGAACCTTGAGAATGTGTCTGACCCAGCCTGTGGTTCAGGGAGGGCTTCCTGGAGGAAGGGACAGTTCAGCTGCGATCTAAAAGAAGAATTGGGAAAGGACAGGAAAAGAGAAATAGAGGAGGCCAGCTGCGGTGGCTCACGCCTGTAATCCCAGCACTTTGGGAGGCCGAGGCGGGTGGATCACATGAGGTCACGAATTCAAGACCAGCCTGGTCAACGTGGTGAAACCAAAAAATACAAAAATTAGCCAGGTGTGGTGGTGTGCATCTGTAGTCCGAGCTACATGGGAGGCTGAGGTGAGAGAATCGCTTGAACCTGGGAGGTAGAGGTTGCAGTGAGCTGAGGTCGCGCCACTGCAGTCCACCTGGGACAGCATGGTGAGACTCAATCTCAAAAAAAAAAAGAAAGAAAGAGGAAAGGAAAGGGAAGAGAAGGGAAGGGGGAAGGGAAGGGGAGGGGGAGGGGGATGGGAAGGGGAAGGGGAAGGAGAGGGAAGGATACCATTGTCCAAGTTCTTTTAAGTAATAGAGAAAGTAGGACCACTGACTTATTCGTTTTATGGGTCCAATAGAATAGTGATATCAAAGCTTGACGAAGCCATTACAGAAAAGGAAAATTATAGGTTAAGATCTCTCATGAAGTTGGAGTCAGGCCAGACATGGTGGCTCACACCTGTAGTCCCAGTACTTTGGGAGGCCGAGGTGGGCAGATCACTTGAGGTCAGGAGTTCAAGACCAGCCTGGCCAACATGGAGAAATCCTGTCTCTACTAAAAATACAAAAGTTAGTTGGGCAGGGTGGCCGGCGCCTGTAATCCCAGCTACTTGGGAGGTTCAGGCAGGAGAATCACTCGAACCCGGGAGGCAGAGGTTGCAGTGAGCCAAGATCAAGCCACTGCCCTCCAACCTGGGCAACAAGAGCAAAACTCTATCAAAAAAAAAAGCACTGAAGTCTCATGAAGCAGCACTCAAGAGGGTCTCCTCTCTGCCTTAGTCATACCACATTGGAGAGTGTTTCCATGGCCACTGCACCGTATAGCCGAGATCATGCCCCTGCACTTCAACCTTGGGGACAAAGCGAGACTCCGTCTGAAAAAAAAACGGAACATAGAATAATAAAAATGCACACAAATCCCCTGTAGAAATGGGGGAGTGGAGGAAGGGCAGGTCGTGTGGGGAAAGAGTGCTCACCTTTCATAGTGGCGCTGGATTATGAGTAGCTAACAATGGTTTATTTTTATTTTTTTTATTTTATTTTATTTTTTTTTTTGAGGCGGAGTCTCGCTCTGTCGCCCAGGCTGGAGTGCAGTGGCGCGATCTCGGCTCACTGCAAGCTCCGCCTCCTGGGTTCCCGCCATTCTCCTGCCTCAGCCTCCCGAGTAGCTGGGACTACAGGCGCCGCCACCACGCCCGGCTAATTTTTTTGTATTTTTAGTGGAGACGGGGTTTCATTGTGTTAGCCAGGATGGTCTCGATCTCCTGACCTCGTGATCCGCCCGCCTCGGCCTCCCAAAGTGCTGGGATTACAGGCTTGAGCCACCGCGCCCGGCCTCTAACAATGGTTTAGATCTGAACAAACCTCCAGTTGAAGAGCTCAGAAATGAGTGAGGTGTGCCTACTACGGGCTGTCCAGGAGATGGCGCTAGGGGAAAACAGGCTGGCGACTGCAGTAGTTGAGGGTTCCTCTAAGGAGGGAACTTTGACTACGTTTTATAGTTTGAGTACTTTGTTTTCTTGCAATGTGTTACTTTTATTTGCGGCGGGGATTGGGGGTGGGGAGCGACGGGGAATGGTAGGTTTTTTCTTTTCTTTCTTTTTTCTTTTTAATTTTTTTTTTTTTTTTTTTTGTTTTTTGTTTTTTTTTTGTTTTTTTTTGAGACGGAGTCTCGCTCTGTCGCCCAGACTGGAGTGCAGTGGCGCGATCTCGGCTCACTGCAAGCTCCGCCTCCCGGGTTCACGCCATTCTCCTGCCTCAGCCTCCCGAGTAGCTGGGACTACAGGCGCCCGCCACCGCGCCCGGCTAATTTCTTTTTGTATTTTTAGTAGAGACGGGGTTTCACCGTGTTAGCCAGGATGGTCTCGATCTCCTGACCTCGTGATCCGCCCGCCTCGGCCTCCCAAAGTGCTGGGATTACAGGCTTGAGCCACCGCGCCCGGCCTTTTTTTTTTTTTTTTGGAGACAGAGTCTTGCTCTTGTTGCCCAGGCTGGAGTGCAGTGGCGTGGTCTTGGCTCACTGCAACCTCCGCCTCCCGGGTTCCAGCGATTCTCCTGCCTCAGCCTCCCGAGTAGCTGGGATTACAGGGGCCTCCCACCACGCCCCGCTAATTTTTTGTATTTTTAGTAGAGATGGGGTTTCACCATGTTGGCCAGGCTAGTCTTGAACTCCTGACCTCATGATCCACCTGTCTCGGCCTCCCAAAGTGCTGGGATTAAAGGCCTGAGCTACCGTGCCTGGCCAGTTTGTTCTTTTCTTCTCACCAGTTCCTTCTGATTGCTGCGTGGAGCACAATTGCAGAGAGAGGGTGAGGCTGGGGCCGGCAGATGGGAAGGAGGCTGGAGGTGGGACCCACTTATGTGTTAAGCTTAGATCTAATGAGCATCATGCGTGTGCCTGGCTTGGCACTGGGCAGTGCTGGGGACACAGCAGTGACCGTGACAGCTCTGCGCCCCACCCTTGTGAGGCTTACAGGACAGTGGGGAGACTGATTTTAGACAAGTAACTGGATATCCACTATTCCTGGTTGTGATAGGCACTCGGAAGTGGATAGACAGGCTGCATTCCTCCTATTCAGGTCAGGGAGGGGAACGTTGGTCAGAGCTGGGATGGATCCTGGACCAGGACAGCAGAAGGGAATCCACTGTGAGAGATGTTCAAGATGCAGAATGGACCCAACACGCAGCTGAGAGGCCGTGGGAGGAGGGGAACAGCTGGGATGAGGCCCCGGTCTCTAGCTGGGGGACAGGTGTGGGGCCGGGAGCTGGGTTCAGGTTTGGACACGCTGAGTGTGAGGGGTCTAGGAGACATCTGGAACCTGTTGACCCCCGCAAGTCTGGTGAGTCCTCCAGCTTACTCTGTCCCGGCCCCTCACAGCTATCACTTCTAGAATCACAGCCCTGTTGTGATTCATTCCCACCTGGGCCTTGTTTCCTGAAGCCCACATCTGACCGCTGACCCGAGAGAGAATGCCGTCAGCCCCCACTCTAAGAGCCCTGAAAGCCCATGCCTGCGCGCATACACACACACACCCTCTTTGATTTGATTTCCTGTGGCCTGGGTACGTGCCCACTCCCATTGGCACACCCAGACCCACCTGCTGGCCCAAATCCCCATGCGTGGTCTATGCTGAGACACTTGCAGTTGCACACTGGGAACCCCACCTAGGAAGGCCAGAGGAGGCCTCAGCCCTCACCGCTCTCTGGCCACTGTGCTAGGTGTCCCTGGCATGAAGGAGGCAGTGACAGTTACGGGCGCAGCTCTGGGCCACCACCAGGGCTGGCGAGTGTTATTGTCAGGATGATGCTGTCCTTCCTGTGTTACAGAGGGGGGCTCGGGGCAGGCTGTCATTGACCAGAGAGCAGGTGGCAGAGCCCTAGGGGGACCCCAGGTCAGCCTGACCCTAAGACCTCAGTGTGGGAGGGTCTCCACAGCCTGGATTCCAGGAACCCACAAGCCCAGGGCCTAAGCCACAGTCAGCTGTAACAGTAACTGCAGCAGCTGACAGTGACAGTGACAGTGACTGCTCGGGCCCTGGGCTCATGCCTCAGGTCTTCCCTCCAGCTCCAGCAGAGCGCCCCCACGCCTTCCTGCCGCCCCACCCCTTTGAAGATGAAAGATGTGTAGTGGCTGGGCACAGTGGCTCTCTCCTGTCGTCCCAGTACTTTGGGAGGCTGAGGCAGGATGATTGCTTGAGCCCAGGAGTTCAAGACCAGCTTTGGCAACATAGCAAGACCCCATCTCTTAAAAAAAAAAAAAAAAAAAAAATTTGAAAACAGCCAGGCATGGTACGGCATCTGTAGTTCCAGCTGCTCCAGAGGCTGAGGTGGGAGGATTGCTTGAGTCTAGGTGTTTGAGGTTGCAGTGAACTGTGATAGAGCCACTGCCTTCCATCCTGGACCACAGAGTGAGATCCCATCTGTTAAATACATAAATAAATATGATGGAATATGGCAAGAGCCCATCTCTACCCAAAAAAATAAAATTAGCCAGGCATGGTGGCATGCGCCTGTAGTCCCAGCTACTCAGGAGGCTGAGGTGGGAGGATGACTTGAACCTGGGAGGTGGAGGTTGCAGTGAGCCGAGATTGCCATAGCACTCCAGCCTGGGCAACAGAGCGAGATCCTGTCTCAGAAAAAGAAAAAAAAAAATTGTGTGCCCTCTAGTGCATTTTCAAGTTGACAAGTAAAACTTTTTTCATAACCTTAAGTAGTTGTGAAGGATGGAATTTCTGGTTCTGGTGTGTTATGATATTGACATGTCCAGACGGCTGGTGCATCCCTTCCCTTCATATTTATCGCAAATTACATACAATAATAATGATTTGATGCCTACCAATGTCTGGTTTAAGGAGATATATATATCTCTCTCTCTCTCTCAGGCATAGTAGCTCACACCTGCAATCCCAGCACTTTGGGAGGCTGAGGCAGCCAGATTGCTTGAGCCTAGGAGTTCGAGACCAGCCTGGGCAACATACTGATAACCCCCATCTCTATTTTAAAAAAAATACAAAAATGGCTGGGCGCAGTGGCTCATGCCTGTAATCCCAACCAACACTTTGGGAGGCTGAGGTGGGCGGATCACGAGGTCAGGAGATCGAGACCATCCTGGATAACATGGTGAAACCCCGTCTCTATTAAAAGTACAAAAAAATTATCCAGGCATGGTAGCGGGCGCCTATAGTCCCAACTACTCGGGAGGCTGAGGCAGGAAAATGGCGTGAACCCGGGAGGCAGAGCTTGCAGTGAGCTGAGATCACGCCACTGCACTCCAGCCTGGATGACAGAGCGAGACTCCGTCTCAGAAAAAAAAAAAAAAAAAAAAAAATTTTAGCCAGACATACCTGTAGTCCCAGCTACTCAAGGGACTGAGGTGGTGGGAGGATCACTTGAGCCTGGAAGGTCGAGGCTGCAGTGAGCCACGATTGCGCCACTACACTCCAGCCTGGGTGACAAAACAAGACCCCGTCTCGAAAATAATAAAAATAAAAACAAGCTCTTCTTTTTCAGTCAGAAATTTCACATGGTTTCTTTTCATTCGTGTACTTTTGTATTTACAGTCCACATACCCACAGAATTCCATCTAATTTATATGTCGGCAACCAAAATACATACAGAAATTTACATGTTAATTTCCTGTGACCATAAGGTTCTAAATGCTAAATTGTTTTCTTCTGGATTGAGTTAATTTTGAAATTATTAATAGTGCACAGTTACTTTAAAATGTTCATTTTTTGGCTGGGAGCAGTGGCTCATGTCTGTAATCCCAGCACTTTGAGAGGCCAAGGTGAGTGGATCACAAGGTCAGACGATCGAGACCAGCCTGGCCATGGTGAAACCCCTTCTGTACTGAAAATACAAAAAATTAGCCAGGCATGGTAGTGCACGCCTGTAGTCCCAGCTACTCAGGAGGCTGAGGCAGGGAAATTGCTTGAACACGGGAGGCAGAGGTTGCAGTGAGCCAAGACTGTGCCACTGCACTCCAGCATGGCATCAGAGTGAGACTCCATCTCTAAAACAACAACAACAAAAGAGTTCATCTTTTATACATTTTCATGAATAATTACTAAACCTTTGAAGTAAAAGAAGATGTTGCAAATGAGTCTGCAAAAGCACCAGACAAGGGTTCCCTCTGTGGTTTCATGTGCCTTGGATGAATATTAATTGTTGCAGGAGTGAGTCAGGGTGCAGCATCAGTTCTGCACTGGTTTTAAAGACTCAAGTGCTGAGAATCTTCCTTCATAAAGAAGCAGCTAGGCAAGGAAGGAGTTTTTGTTCCAGCAACACCACTCACCTCTTGAGCTCCCACCAAGGTATGTGTCCAAAACCTCACTGTGAAGAGCTGCAGCTCTTAGCTGCACCTTCAGGGCTGATGAAATTCTAGGATTGGAGCCATCAAACTTGCAAAATTGATTGATTATTACAAGTGTATCTAAGTGTTCAGAGGCACTTAGCATCGATTGCCACCTTAAGCTGCCCTTTGGAGCCAGGAGCCCCCATCCCCCCCACCCACCTGCAGCCCCAACTTTGCACTTTGGGAAAATAAGGCAAGAAAGGGGGCTGGTCTTTCTCCTGGGAAGTGGGTGGGGCGACAGTGCCAGGGCAGGACAGCCTGGCTGGCGGTGGCTTAAGGGAGGAACACAGGGAGCTAAGCATCTGGCAACTGGACCTTTACACTGTCCATGAACTTTGCGCTGTGGAAGTCCCTGGTGTCCCTCTTGGGGCGTGGCCCCTCAAGTCTGAGGACCTCCCTTCTGGGGCAGTGTTTCTCTTTCTTTTTTTTTTTTTTTTTTTTTTTTGAGACGGAGTCTTGCTCTGTGCCCCAGGCTGGAGTGCAGTGGCGCGATCTCGGCTCACTGCAAGCTCCGCCCCCCCGGGTTCACGCCATTCTCCTGCCTCAGCCTCCCGAGTAGCTGGGACTACAGGCGCCTGCCACCTCGCCCGGCTAATTTTCTTGTATTTTTTTAGTAGAGACGGGGTTTCACCGTGTTAGCCAGGATGGTCTCGATCTCCTGACCTCGTGATCCGCCCGTCTCGGCCTCCCAAAGTGCTAGGATTACAGGCTTGAGCCACCGCGCCCGGCCTCAGTGTTTCTCATCCCTGGCTGCTCGCTAGAATATTCTGGTCTTTTAAAAGACCCCTGGGTTACCCAGGCTAGGTGACTGCATTCCCTGGGTGAGAGGGGTGGGGCTTGCAGGGGGCTCCCAGAGCGCAGCCTGACCCCTCTCTTCCCCCGCAGTGTACCACTGGGTGGAGATGCGGACCAAGATGCGCATCATGGGCTTCCGAGGCACGGTCATCAAGCCGCTGAACGAGGAGGCGGCAGCCGAGCTGGGCGCGGAGCTGCTGGGCGAAGCCACCATCTTCATCGTGGGCGGCGGCTGCCTGGTGCTGGAGTACTGGCGCCACCAGGCGCAGCAGCGCCACAAGGAGGAAGAGCAGCGCGCCGCCTGGAACGCGCTGCGGGACGAGGTGGGCCACCTGGCGCTGGCGCTGGAAGCGCTGCAGGCGCAGGTGCAGGCGGCGCCGCCACAGGGCGCCCTAGAGGAACTGCGCACAGAGCTGCAAGAGGTGCGCGCCCAGCTCTGCAACCCCGGCCAGTCCGCGTCCCAGGCAGTGTCTGCGTCCAAGAAATAGGAGCTTGCTGGACCCTGAATTTGGACATGGCCTGTGTACCTAACGTGGCCTTCTTCCCAGGCCACCCCTGCCTGTGCTGGCCCAGTGGAAACCACCAGGATCTTGGTGCAACTTGGCATTTGGTTACCCCTGCTGATAAGAGCAGCAGTTACCTGCCACTGGGACCAGCAGGTGAAGTGTTGCAACATAGCCCTCTCCATCATCCTTCACCCCCTAGCCCCGACTCCAAACCAGGACGACCTGCAAAGTCCCAGCCAGCAGGACACCGCGGGCACTCTGGCAAATGAAAAAAACGGAACCTGGTCTTGAGCTGAATCAATGTGTTATTGTTACCGCTCCCCCCCACCCCACCCCGGTTTACCTGATCAGTGTTAACCTTTACCGGGACACTCATCTGTTACACTGGAACACCCTCTTCTCTTTGTCAATGGGTACAGACCTCTGTAAGGAAATGCAGTGTGTTGCAGTGGTCTTTTCTCCCCCTCACCTTCTAAGGTCAGCTCTAGTTGAGCATCACTGCTGTCTTTAGGAGAAAAAACAAAGGTGTGGCTGGGAGCCATGGCTTATACCTGTAATCCCAGCACCTGGGGAGGCTGAGGCGGCCAGATCACTTGAGGTCAGGAGTTCCAGACCAGCCTGGCCACATGGTGAAACCCCATCTTTACTAAAAATACAAAAATTAGCTGGGTGTGATAGGGTGCGCTTGTAATCCCAGCTACTCGGGAGGCTGAGGCAGGAGAATTGCTTGAACCCACGAGGTGGAGATTGCAGTGAGCCAAGATGGTACCATTACACTCTAGCCTGGGCGACAGAGCAAGACACCATCTCAAAACCAAAAGTTAACTAGGCGTGGTGGTGGGTGCCTGTAATCCCAGCTACTTGGGAGGCTGAGACAGGAGAATTGCTTGAACTTGGAAGGTGGAGGTTGCAGTGAGCCGAGATTGTACCGCTGTATTCCAGCCTCGGTGACAGAGTGAGACCGTGTCTCAAAAAAAAAAAAAAAAAATCCTGGCCGGGCATGGTGGCTCACGCCTGTAATCCCAGCAGTTTGGAAGTCCGAGATGGGCGGGTCACTTGATGTTGGGAGTTTGAGACCAGCCTGACCAATATGATGAAACCCCGTCTCTACTAAAAATACAAAAATTAGCCGGGCATGGTGGCATGTATCTGTAATCCCGGCTACTTGGAAGGCTGAGACAGGAGAATTGCTTGAACCCGGGAGGCAGAGGTTGTAGGGAACCGAGATTGCACAATTGCACTCCAGCCCAGGCAACAAGCAAAACTCCATCTTTAAAAAAAAAAAAACAAAAAACCTGGCTGGGCGCGGTAGCTCACGCCTGTAATCCCAGCATTTTGGGAGGCCGAGATGGGTGGATCACCTGAGGTCAGGAGTTCGAGACCAGCCTGACCAACATGACAAACTCCGTCTCTACTAAAAAATACGAAATTAGCCAGGCGTGGTGGCGCATGCCTGTTATCTCGGTTACTCGGGAGGCTGAGGCAGAAGAATTGCTTGAACCTAGGAGGCGGAGGTTGCGGTGAGCCGAGATCGTGCCATTGCACTCCAGCCTGGGCAACAAGAGCGAAACTCTGTCTCAAAACAAACAAACAAACACAAAAGGTCCTGGCCTGCAGTCAATCCGTGGAATCATTGTACCTTCCCTTGAGGCCCCAAGTGAACTATTCCAACAGAACACTCTCATCCTTGAGTCTGTGGCACGACCCACTAGAATGGCGCTACAGGATCTTTTCTGTGAATGTCCTCCAACCCTCTTTCCATGGTGGGAAATTTGATCCTAACTAGGGCTAATCCAGCCTGTCCTTCTGCCTCAGCCCCCTATTTTCCTGTCCTCAGAGTCCCTGGAGCTTGTACTGTGTGGCATGTCCTTTCTTGCCTTCCCCACCTTGCTCAGCATTTTTCAGGTTCCCAATCGAATCCAAGCCCATGAATTCAGTTGTCACATCCTTCATCTTCCATCCGCGTCTCCTAATCTGTGTGTTCTTGCTTTCTTTCCTCGGAGCTCTGGACTGACCCGACAGCCCGTCTTCATGTAGCGGTACCCTCCTGCCTCCATAGCCCCCAGTCCCACCCCCATCCTACCAATTAGGCCACCAGTTGGCCTTAACTCCTTGATTAATTTCCTGGGGCTGCCATAACAGGTCACCAGTGGGTGGTGAACTTGATGGCTTCAGTCTAACAGGAATTTAATTCACACAGTTCTGGAGTCCAGAAGTCTGAAACCAAGGTGCTGACAGGGACACGCTCCCTCTTCCAGCTCCTGGTGATTCCAGGCCTTCCTTGGCTCGGCCTCCAGCTTCACATGGCCTTTTCCCTCTTCTTTTTTGTCACTCACCAGAACACCTGTCATTGTATTTAGGGCCCACCTTTTTTTTTTTTTTTTTTTTTTTTTGAGGCGGAGTCTTGCTCTGTCGCCCAGGCTAGAGTGCAGTGGCGCGATCTTGGCTCACTGCAAACTCCGCCTCCGGGGTTTATGCCATTCTCCTGCCTCAGCCTCCGGAGTAGCTGGGACTACAGGCGCCCGCCACCACGCCCGACTAGTTTTTTTGTATTTTTTTAGTAGAGACGGGGTTTCACAGTGTTAGCCAGGATGGTCTCGATCTCATGATCTCGTGATCCGCCCGGCTCGGCCTCCCAAAGTGCTGGGATTACAGGCTTGAGCCACCGCGCCCGGCCTTAGGGCCCATCTTGAGTTCAGAGTGATCCCACCTCAAGACCCTTAATTACATCTAAAAAAACACTTTTTCAAATAAACTGTCATAAGTACAGGTCCTGGGGGTTAGTATGTGGACATGTCTGTTGGGGGCCCACCATTCAAGCCATTCAGCCCATACTCCTCCTCACCCCAAGAGTATGCTGGCGTCCAGGTGCAGTGGCTCACACCTGTAATCTCAGCACTTTGGGAGACCAAGGCAGGAGGGAACTCTTTGAGCCCAGGAGCTGAAGACCAGCCTGGGCAACACGGTAAGAACCCATCTCTACAAAAATAAAATAAAAATATTAGCCAGATGCAGTGGTGCATGCCTGTAGTCCCAGCTACTTGGGAGGCTGAGGCAGGAGGATCACGCGAGCCCTGGAGGTTGAGGCTGCAGTGAGCTGTGATCCTGCCACTTTACTCCAGCCTGGATGAGAGAGCGAGACCTTTTCTTAGATAAAAAGTACCCTGGGACTCCCGCCAACCCTGCGGGCCATTTAGCCTTCCCGCTAGCTGAGAGGAACAGTCTAGGAACCCCCCTTTGCTACTGGGTTTCTCTTCCCGGATCCGCCACTGAAGCACGGGGCGGGTGGGTCCCACTAGCCTGCAGTCTGCCCTTCCGACTGTAGCTGTCTGCTAATTAGAGGAGCCGCAAGGTGATGGAGGCATCCTGAGGCTGTATCTGAGAACCATCATGTGGATCTCCACAATGGGCACAGAGCTTATTAACATAAGCTCTGATGGGAAGGGTTCTGATGGGGAGAGGCCCAAGAGTCACCCTATGAGGTGGGGAAACTAAGGCCAAGGGTAAGCAAAGGGACTTGCCAGAGATGCCACAGCCAATGAGGGGCTGACTGCCCAGGGCGGTGAAGTAGTAGGGGCAGAGTGAGGGGCTTGTATTACCCTGACTGCAGAGTGAGGAGGGAGAGGCGATGGCTGAGCAGAGGCTGGGGGGGTGGCAATCTCTACACAGAGGCCCAGGCCGTCCCAGAGGTGGCGTTGACAATGGGAGACCCTCTCTATCCCCTCTCAGAGCAGCCCCGGATCACACCTGAGATCATAGCATTGTGTACACGGGCGACCATTCCACCTGGGCCTGCTCTCGGGAAGCTGCAGGTGAAAGTGGGAGGGCCGGGCTTTCCCCCACTTCCGTCCTCACCTCCCTTCTCTAAGGAGGTAAATATGGCCCGGACCAAGATCTGCCCAAATAGAAAGCCAGGAAACAGGTTCTGAAACAGCTTTTCTGTTCTGTTCTGTTCTTTTCTATTCTTTTCTTTTTTTTTGGAGACAGAGTCTAGCTCTGTCACCCAGGCTGGAGCGCAGTGCTGCGATCTCGGCTCACTGCAGCTTCCACCTGCCAGGCTCAACCAGTTCTCCTGCCTCAGCCTCCGGAGTAGCTGGGATTACATGCGCCCACCACCCACGCCTGGCTAATTTTTGTATTTTAGTGGAGATGGGGTTTCACCAGGTTGCCCAGGCTGGTCTTGAACTCCTCACCTCAGGTAATCCACCCGCCTCGGCCTCCCAAAGTGCTGGGATTACAGGTGTGAGCCACTGTGCCTGGCCTGAAACAACATTTCAGTTCCTTCTGGAAGAGGGGGAGAACTTGGAGCAGAGGGAACTGATCGAGTGGGTCCTGAGTGGGGCTATGTTTAAAACTGGGAGTGACCCAGGCCGCGCATGGTGGCTCATGCCTCTCATCCCAGCACTTTGAGAGGCCGAGGTGGACGAATCACATGATGTTAGGAGATCGAGACCAGTCTGGCCAATATGGCGAAACCCCGTCTATACTAAAACTACAAAAATTAGCCGAGTGTCGTGGCACATTCCTGAATCCCAGCTACTCGGGAGGCTGAGGCACGAGAATTGCTTGAACCCAGGAGGCAGAGGTTGCAGTGAGCTGAGATCATGCCACTGCACTCTAGCCTGGGTGACAGAGTGAGACTCTGTCCCACACACACACACACACACACACACACACACACACACACACACACACAAAGACAGAGGTGGGAATGTGAAGACAGGCAGGAGCTCCAATTCCTGACCCCAGCGCCATCCTGACCCAGATGGAGTGCTGCTCTCCCATCTCAGAGACTTCGTACTCAGTCCTGCCCTGCCCTGACAGGCGGCCAGTCCTCATGGGCAGCAGGGCCATCTACTTCCCCCACTGCGGTGCCAGGGGTGGCCGGGGTGTGTGGAAATGGAAAGAATGTCCTCTCAAAATGCAGGAGGCCAGAGGATGGTTCACTGCTCGTGTGTTCTACTAGCTAAAATTGTGTATACCTTGCAATGTGGGGAGAGGGGTTAGAATAAATTTGTAAATGAAGCTGATTGTCTTCAAGTTGATGCATTCTTTTTTCATATTTAAAAAGTCCTTGGGGCTGGGCGCGGTGGCTCACGCCTGTAATCCCAACACTTTGGGAGGCCAAGGCGGGTGGATCACCTGAGGTCAGGAGTTCAAGACCAGCTTGACCATCATGGTGAAACCTCGTCTCTACTAAAAATCCAAAAATTAGCCAGGCATGGTGGCGTGCACCTGTAGTCCCAGCTACTCAGGAGGCTGAGGCAGGAGAACCACTTGAACCCGGGAGGCCAAGGTTGCAGTGAGCCGAGATCATGCCACTGTACTCCAGCCTGGGCAACAGAGCGAGACTCCATCTCTAAATAAATAAATAAATAAATAAAGTCCATGTCAACCTTAGGAAAAAATATCCTTTATTCTTTCACTCGAAAAACTCACTGAGGTGGTGCTGCACCTGGGCATGGACCCAGTGTCCTTGGTGGAGCATCTCCCGTAAAAAAAAAAAACTCACTGAGTTACCCACTCTCTGCCCCACCCCGTGCTGGGGTCACAGCGGTGACAGAGGCAGCCCCAGCCCTGCCCTCACCCAGTCTTACTTACAGATGCTCACACATACATTTATTTTCCAGTGTTCCCTGCCCCACCCCATAGTTGTTTAGGAAGCAGGGGCTGGGCTGAATGCAGACTCCCCTCTCCAGAGTGACTGAGGACTATAAAACCATTCATCCCAGCTCACAAAACCCTGGGAGGTGCCCTGAGGGCTGTGCCTCTCCCATCTCCTGGTAGGCTGTGCTGTCCCCCTTGTTGGTTTCTCTGTAGGGCATGCCCTTGCCTGGAGCGGGGAAAGATGGCTGAGAGCCACCCCAGGAGAAAATGGGCTTTACATAAGCCCCAACCTGATCTGTTGGCCCACGGAGCCACTCTTGGGCCATTCGCTGTGTTCCTGAGTGGCGGGCTTGGGTCCCCAGTGGCAATGGCTTGTAGCTGGAGTCGGTGTGGACAGAGAGAGGAGAAGCATGGCATCTCTGAGTGTATTGAGGATCGACTGCGCCAGGCTCCGTTCTAGTAGCTGGGAACCAGTTGGGAGTAAGCAGAGGCCCTCACTGGAGCTGACATTCTAGTGCCAGAGAACGGCAATAAAGAAGAAAAGAGTGGCCGGGCACGGTGGCTCATGCCTGTAATCCCAGCTCTTTGGGAGGCCAAGGCAGGCCGATCACCTGAGGTCGGGAGTTCGAGACCAGCCTGACCAACATGGACAAACCCTGTCTTTACTAAAAATACAAAATTAGTAGGGCGTGGTGGCGCATGCCTGTAATCCCAGCTACTCAGGAGGCTGAGGCAGGAGAATCGCTTGAACCCGGGAGGCGGAGGTTGCAGTGAGCCAAGATTGCACCGTTGCACTCCAGCCTGGGCAACAAGAATGAGACTCCATCTCAAAAAAAAAAAAAAAAAAGGGAAAGATCTAATCCAGCATGGGGTGATGAGCACTGAGAGGAATAGAGGCAGGGGAGGAGTTCCGGACTCATGGGCACTGCTGATCTGGACAGGTGGGCAGGGAGGAGGCAGCGCTTCAGATGGAAGGATACAGAGGGCTGTGAGTATCTGTGAAAGTCCTAGGACAGATGTGGCGTTGGCCTGTTCCTGGAACAGCAAGAGGTTCTGGCTGTCAGAATAGAGCAGTGGCTCACTGACCACCAAGGCCTTCGGGCCAAATCAAGGGGGCCCTTGCTACCTGTCTTTGTAAATAAAGAACCCAGGCGCTCATTCGTTTCCATGTTTTCCGCGGTTGCTTTTGCAGTACAGTGACAGAGCTGAGTATTTGCACAGAGATCCTAGGGCCCTTGTACTCTCTGGCCCTTTACGGAAAAAGTTTACCCTCCCCTGGAATAGAGTAAGCGAGGGGAGAGGCTGGGCGAGGGGTCCAGGCAAGCAAAGGCTGCCCCTTGCCTTGATTGGCACAACTGTGGAGGTCATCCCAGCTCTGGAGCCCCCACAGGATCACTCAGGCCTCTGCTTCCACCGCATCTGGCTTCAGCTTCCCCCTCTGCGGAGTCCTCCCTCCCTCCCTCCTTCCCCACAGGAAATATCCCCAGCGCTCAGCAGTAACCCCCACTGCGCGCAGATTTCAGAACCTCCACCTCAATCTACAGCCATGTGCCACAATAAGAAGCAGAGTTTTAGGCCAGGCGCGGTGGCTCACGCCTGTAATCTCAGTATTTTGGAAGACTGAGGTGGGAGGGTCACTTGAAGTCAGGAGTTTGAGACCAGCCTGGCCAACATGGTGAAACCCCGTCTCTAATAGGAATACAAACATTAGCCGGGTGTGGTGGTGCACATCTGTAATCCCAGCTACTTGGGAGGCTGACATAGGAGAATTGCTTGAGCCGGGGAGTTGGACGTTGCAGTGAGCCAAGATTGCACCACTGCACTCCAGCCCAGGTGCCAGAGCGAGACTTGGTCTCAAAAAAACAAAAACAAAAAAAATTAGCCCAGCATGGTGGCACACACCTGTAGTCCCAGCTACTTGGGGAGCTGAGGCAGGAGGATAGCTTGAACCCAGGTAGTTGAGGCTGCAGTGAACTGAGATCACGCCCCAGCCCTCCAGCCTGGGGGACAAAGTGAGACCCTGTCTCAAAAAAAAAAAGCAGAGTTTGTATAATCCATCGTGTGCATATGTATACAATAATTTACAATTCTATGTATTTTAAAAGTGTACAATTCATGTATTATGTGACATACAATGGAATATAATATGTATTTTATGTCATGTGTAACATAAATCGTATATTATATGTAGTGTATATGCTTATGTACATATCATTGGAATGAAAGTTTCATTAAATAATTACCCTTAATATTTGCAGTTCGGTTTTTTTTTTTTTTTTTTTTGAGACAGAGTCTCGCTCTGTGGCCCAGGCTGGAGTGCAGTGGCCGGATCTCAGCTCACTGCAAGCTCCGCCTCCCGGGTTTACGCCATTCTCCTGCCTCAGCCTCCCGAGTAGCTGGGACTACAGGCGCCCGCCACCTCGCCCGGCTAGTTTTTTTTTTTGTATTTTTTAGTAAAGACGGGGTTTCACCGTGTTAGCCAGGATGGTCTCGATCTCCTGACCTCGTGATCCGCCCGTCTCGGCCTCCCAAAGTGCTGGGATTACAGGCTTGAGCCACCGCGCCCGGCCTGCAGTTCGGTTTAATATTTCCTATTTTATTATATTCTATTTCATGAAGAATAACTACAGATATATGTGCATTGTATATACTTAACATATATTATAAATGTATGAAACCCATTATGTGTGTTCTATAACACATTGATGATATGTTAATATCATACATTATATGTTATATGTCTTGTTAGAATAAGTTTCTCTGAATAATAATTGCTCTTATGTGTGATGGGCAACTGTTAACTTTTTTTTTTGAGACAGAGTCTCGCTCTGTTGCCCAGGCTGGAATGCAGTGGCACAATCTCAGCTCACTGCAAGCTCCGCCTCCCGGGTTCACACCATTCTCCTGCCTCAGTCTCCCGAGTAGCTGAAACTACAGGCGCCCGCCACCATGCCTGGCTAATTTTTGTATTTTCAGTAGAGACGGGAACTGTGTTAGCCAGGATGTTCTCAATCTCCTGACCTCGTGATCCACCCACCTTGGCCTCCCAAAGTGCTGGGATTACAGGCGTGAGCCGCCAGGCCAGGCCAACTTTGTTACTTTTTATTCTCCTTTATTTTGTTTCTTAAAGAAAAGCATGGCCTGTCACACCTGTAATCCCAGCACTTAGGGAGGCCTAGGTGGGAAGATTGCCTAATCTCAGGAATTCGAGACCAGCCTGGGCAACATGGTGAAACCCCATCTCTACTAAAAATACAAAAAAGTTATCCGGGTGTGGTGGCGGCGCCTGTAGTCCCAGCTACTTGGGAGGCCGAGGCAGGAGAATCGCTTGAACCCGGGAGGCAGAGGTTGCAGTGAGCCAAGATCGCACCACTGCACTCCAGCCTGGGTGACAGAGTGAGACTCCGTCTCAAAAAAAAAAAAAAAGAAAGAAAGAAAAGCATGTACATATGATGTATGTGTTATACAAACCTGTATAACGTGGGCTGCATTGGGCCAGCGTAAAGACTAAATTTTACTCTGGGAAGAGACTTTTAAGCTGGGATTACACGTGTGAGCCACTGTGCTCAGCCTCTGTTTTTTGTTTTGTTTTGTTTTTGCTTGTTTTTTTGTTTTTGTTTTTGTTTTTTGTTTGTTTGTTTGTTGTGTTTTGGAGAGGGTCTTGCTGTGTCACCCAGGCTAGAGTGCGGTGGTATAATCACAGCTCGCTGCAGCCTCAGCCTCCCAGGCTCAAGCAGTCCTCCCATGTCATCCTCCAGAGTAGTTGGGACTATAGGTGTGCCACAGCCACACTCAGCTAATTTCTTAATTTTTTGTAGAGATGGGTATCTCTTTATGTTGCCCAGGCTGATCATGAACTCCTGGGCTCATGCCATCCACTTGTCTCAGCTCCCAAAGTGCTAGGATTACAGGTGTGAGCCACCACAACCAGCCCCTTTTTTCTCTGTTTTGAAGTAGACTCCCATCCTGCCTTGTCTTGATTTCCTTTATTTATTTATTTATTTTTTTTTTTTTTGAGATGGAGTCTCCCTCTGTCACCCAGGCTGGAGTGCAGTGGTGCCATCTCGGCTCACTACAACCTCCGCCTCCCGGGTTCAGGTAATTCTCCTGCCTCAGCCTCCTGAGTAGCTGGAATTACAGGCGCCTGCCACCACACCTGGCTAATTTTTGTTTTTGTTTGTTTGTTTGTTTTTGTTTTTTTGAGATGGAATTTTCCTCTTGTTGCCCAGACTGGAGTGCAATGGCACGATCTCAGCTCACCACAACCTCCGCCTCCCGGGTTCAAGCAATTCTCCTGCCTCGGCCTCGCAAGTAGCTGGGATTACAGGCATGTGCCACCATGCCCGGTTAATTTCCTATTTTTATTTATTTATTTATTTATTTTGAGACAGAGTTTCGCTCTTGTTGCCCAGGCTGGAGTGCAATGGCATGATCTCAGCTCACTGCAACCTCCACCTCCCAGGTTCAAGCGATTCTTCTGCCTCAGCCTCCTGAGTAGCTGGGATTACAGGCATGCACCACCACGCCCAGCTAATTTTGTATTTTTGGTAGAGATGGGGTTTCTCCATGTTGGTCAAGCTGGTCTCGAACTCCTGACCTCAGGTGATCGGCCTGCCTTGGCCTCCCAAAGTGCTGGGATTACAGGTGTGAGCCACTGCACCTGGCCAAAGTTTGTATTTTTAGTGGAGACAGTGTTTCATCATGTCGGTCAGGCTGCTGTCGAACTCCCGACCTCAGGTGATCCTCCTGCCTCGCCCTCCCAAAGTGCTGGGATTATAGGCGTGAGCCACCGCGCCCGGCCCCCATCATCCCTTTTTATGGCTGAATAATAATCCATTGTAAGGCTAGAGCACAGTTTGTTTCTTCATACCTCTGTTGAACGTTGTTGGGGTTGTCTCCGCCGTGTGGTGGCTATGAATAGGGCTGCTATGAACGTGCATGTAGCGTGCAGTCTTTTTAGGCTTAGATCGTTTGTCTCGAGAGCTGTGAAGCATCATGGGAAGGGCATGGGCTCTGATCCCAAAATGCCTGGAGTCAGTCCCTAGCTCTGCCTCAGTAGGGTGAGCTTGGGCCAGTCACTGGGTATCTTGTGCCTGATAACAGAACTTCCTTTGTAAGGTTATTATGAAAGTGAATCAATCAATACATGCAGAACACTTAGGAAGCTGCTTAGCACAGAGTAAACAGTTGCAAAATGACTCTGCGTTGCCAGCAACAGGAACCTTCCTGGGCTAACTGAAGCAGAAAAAGAACTTACTGGAAGGATATCAGGTAGCTCACTGGCTAAGAAAACCAGCAGGAACCTTGACAGGTTTATAGTTAGAGATGCCGATTCTGTAACAGAGACCCAAGATGTGTAATGATACTGAGTGAATGGAGTTTACTTCTTGCTCTTAAAACAGTAACGTTGGCCAGTTGCAGTGCTCACACGTGTAATCCCAGCACTTTGGGAGGCTCAGGCAGGAGGATTGCTTGAGCTCAGG
The DNA here is from genome assembly GCF_037993035.2 of Macaca fascicularis. Lineage (NCBI taxonomy): Eukaryota > Metazoa > Chordata > Mammalia > Primates > Cercopithecidae > Macaca > Macaca fascicularis. The sequence goes on along the minus strand of NC_088393.1, from coordinate 53,607,758 downwards.
AGTTGGAGAACAGCCTGGGCAACATAGCAAGACTCCTCCTCTACAAATACAAATAAATCATAAAAATTAAAATACAGCTGGGCACAGTGGCTCACGCCTGTAATCCCAGTACTTTGGGAGGCCAAGGTGGGCAGATCACTTGAGGTCAGGAGTTCGAGACTGGCCTGACCAACATGGTGAAACTCCATCTCTGCTAAAAATACAAAACTTAGGCGTGGTGGCGTGTGCCTGTAATCCCAGGTACTCAGGGGGCTGAGGCAGGAGAATCACTTAAACCCAGGAGTTGGAGGTTGCAGTGAGCCAAGATCGCATGACTGCACTCAAGCCTGGGCAACAGAGCGAGACTCTGTCTCAAAAAAAAAAAAAATTAAAAATAAAAATAAAAATAGGCCAGTCATGCTAGCTCATGCTTGTAATCCCAGCACTTAGGGAGGCCAAAGCTGGAGGATCGCTTGAGCCCAGGAGTTTGAGACCAGCCCCTGGGCAATATACAGAGATGCTATCTCTACAAAAATACAAAAGTTAGTCACACGTGGTAGCTTGCTCCTCTAGTCCCAGATACTCAGGAGGCTGAGGTGGGATGGCTGCTCGAGCCGGAGAGTTGCAGCTTGAAGTGAACTGAGATTGTGCCACTGCACTCCAGCCTGGGCAACAGAGTGAGACCCTATCTCAAAAATAAATAAATAAATAAACAAACAAAATAAAACAGTGAAGTCATGGGCCGGGCACGGTGGCTCACACCTGTAATCCCAGCACTTTGGGAAGCCAAGGTGGGTGGATTGCGAGGTCAGGAGATCGAGACCATCCTGGCCAACATGGTGAAACCTGTCTACTAAAAATACTGAAATTAGCTGGGCTTGGTGGCGCGTGCCTGTAATCCCAGCTACTTGGGGGGGCTGGGGCAGGAGAATCGCTTGAACCAGGGAGGTGGAGGTTGCAGTGAGCTGGGATCGTGCCACCGCACTCCAGCCTGGTGACAGAGCGAGACTCCATCTCAAAAAAAAAAAAAAAAAAACCAAAACAGTGAAGTAATGTACCACATAATGAGGTTTCTGTCAACAACAAACCGCATATACAACAGTGGTCTCGTAAAATGATAATAGCGTATTTTTACTGTACCTTTTCTACGTTTAGATGTGTCTAGACATGCAAATACTTACCATTGTGTTGTAACTCCCTGCAATTTTCAGTACAGTCACATGCTGTTTAGGTTTATAGCCTAGAAGCAGAAAGCTCGACCACGTAGCCTAGGTGTGTAGCAGGCTACACTATCTAGGTTTGTGTAAGCCCACTCTGTGATGTTTGCACAATGACGAAATCACCAAACAATGCCTTTCTCAGACTGTGTCCCTGTCATTAAGCAATGCACAGCTGTACTAGCTGGGAACAGGTTGGCAGGGCAGCCCTCCTCCTCCACACTGTCATTCAGGGACTCAGGCTGTTGCAACTCTGCCATCTTCAGTGTGTTTATTTCAAGGTCCCCCTGGGGATGGTCTTTGTGAGGACACAGCATGGCTTGTATGGACCAGGGCTGGAAGTAACCCACTTCACTTGGCTGGCTTATTTTTCCTAGAACTTGGTGCCCTGACCACACCTAACTGCCCCTAACTATAGTCCCTGGCTGGGCAGCCACTTCTCAGCAAGGAGTCTGTCTGTTGGGTTGCAACGAGCATGAAGCACTGGGGGACTCCAAGGTCAGAGGGCTGTCAGCACCATGGGTACCACCCCCTACCACTGCCCTGGACCTACCCCACCCCCTAATATGGATCCTAGGGGTCGCTTTGTATCCTTGAAGCCTTCCCCAAGATTTCAGGTTCAGGCCAGGTATGGTGGTTCACACCTATAATATCAGCACTTTGGGAGGCCGAGGTGGGAGGATCGCTTGAGCCCAGGAGTCCAAGACCAGCCTGAGAAACATCGTGAGACCCTGTTTCTATAAAATGTTTCAAAATGCGCCAGGTGTGGTGGTGCGTGCCTATAGTCCCAGCTACTCAGGAGGCTGAGGCAGGAGGTTTGCTTGAGCCCAGGAGGTCGAGGCTTCAATAAGCCATCATTGCACCACTGCACTCCAGCCTGGCTAGCAGAGTGAGACTCTTTCTCTAAAAAAAATGTATCTTGCTCCTCCGCCGCCCAAGATGCCGAAAGGAAAGAAGGCCAAGGGCAAGAAGGTGGCTCTGGCCCCTGCTGTCGTGAAAAAGCAGGAGGCCAAGAAAGTGGTGAATCCCCTGTTTGAGAAAAGGCCTAAGAATTTTGGCATTGGACAGGACATCCAGCCCAAAAGAGACCTCACCCGCTTTGTGAAATGGCCTCGCTCTATCAGGTTGCAGCGGCAGAGAGCCATCCTCTATAAGCAACTGGAAGTGCCTCCTGCAATTAACCAGTTCACCCAGGCCCTGGACCGCCAGACAGCTACTCAGCTGCTTAAGCTGGCCCAGAAGTACAGACCAGAGATAAAGCAAGAGAAGAAGCAGAGGCTGTTGGCCCGGGCCGAGAAGAAAGCTGCTGGCAAAGGGGATGTCCCCACTAAGAGACCACCTGTCTTTCGAGCAGGAGTTAACACCGTCACCACCTTGGTGGAGAACAAGAAGGCTCAGCTGGCGGTGATTGCACACGACGTGGATCCCATCGAGCTGGTTGTCTTCTTGCCTGCCCTGTGTCGTAAAATGGGGGTCCCTTACTGCATTATCAAGGGGAAGGCAAGACTGGGACGTCTAGTCCACAGGAAGACCTGGACCACTGTCGCCTTTACACAAGTGAACTCGGAAGACAAAGGCGCTTTGGCTAAGCTGGTAGAAGTTATCAGGACCAATTACAACGACAGATACGATGATATCCATCGTCACTGGGGCGGCAATGTCTTGGGTCCCAAGTCTGTGGCTTGTATCGCCAAGCTCAAAAAGGCAAAAGCTAAAGAAGTTGCCACTAAACTGGGTTAAATGTACACTGTTGAGTTTTCTGTGCATAAAAATAATTAAAGTACAAATTTTCCTTCAAAAAAATTTATCTTATTTATTTTGTTTTATTTTTTAGTAGAGACCAGGTCTCCCTGTGTTGCCCAGGCTAGTCTCAAACTTCTGGACTCAGGTGATCCTCCTGCCTGGGCCTCCCATAGTGCTGGGATTACAAGCCTGAGTCGCTACACAAGGCCCCAATTAAATGAAGGGTGACTATGTATCCAGCCAAGAACAGTGGACCTCCCAGACCCCCTATAGTACAGGATGGCTATGTGGAATGGGGGTTCTGTAAAATTCAGTGACTTTTCCATAAAAAGTGACAGATTAGACACACACTTCCTCTGACACCCCCTGCCCCCATCTCCTGCCTGGAAGGAGGCTGTGATGCCAAGGGGCAGCAGGCATCTTTTGGGCATGTGGCTAAGAGCCCCGTAATGAGGAGGGTAGGGCTGAACCAGGAGCCTGGGTTCCCGGTGACATCCTATGGCAGCCTTCTGGTTGTGGGAGACTAGTCCCCATACGGGGAAGCCATGGGTTTCTCCAGTTTCTGTTGCAGGCTGTTCCTGACTCGGACTCACAGCAGTGGCGTGTCTCCAGTCCAACAGAGGGGTTTAGATTCTGGAAAATCAAAAACCTCAGAAATACAGACATTCATTCCTGAGGTCTCTGAGTTAGGCGGGATCCACTTGGGCCCAGCATGGAGACTGTGAACCCCACCTCCCCACCCACCCCCCCTACCCTTCATGACAGCATTTGCCAATTCCAGTGAGAGAGGTCCTGGACCCCGGTGTTCTGGCCTTTTTGCTTGTTTGTGTTTTGAGACGGAGTCTCTCTCTGTCACCCAGGCTGGAGTGCAGTGGCGCCATCTTGGCTCACTGCCACCTCCACCTCCCAAGTTCAAGTGATTCTCCTGCCTCAGCCTCCCAAGTAGCTGGGATTACAGGCACCCTTCACCACGCCCACCTGATCTCAGGTGATCCACCTGCCTTGGCCTCCCAAAGTGCTGGGATTACACATGTGAGATGCTGCGCCTGGCCTTTTTTTTTTCTGAGACTCACTCAGTCACCCAGGCTGCAGTGTAGTGGTGCAGTCACAGCTCACTGCAGCCTCAACCTCCCAGGCTCAAGCAATCTTCCCACTTTAACCCCCCAAGTAGCCGGGACTACAGGTATGAGCCACCGCGCCCTGGCCTGTTTTGTTTGTTTAAACAGCTTTATCAAGGTATAATCTACACACCATGAAACTCACCCTTTGTTTTCTTTTCTTTTTTTATTTTTTATTTTTCTTTTTTTTATTATACTTTAAGTTCTAGGGTACATGTGCATAACATGCAGGTTTGTTACATATGTATACTTGTGCCATGTTGGTGTGCTGCACCCATCAACTCATCAGCACCCATCAACTCGTCATTTACATCAGGTATAACTCCCAATGCAATCCCTCCCCCCTCCTCCCTCCCCGTGATAGGCCCCGGTGTGTGATGTTCCCCTTCCCGAGTCCAAGTGATCTCATTGTTCAGTTCCAACCTATGAGTGAGAACATGTGGTGTTTGGTTTTCTGTTCTTGCGATAGTTTGCTGAGAATGATGGTTTCCAGCTGCATCCATGTCCCTACAAAGGACACAAACTCATCCTTTTTTATGGCTGCATAGTATTCCATGGTGTATATGTGCCACATTTTCTTAATCCAGTCTGTCACTGATGGACATTTCGGTTGATTCCAAGTCTTTGCTATTATGAATAGTGCCGCAATAAACATACGTGTGCATGTGTCTTTATAGCAGCATGATTTATAATCCTTTGGGTATATACCCAGTAATGGGATGGCTGGGTCATATGGTACATCTAGTTCTAGATCCTTGAGGAATCGCCATACTGTTTTCCATAATGGTTGAACTAGTTTACAATCCCACCAACAGTGTAAAAGTGTTCCTATTTCTCCACATCCTCTCCAGCACCTGTTGTTTCCTGACTTTTTAATGATTGCCATTCTAACTGGTGTGAGATGGTATCTCATTGTGGTTTTGATTTGCATTTCTCTGATGGCCAGTGATGATGAGCATTTTTTCATGTGTCTGTTGGCTGTATGAATGTCCTCTTTTGAGAAATGTCTATTCATATCCTTTGCCCACTTTTTGATGGGGTTGTTTTTTTTCTTGTAAATTTGTTTGAGTTCTTTGTAGGTTCTGGATATTAGCCCTTTGTCAGATGAGTAGATTGCAAAAATTTTCTCCCATTCTGTAGGTTGTCTGTTCACTCTGATGGTAGTTTATTTGCTGTGCAGAAGCTCTTTAGTTTAATTAGATCCCATTTGTCAATTTTGGCTTTTGTTGCCGTTGCTTTTGGTGTTTTAGACATGAAGTCCTTGCCCATGCCTATGTCCTCAATGGTATTACCTAGGTTTTCTTCTAGGGTTTTTATGGTATTAGGTCTAACATTTAAGTCTCTAATCCATCTTGAATTAATTTTTTTTTTTTTTTTTTTTTTTTTTTTGAGACGGTGTCTCGCTCTGTCGCCCAGGCTGGAGTGCAGTGGCCAGATCTCAGCTCACTGCAAGCTCCGCCTCCCGGGTTCACGCCATTCTCCTGCCTCAGCCTCCTGAGTAGCTGGGACCACAGGCGCCGCCACCTCACCCGGCTAATTTTTTGTGTTTTTAGTAGAGACGGGGTTTCGCCGTGTTAGCCAGGATGGTCTCGATCTCCTGACCTTGTGATCCGCCCGTCTCGGCCTCCCAAAGTGCTGGGATTACAGGCTTGAGCCACCGCGCCTGGCCGAATTAATTATATTTTTAATTTTTTAATTTTTTTGAGACAGAGTCTCGCTCTGGCACCCAGGCTGGAGTGCAGTGGCATGATCTCAGCTCACTGCAACTTCTGCCTCCTGGGTTCAAGCGATTCTTCTGCCTCAGCCTCCCGAGTAGCTGGGACTACAGGTGCCTGCCACCACACCTGGCTAATTTTTGTATTTTTAGTAGAGACGGGGTTTCACCATGTTGGTCACAATGGTCTCAATCTCCTGACCTCGTGATCCACCTGCCTCGGCCTCCCAAAGTGCTGGTATTACAGGCATGAGCCACTGCGCCCGGCCGAAACTCACCCATTTTAAGGGTACGATTTGATGATTTTCAGTAAACTGACATGGTTATGCAACCATCTCCACATTCCAATTTCAGAACATTTCCATCATCTCCAAAAGATCCCTCACGTTCATTTGCAGTGACTCTCCATTCGCCTCCTTCCTTCATCCCCTAAAAATCACTGATCTCAATAGATTTCTGCCTCAATAGATTGCATTATTTGAGCATTTCATATAAATGGAGTCATACAATGCATGGTCCATTTTATTGCATGAATATCTCATTCCTTTTTTTTTTTTTTTTTTGAGACAAGGTCTGGCTCTGTCACCCAGGCTGGAGTGCAGTGACACGCTTTCTGCTCACTGCAACCTCAACCCCACCCCTGTCCAGTAGCTGGGACTACAGGCACACGCCACCATGCCGGGCTAATTTTTGTGTTTTTTGACTGGGTGCAGTGTTCATGCCTGTAATCCCAGCACTTTGGGAGACAGAAGTGGGTGGATAGCTTGAGGTCAGGAGTTTGAGACCAGCCTGGGCAACATAGTGAGACGTCAGCTCTACAAAACATACAAAAATTAGCTGAGCGTGGCAGAAAAAATAAAAACATTAAAATTCTTTTGTGATGTTTTTGTAGAGAAGGGGTTTCACCATGTTGCCCAGTTTGGTCTTGAACTCCTGGGTTCAAGCGATGAGTAGCCTCCCAGAGTGCTGGGAATACAGATGTGTAAGCCACTGTACCTGGCCTATGTTTAACTTTTTAAGAAACTGCCTGGGTGGCCGGGCGTGGTGGCTCATGCCTGTAATCCCAGCACTTTGGGAGGCCAAGGCAGGTGGATCACGAGGTCAGGAGTTCGAGACCATCCTGGCCAACATGGTGAAACCCCATCTCTACTAAAAATACAAAAAATTAGCTGGGCGTGGTGGTGCGTGCCTGTAGTCCCAGCTACCCGAGAGGCTGAGGCAGGAGAATTGCTTGAAACCAGAGGGCGGAGGTTGCAGTGAGCCGAGATCGTACCACTGTACTCCAGCCTGGGCAACATGAGCAAAACTCCATCTCAAAAAGAAAAGAAAAAGAAAAAGATACCATCCTCTTTTGTGAGTCAAGTCATTTTCCACTGGGTTCTCTACCTTTCCCCTTTTGATTGGCAGGAGGTTTCTGTATGTCCAGAATTTGAGTTATTTGTCAGATTGATGTATTGGCATCAATTTTCCACTGGCTTCTCTACCTTTCCCCTTTTGATTGGCAGGAGGGTTCTCTACCTTTCCCCTTTTGATTGGCAGGAGGTCTCTGTATGTCCAGAATTTGAGTTATTTGTTGGATTAATGTATTGCCATCAATTTTCCACTGGGTTCTCTACCTTTCCCCTTTTGATTGGCAGGAGGTCTCTGTATGTCCAGAATTTGAGTTATTTGTCAGATTGATGTATTGCAATACATTTTCCACTGGGTTCTCTACCTTTCCCCTTTTGATAGGCAGGAGGGTTCCTCTACCTTTCCCCTTTTGATTGGCAGGAGGTCTCTGTATGTCCTGCATTTGAGTTATTTGTCGGATTGATATATTGCAAATGGCTTCTTCCAGTCTATGATTTGCCTTTTCCCTCTCTTGCTGGCATGTTTTGAAGAATGAAAGTTTTTTTTTTTTTTTTTGAGACAGAGTCTTGCTCTATTGTCCAGGCCTGAGTGCAGTGGCACCATCACAACTCACTACAGCCTTCAACTCTCGGGCTTACATGATCCTCGTAGCTCAGCCTGCTGAGTAGCTGGGAGGCGGAGGTTGCAGTGAGCCAAGGTTGCACCACTGCACTCCAGCCTGGGCGACAGAGCGAGACTATATTTCAAAAAACAACAAACAAAAAAGAAGTTCAAGACAAGCCTGACCAACATGACAAAACCCCATCTCTAATAATTTTTTTTTTTAATTAGCCTGGCATGGCGGCAGGTGCACCACCATACCCGGCTAATTTTATTTATTTTTTGTAGAGATAGGGTTTCACCATGTTGCCCAGTATGGTCTTGAACTCCTTCTCTGAAGCAATCCTCCCACCTTGGCCTCCCAAAGCACAGAGTTTATAGGCATGAGCCAGTATACCCAGCCTCCTACTTTTTTGTTTTTATATAAAAGTGTTATATTTGTGTCTCTCATATTTTGATCAGCAATCCCTGTGTAATAAATTTTTGTGTATTATGTGAGGTAGATGTTAAAGTTTATTTTTTTGTCTGCGCATATTCAGGTGATCCAATGACATGTCTGGAAAAGGCCATTCTTATCCCGCTGCACCACAGTGTCACTTTCGTCACAAGTCATATGACTGTGCATGTGTGAATATTTCTGGATTCTCTACACTTTACCATTGGCCTGTCTATTCATGTGGAAATGCCACCCTGTTTTGATGATTATAGCTTTATGATAGCTTTATATCCGGTAGTGTAAGGTTTCCAGTTTTTCTCTTCAATGTTACTATTCTTGGCCCTTTGCGTTTCCATACACTTTTTTTTTTTTTTTTGAGACAGAATTTCACTCGTCACCAAGGCTGGAGTGCAGTGGTGTGATCTTGGCTTACTGCAACCTCTGCCTCCCAAGTTCAAGCTATTCTTCTGCCTCAGCCTCCCTATTAGCTGGGATTATAGGTGCCCGTCACCATGCCTGGCTAATTTTTTTGTATTTTTAATAGAGATGGGTTTTTGCCCTGTTGGCCAGGCTGGTCCTGAACTCCTGACCTCATGTGATCCGCCTGCCTCAGCCTCCCAAAATGCTGGGATTACAGGTGTGAGTCACCGCGCCTGGCCCACATTTTTTTTTTTTTTTTTTTTTTTGAGACGGAGTCTCGCTCTATCACCCAGGCTGGAGTGCAGTGGCCAGATCTCAGTTCACTGCAAGCTCCGCCTCCTGGGTTTACGCCATTCTCCTGCCTCAGCTTCCCGAGTAGCTGGGACTACAGGCGCCCGCCACCATGCCCAGCTAGTTTTTTTGTATTTTTAGTAGAGACGGGGTTTCACCGTGTTAGCCAGGATGGTCTCGATCTTCTGACCTCATGATCCACCCATCTCGGCCTCCCAAAGTGCTGGGATTACAGGCTTGAGCCACTGCGCCCGGCCCACATTTTTTTTTTTTTTATTAATTTTTTTTTTGAGATGGAGTCTCGCTCTGTCACCCAGCTGGAGTGCAATCTCGGCTCACTGCAACCTCCACCTCCTGGGTTCATGCAATTCTCCTTCCTAAGCCTCCTGAGTAGCTGGGATTACAGGTGCATGCTACCACGCCTGGCTAATGTTTTTATTTTTTCATTAGAGACAGGGTTTCACCATGTTGGCCAGGCTGGTCTCAAACTCCTGACCTCAGGTGATCCGCCTGCCTTGGCCTGTCAACTTACTGGGATTGCAGGTGTGATCCATCACACCCGGCAAGAAAACCAATTTCTAACAGGTTGTGGCAGCAGGCACCTTTAGTCCCAGCTACTCAGGAGGCTGAGGTGGGAGGATCTCTTGAGCTCAGGAGATCAAGGCTATAGTGAGCCATAATTGTGCTATTGCACTCCAGCTTGGGTGAGAGAGTGAGAGTTCAACTCTTAAAAAAAAAGAAAGAAAAAGAAAAAACAGTTATTATGTTCAAACAACTACATTGTGTATGTACAATTAAAATAATTTATAAACAAACTATATGACTAAGAAGAATAAGAACTAATTAGGCTGGGCATGGTGGTTCATGCCTGTAATCCCAGCACTTTGGGAGGCCAAGGCAGGTGGATCACTTGAGCCCGGGAGTTCGAGACTAGCCTGAACAACATGGCAAAACCCTGTCTTTACAGAAAATTACAAAAATTAGCCAGGCATGGTGTTGCATCCCTGCAGTCCCAGCTACTCAGGAGGCTGAGGTGGGTGGATCACTTGAGGCTGCAGTAAGCTATGGTTGTACCACTTCTCTCCAGCCTGGGTAAGAGACTGAGACCTTGTCTCAAAAAAAAAAAAAAAAAAGTAAGAATTAATTTATCAAGATCACTGGATATAAGGTACAGAAATCAATTTATTGCTATAATCAGTACCAGCAACAAACAAATAGAAAATGAAATTTGAAATGTTGCCATCAAAATAGTATCAAAATATCTAATGCATAGGAATAAACTGAATTTATATGCAGGTATCTATTCTGTAAACTACAAAACATTATTGAGATGAATTCCTTAAAGACCTAAATGAAGAGAATACCATGTTCATGGATTGCATTGACAGGAAAATCTTTTCCTCTACCAATCTAGATCCCTGTTGTTGGGAACCTGCGAATTAATTAACAATAGACAGATCAACAGGTGGAGAGAAAAAGTTTATTTACACATTAGGCAAGGGAACTCTGTAATGAGTAACTCATTGAATAGCTGGAAGTAAAGGTTTATTTACCGACTTAATAAAAAGGGGTTCAGGCTGGGCGCAGTGGCTCACGCCTGTAATCCCAGCACTTTGGAAGGCCAAGGCAGGGGATCACGAGGTCAGGAGTTCAAGACAAGCCTGGCCAACATAGTGAAACCCCATCTCTACTAAAAATACAAAAATTAGCCGGGCATGGTGGCGCGTGCCTGTAGTCCCAGCTACTTGGGAGGCTGAGGCAGGAGAATCGCTTGAACCTGGGAGGCAGAGGTTGTGATGAGCCGAGATCACGCCACTGCACTCCAGCCTGGGCAACAGAGCAAGATTCCATCTCAAAAAAAAAAAAAAAAAGAAAAGAAAAGATAAAGGGGTTCAGTAGAAAAGTATGGATAGTTCTATTATTTTCCGCCACCATGTCTGGCTAATTTTTGTATTTTTAGTACAGATGGGGTTTAATTATGTTGGCCAGGCTGGTCTGGAACTCCTGACCTCAGGTGATCCGCCTCAGCCTCCCAAAGTGCTGGGATTACAGGCATGAGCCGCAGTGCCTGGCCTCTATTGTTTTCCTGTGTGATTTTTAATTCTAATAGAGATGGATAGTCTGTCTCCTTTCTGGAATTTGCAGAAAACTCCCTCGGAGGGGGTTAATGGCAGTTGTATTTTCAGGAGGCTCTCCTTTAGTTCAGTAAGAGAAGTTTAGAGAACATTTCAAGTGTTTTCACTGTAAAGTAATCTTTGTGCCAAAGCTGTGGATTCCTTCATTTGGAAGGTTCAATATTGTAAAGATATCATCTTATAAACTGATTTATAGATTCAAGTCAATCCCAATTCTATGCCAAAAAGTGTGTGTTTGTATATTTGTGCATGTGCATGTGTGTGCAAACTGACAAACTGATTGTAGAATTCACATGGATTGAGTCTGACTTATCTCCAGGCCAGAGTCAGAGGTGACAACCTGCCCACTGCTTAACGGTGGCTGTGGTGGACACATTTTATTTTGTAAAAATACAAAAACTAGCCGGGCGCGGTGGCTCACGCCTGTAATCCCTGCACTTTGGGAGGCCGAGGTGGGCGGATCACGAGGTCAGGAGATCGAGACCATCCTGGCTAACACGGTGAAACCCCGTCTCTACTAAAAAAAAAAAAAATGCAAAAAATTAGCCGGGCGAGGCGGCGGGCGCCTGTAGTCCCAGCTACTCGGGAGGCTGAGGCAGGAGAATGGCGTGAACCCGGGAGGCGGAGCTTGCAGTGAGCCGAGATCGCGCCATTGCACTCCAGCCTGGGCGACTAAGCAAGACTCTGTCTCAAAAAAAAAAAAAAAAAAAAATAGAAAAACTAGCTGGGCGTGGTGGCACATGCCTGTAATCCCAGCTACTAGGGAGGCTGAGGCAGGAGAATCGCTTGAGCCTGGGAGGCAGAAATTGCAGTGAGTGGAGATAGTGTCATTGCATTCCAGCCTGGGGGAGAAGAGCAAAACTCCATCTCAAAAATAAAAATAAAAATAAAAATAATCCTAGGGCTGGGCACAGTGGCTCATGCTTGCAATCAGCACTTTAGGAGGCTGTGGTGGGAGGATTGCTTGAGGCTGGAAGTTTGAGACAAGGGTGGACAACATAGTGAGACCCCATCTCTTTTAAAAAAAAAAAAATTTTAAAGCCCAATGAACACTAAACTTCCCTGTATGTTTGGACATTTTATAATCAAATTTTAAATAAAGACTATGAAAATCAGGGGAAAAAATAAGTTCTGAAAAGTCAACAAAACCTCCCACTGGTGTAACAAAAAGGAGCAATGAAAAAAACAGGAAAGGCAAATGAGATCAGTGCAGGGTGGCGTTCCAGACTGGGAAGGGGTAGGAGAAAGGTAGGAGAAAATGGAGAGGAGGCAACGGATAAGACACAGTTAGGGGGTCACCGAGACCACCTTCACTTCTGATATTGACTGCAAGCCCAGGAGTCTCCAAGACCACCATCAGTTTCAGTAATTTGCTAGAAAGACTCACAGAACTCGCTAGGGTCAGTTATTCTCATGGTTGTGGCTCATTACAGTGAAAAGAATCAGATTACAATCAGCCCAGGGAAGAAGTCCATGGGTCCAGGAGAGTTCCAAGTGCCAGTTTAAGGACCTGGTGCAGTTGTGGACAGCACTAACTTCTCCCAGTAATGATGAGAGACATGATATCACCCATCAGGGAAGTCTCCCTGAGCCTCGGTGTCCAGGGTTTTTAATAGGGATAGGCATGTGGATAAGGCTGACCACTTGTGTGGCTCCCCTTAGATTCTAGCCCCTCCAGAGGTTAAGCTGATACCACATGGCCCAAAGCCCCTACCATAAATCACCACTATTAGCACAATCCATTTGGTGTGGCCCAAGTCCCCAGTTTAGGCTGTACATTCCAAGAACTAAAAAATTACCTCCCAGGAGTAAAAGGCAAAGGTCAGACCTCTATTTGGGTGAGGTTAATCCTTTACTGAGCAGACAAGAAAAATTCAAGGGCTAAAGAGAGAAACAGGATTTGGATAGAAGATAGTTTAAAGTAGTTTAAAGTAAGGGGAATGAGAAAAGCATCCATCTTGGTGTAATGTCAGTGCCACAGGGGTGACAACAAGCCTCTCTGCCTTTATACATCATGGAACCAGGCCACCAAACTGCTGAGGAATAGGATTTAGAACTAGTCATTCTGGGGCTAGAATTTATCATCTAATCTAATGTGAAGGTGGAAAAAGATATTTCAGATATTCAAGGACTCAAAACACTGAGGTACTAAGCATCCTTTCTGCGAAAGGTATTTAGGGATATACTCCAGGAAAACTAGAATGAAATTCAACAAAGAGAATGCAAGTTTCTCAAAACAGGAGGAGCGATATGAAGGAGAACAGTCCTGCAGCAGCCCAGAGAACAGCCAGTGTGTCCATGAGTATTTATTTAATAAACAGAATAGGAGCAAACATCTGGATGATCTTAGTCCCATGGTGAATTTTTGTGGGTTGCATAGTTTGAGAATCATCATTCTAGGAAAAACTAAAACCTTCATACAGTAACATCAAAGTTGAAATAAAAGAAAACAAAAATGTGGCACGATATGAAGTAGTGAGTACAGCTGGTATTTAATGATAATGCTTCACACACCACTGGTTTAGTGAAATAAAAATACATCTTCATTATGGATCTACAGGATTAATATTTCCATAACCTTCATATTTTACATTGTCTATATTTTCAATTTCAGGCAGCACAAAGCATTGCACAAAGCAATTACATAGGTTACTGATAAACAGTAAAAAAAATAGTCTGGGCGTGGTGGCTCACGCCTATAATCCAGCACTTTGGGAGGCTGAGGCAGGTGGATCACTTGAGGTCAGGAGTTCAAGACCAGCCTGACCAACATAGTGAAACCCTGTCTCTACTAAAAATACAAAGAAAAAAAAAAAAAAAGGAGCTGACATGATGTCGCACGCCATTGATCCAAGCTACTTGGGAGGTTAAGGCACCAGAATGGCTTGAATGTGGGAGGCAAAGGCTGCAGCGAGCCGAGATCATACCACTGCACTCCAGTCTGGGGGACAGAGTGAGACTCTGTCTCAAAATAAATAAATAAATGATAAATAAATAAATAAATAAATAAAGGCTGGGCGTGGTAGCTCACGTTTGTAATCCTAGCACTTTGGGAGGCTGAGGCAGATGGATCATTTGAGGTCAGGAGTTCGATACCAGCCTGGCCAAGATGGTGAAAACCCGTCCCTACTGAAAATACAAAAATTAGCTGGAAATTGCTTGAACCTGGGAGGTGGAGGTTGCAGTGAGCTGAGATGGTGCCACTGCACTACAACCTGGGCAACGGAGCAAGACCCCGTCTCAATAAAAAAAAAAAAAAACATACATACATAAATAAAAATAAACAGTAAAAGAATAAAAATAAAAACCACTTGTAAAAATTGGGAGGGGAAAGGGTAGGAGGTAGAATATGTGACGAATTCCAGGTAGTTCATGAGGTTGGAGGGGAATGCAGTGAAAAATCAAGTTACAATTTTTTTTTTTTTTTTTTAAATAGAGTCTCGCTCTGTCTCCCAGATTGGAGTACAGTGACATGATCTCGGCTCACTGCAGCCGCTGCCTCTCGGTTTCAAGCGATTCTCCTGCCTCAGCCTTCAGAGTAGCTGGTATTAGAGGCATGCGCCATCACACCTGGCTAATTTTTGTATTTTTAGTAGAGTCGGGGTTTCGCCATGTTGGCCAGGTTGGTCTCGAGCTTCTGACCTCAACTGAGCCACCTGTCTCAGCCTCTCAAAGTGCTGGGATTACAGGCGTGAGCCACCGCGCCCAGCGAAGTATGAATTCTTGATGGAATTAAGAGTTAGCCTCAGGGCTGGGCACACCTGTAGACCCAGCACTTTGGGTGGCTTTGGCAGGAAGATCACTTGAGCCCAGGAGTTCGAGACCAGCCTGGGCAACGCAAGGAGACCCCGTTTCTACCAAAAAAATTTAATAATTAGCCAGGCATGATGGCGCGCACACCTTGTCCCAGTTACTCTGGAGGCTGAGGCAGGAGGAGGCGGCCCAGGAATTTGAGGCTGCAGTGAGCCGTGATCTCGGCACTGCACTCCAGCCTGGACGATAGAGCGAAACCCTGGCTCAAAAGAAGAAAAAGAAATAAAACAAAAGAGCATCAGCATCTTCTGTGTTTATAAAGATGCAAAAGCTGACACTCCACCTTCACGTGAGTAAGTCATTAGTTAAGCAAGTTTTCCCTAGAGGATTCTGGGTGTGAGGCCTGCGCTTGTCTTCGTTAAGGCTCCCCCTCCAGCACGCGTCCGATTGTGGTGACCACATCCCCATTGCTACATTGGGGACATCGAGGCACAGAGGGGCTGAGCTTGCAGGAGGCTGCCCTGCAAAAGATCCCTGACTCCAGTCTTTCCCCGCAGTGTACCACTGGCTGGAGATGCGGACCAAAATGCGCATCATGGGCTTCAATGCCGCTGCCGTCAAGCCGCTGAACGAGGGGGCAGCCGCCGAGCTGGGCGCGGAGCTGCTGGGTGAGGGCATCATCTTCATCACCGCCTGCAGCTGCCTGATGCTGGAGTACTGGCGCCACCAGTTGAAGCAGCGCCGCAAGGAAAAGGAGCGACGCATTGCCAGGGAGTCGCTGCAGGGCGAGGTGGGCCACTTGGGGCTGGCGCTCGAGGAGCTGCAGACGCAGGTGCAGGCCACGCAGATGCAGCTCGCCCTGGAGGAGCTGCGCGCTCAGCTGCAAGAGGTGCGAGCCCACCTCTGCCTCCGAGACCCGCCGCCTGCGCCCCCAGTTGTGCCGGCGTCGGAGAAATAGGAGGTCTCGGGGCCCTGGTCTTGGAGGTGACTACTGCCTGGACTGCGAAGTCTCCGTCTTGGCCTATTCTCCGCACTGTCCCATCTTGGACAGGCCCAGCTGACACCACTCAGTCCTTCGAGGGCGCCGCAGAGATGCTGGGCTGAAGCCGACCAACCTCCCTACTAAACTGCCCCAGTGGTACCTTCCACTGGGACTCCCCGCCTCCTGCAGGTGGAACGTTCCAAGAAGGACCCCGCCCTCTCCCACCCCGCCCCTGCCAGCGCATTGGTTGAGCACTTTGGAGAGGCAGCATCTTTTATCAGACCCCACCTCCATCCGGCTAGGTAGGCCAGCAGGACGTCCACCACTTTTGGCAAAAGAAAATTGGATTCTGCACCTGGATTTAGCCACCTCTCATTCTGTCACCTGCACCCTCACTCACCTGAGTGGAGCCTTCCCCTAGGACGCTTATCTTTTGCACCAAACACCCACTACCTCCACCTCATTGGTACAGACCATTGTAAAAATGCACAAAGTTCGTACGGACTTCCTGACTCGCCCCCTTCCATCTACCTCAGTCTTAGGGGGAAGGGAGGTGGGGGTGAATCCTGCACAGGGTTAGCTCCAATAAGTCAGCACCCTGTGGCTCCTGACCTTAATCCATCTTAGTACCTGCCATTGGCATCCTCCCCTCCCTGAGTGGATCGATCCAACAGAACCCCCCTCTTCTTCCACCTATGGCGCACCCTACTGGCATGGCTATGCTGGGTCTTCCAGGGCGACGCCTCCCAGCCTGGCATTCTGTAGTCTGTTCCAGCAGGACGTGGCCTTTTGGGAGGAAAAACCCATCTTGACCAGGGATAGTCCATTCTAGCTCACCAGTCCCCAGTCCTGGACCTACTGCCACTGTCCTTTTATCTGGTCATCCCTCGCTGTCCTCTTCAGTTGCCTTTGCTAGGGACCGGCCTGTCCCTCTACTACCTAAGTCATCGTCAGTTCGCCCAACTTCCCTCCAAATCTGCCCCTCAGAGTACTCAGGGATCGCCCTTTTTTCCTGCCTTTGGCCTGGCCCAGGTCTCCCTCCGCCCTCCTTCATGCAAAGGCCTCCTCCAGGGGGACTACCCATCCCTCAGCCCTGAGGTCCCCCTGTCCAAGCGGGATATTCCACCAGGCCATATGACCTACCCACCCGACAACTGAAGGGGGCGTGGGTGAGCTCTGTGACTCTGAATGCTTTTTTACATACACTGTCAGCGTGTTATAATTAAAGGAGCTCTGGGGTAAAGATCTTAAGAATGTGTCTTAGAACCATGATGTGCGTCTGCAAAATGTCATTGAAATTAGGAAAGAAGGTCGGACACAGTGGCTCACGCCTGCAATTCCAGCACTTTAGGAGGCCAAAGCAGGAGGACTGCTCGAGGCCAGGAGTTAGAGACCAGTCTGGGCAACATAACAAGACCACATCTCTACGAAAAACAAAAATATTAGCTGGGCGTCGTAGCAAGCGCCTGTAGTCCCAGCTACTTCGGAGGCTGAGGCAGGAGGATCCCTTGAGCCCAGGAATTCAAGGCTGCAGTGAGCTGTGATCCTGCCACTACACTCTGGCCTGGGTGAAAGAGCAAGACCCCAACACATTTAAAAAAAAAAAAAAAGGAAAGAAGCTGGGAGAGTGGTAGAGTAGAGGCAGAGAATCATCTTATGAGCCCTTTCCCAAATCAGAAACTGAGGCCTGGGGTAAGCAAATGGACTTGCCCAAGGCCACACAAAGTGAGGCTTCTTCTGCCCCTCCTCCCCCCAGGGTGGTGAAGGGCAGGATGGGATGGGGAGGAAATGGCCTCCTAAGGGGCATGAGGAGGGAGGCTAGAGGGGCCAGAGATCATCCTGGCTGCGGGCCTGAGGATGTGGGAGCAGGTACAATGTGCAGGGTGGGAAGGAAGATGAGGGGAAGGTGGATTCCTGGGCGGAGGCAGGGGTTCTCAGCAGAAGACCAAATCTTCCTGGAGGGGCACGGGGGGCCGAGCACACCTCTATCCCCATCAGAACAGCCCTTCAAATCACTCCAGAGATCTTAGCATTTATAAAAACTGGCAGATTTATTCTGCAGGGGCCCATTTTCAAGAAGCTAAAGGTGAAGGTGGGAGGGGAGAAGTTTCCTCCCCTTTTCCTTTCTCCCTCATCTTATTTTCTCCAAGGGGTAAAAATATGACCTGGACCCCAAAACCTACCCAAATAAAAAATCAAAAAACTGAGGTTCCAAAAAGTTACAGCATCTTAATTCCTCATAGAAAAGGGGGAGGAGCCAGAGAGAAGGGGAGTCCCTGGGGTGGGGGGAGGCACCCCCAGCCCGGTAAGACATCACCTCCCCTTAAATAGCTGCCCCAAATGGGGCAAGCCCGGGGCTATAGCATTTAAAAACTCCCACACCCCATTTTATCAAAACCAAAGAGAAAAAAAAATTTCCCTTTTCCCCCAAAACCCAAATATATATATATATTTTTCTTAAAAAAACAAAACTTTGAAGGCATTAAGCGTTAAAGTGAATCTAGAACAAGGGAATGTGAAATTCCCTCCTTCCTTCCCCCTTCCTGTGGGGTTCATTGGTGCATCCCCAGCAGAGGGACCGGCCCCAAGGGGATGGCAGAGGGGAAGGACCAAAGGGAGAAAAGGGCGGGGGCCTCCCCAGCCAATCAGCAGCCAGTGTGGGTGTGAGCAGGGAAGCCACGCCCCCTTGGAGTTTTCCAAGTGGGATGGGGAGTGGGAACGATGCATTCCTGTGTAGTCTTCAGCCAATTCCAAGTCAAGTAGAGGCAGGGAAAGCAAGGTGACAGGCGGGATGTGCGGAAAGGAGAAGCGGGTCTTCTGGGTCCGTTCCTGTGGTCAGGGAGAACCCCGCTTCCTCAGCTCCTGGACAAAGGCTGGAAGGAAACAAGAAGCAGAGGTCAGGGGCACAGTCTCTGCCTCCTCCCTTCCAAAACAGGGCTCTTGCCCGGGGACATGATGCCTCCGAAATAAGTAAATGTTTAAGAACCAAACCAAACCAAACCACCTCACCTTCAATGATTTCCTCTTTCACTTTCTGCAATTCCTTCTTCACCTCTTCCAGAAGCTCCTAAAATTAATGGGGTACAACTAATCAGGAGCGGGTACTGGGACTTGCAGGAACGAATATCCCTTCTGTTACTTTTTGAGATGGGGACTTGCTCTGTTGCCCAGGCTAGGGTGCAACGGCACGATCACAGCTCATTGCAGCCTCAACTTCCCAGGCTCAGGCAATCCTCCTGCTTTAGCTTCCCAAGTAGCCGGGACCACAGGCACCTGCCGCCACAATCAGGTAACTTTTTCTTTTTTTTTTTTTGAGAGAGTCTCCCTGTTGCCCAGGCTGGAGTGCAGTGGCCCAATCTCTTCTCACTGCAACCTCTGGCTCCTGGGTTCAAGCGATTCTCCTGCCTCAGCCTCCCAAATAACTGGATTACAGGTGCCCCCGACCAGGCCCAGCTAATTTTTGTATTTTTAGTAGAGACAGGGTTTCGCCATGTTGGCCAGGCTGGTCTTGAAGCTGACCTCAGGTGATCCACCCACTTCGGCCTCCCAAAGTGCTGGGATTATAGGCGTGAGCCACCCCGGCTAATTTTTTGTATTTTTAGTAGACACGGGGTTTCACCGTGGTCTCGATCTCCTGACCTCGTGATCCGCCCACCTCCGCCTCCCAAAGTGCTGGGATTACAGGCGTGAGCCACCGCGCCCGGCTGAGTCAGGTAATTTTTAAAAGTTATTTTTAGAGATGAGGTCTCCCGATGTTGTCCCAGGTTGGTCTCAAACTCCTGGCCTCAAGCAATGCTCCCACATCAGCCTCTCAATGTGCTGAAATTACAGACATGAGCCACCGTACCCTGCCAGAGTCCCCTCTTTCTTGTTGATGGAAAAGCCAGAGGGAGTAGGTTTGAGACCCACCCCTACCCCGACACCATGACATTGCTGTCAAGGTCGCAGAGTGACTGGAGGATTCTAGGGGAGAATTCTGGATCCTTGGAGCCGGAAAAGTACTGGAGAACATCCAGTACCAAGGTTGGCAAGTGCGTTCCAGCCTCCTGCCAACTCCAATTGGTGACGGACAGCTGGGTCAATGTGCAGAAGGGATTCAAGGCACTCATCGGGAATGAGTGCGGTGACAGATTAATAATGTCTGTCACAGGCGCCAGAAAAGGGGGCGTAGGGTCTGGGTCATCCTTGATCCAATCCAGCCTCTCCATTTGTCAGATTGGAAACCTGAGGTTTCTGAGATGTTATCTAGGATCATATGGCATGCCAGTGGCAGGGGCCAGACCTAGAACTCTCTTGCTGTGGTTCCCAACCTCCCCTCCAAGTTACCTGTTTCACCCTCTGTAGGTCCGAGTCATCGCTGGAGCTGGGCGTGCAGGGGTGGGTCTCGGAAGTGGTCACCGAGGAAGATGACTTCATCCTGGGGGAGTTGGCATGGTTTGGGAGAGCAATGAAATTAAAAAGAGGACCTGCTTCCCCACCTCCTATTCCAGGGATCACATTGAGTTCCGCCTTATAAATTGGGCAAGTCCAAGTAATTTGAGGTCCCCAGTTTTTGTTTTGTTTTGTTTTGAAACAGTCACATTCTCTCTCCCAGGCTGGAGTGCAGGCACGATGGCGGCTCGCTGCGGCCTCGACTTCCTGGGCTCAAGTGATCCTTCCTCCTTAGCCTCCCGAGTAGCTGAGACCACAGGTAAGTGCCACCACACTTGGCTAATTTCTGTAGAGTTGGAGTCTCGCCATGTTGCCCAGGCTGGTCTTGAACTCCTGGGCTCAAGCGATCTGCCCGTCTTGACCTCCCCAAGGGCCCCAGTACCAATGGCCTACCTTGGCAAGGTTGTGCTGTTCTTCTCCCAGGGTCTCCGTACAGATTCTGGGGATAGGCAACAAATCAGAAAGATCAGGGACAAAAGACTGCCCCCCAATCAATCTTACTCCCCCAATCTCATCAGCCCCTGTTCAAAGCCCCATCTCAGGAGACTACAATCCCCAGCACCATCGCCCTGACTCTCCCGTGAAGGTGCTTAACATGTGAGAACAGGGTATTCTGGGATTTGTAGTTCCTGTGGCTGGACTGGGCACTCACTCACCACTCTGGGCCGGGACTCTGGCCTCTGGCTCCTCCTGCTGGTAGGAAATAAAACTGCCATGAGCCAGCCCCTGCCGCACCTCTGCGCATTTCCTCTTTCAGGTTCAAACCCCACACATCCCACTATCCCTACCCTCATGATCCGGCCTAAGAGGTGAAGGGCAAGAAGAGCCCCTAACTTACATTAGCAGATTCATCCTTGGGGGTTTTCTCCCCAACCTGTGTGGCTTTCCTTCTGCAGGAGAGAAAAGCAAAAACACATGCTCCGTCACCCAACCCATCCCCTTCCGAGGGGAGTTCTAGAAATGTAGATGCTAGGGCATAGAATTCTGGAACTCAGAAAACCTAAGGAAACTCTAGTTGCGAAATTGAAGAGATTGTGCTGGGCGCAGTGGCTCTCGCCTGTAATCCCAGCACTTTGGGAGGCTGAAGCAGGCGGATCTCTTGAGGTCAAGAGTTCAAGACCAGCCTGGCCAACATGGTGAAACTCTGAGTCTACTAAAAATACAAAAATTAGCCGGGCGTGGTGGCTCATGCCTGTAATCCCAGCTACTCAGGAGGCTGAGGCAGGAGAATTGCTTGAACCCTGGAGGCGGAGGTTGCAGTGGGTTGAGATCTTACCACTGCACTCCAGCCTGGGTGACAGAACGAGACTCCATCTCAAAAAAAAAGAAAAAGAAAAAGAAAGAGAAAAAAAAAAATTCAAGAGATTGCGGTTCTAGAATCAGCATGGAGAAGGTTCTATGATTCTTATATTAGGGAATAGTAAGATTCCAAGGGTGGAGCGGTGCTGTGTTAGAACACTGAGATTGCCGGAATCTGAGTTCCCAGAATTCCAAGGCAGGATCTCCTACGGTTCTAGAATTCTGGGTTTCAGAACATTCTACAGGCTACCTAGGTGGTTGCAAGCCTCAGCCATTTTAGGAAATGACAAACCCCACCATTATATCCCAAACCTGGTTATCAAAGTGGGGAACATTCACCAAAAGAAACAAACCAAACAGGAATCGGAGCCCTCCCCTGACTGGGCCCTACTGAACTGGAATCTCCAGTTGACTCGGGCGTCCAGGCTCAGGCTCACCTCCGGGCCAGCATGGCGTTCATCTCTTCCATGAGTCCCCCACCTCCGCTTCGACCACTCTCAGCTTTGGGGGCTGCGGGCCCCCCTGAGGCCTCCTCCTGCTGGAGAAATTTAAAAGGGGCAGGAGCTTTAGGGGCAGGCCTTTTGGCCTTCCAGGCCTATGACACCGCCGGCAGCCCTGGCCTCATCCCCCATAAAAGCCCTGTTGCCCCTTCCCACCTCTCCTGGCCCCTCACCTTGCTGACTTTCCTGAGTTTGGCTCCAGCAATAGCTGCGGCCAGGCCTGGGGCCCCAGCTCCCCCACCACCAGGACCCTGTGCTGCCGGGAGAGGGGGTGCAGGGGGTGGTCCTCCCCCTGCTCCATGTGCTGCAGCTGGGACCCCCGAGGAGGGCAAACCTGGGGGTGGGGGGGGACCTGGAGGAGGGGGAGGTCCTGGTGGTGGGGGTGGACCCCCAGCTGGGGGAGCAGGTGGGCCTCCTGAAACAAACACAGAAAAGGGGGCAGCTGAAAGAGAAGCTTCGTTCTTCACTGTCCAGCTAGCTGGCCTCTTCCTCCAGGGAGGCCCCCTCCCAACTCCCGAAGCCATCTGAGCATCACCTGCATTGGAGACCCGGCGCTCTAGGTGCTCCGACGGGCCGGACTGCTGCCTGTAGGGGGAGGCGAGGGAGCTGCCGTCAATCAGGGCCCTAAGGATGACCAGGGAAGGGGCCAGCGACCTCCATCCTCTCTCTCAGAGGTCTCCAGGGACGCTGGCTCCTAATCCTCACCCAAGCCTTCCTCCCCTAGGGAACCAAGAATGGGGGTGGGTGAGAGTGGGGGGAATGGAGGGCAGGGCAGTGACAGGGAGAGATCTGAATGCAAGATCTCAGTCACTAAACTGTCAGGAACACCCGAATGACAAAATGCCCAAGATTCTTTTTTTTTTTTTTTTTTTTTTAAAGACAGAGTCTCACTCTGTCACCCAGGCTGGAGTGCAGTGGCTCGATCTTGGCTTACTGCAACCCCCGCCTCCCAGGTTCAAGCGATTCTCCTGCTTCATCCTCCCAAGCTGGGATTACAGGCACGGGCGCCACCATGCCCGGCTAATTTTTGTATCTGCAGTAGAGACAGGATTTCACCGTGTTGGCCAGGCTGGTCTCAAACTTCTGACCTCAGGTGATCTGCCCGCCTCAGCCTCCCAGAGTGCTGGGATTACAGGGGTGAGTCACCACGCCCAGCCACGAGATTCTTTCAACCACCATATTCTGATTTCCAGGAATCTGCAGGGACCAGGAGGTTCTGCAACTCTCAGTGTCAGAAATTTCTTGAACATTCTGAAAACTGCAAGTTGGCTGGGTTCTGAACTCTAGGAGTCAAGGGTTCCAGAACGTATGGAACTGGCCGTGGCTAAGGTTCCCCACCCAGGGCCCAGCCCCACCTTTTCTGCTGCTCCACCTCCTCCGGGGAGGGACCGTTCGGGACCGACCAGGTGGGAGGTGCTGGGGGTGGAGGGGGCCCACCTCCTGGAAGGTGAGAGAGAAAGGGCCACAAGTCAGTCCCGGAACTCTGCTCAGCCCTTGGCGTTTCCCTTGCTCTTCCAGGCCTCCCAGGAATCCTGCCCAGGGGCACTCACTTCCTCCTTCCTGAGGCCCTGAGGCTCCAGGCCCAGGAGGACACACCCTGGGAGGTGAGGCAGCACCAGCCTCCCTGGCCTGAGTTGCCCTAAGGCAGGTGTTGTTGTGATGTCCCAGTGACAGGAGAAGCTAAGGCCCAGGGGACAGTCACTTGCCCCAAAGTTCTCCAGGTTGGAATGTGCAGGAACAAGACTTGAATTCAGGCCGATTCCAGCAGCCAGGCTCTTAACCACTGTTGGTTTGTTTCGAGACAGAGTCTCACTGTCACCCAGGCTGTGGAATGCAGTGGCGCAATCACGGCTAACCACAGTCTCAGTCTCCCCAGGCTCAGGTGATCCTCCAACCTCAGCCTCCCGAGTAGCTGGGACTACGGGCACATTTCACCACGCCTGGCTAATCATTTTTTTTTTGTACAGATGGGATTTTGCTATGTTACCCAGGCTGGTCTCAAACGCCTGAGCTCAAGCTATCCAACCACCTCGGCCTCTCAAAGTTCTGGGATTACAGACATGAGCCACAGCACCTGGCCAGCTCGTTTTTTTTTTTTTTTTTTTTTTGAGATGAAGTCTCGCTCTTGTCCCCCAGGCTGGAGTGCAATGGTGTGATCTTAGCTCGCCGCAACTTCCGCCTTCCGGGTTCAAGAGATTCTCCTGCCTCAGCCTCCTGAGTAGCTGGGATTACAGGCACCTGCCACCATGCCTGGCTAATTTTTGTATTTTTAGTAGAGATGAGGTTTCACCATATTGGCTAGGCTGGTCTCAAACTCCTGACCGCAAGTGATCCACTCGCCTCGGCCTCCCAAAGTGTTGGGATTACAGGCGTGAGCCACTGCACCTGGCCCCTGGTCAGCTCTTAACCACTGTCACAGCCACTTGGACCTTACCTAAGAACCTGGAAAGGTAAAGAGCTTCTTCCTCACCTACCTCCAGGCCGCTGGCCCCAGCACCCACCTGAATTGAATTGGCTATGAATTAACATGAATTAGCCCCATTTTACAGATGACTACACTGAAGCGCACTGTATTTTTCTGTGTGCCCCAGAGGAGCAAACCCCTTCCGCACTAGCACAGAAGTTGCCCCACAAAGCAAACACCGCTGCATTTGGTGACTTTCAGTTCTACAGCAGTGATTCCAGGCCAGATGCATGGCAGTGACATAAAACCTCGCTACTCAGTCACATCCGCGGACCAGCAGCCTCGGTATCACCAGGGCACTTGTGAGAATGCAGAGTCTCAGTCTCCCTAGCCCATTTGCACCGGAGCCTGCACTGTAACCATATCCCCAGGTGATTCATGTGCATGTTAAGGTTTAAGAAATAGCAACTGGGCTGGGCGCCTGGCTTGCTCCTGTAATCTCAGCACTATGGGAGGCCAAGGCGAGTGGATCACCTGAGGTCAGGAGTTCGAGATCAGCCCGGCCAACGTGGCGAAACCCCGTCTCTACTAAAACTACAAAAATTAGCCAGGCATGGTGGTATGCACCTGTAGTTCCATCTACTCGGGAGGCTGAGGCAGAATTGCTTAAACCCAGGAGGCAGAGGTTGCAGTGAACCGAGATCACACCACTGCACTCCAGCCTGAGACAGACAGACACTCCATATCAAAAAAAAAAAAAAAGGAAGAAAAAAAAAGAAAAGCAACTGGACTGGGTGTAGTGGCTCATGCCTGCAATCCCAGCACTTTAGGAAGCTGAAGTGGATCACTTGAGCCCAGGAGTTTGAGACCAGCCTGTAGACCATCTCCACAAAAAGTAAAAAAGCAATTTTGAAATGATCCAGGTGGCTGGGCGTGGTGGCTCACACTTATAATCCCAGCACTTTGGGAGGCAGAGGCAGGTGGATCACTTGAGGCCAGGAGTTCAAAACCAGCCTGGCCAATATGGTGAAACCCCTTCTCTACTAAAATTACAAAGGCCAGGCGTGGTGGCTCACACCTGTAATCCCAACACTCTGGGAGGCCTAGGCGGGCGGATCACGAGGTCAAGAGATCGAAACCATCCTGGCTAACATGGTGAAACCCTGTCTCTACTAAGGACACAAAAAATTACCCGGGTGTGGTGGCTCACGCCTGTAGTCCCAGCTATTCGGGAGGCTAGGGCAGGTGAATCGTTTGAACCCGGGAGGCGGCGGTTGCAGTGAGGCGAGATCACGCCACTGCACTCCAGCCTGGGCGACAGAGCGAGACTCTGTCTCAAAAAAATAAAAAAATAAAAATAAAAACAAAATACAAAAAAATAGCTGGGCATGGTGGCGCATGCCTGTAACCCCAGCTACTCAGGAGGCTCTTTTTTTTTTCTGGGATGAAGTCTCACTCTTGTCCCCCAGAAGAATCACTCAAACCCAGGAGGTGGAGATTGCAGTGAGCTGAGGTTACACCACTGCACTCCAGCTTGGGTGACAGAGCAAGACTCTGTCTCAAAAAAAGAGCCAGGTATGGTGATGCACACCTGTATTCCCAGCTACTTAGGAGGTTGAGGCAAGAGGCTCACTTGAGCCCAGGAGGTGGAGGCTGCAGAGAGCCATGATTGTGCCAGTGCACACCAGCCTGGGCAACAGAGCAAGATCCCGTTTCTGGGGCGGTACCTACCTATGTCTTGATCTGGGAGGTGGTTTGCCAGGAGTGTGCCTGTGTAAAGTTCATGGAGTACTGATCCCTGAGTAATTATGCATTTTTTGTGTGTTTGTTTTCTTTTTGAGAAGGAGTCTTGCTCTGTCGCCAGGCTGAAGTGCACAGTGGCACGATCTCGGCTCACTGCAACCTCCACCTCCTGGGTTCAAGTGCTTCTCGTGCCTCAGCCTCCCAAGTAGCCGGGATTTCAGGTGCCTGCCACCACGCCCAGCTAATTTGTATTTTAGTAGAGACGCAATTTCACCATGTTGGGCAGGCTGGTCTTGAACTCCTGACCTCAGGTAATCCACCTGCCTCGGCCTCCCAAAGTGCCGAGATTACAGGCATGAGCCACCACACTAGGCCAATCGTGCATTTTATGCATAGGTGTGCACGGGCACACTGGAACGCACAAAATCCTCATGATAATTTTCCATGATAGCAATGAATTTGCTCCATTTTACCAATGAGTAAGCAAAGTCCCAGAGTGGTAAACCGGCAGCCTGAGGCCACACAGCCGCATTCAGTGGTCCCCTTTGCCCACCCACTGCCCACCGCTGTTTCTGACCTTCCAACGCCTCTAGGGCACTGGCCATGCCGGCAGCAAACTGGGCTGCATCCTCCTTGCTGCCGAAGTTGAGGCCCCAGACCTGGCGGGCGTCGCGCCACTGATGGAAGTTGGGGGTGGCCTGATTATACTTGACGCCCCGGACGATGGAACAGTTGATGACCACCTGGTGGGAGGGGAAAGGGAGGGTGAGGGGTGGCAGGCGCAGGGGTGGGGCAGGTAGGGGCTGAGCCCGCAAAGAGGGGCCTGCGGGAAGCTGTACCTGCTGGTCGGGCTGCATCTTCCGGCCCACGACGCGAAAGGAATTGGCCGTGGGGTTGTGGTAGATCTGGACGCGGCTGAAGGCCTGGGGACCTGTGCCAGCAGGGAGCCATCGCTTGTTGCCGTCATCATAAAGCATCACAGTGGCCCGGCTGGAACAGATGACCGTCTCGCTGCAGGCGGGAGGAAAAGGGAGAGGGGCCGGTCACCTTCTCATCTGGGTCTCCCTGGGAGATTCCAAGGGACAAAGACAGAGTGTGGAAGGAAGAGAGTGAGGGAGGCAGGAGCCAGGTGGACAGAAAGAGAGCGGGGAGAGAGATCAGGAGAGAAAATCAGACCAGGAGAGACGGACAAACACACAAACGAGACGTAAGACAGACAGACACAGGGAGGGAGAAACTGGAAGTGGAAGAGACAGATGCAGAGAGAGGTGGGAAAGGGAGAGCTGGGTTGACAAACGGGAGAGAGACAGACTGAAAGGCAGACAGACAGACAGATGAACAGATAGGGGAGGGGAGGGGAAAAAGGATGGGCAGACAGCGGACCTGGAGGAAAAGGCAGAAAGACATAGAAAGAGATCAAGATGGTCTTGGCATGGTGTCTCACACCTGTAATCCCAGCACTTTGGAGGCTGAGGCAGGAGGATCACTTAAGCCCAAGCATTTCAGACCAGCCCAGCTGCCCAGCTAATTTTTGTATTTTAGTAGAGACGCCATTTCACCATGTTGGGCAGGCTGGTCTTGAACTCCTGACCTCAGGTAATCCACCTGCCTCGGCCTCCCAAAGTGCCGAGATTACAGGCATGAGCCACCACGCTAGGCCAATCGTGCATTTTATGCATAGGTGTGCACGGGCACACTGGAACGCACAAAATCCTCATGATAATCTCTAATAATAATTACTTTTAGTTTCAGTTTTGTTTTTGAGACACAGTCTTGCTCTGTCACCCAGGCTGGAATGTGGCCTCGATCTCCTGAGCTCAATTGATCCTCCCACTTCAGCCTCCCAAGTAGTTGGGACTATAAGCATGCACCACCACACCCAACTAATTTTTTTTTTTTAGACAGTCTCACTCTGTCACCCGGGCTGCAATGCAGTGGCATGATCTCGGCTCACCAAAACCTCTGCCTCCCAGGTTCAAGCCATTCTCCTGCCTCAGCCACGTGAGTAGCTGGGATCACAGGCACGCACCACCAAGCCCAGCTAATTTTTTGTATTTTTAGTAGAGACAGGGTTTCACCGTGTTGGCCAGGCTGATCTCGAACTCCTGGGCTCAAGTGGTCCATTTGCCTCAGCCCCCCAAAGTGCTAGGATTATAGGGGTGAACCACCATACCCAGACTACAAAAAAAAATTTTTAATGAAAAATAAAAAACACAACACAACAAAACTAACAAGAAGGAAAAGATAAAGATGGAGGCTGGGCACGGTGGCTCAGGCTTGTAATTCCAGCACTTTGGGAGGCCGAGGCGGGCGGATCACGAGGTCAGGAGATCGAGACCATCCTGGCTAACAAGGTGAAACCCCATCTCTATAAAAATACAAAAAATTAGCTGGCGTGGTGGTGGGCGCCTATAGTCTCAGCTACTCAGGAGGCTGAGGCAGGAGAATGGCGTGAACCTGGGAGGTGGAGCTTGCAGTGAGCCAAGATCATGCCACTGCACTCCAGCCTGGGCGACAAGTGAGATTGTCTCAAAAAAAAAAAAAAAGATAAAGATGGAGAGACAGGCTGAGAGGTGTAAGAGGCTGAGGCCAACGCCGGCGGGGAGGGATGCAGGTTAGCAGAGCGAGGGCAGGAGGGAAGACAGAGGGGCCAGAAGGAGGCCAAGAGCCCAGAGTTGCACTAGGGACCAGCCCCTGCCTGGCCTCAGTTTCCCTATCTCTACCAGCAGGCTTGGACATGCCCCCACGCCACCACTGCCTGCTCAGGAAGAAGCTGAGACTTGGAAGGGGAAGTGTGGGGCCTGCAGTAGGTTGGGGATCCATCCCAGACCTCTGAGCTCTTCCTCCAAAGGGACTTCCCGCTGCCCACCCATCGCCTGGCTCCCCAGGGCACTAGCGGCCATTCCCCAGATACTCCCTGCTCCGTGTCTGGCCCTTGTTGGGTGGGGCTGGGGATGAAGACACAGCAGTGACCCAGACAGCCCCGGCACCACCCTCCTGGGGCTCACAGTCCAGTGTGGGAGACACAGCTGTCCCCAGACGGTACCAACCCAGGGATAGGACCAAAGAGCCCAGGGTCTGGTGGTGCCCTGAAGGAACGCCTGCCCCAGCTGGACAGTCGGGCAGGACTTCCTGGAAAAGGCAACATCTGACTCAGCCTGGGCGGGAGGTGTCAGTAAACTGGTGCAGAGTTCAGGAGCTGATATCCCCAGACCTGGGTTCAAATCCCCACTGAGCCACCTACTTCATGTGACTCAGGCACGTGACCTTCCCACTCAAGAACGCTTCTCGCCTGTGAACTGGGAAAATGACAGTCCCCAGCTCCAGGGCAGTGGGGGAGGGGCACGTGAACCTGGGCACCTAAAGTGCCTGGTATAGCCGGGTGTGGTGGCTCACGCCTGTAATCGCGGCACTTTGGGAAGCTGAGGCGAAGGGATCACTTGAGCTCAGGTGTTCGAGACCAGCCTGGGCAACACAGTGAAATCGTGTCTCTACAAAAACGTACAAAGATTAGCTGGGCATGGTGTATTCTGAGCTACTCAGGAGGCTGACGCAGGAGAATCGCTTGAACCCAAGAGGTGGAGGTTGCAGTGAGCTGAGATCACGCCATTGCACTCCAGCCTGGGCGACAGAGCAAAACTCTGTCTCAAAAAAAAAAAAAAGCTAACTGCTTCGTATAGTGCTCGGCACACACCAAGAGCTCAGTAACTGTCCACCTCCGTCTCATGGGCACCACTGGGGCCCAGGACAGCTACAACCCTCGGACCCTCCCACCAGCCCCTCTGGAGGTTCAGTCCCCTCTCCCCCAGTGAGGAAACGCAGGCCTACACAGGAACTCAAACAGGAAGTGACTTGCCCAAGGTCACACAGGGGAAGGAGAAGCACTGGTCTCCCCCCCACCCCACCCCCAATGGCTTTTTCCTGAAATGGGGAAGTTGGTGGTCAGAGGTTTCCGGGGAGAGAAATTAGAACCCCCCACAAAGCCTCTGTCTCTAGGAGGGCTGGGGGGCTGGGTGTGACACTGACGCTGGGAAGTCAGGGCATAGAAAGTCCCTAGACAGACTCAGCTGTGGGTAGGAACCTGGGGTAGGGACCCTAGGATTTACATAATTGTGCCATCTCCCTCTTACCAGACATTTCAGGAGGATCAGGGGCCCTAAACCCTCCCCCAAAGTCACTCATTTCATTCTCACTGCAGCTTATCCAGAGAGCCACTCTTTCATCCTAATATTGCAGGTGAGGACCAGAGGCCCAGACAGGTTGAGTGACTTGCCCACAGTCACACAGCTAGTGAGGAACAGAGTGCAGATGTGAATTCAGGCTCCCAAGCCTTAACCCCGGGGAACTGCGTGAGCCCCACCCAAACACCAGGTGCCCTTTCCAGACAAGCACAGCCTCGGGGGCTGTTTCTGGCTCCTGCTGCCCCTGGCAGGGCAGGGTTAAGGCTTCGGCCTCACCCACACCTGCCACCCACACCCAGGGCACACTCTGGCCAGGAGCCCGGGGCTGCCGCTGCCCCGCCCTGGCTGCACTTTGCTCTCCCAGGCGGCCCTGCCCTGCTGAGGCTCTGGACTGGCCGGAGAACTTGGCGCCTGCTGCGTGACAAAGGGGTGGTCTTGCCCCTCTCCAGGGCACACTGTCCCCACTGTAACAGAAGGATCCTGTTAAAACACAAGGTGGGGCCGGTAACAGCGGCTCACACCAGTAATCTCAGCACTTTGAGAGGCTGAGGAGAGAGGATTGCTTGAGCCCAGAAGTTCAAGACCAGCCTGGGCAACATAGCGAGACCCCATCTCTAAAAAACAAAACAAACTAACAAAAACCCACAAGGTGGAATGTCCCTTCCGCTTCTTGAAAGCTCCAGGCTCCTACAGAATCAACGCCAAGTTCTCCCCAGGGCCTCCGTGATCTGTGTGTCCTCAGATCTCATTTCTTCCCGCTCCACTGTCCCTTGGGGACTCTGTTCCAGACCCTATGCCTCCTACCCCCATGCTGCTCTTCCCGCAGGCCAGACACATTCCTGCCTCAGGCCTGTGTGCTGCTTCTTCCTCAGGCCTAGCCTCTCCCCACTTTTAGGTCTCTCCTTAGATGTCACCCCTTCTGAGAAGCCATCCTCACTCCCTTAGCTGGGAACGCTTCTCTGCTTTTCATCCCTTGCTGCACAGCAGTGACCCCTGCCCAACACAATATTTGTCTGTCTCTGCTACCAAAAAGGCAGACATTTGTGTCCCAATTGTTCACTGCTGTGTCCCCAGAACCTAGAATGGCACCCAACACATAGTAGTGACTCAATAGTTACTAAACATCTGTAAAAAAGGGCAAACTTTGGCCAGGGAAGGTGGCTCACGCCTGTAATCCCAGCACTTTGGGAGGCTGAGGCAGGAGGATCACTTGAGCTCAAGAGTTCGAGATTGGCTTGGGAAGGCCGGGTGCAGTGGCTCATGCCTGTAATCCCAGCACTTTGGGAGGCCAAAGCAGGTGGCTCTCTTGAGGTCAAGAGTTCGAGACCAGCCTGGCCAACATGGTGAAACCCTATGCCTACTAAAAATACAAAATTTAGCCAGGCATGGTAGCTCATGCCTGTAATCCCAGCTATCCGGGAGGCTGAGGCAGGGGAATCGCTTGAACCCAGGAGGTGGTTGCAGTGAGCCGAGATCGGACCACTGTACTCCAGCCTGGGAGTCTGGGAGACAGATCGAGACTGTCTCAAAAAAAAAAAAAAAAAAAAGAGAGAGAGAGGAGAGAGACTGGCTTGGGCAAGATGGTGACCTCCATCTGTACATAAAATTTTAAAATTAGCTGGATGTGGTGGTGCTTGCCTGTAGTCCCAGCTATTCAGGAGGCTGAGGCAGGAGGATCGCTTGAGTCCAAGAGGATATGGCTGCAGTGAGCCATGTTCAGGCCGCTAGCACTCCAGCTTAGGCGACAGAGAGAGACTCTCTCTCAAAAAAAGGCAAACTTTTACCAAGGGCACCTACCATTTCTCAGTCAGCCTGGGTCCCAGACACTCTTCTTGGTGCTGGACACCAGTTTCCCTGCTGCACGGCTCTACAACCTCATGGGATAGGCTCTGACACTCACCCTTTTGACAAGAGGGAATTGCAGGCACAGAGGAGTAAAGGCACTTGCCCCAGATCACACAGCAAGTAAGCAGAGGGGCTCATAGTTGAAACCAAGTTCCCACAAGTTCTTATCTTCATTTAAAGATGAAGAAGCAGAGCTAAATTGAAATTTTTAAAAGCCAAAGTACAAGGTAGTGTTGATCAGAGGCTTTAAAAAAAAAAGAAAAAGAAAAAAAAAAGGGTCGGGCGCAGTGGCTCATGCCTGTAATCCCAGCACTTTGGGAGGCTGAGGCGGGCGGATCACAAGGTCAGGAGTTTGAGACCAGTCTGGGCAACATAGTGAAACACTGTCTCTACCAAAAATAGAAAAAATTAGCCAGGCTTGGTGGCGGAGGCCTGTAATCCCAGCTACTTGGGAGGCTCAGGCAGGAGGATCATGTGATCCCGGGAGGCAAATGTTGCAGTGAGCCAAGATTGCACCACTGCACCCTAGCCTGGGGGACAGAGCCAGACTCTGTCTCAAAAACAAACAAACAAACAAACAAAAAACACAACAAAAAACAGGCCGGGCGCGGTGGCTCACGCCTGTATCCTAGCACTTTGGGAGGCCGAGGTGGGTGGATCACGAGGTCAGGAGATTGAGACCATCTGGCTAACATGGTGAAACCCCATCTCTCCTAAAAAAATACAAAAAAAATTAGCCAGGCGTGGTTGCAGGCGCCTGTAGTAGTCCCAGCAACTTCAGAGGCTGAGGCAGGAGAATGGCGTGAACCCGGGAGGCAGAGCTTGCAGTGAGCCGAGATTGCACCACTGCACTCCAGCCTGGGCGACAGACAGAGCAAGACTCCGTCTCAAAAGAAAGGTAGGCCAGGCGCAGTGGCTCACGCTGTAATCCCAGCACTTTGGGTGGCTGAAGGGGGCAGATGTCTTGAGCTCAGGAGTTTGAGACCAGCCTGAATAACATGGTGAAACCCCATCTCTACTAAAAATACAAAAATTAGCTGGGCATGGGGGCGCGTGCCTGTAATCCCAGCTACTCAGGAGGCTGAGGCAGGAAAATCGCTTGAACCTGGGAGGTGGAAGTTGCAGTGAGCTGAGATCGCGCCACTGCACTCCAGCCTGGGCGACAGACAGAGCAAGACTCCATCTCAAAAAAAAAAACAAACAAAAAAAACCAACAGTGAGGAACATATAAATACATCTGTATCCAGAGTGGTGATATATGCAGAGACTGTTTCCCAAGACACTAACTGTGGCTGCCTCCATTGAGGGGAAGTCAGGGACTGGGGAGGGAGAAAACAAATATTTTGCACCATTTATCTTTTGAGACAGAGTCTCACTCTGCGCCCAGGCTGGCAGTGGCGTAATCTGTTTACTGCAGCCTCCACCTCCCAGGTTCAAGCAATTCTCGTGCCTCAGCCTCCCAGCCTCCACTTTCCGGGTTCAAGCGATTCTCCTGCCTCAGCCTCCTGAGTATCTGGGATTATAAGCGTGTGCCACCACGTCAGGCTAATGTTTGTATTTTTAGTAGAGACGGGGTTTGGGCGTTTGCCACATTGGCTAGGCTGATCTCAAACTCCTCACCTCAGGTGATCTGCCTGCCTTGAACTCCCAAAGTGCTGAGATTACAGGCATGAGCCACCAGGCCCAGCCACCATTTCAATAATTTCAATAAGTATTTCAAACTGCTTATTATTTCTTTTCTTATCATGGGTTGAAATTACCTATAAAAACCTAATTCACTACTTAAGTTCAATAAATAAAACTGTAAACTACACAAAAGCAGGAACAGAAAATCCCATAGCCATAAAACAGGAGTGCCAGGGCTGTGAGATGGAAATGAGGTCTGCCTGTTTCCAGTGTTCTCCTGAAGTCTAGGAACCCTCCATTGGACATGAGAGCGCCTTAATTTTCCAGTCAGCCCAGGACTCTCTCCTCCCTGCAAGTCCCCACATTTTGGAAAACTCTAGCACATGGCAGATGAAAAGACCGTTCAAGGCCGGGTGCAGTGGCTCAAGCCTGTAATCCCAGCACTTTGGGAGGCCGAGACGGGCGGATCACGAGGTCAGGAGATCAAGACCAGCCTGGCTAACCCGGTGAAACCCCGTCTCTACTAAAAAACACAAAAAACTAGCCGGGTGAGGTGGCCGGCGCCTGTAGTCCCAGCTACTCGGGAGGCTGAGGCAGGAGAATGGCATGAACCCGGGAGGCGGAGCTTGCAGTGAGCCGAGATCCGGCCACTGCACTCCAGCCTTGGCGACAGAGCGAGACTCGTCTCAAAAAAAAAAAAAAGAAAAAAAAAAAAAAAAGAAAAGACCGTTCAAGTTGCCTCCTTGTTGTGTGGCTTTGCCTCTTTGAAACTCAGTTTCCAGCCCTGGAAACAATAACTCACTGGGTTCATTGTAAGGATGAAAAGATATATTGGACGAAAACCCCTAAACGCAGGACCTGTAACTTGGTACACGCTCCACATGAAAGACAGCTTCCCATCACCGGAGGTAATCAAGCACGGCGAATCCGGTTTTCACGAAACTTCCAGACCACAGCCTTACCCTTCCCTTCACTGCCCCCCGAACCCTAGACTTACCCCATACCCTCCTTATACCATAAAAGCTGGGATACACATACACCACCCTTCCAAACGACAAATCTTCTCAGCAACCCTAAGTAAGGAACCAGGTCTCGACTCTCTGGGGCCTGTGTGGGCTACTCTAGTCCCTTCCTCCTGGTGGGCCTCAGTTTCCCATAAGATAAATGTTGCAGCTTCCGTTTCATTTGGTTTATCTGAATTATCTTAAGTGTTTTCACAGTGAAAGCAAGTTCCTTTTTTTTTCTTTTTCTTCATTGAGAACACAGAAGGCATGTTATCTGTATTTTTTTTTTTTTTTTTTTTTTTTGAGACAGGGTCTTACTTTGTTACCCAGGCTGGAGTGCAGTGGCAAGAATACGACTCATTGCGGCCTCAACCTCCAAGCGATCCTCTCACCTCAGCC
This sequence comes from Macaca fascicularis, assembly GCF_037993035.2. Classification (NCBI taxonomy): domain Eukaryota; kingdom Metazoa; phylum Chordata; class Mammalia; order Primates; family Cercopithecidae; genus Macaca; species Macaca fascicularis. The sequence goes on along the minus strand of NC_088393.1, from coordinate 53,572,588 downwards.
TCCAGAGTAGCTGGAACTACAGGCGCATGCCACCACACCCAGCTAATTTTTGTATATTTTATAGAGACGGGGTCACACCATATTGCCCAGGCTGTTCTCAACTCCTGGACTCAAGCGATCCTCCTGCCTTGGCCTCCCAAAGTGTTAGGATATAGGCATGAGCCCTGGCACCTGGTCCTGTGGCACCTGGTCCTGTTTGACTTTTTTTTTTTTTTGAGACTGAGTCTCGCTCTGTCGCCCAGGCTGGAGTGCAGTGGCGCGATCTTGGCTCACTGCAAGCTCCGCTTCCCAGGTTCACGCCATTCTCCTGCCTCAGCCTCCCGAGTAGTTGGGACTACAGGCGCCCACCACCACGCCCAGCTAATTTTTTGTATTTTTAGTAGAGACTGGGTTTCACCATGTTAGCCAGGATGGTCTCCATCTTCAGACCTGGTGATCCGCCCGCCTCGGCCTCCCAAAGTGCTGGGATTACAGGCGTGAGCCACTGCGACCGGCCCCTGTTTGACTTTAATAGGCACCTTGCCTAACTTTCCTGTGCCTCAGTTTCCCCATCTATAAACTGAGTCCCGGGGTGGGGAGGCCACAAGGCTGTAATAGTATCATTGTTAGAATTGCTGTGAGGGGGCCGGGCGCGGTGGCTCACGCCTGTAATCCCAGCACTTTGGGAGGCCGAGGCGGGCGGATCACAAGGTCAGGAGATCGAGACCACGGTGAAACCCTGTCTCTACTAAAAAATACAAAAAATTAGCCGGGCGCGGTTGTGGGCGCCTGTAGTCCCAGCTACTCGGGAGGCTGAGGCAGGAGAATGGCGTGAACCCGGGAGGCGGAGCTTGCAGTGAGCCGAGATCGCGCCACTGCACTCCAGCCTGGGCGACAGAGCGAGACAAAAAAAAAAAAAAAAAAAAGAATTGCTGTGAGGGGTCAGGTGTGGTGGCTGATGTTTGTAATCATAGCACTTTAGGAGGGTGAGGTGGGTGGATCACCTGAAGTCAAGAGTTAGAGACTAGCCTGGCCATTATGGTGAAACCCCATCTCTACTAAAAATACAAAAATTAGCCGGACATGGTGGCAGGCACCTGTAGTCCCAGCTACTCGGAAGGTTGAGGCAGGAGAATTGCTTCAACCCAGGAGGCGGAGGTTGCAGTGAGCCAAGATCGCGCCATTTCACTCCAGCCTGGGCAACAAGAGCAAAAAAAAAAAAAAACAACCCAGAATTGCTGTCAGGCACAAAAATGCCCCACATAAAATAGATGCTTGATCAAATGGTCTCTTATTTTAAAAAAAATAAAAATAGCTATTATTGGAAGAAAGAAATAGACCCCAATTCTCCCCAAGTCCCTTCTGCCCTGAGATTCTAGACCTCTGCCTCGCTTCTCTGTCTTCCCAGCACCCCAGCTCCAGTCCGGGACACAGCCGACACTCAACAAATATTTGTCAAATTGGGAGAAAAAGAACTATATCTTGTAATTTTCCATTTTAACATCCTCTCTTCCAACTGCCCCCAGGACTGTCCCCCAGCCAAACCAGCCAGAAATCAGAGGATCCTAGGTTCCTCCACCCCTCCAACATTGCCTAGGAATTTCTGAGGGATCTTGGCCATGTCTTTTTCTCTTTGAGCCTCAGTTTCCCCAGCTGGGTAATAGGGGCATGGGTTTTGAATCCTGGCTGTCCTTGGAGAAGAGGCACAGCCCAGTAAGTCGGGTGTGACCACCTGCAGGGGAGACCCCTGGAAAGGTGGGAGTGGCCTTCTGGTGGGACAGGCATCTGGTCACTTCTGCACTGCACCCCACCCCAGCACCCCCACAAGGTGGGATGCTTGATCACCGCCCCAGCAAGAGGTGGGCCCTGTGGGAGGGCCAGGGCTTCCAGGGCTGCTGGTGGTGGTGGTGGTGGTGGTGGGGAGGGCAGGGGGCCGGCCCAGACACCACTCCTGCCCTTTTACGGTTGCAGTGAGTGAGGCAGCACTAACTCGGACATCCGCCATCCGCCTTCCACTGAGCCTGGGACCGGAAACGCGAGGGGGGTGGAGGGGCGGGGCTGGGGGGCAAGGGGAGAGAAGAGTCCCGGAGGAAGAGGGCGAAGGAAGAGAGCGACGCTCCCTAAACTGACCCCTCTCCAGGGCGGACTTGGAAGGGATGTTGCTATAATGGGGAGCGGATAGGATAGGCAGGAAGTCTTGAGGGTATCTGTGGGTGTCCTCCTTGCTCCAAATTTTCCAGCCATGCCTTTCACATCAGAAGGAACAAACGCGGGAGGGGAATTCTCTAGTGGTCATAAAAAGGAACGCCACTCCACTCCGATGTCAAAGGGCAGGGGTTCAGGAAATGCAGGGGATGTGGGCACCACGGGGTTAATCCCCAGCCGTCCCCAGGGGCCTCCCTGCTAAGGCTGGGGGCTTTGGGGCAGGAAGTCCCAGAGAGAGTGGAGGAAGGGAGATAGTATTGTCAGGCTCTGGCCCCATGGGAGAGATTATGGGGGGCCAGGGGAGGGGAGAATGGGAGGATGGTTGGGTCCCCCTGCCCACACTGGCCCCGCCCTCAGGTGAGTCCAGGAGTTCGGGGGAGGCCCCGGCCAGACCAAATCCCTGGGTCCCTTGGGCCGCCGCCCCCAGGATTAAATTCCTGGGAAGATAGCTGGAATTATCTGGGAAGCCTGGGTCCCTAGGGAAGAGGGCTATGACCTTGAAGCTTTCCAGCTCCCCCTCCTCCAACCCCAAGGCTCCGGATGGATGGGGGGGGCGGCGAGCAAAGGGGGAGGCGCCGTGGTGGGGAAGGCAGCCGGCCCACAGCGCTCGGTGCCCGCCCCCCACACCAGCTGTCTCGACAGGTGAGTCAGGAAGACAAAGGCCCCCTTCCCCCAGCTGCTGCGTCCCCTCCCTCCCCAGGGCCGCGCAGGTGGGGGAGCCGGGCCGCCCTTATGGCCCGGGGCAGGGAGCCGCCCTCTGCTCCGAGCGCCCGCTCTGTCCTAGGCACTGCCTGTTAAGCAGATTGCGTGCGGAGCGACGGGGGAGGGGAATCCCACCAGACTCCGGAGGCTGCGTCCGGGTCCCTGGATCGGTTCATACCAGCCTCTTCCACAGGAAGACCTAAGTGCCCCCCAAAATTTAGGGGATTAAGAAGTACCCCCGAAGTTCAGGAGCGCGGTCTCACTTGGGGAGACTTTTTCCAGCACCACGTAAACGGGGTCCCTGCACACCAAGGGTCTGAGTCTCAGTCTCTCTTCCAAGTCCCAGGGTCTCCCAAACCAGTCCCCCACAATCCTTCCCCGACCTCGAGCTGAAGTTTGGGGGGAGGGGGAGGAAAGTCTGAGCCCTGCCTCAATCCTGGCATCCCTGCGGGGAGTCGCTGCCAACTTTGAGGTCCTCTGAAAAAAAGTCTTAACAATTCGGGAGTCCTCCGAGCGTCCCCAAATCTTGAGGGCTCCCAGGGGAACCTCACCGCCACCACCCCCCGAGCTTGGGAAGTCAGTCGTGGAGAAGTGATCGACGGTTTTGGGGCTTGTCCTAGGGGATTCAGCCCAAATCCGAGGCTCCCAAGGATCTGTCCCCAAATTCCAGCCCGGAGCGAGCTGGGGGGGAGGGGGACAAAGGCGGGGCGCGGAGCCCGCCCGGGCGGGGACGGGTCGGGGGGCAGGTCCGGCTCACCTCATGGCTGATCTGCGGGCGGGCGGCGCGCCCACGGACTGGCTGCTCCCGGGGCGCCCCTGGCTGGAGGTTCAGGGGTTCGGGGCTGGCTCCGGGCTCGACTCAGGCTCCCCCAGGGTCCCGCCCCATAGAGTCCGGCTTCCTGGGTAGAACGTGGACCGGGCCGGGGCGGGTCTCCGGGCGCCGCTTCCCTCAGGCGATCTGATGAGAGGTCCCTGCGGCAGAAAGGGGATGCGGCGTCTGCTCCCCGACGCGCCCCCCTTGCCGGCGGCGGCTACACTGTTACTCTTACTACTGTACTTCTCTTCGTTACATTTCGTTCCAAAATTCCACTCCCCGCACCCACAATGCCCCGCGCCTTAAAGGGGCCGCGCGCGCCTCCAGGCGAGGGGGTGGAGGGCGCTTAAAAGGGCAACTCGGCACCCTCTGCTTCCGCGATCTTGCTGCTCTCCCCAACGTTATCGTCCAGGGGTGCACCCTGGGAGTCACCACCACATGGAGGGGCAAGCTTGGTGAAGGGGAAGGCGACCTCCCTTGCTCCCTAGTTCGCTTCCACTGTGGGAATTCTCAGGAGCGTCTCGGAAGGGGCACGATTTCTTTCCCCATCGACTTCTCCATCTCGTACTCCGCTCAATTTTGGGGGTCGAAGAGGACCCTCCAGTTAGTTAAGCAAGTGGTCTCAGATTTTCTCCCTGAAATTCCATCTTCGGAACCCCGCCCCTCCCCAGCGTCTCTCTTCTGTCAATTTCGGAGGGGTTACTAAGGGGGCGAGCCCCCCACCCGCGCGGGAGGGGAGGTGGGGGGGAGTAGGGCCCCACCCCTCTCACCCCACCCCGCCCGCCCCGGGAAGGTGAGGAGGAAGTGGGCCAAGGGGGCGCGGTCGGCCGCTGACTCACAGCCGCAGGGTCGGGGGTGGGGTGGGGGTGGAGGTGGGGACTGGCGAGGAGTGCCGGAGTTGGGGGCCTGGCATTCGCCCGAGGTGGGCAGGAGGCGCCGGCTTCTTGGGTATGTAAAGCCTCCGACCCACGTACGCCCCGCTCTGACTCAGTTTCGCCTGCGGAGGACAGCAGGATCATCCCAGCCCTCAGGAGGGCCCGGAGGTGAGGAGACCCTCCCCGGAGCCCCCGCCCCCACACGCCGGCTCCAGGCTGAGCCCAGACACCCTCCGAGGCTTCCGCAGCGTGTCTTGCCGGCCACGCCCCGAGTGACGTCACTGATGTGGTCGCGCCCCTTGGGTAGAGCGCCACCTGGCCCGGGTGAGGGCCCGGGTGAGGCCCTGGGAAATCAGTTTCACGTTTACACATGGGTAAACTGAGGCCTGGAGACAGGGAATGAATCTGGCCTATGACCCTCTTGCCTGAGCCCCCAGAACCCGGAAAGCCACCAAGATCTGAGTGTAAAACCAACAATTATCAGGGCCAGCTGACTAGGTGAGAGAATCCACTTTTCCAGCGTATTTCCAAGCCGAGTCCCATGTCCGGATGTTTTCCTGACCTCCTTTACCTGGAGAGCACTTCCTCCTTACAGGCCAAGCTCTGACATTAATTACCCTCCCCTTCTCCACCCCACTCTGGGAGATCTTGAACCCTGATCCTCAGAGGTTATCATTGTTTCTCAGTGTGTCTCCTGAGGCTGAGTTGTCTGGGAGAAGGGGTAGACTTAATTTCTTTTTTCTTTCTTTTTTTTTTTTTTTTGAGATACAGTCTCCCTCTGTCGCCCAGGCTGGAGGGCACTGGCACGATCTCGGCTCACTGCAATCTCCCCCTCCTGGGTTCAAGCAATTCTCCTGCCTCAGCCTCCTAAGTAGCTGGGATTACAGGCACGGGCCACCAAGCCCAGCTAATTTTTATATTTTTAGTAGAGATGTGATTTCACCATGTTGGCCAGGCTGGTCTCGAACTTATGACCTCAGGTGATCCACCTTCCTCAGTCTCCCAAAGTGCTAGGATTACAGGCGTGAGCCACTGCACCCAGTTGACTTAATCAATTTCCAGACCTCACTCACCCCAGCCAGGCCCGGCTCAGCAGCTCAACAAACTTATCTAGCTGAATGAGAACTCCAGTTCTGTGTGACCTTGGGTAACTGCTTTCTCCTCTCTGGGTCTCAGCTTTCCCATCTGTGAAATAGGAGGGGTGGTATTTCTGGGTGCCACTTACACTACAGCAACAGTCAGCAAACGTGGTTTTTTGTTTGTTTGTTTGCTTGTTTGTTTGTTTGAGACAGGGTCTCTCTTTGTCGCCCATGCCAGAGCGCAGTAGCATAACCAGGGCTCACTGCAGCCTCCACCTCCAGGGCTCATTCGATCCTCCAACCTCTGCCCACTGAGTAGCTGGGACTATAGGTGCACACCACCATGCCGGGCTAAATTTTTGTAGAGACAGGGTTTCGCTATGTTGCCCAGGCTAGTCTCAAACTCCTGGGCTAAAGTGATCCTCTGGCTCAACCTCCCAAAGTGCTGGGATTGGAGGTATCAGTCACCATGCCCAGCCAGCAAACATTTTCTGTAAAAGTTCAAATAGGAAATCTTTTAGATATGGTAGACATAGGGTCTGGTTTACACACTCTTGACGGTTTTTCTTTTTACTTACAATCCTTAAAAAAATGTAAAAAAACTCTTCTTAGCTTAAGTGCTGTACAAAACAGGTAGCAAGACCCCTGCGTAAGAGAATGCTTGCATATGTACATAACAATCTTTATGGCAGCAGTGATGTGACAGCAAGAAATTGGAAATAGCTTAAATGTCCATCAAGAGGACAGGGGAGGCTGGGCACAGTGGCTCACGCCTGTTATCCCAGCACTTTGGGAGGCTGAGGCGGATGGATCACTTGAGTTCAAGACCAGCCTAGCCAACATGGTGAAACCCGTTTCTACTAAAACCAGAAAATTAACCAGGCCATGGTGGTACACGCCTGTAATCGCACCTACTTGGGTGGCTGAGGGGCTGAGGTGGGAGGATCACTAGAACCGGGGAGGCGGAGGTTGCAGTGAGCTGAGATCGTGACACTGCACTTTAGCCTGGGAGACAGAGCAAGACTCCTCAAAAAAAAAATTAAACAAAACAAAACAAAAAGATGAGGGCAGGGAATAGTGAAACCCTTGGACATCCCTTTCTGAAGCACAGAGTGAGCAACAACTAAAGGAGGTGTGGACTGGGCACGGTGTGTCATGCCTGTAATCCCAGTGCTTTGGTGCTTTGAGAAGCCAGGGCGGGAGGGTCACTTGAGGTCAGAAGTTTGAGACCAGCCTGGACAACACAGTGAGGCCCCATCTCTTTTTTTTTTTTTTTTTTTTGAGACAGTGTCATTCTTGTTTCCTAGGCTGGAGTGCAATGGCGCAATCTTGGCTCACGGCAACCTCCGCCTCCTGGGTCTGAGCGATTCTCTTGCCTCAGCCTCCTGAGTAGCTGGGATTACAGGCATGCACCACCACGCCCAGCTAATTTTTGCATTTTTTAGTAGAGACGGGTCCATGTTGGTCAGCCTGGTCTCGAACTCCTGACCTCAGATGATTCGCCCACCTCAGCCTCCCAAAGTGCTGAGATTACACGTGTGAGCCACTGTGCCTGGCCAAGACCCCATCTCTAAAAAAAAAAAAAATTAACTAGGTGTGGTTTCATCCATCTGTGGTCCCAGCTACTTGGGAAGATGAGGTAGGAGGATTGCTTGAGCCCAGGAGTTCCAGCCTGTGGTGAGCAATGATTGTGCTATTATACTCCAGCTTGGGAAAGAGACTTAGACCTTGTCTCTTAAAAAAATGGGTGGCATGAAGTGTGTAAATGACTGGATGACACAGAATGAAAACATCCATTGAGTGGATAAAAAGTTGCCAAAGATACAAAGGGAATGAAAAAAATCAAGGAAACACCCAAAATACCATATATTAATATATGTAAAAAGTCCACTTTAAACTCATTGCAAGAGTTACCAGTGAGATAGAGTGTGGGCTTCTAGGGAATTTGGTGGTCACAGAAATCTTTTTTTTTTTTTTTTTTTTTTTTTTTTTGTAGAGACAAGATTTTGCTATGTTGCCCAGGCTGGTCTCGAATTCCTGCAATCAAGCTGCCTCGGCCTTCCAAATTGCTGGGATTACAGGCGTGAGCCACCACACTTGGGAGGTCTCAAGTCTGTCTTGAAAATGCCAAATTTGGCCAGACCTGGTGGCTCATGCCTGTAATCCCAACATTTTGGGATGCCGAGGCGGATGGATCACCTAAGGTCAGGAGTTCGAGACCAGCCTGACCAACATGGTGAAACCCCGTCTGTAGTAAATACGAAAAGTTAGATGGGTGTGGTGGCAGGAGAATAGCTTGACCCAGGAAGCGGAGGTTGCCGTGAGCCGAGATTGCACCATTACACTCCAGCCTGAGAAACAAGAGTGAAAACTCTGTTTTTTTTTTTTTTTAAAAAAAGGCCAAATTTTATTCTGCTTCTAAACCTTCATACTGGTTGTTCCCTCTGCCTTAGAACACTCTCTGGGGTATTTGCAGAGCTGACTCTTCTCTGTCAGGTCCCTGCTCAATTGTCCCCTCCTCAGGGACCTTTCCTGATCCCCCTGTTTCAAAAGCTACCTCCCCCACCATGGAAAATTGAAGTGTGAGAGGGATGGAGAAAGACTTCATTGTATGCCATGTCACACTCTTTGCATTTCAAACCAAGTGAATTTATTGCCCATTCAAAACTGTGTAAATTAAATAAATTAAAATTTTAAAAATCGAAAAAAGTAAAAAAACCCGAAGTAGCTCCCCTAGTCATTTTCTCAACACATCCTCCTGTTTTATTTTGTTCGTGACACTAGTCAATGTGCGAGATGACTTTATTTTTTTTATTATTAATTACAGATTGGGCAGGAGAATGGCGTGAACCCGGGAGTCGGAGATTGCAGTGAGCCGAGAGAGCGCCCTTGCACTCCAGCCTGGGTGACAGAGTGAGACTTAAATCTCAAAAGAAAAAAAAAATTACAGATTGCGTCTTGCTATGTCGCCCAGGCTGGTCTCGAACTCTTGGGCTCAAGTGATCCTCCCACCTCAGCCTCCCCAAGTGCTGAGATTACAGGTATGAGCCACTGTACCTGGCGAGATGACTTTACTTATTGATTCCCTTATTTGCTGTGTCTCATGACCAAGAGGTCAGCCCTACGGTGGCAAGGATCTTGGTGAGTCAGTCTGGCTCATGGCTGTGAGGCTAAGGCCAGGCACACAGCAGCCCTATAACATATTTGCTCACAGATTAGGCAAATCATGTTTGTTTGTTTGTTTGTTTGTTTGAGACGGAGTCTCGCTCTGTCGCCCAGGCTGGAGTGCAGTGGCCGCATCTCAGCTCACTGCAAGCTCCGCCTCCCGGGTTTACGCCATTCTCCTACCGCAGCCTCCTTAGTAGCTGGGACTACAGGTGCCCGCAACGGCGCCCGGCTAGTTTTTTGTATTTTTTAGTAGAGACGGGGTTTCACCATGTTATTCAGTGTTTGTTTTTTACAAGAAAATGCATTTGGAATCACTTACGTAAATAAAGTTTAATAATCAAAACTCTACTTCCCCTCAAAAACAGATGAATAATAAGAAGGAAAGAGGTTATTGAACTGGATGATCTCTCAGAATCTGTTCGGCTCTGAATATTTCAAAGACATTTGGTTGGGGTTTTTTTTGGGTTTTTTTTTTTTGTTTTTTTTCGTTTTGGGCTTTTTTTCTTTTTGGTCTGGATGTTGGTGGAATTTCCCCTCTCGTAAGACTTTTCTGTGAGAGGGAAGAGAAGAAATAAGCATTTTGGGTTCCTACATTGGCCTTCCTTCCTTCCGCTGGTACATGTAGTTGGGGAAAGGGTCGGTTTTCTTCTTTAGTTCCGTTGAGGCCCCAGTGGAGCAAAGGGTTCCCAAAGGACAACAGCTGTCAGGTCTCCATGTCCAAAGCTGAGCCCAAATGCGTGGGGGTGGACTTCCCAGCGCCATTCTGCCCCTTCTGTAACACAAAATGTGGGAGAAGGTAATTAGAAATCCTGTCTTGTCTCCTGGCACCTCTTCCTTTTCCTTTGAGGGACCACCATACCCCATCTCACAATCCATTAAGGTTTGAATGGAGTGGACCCCAACCCCAAATGCGACCCCAGCCTGGCCAATCAGAGACACAGTGACTGGTCAGGTACGTGACCTGGTGTGGCCAATGAGAACCAGCCCCCAAAGACCACTGCGGCACAACTCAGGGGAAATTGGCAAACTCTCTTCACCGGGGAGGATAGGCTGCTGGGCTGTAAGCCTGGAGCTGCAAGTCTCTGCTATCTCAGGAGGAGACCCTGAAAGGGAATGAAGCCAACTCGGAGAAAATAAAAAGAGCCCATTCACGATGACATCATCTCTGACAACTGGATGCAGCCATGCCTTAAGACTCTGAACTCTTCAAGTACATGGCCCAGTAAATTCCCTGTTGTGCTTTCCCAGCTTGAATTGGCCTTCCGCCTCTCACGACTCAAAGAAAACTGACAAATAACCTCCTTCAGCTACTGAGAAATTATCAACAGTCCTCCCTCATCAACACGATAATAACCAAACTCCCATCTCTGCCATGCAAAGGCCTTGGGGGCTCCGCCGGGCGTGATGGCTCACGTCTGTAATCCCAGCACTCTGGGAGGCCATGGCAGGCGAATCACTTGAGGTCAGGAGTTTGCGAGCAGCCTGGGCAACATGGTGAAACCCAGTCTCTTCTAAAAATACAAAATTAGGCCGGGCGCAGTGGCTCAAGCCTGTAATCCCAGCACTTTGGGAGGCCGAGACAGGCGGATCACGAGGTCAGGAGATCGAGACCATCCTGGCTAACACGGTGAAACCCCGTCTCTACTAAAAAATACAAAAAACTAGCCGGGCAAGGTGGCGGGCGCCTGTAGTCCCAGCTGCTCGGGAGGCTGAGGCAGGAGAATGGCGTAAACCCGGGAGGCGGAGCTTGCAGTAAGCTGAGATAGGGCCACTGCACTCCAGCCTGGATGACAGAAAAAAAACAAAAACAAAAACAAAAAACAAAATTAGCCGGGCGTGATGGCGCGTCCCTGTAATCCCAGCTACTTGGGAGGCTGAGATGAGAGTATCGCTTGAACCCGGGAAGTGAAGGTTGCAGTGAGCTGAGATTGCGCCATTACACTCCAGCCTGGGCAACAAGAGCAAACTCCATCTCAAAAAAAAAAAAAAAAAAAAAAAAAGGCCTTGGGGCTCTAAACCCAGCTTTCTCCCTCCCATTTCTTCCCTGATCCTACTCCATGCCTTAGTCCACCACCACCTCTTTGGATATCTTCAAATTCTTAGCTATCTGGGCCCCATTACAGCTTCTTTCGTCTAAGACCTGAACCATACTCATATATGTCCTGATGGTATCTGCTGTGCATCCAGGCCTTAGAATTAGTCATTAGCATTCCCTGAATGTTTCCATCTTATTCTTGGATGTGGGAAGCACTTGGGCTGATGGGGCAATGTAGAGCATTGCAGGTCCACATTTCTTGGAGGGAAATCACAGTCTCTTCTTTGCATCTGCGTCTTCCTCATCATGCCTTGCACAATGCTTCAGGGCTGGGAGTAGGAATGTATTAATATAGCAAGCTGGCTGGGTTGAGTGGCTCCCACCTGTAATCACAGCACTTTGGGAGGCCAAAGCAGGAGGATCCCTTGAGCCCAGGAGTTTGAGACCAGCCTGGGCAACATAGCGAGACCCAGTCTCAAAAAAAAGAAAGAGAAAGAGAAAAGAAAAAAAAGAAAGGAAGGAAAGAAGAAAAAAAGAAGAAAAAGATGGCCAGGCGCGGTGGCTCAAGCCTGGAATCCCAGCACTTTGGGAGGCCGAGACGGGCAGATCACGAGGTCAGGAGATTGAGACCATCCTGGCTAACACCGTGAAACCCCGTCTCTACTAAAAAAATACAAAAAACTAGCCGGGCGAGGTGGCGAGCACCTATAGTCCCAGCTACTCGGGAGGCTGAGGCAGGAGAATGGCGTAAATCCGGGAAGCGGAGCTTGCAGTGAGCTGAGATCCGGCCACTGCACTCCAGCCTGGGCAACAGAGCGAGACTCCGTCTCAAAAAAAAAAAAAAAAAAGAAGAAAAAGAAAGAAATAAGAGAAGAGAAAAGAGGAACAAAATATATCAGGCAAATCCCTTATCCTCACTGGCTTCAATTTCCCTGTCACTAAGAGGGGTGGGGGGATCCTCTCCTAAGAGAAACATTGGAGAACACAGGATCCTTACCTCTCTGCACTCTTCTGAGACCTGGCAGATCTGAGAATAAGCTTCAGCAATGACAGCGGCCCTGGAGAGCACAGGAAGGCCCTCAGGAGGGGACTCTCCTCCTTCCACCCCACCCCCATTCCACCCCACCCTTCCTCACCCCAACTCACTTGCAGTCCAGCCCTCCCCCAGGAGGTAAATCTGGGATGTCCTCTGAGGCCAGAGTCCTGAAAACTGTGTTCAGGCTGGGTAGCTCCTGAGCATCGGCACACAGTTCTGAGAAAGGGTCAAGAGTTAGGCTGGGCACAAGGGTGCAAGCCTGTAATCCCAGCACTTTGGAAGACCGAGGTGGGCAGATCACTTGAGGCCAGGAGTTCGAGACCAGCCTGGACAACATAGTGAAACCCTGTCTCTACTAAAAATACAAAAATTAGCTGGGTGTGGTGGTGCATGCCTGTAATCCCAGCTACTCAGGAGGCTGAGGCAGGAGAATCGCTTGAACCCGGAAGGTGGAGGTTGCAGTAAGCCAAGATTGTGCCACTGTACTCCAGCCTGGGCAACAAAGCAAGACTCCATCTCAAAAAAAAAAAAAAAAAAAAAAAAAAAAAAAAAAAAAAGAAAAGAAAAAGAAAAAGAAAAAGTTATGGCAGAGCCTTCGCTGGCTGACCATCCCTCCAGCTGGGCCCCCGGAGCCTGCTCACCAGCGATTCTGCGGCCCAGGGCTGCCTCCAGTGCGAGCTCCCTCCTGATTGCCTCCTCAGAAGGCCTAGGGGCCCCGGGGAAGCAGACCAGGATGCAGGTCATGTTGTCCAGGCTGCCCTGAAGCCGGTGGAGAAAACGGAGCCCAGTGGGGGAGAATCGAAGGCAGAGCTTCCCAACAATCCCCAAGTTCAAGTCCCCCACTTCATTCTGGTTATGCCCCTTTCTTTCACGTCCCATTCACCTGCCAGTCCTCTCCTACTGGGACCTAACCCGGTCCTAGGCCCTCCCTATTGAGAGAATAATGCCCTTTCCCTAAAGCTCTGCCCGCTCTGATGTTTACCTGCTCTTCCACCTTCCAGCACTAATCATACTTCAGGCCTGGCTCCTACGACCCAGAATCGCCCCATTCCAAAAGACCAAACCCTTTGTCTTAAATCCCTTCCGCTAACTCTCCCCTCCTGCCTCAAAGCATCCCTCAGGCTCCGCTCCTGTATTTTGGCCCTGCCCACTTCATGCCACGCCCTTCGCTTGAGCCCCATCCCCTCCTTCTCTAGCTTTACTCTTGCCTCTGTATCAAAGCCGTCCTCCCCAAAACCCCGAGGCTTTCTCTCTTTGCTGCGCCAAGCCTCAAAGATACCACGCCACGCCCCCAGGACCTTGCACAGGCACGTGTCCAACAGCTGCGCGCAGAGAAGCTCTGGGGCCAGACCCAAGCGGAGGCGCGAAGCCACCAGTCCCGCCAGGGCAGCAGCAGACATAGTGTCCCAGACGCCATCAGAGGCCAGGAGCATGAACTCGTCCTCAGCCTGGCGTGCCAGTGCGGCCACCTCAGGCTCCGCAGAAACAAGCTGTAGCTCGGGGGGCCTCCCCGGAGCCTCCTTGTAGGCAAAGTCGCCCAACGCTCGCGACACGGCCAGAGAGCCCTCGACGCGGCGGCGGCGGATGGTGCCGCCAGCGGCGTGGATGCGCTCGCGTTCCCGGGGTCGAAGGGGCCGGTGGTCCTCTGTGCTGAAGGCCACTGCACCAGCGCGGCTCAGCACCGCGCGGGAGTCACCGCAGTGCGCCAGGTACAGAAACCGCGGGGAGACCAGCAACGCCACGGCCGTGGAGCCGCCTGTTTCCACGCGGGGCCAGAGGGAGCGCAGGCGCTTGTCGGCGCTCAAGAAGGCTCGGCGCAGCGCCTCGCGCACGCCCTCGGGCTCGCTAGGCTCCGGGCCCAGCTCCTCGAGCACATGGTCTGGCAAATGGCGTGCACCGAAGCGGGCAGCTCGAGCCCCACCGTGGCCGTCGAGGACGGCAAACAAGGCCCAGCCCAGGGGCAGACCAGGTAACGAAAGCCAAGTGCAGTGGGCATCCTCCATGCGCGCGCGCCAGCCTTGCGCTGCGCTCGCTCCGAAGCGCAGGCCACAAGACGCCTCGGCACCCCCGTGCGGCCGCTGGGCGCGGCGCGGCGCTGTCAACAGAGACCGAGGCCCATCGAGGGCCCCGCGCCCCTCCTCTTCATCCTCCTCTTCATCCTCCTCTTCCTCCTCCCCCTCCTTCTCCCTCTCCTTTTTCTTGCAAGCGGTCCAGAGACGCTGCAGCTGGCGGGCCAGGGCCGCCATCCTTCAGCCCTGGGATCAGGAAGTCTCCACCCTGTACACCTGCCCGCCCCCTCCATTAATCCCCTCCGCTGTGAGATTTTAAACCATCTAAATCTCCTTCCTGTCCTTTGACCCTCTTTAGGCGGGTCACTAGAAGGAATTACACTTCTGGGTCTCCTCTCTCCTGCACCTACAAAGCGGGGTTTGGGATCTGAATCAGGAAAAAAAGAAAAAAGATAATACTGTATCAGTAGCAAACTATCACATAGTACTAATGTGTCGCACGCTGTTATACATCATCATCTCCAGTTTACAGATGGAAGAAGAAACAGAGTCACAGAAGTAACCAGTGTTACAGGGAAACTAATTCGAGAATCTGTGTTCTCAACATAACACCCAATCCAAGCTCCTCCCGCCTCCGTGATACAGCCCCCAGCCTCAAAACCTGTAAATACCATACTTGGCCGGGCGCGGTGACTCACGCCTGTAACCCCAGCACTTAGGGAGGCCATGGCAGGCGGATTGCTTAAGCCCAGGAGTTTGAGACCAGTCTGCGAAATATAGAGAGACCTCGTCTCTACAAAAATTAAAATTCAGCCAGGCGCGGTGGAACACACCTGTGATCCTAGCTACTCAGGAGGCTTAGGTGGGAAGATTACCTGAACCCGGGAGATCGAGGCAGCAGTGAGCCGTGATGGCATCACTGCATTCCAGTCTGGGCGACGGAGCGAGACCCTGTCTCAAAAACTATATATATATATATATTTTTTTTTTCTTTACTTTTTTTAGTTCGACCCCTCCCCTCTGGGGCTTCGGCTATTTTCTCTTCCAGGCCCTGCCCATCCAGGATTCACGCACACAGCTCCAGACCCTTCTAATTTTCGCACACTTGGAATCGCCTGGAATCCGACTCCACCCAGTTATATTTGAATAATTCCCCGTTGCTTTAGCCCCGCCCATGTTTGAGCTCCTCCGCGTGCCCCAAAAGTTTCTGAATCGTTTCTTTCGGCCCCCTTTCTCGCTCCCTCTGCAAATCTAGGCTCAGACCCTACCTCAGAGCATTAGAATCTTTCCACCCCCTCCTCAATGGCACCCCTAGCTCCACCCCAACACACTCAGGGATCCACACTCCTATCCTCTCTGCCAAGGCTCGTTCACCATCCTCTCCCGTGTCCCTCGCCCGACTCCAGGCCTCGGCCCCTCTTCCCCTAAAGGCTGCGCCCTCTGCGGTCTAGGCACCGCCCTTCAGGCCGATTTCCACTCCTTCCTGGCACTGTCGCCCACCCTCTTGGCTCCGCCCCTTTAGTAAGAAGGCCACGCCCCTCCGTCTGCTCCTCGGCATTTCCCCGCCCCTCGCCCTCCCTCTGGTACCGCCCCGCCCATCCTCTGGCCCCGCCCCCGGCCGCGCGCTGCAGTGCCTTTCCCACCGCGGCCCCGCCCGCCCCCGCCGAGCCGAACACAGGGCGGCGGCGGCGGCGGCGGCGGCGGCGGCGGCGGCTGCTGGAGCAGCCCGGGAGGAGGAGGCGGCGAGGATGGCAGCGGCGTCGTGGGCGCGGCGGAGATGAGCGCCCGCGACCCCGGGCCCAGGGCGGCGCAGCCGGAGTGGGCGGGGGTCCCGATGCAGGCCCGAGGGGGGCCATGGGGCAGGTCCTGCCGGTCTTCGCCCACTGCAGTGAGTAGAGGGAGGCTGGGGCCTGGGGTGGGCCCCAGACGTCCAGGTGGGGTACTCCCCGGTGTCCCCTCAGCGCTTGCCCGCAGGAGAGCCGGGGTGGGGGGAGGAGGCATAGGAGACAAAGGAAGCTCTCCCCTCCCCCGCTCTCTGGCGGCGACGGGGCAGCCTGACCTGGAGGACCTGGACGAAACAGGGCGGAGGTGAGGGGCCACTGAGACAGCAGGCGAGGGGCGCGCTGCGCTCTGGGATGTGCCTCCCGGCCCCGCCCGGGAACGTGGACGCGCGCGGGGAGCTGTCCCCAGGCTCTGGTGCTGGCCGCAGCTGGCGGGGAGGGGGTTGAACGGAGGGTAGATCCAGGATGGAAAACAGGGGTCTGGCTCCTAATCACTCGTCTTCGCATCCCACCCCGTTTTCTGTCCAAGAGACAGCCCCGACCTCGCCCAAACTGTCCAACCCCCTGTCCCGGGAAAACAGCCATCCGTGGTTTGGGGGCAAGGACTCATGGGTCCTTAGTGGCCTTTACCACTGATTAATGGTAATCCTGGGGAAGACCCACACCACTCCAGGCCTCCCATTCCCCAGCTGAGAAAACAAGGTGAGGGCACAGGGCGTCAGATTTCAATTTCTAAACCGCATTGAGCATCATCTACGTGCAAAGCTCTGAACTAGCTCTAAGGGGTTGGATTCCCAGCTGAAAACGCCTAGCTTGATCCTCCCAATCTCTGAGCTCACAGCTGTAACAGTTCATGTCTACCGTTCTCTGTCCCGCACATGGGGGTTCTGACAGCTGGGGATTTCAACACCCTTAGATCTAGCCACTTCCATGTCTTGGGTGTCCCCATGCCAAAATGCCAAGAATTGGTGATTTCAGCATATCCGAGTATCATCCCAACATTCTAAGATCTTGTTGTTAACTTCAGATTACAAAGGGAGGACCATCTCATCTGTCCCTCCCCACCCCCCTTACCTCTCTGTCCTCACCTCCCACCCCTCTCCTCCTCAGTCACTCTTCTCCAGTCACATCTTCGCACCTCTCTGTTCCTCAGATGCCAATCTTGGTGCCTGGCTCAGGGCCTTTGCACTGGTTTCCTTCTGTACCTGGAAGTCTTCCCTGAACATCTGCATGGCTTCCTCACTTCCTTCAGATCTCTGATCAAACTTCCTCTTATCAGAGAAGCCTTCTTGACCACCGTATGAGAAACAGCACCCCTTCACTTTCTTCACTTTCTCTCCCCCTACCTTTCTTTACTTTGCTTCATATGTTCATCTGCACCCGACATCATATATTCACTTGTTTATTGTTTGTCTCTCCCAAAGAGTGTCAGCTCTAGGACGGTAGGGATTTTGTCTGTTTTCTTCACAGCTATATCCCCAGGACCTAGAACAGTGCCTGGCACATAGTAGGTGCTCAATAAATGGTTGTTGAACGGATGAATGAATTGAAACCTCCTAAGATTCCTACTTTGTTGGCCACCCAGCCCAGCTTAGAGTCTTGAAGACTCTAAGATTAAGATTCTTGGATTTGGACTTCTAAGACTCTGAGCTTCATCAGGCAGTGATGCTAGGTTTTAGAGTCTGTGTGCAGAATGTTCTAAAAGTCCCGTGATTCAAATATTCTAAGATTCCAGGACTGGCACACTTCTGTGATTCGGACAGTCTAAGCTTCTAAGAGTCTTCGATTCTTTCCCTCTCGCAGAAGAAGCTCCGTCTACAGCCTCCTCAACCCCTGATTCCACAGAAGGTAAGTGGAGGGGAGCATGTGAAGGGGTTCAGGGCTGGGCAGCTCAGGGGCCTGCTGAGGGAAACAAGGCTCTCCTTCACCCACTGCAGGAGGGAACGACGACTCTGATTTTCGGGAGCTGCACACAGCCCGGGAATTCTCAGAGGAGGACGAGGAGGAGACCACGTCGCAGGACTGGGGCACCCCCCGGGAGTTGACCTTCTCCTACATCGCCTTTGATGGCGTAGTGGGCTCCGGGGGCCGTAGGGATTCAACTGCCCGCCGCCCCCGCCCCCAGGGCCGCTCAGTCTCGGAACCACGAGACCAGCACCCTCAGCCCAGCCTGGGCGACAGCTTGGAGAGCATCCCCAGCCTGAGCCAATCCCCAGAGCCTGGACACCGGGGTGATTCTGACACCGCCCCTCCATCCGAGCGCCCCCTGGAAGACCTGAGGCTTCGGTTGGACAAGCTGGGCTGGGTGGCCCGGGGAGTGGGATCCGGGGAGGACTCTTCCACCAGCAGCTCCACCCCGCTGGAAGACGAAGAACCCGAAGAATCCAACAGATTGGAGGCAGGAGAAGCTGGGGAAGGTGAGATGTCCGAGGTGCTGGGACCGAAGCCAAGAGGGGTGGGTGGTTTCTCCTCGGGGCACCTCCAAGAAGAAAGCTCATGGCCTTCTCTCTCTACCGTGTCAGAACTGGACCTACGACTCCGACTTGCTCAGTCCTCACCGCCCGAGGTCTTGACTCCCCAGCTCAGTCCGGGCTCTGGCACACCCCAGGCCGGTACTCCGTCCCCATCCCGATCTCGAGATTCGAACTCTGGGCCCGAAGAGCCTTTGCTGGAAGAGGAAGAAAAGCAGCAGGGGCCACTGGAGCAAGAGCCAATAAGGGGACAGTGCTTCGATAGCACGGACCAATTAGAATTCACGGTGGAGCCACGCCTTCTAGGTAAGTAACGTGTGTGAGGATGCTGCGTTGGACCACACAAGGCAAAGGGTGAGAGGATTTTGAATTAAAGGGACCAACCTCGCAAAGGAACAGCAGATAGTGGAAAAGGGAAAAGGTATTGTTACTGGCTAACGTGATAAACTCCGCTCTTTTAAAAAAATTCCCCGGCCGGGCATGGTGGCTCACGCCTGTAATCCCAGCACTTTGGGAGGCCGAGGCGGGCGGATCACTTGAGGTGAGGAGTTCGAGACCAGCCTGGCCAACATGGTGAAACCCCGTCTATACTCGGGAGGCTGAGGCAGGATAATCGCTTGAACCTGGAAGGCAGAGGTTGCAGTGAGCCAAGATCGCGCCACTGCACTCCAGCCTGGTTGACAGAGCGAGACTCCTTCTCAAAAAATAAAAATAAAATAAAATAATCCTCCCTCTTCTGGAGTGCTCCTCCTAGTGGCTGATTTTGGACAGACCAAATTCCTGAAAAAATGCAGTTCTTTCCTTATTTAGATGTGGCCATATAATATTTACAAGTAAACTCTGTGCCTTTTAAAAACTCTTCTTTTTGGCCGGGCGCAGTGGCTCATGCCTGTAATCCTAACACTTTGGGAGACCGAGTTGGGAGGATCGTTTGAAGCCAGGAGTGCAACACCAGCCTGGGCAACATAGGGAGACTCGATCTCTATTTGAAAAAACAAACAAAAGCCCTCTTTTTCCTGACCACATCTATTGACCAGTTGTAAAATGGCCCAGCCTTACTTTAAAATATGCTCCACCTCCAGGAACAGCTATGGAATGGTTAAAGACATCATTGCTTTTGGCTGTTTACAAGACGGTTCCAATTTTGGAATTGTCCCCACCTCTATGGACAGCCATTGGCTGGGTCCAAAGGGGCCCCACCCCCCCTACTCCTGTTCTCTGGGTTCTACTGAAGTGGGCAAAATCCCCGAGAAGCAGCGGTGTCCCCAGCCTCTCACTCGGAGCCGATATGGGGAGTAAAGGTGGGCTTGCGGAACGGGCTGGACGGGGGCTGAGGTCGGCGGAAGGGGGTCCGGACTCGCCCTTATCTCCTGCATCTCTGGAGCACGTTTGTTACTGGTCTGCTTCCCCAACGTTGCAGGCTGAGGCTAGGGGGCCTAGGGGCAGTCTAGGGAGGACCTAGAGGGAGAATGGGGTCCCTTCTCCTTCGAGCCAGCACTTTGGGGCCCAGGAGCAGGGAGGACCCCCTCCCCCAGCCTCGTCCCAGGCAGCGCTGTCACTCAGGGGCCAGACGAGCCAGAACAGCTGCGGGGAGGCCCCCTCCCCCCAGCATGCCTAAACTTAGCCCCCGCCTCAGGCGACCTGGCCCCTCCCCCATCCACTGGCGCCGGCCACTAGGAGCCTGCCTGGGAGGGCCCTGCGATGGGGAGGGAGGGGCTGTCCTATTTCGAGGTAAATGAGAGATGCATTGGAAGGATACAGAAGTGAGGGGTGAGCCTCTAAGAGGGACAGGTCAGAGGGGTCAGTTGGAGGGAGAGTGGGAGGATAGAGAGGGTCTGGAAAGAAATAGAAAGGTACCGAGTTCCTGGTTTTCAGGACTCAAATGAAAGCAGACTACTAAAGTTTCTTTTCCTTTTTAAGCGACAGAGTCTGTTGCTCTTTCTGGAGTGCAGTGGTGGGATCATAGCTCATTGCAGCCTCGAACTCCTGGGGTCAAGTGATCCTCCCACCTCAGCCTCCCGAGTAGTTGGGACTACAGCCGCAGGCCACCACGCCCGGCTAATTTTCTTATTTTGTTTGTAGAGACAGGGTCTCACTATGTTGTCCAGGCCTCGGGTGATCCTCCTGCCTCAGCCTCCCAAGGTGTTGGGATTACAGGAGTGAGCCTAAAGTTTAGACAGATGAGATGAAGGTTGGGGTACAAAGGTCACTGCTCAGGGCTGAGGTTGGGTTTAGGAGATGTGTTTTAGGGTCTCAGAAAGGGGTCAGAAATTTGAGTTAGGCCCTGGAAAGGAGTATGGCGTTATTAATACATTTAGGACTTAGAAACATGTGTTGCTAAGGGCATCAAGGGGATATCACTTTACACCTGACAGATTGGCAAAAGTTAAAAAGAACTATGACCCACGGCAGGGCAGGATGCTGGGGAAAGATCTTTCTCTTGCTTCATGTGGAAATAAGAACTGTTATGGTCTTACTAGTAAGCAGTGTTTCAAAATTTAAGACATTAAAAATTACATATGACCGGGCACGGTGGCTCATGACTATAATACCAACATTTTGGGAGGCTGAGGTGGGAGGATCACTTGAAGCCAGGAATTCAACCTGGGCAATATAACGAGACCCTATCTCTACAAAATATTTAAAAATTAGCCAGGCTAGGCATGGCAGCTCATGCCTGTAATCCCAGCTACTTGGAAGGCTGAGGCACAATAATCTCTTGAACCCAGGAGGCAGAGGCTGCAGTGAGCTGAGATCATGCCCACTGTACTCCAGCCTGGGTGACAGAGGAAGACTTTGTCCAAAAAAAAAAAAAAAAAATTAGCAAGATATGGTGATGCCACCTATAGTCCCAGTTGCTAGGAGGCCGAGGTAGGAGGATTGCTTGACTCTGGGAGGTAGAGGCTGCAGTGAACCGTGATCATGCCACTGCACTCCAGCCAGGGTGACAGAGTAAGACCCTTTCTCCAAAGCTAAAAATAAAAAATAAAAATAAGGCCGGGCGCGGTGGCTCAAGCCTGTAATCCCAGCACTTTGGGAGGCCGAGACGGGCGGATCACGAGGTCAGGAGATCGAGGCCATCCCGGCTAACCCGGTGAAACCCCGTCTCTACTAAAAATTACAAAAAAAAAAACTAGCCGGGCGAGGTGGCCGGCGCCTGTAGTCCCAGCTACTAGGGAGGCTGAGGCAGGAGAATGGCCTAAACTCAGGAGGCGGAGCTTGCAGTGAGGTGAGATCCGGCCACTGCACTCCAGGCTGGGCGACACAGCGAGACTCTGTCTCAAAAAAAAATAAAAATAAAAATAAAAATAAAAAAATACGGCCGGGCGTGGTGGCTCACGCCTGTAATCCCAGCACTTTTGGAGGCCAAGGCGAGTGGATCACCTGAGGTCAGGAGATCAAGACCATCCTGGCTAACAGTGAAACCCCATCTCTAACTAAAAATAACAAAAAATTAGCCAGGCATGGTGGCACATGTCTGTAATCCCAGCTACTCGGGAGGCTGAGGCAGGAGAATGGCTTGAACCTAGGAGGTGGAGGTTGCAGTGAGCCGAGATAGCATGTACAATTGCACTCCAGCCTGGGCAATAAGAGTGAAACTCTGTCTCAAAAAAAAAAAGAAAAAAAAAAAGACAAGACCAGGCATGGTAGCTCATGTCTGTAATCCCAACACTTTGGGAGGCCAAGGTAGAAGGATTACTTGTAGTCAGGAGTTCGAGACCAGCCTGGCCAACATGGTGAAACCCCATCTCTACCAAAATATAAAAAAATAGCCAGGCGTGGTGGTGCCATCCTGTAATCTCAGCTACTCAGGAGGCTGAGGCAGGAGAATCGCTTGAACCCGGGAAGCGGAGGTTGCAGTGAGCCAAGACTGTGCCATTGCACTCTAGCCTGGGCAACAGAGCGAGACTCCATCTCAAATAAACAAACACATAACCAGTCCACCCAGCAATTCCACACTGGAAATCTATCTCAGAAATAGCCGCTCCAGGAGGTGAGAATATCTGTTGAAGGATGTTGCTTGCAAGCTCTGCTTGTGGTGAAGGGGTTAGGAAACAAATTGACCCAGCAATAGGTACATAGTTAAATAAAATGAATGACAGCATAGCCACAACACAGAATACTATGCAGCTCTTTAAAAGAATGAATTAAGGCCAGGCACGGTGGCACATGCCTATAATCCCAGCACTTTGGGAAGCTGAGGCAGGTGGATTGCTTGAGGCCAAGTGTTTAAGACCAACCTAGCAAACATAGCAAAACCCCATCTCTACTGAAAATACAAAAATTAGCCAAGCATGGTGGCATGTGCCTGTAGTCCCAGCCACTCAGGAGGCTGAGGTGGGAGGATAGCTTGAACCCAGGAGGCTGAGGTTATAGTGAACCAAGATTACACTACAGCACTCCAGTCTTGGCAACAGAGTGAGACTCTGTCAAAAAAACAAAAAAGAATGAATGAATTAAAAGCTAATTGGGGATGGTGGTTCACATCTCTAATCCCAGTGCTTTGGGAGGCCAAAGGTGGAGGATCACTAGAGCCCAGAAGTTCGAGGCTGCAGTGAATTATGATCACACCACTGCACTCCAGCCTGGGCAACACAGTGAGACCCTGTCTTTGGGAAAAAAACAGGAGAGGGAGCTATTTCAGTTGATTAGGAGGAAAAGTGGAGTGAAGTATGCATGATGCAGAAAAGTGTGTATGTAATTCCATTTGTCTTTTTTCTTTTCTTTCTTTCTTTTTTTTTTTTTTTTTTTTTTTTTTTTTTGAGACAGAGTCTTGCTCTGACTCCCAGGCTAGAGTGGAGTGTCGTGATCTCAATTCACTGTAACCTCCACCTCCCAGATTCAAGTGATTCTTGGGCCTCAGCCTCTCGAGTAGCTGGGATTACAGGCACCTGCGACCAAGCCCGGCTAATTTTTGTATTTTTAATAGAGATGGGGTTTCACCGTGTTGGCCAGGTTGGTTTTGAACACCTGACCTCAGGTGATCTGCCTGCCTTGGCCTCCCAAAGTGCTAGGATTACAGGTGTGAGCCACCATGCCCAGCATAATTCCGTTTTTCATAAGAAATGACCAAGAAGCATCAGTTTGTATTTCTGTGTCCACATATAATTATATGGGGAGGAGTAAAATTAATGGGACTTGCTAGATGGTTAACTTGGGTTTTCTAGAGGGAGAAGAAGGGAGATAAGCATGGAAGAAAAGAGGGCACTAAAAATTTGAGGCCTAGCATGGTGGCTCACTTCTGTAATCCCAGCACTTTGGGAGGCCAAGGTGGGTGGACCACGAGGTCAGGAGTTCGAGACCAGCCTGACCAACATGGTGAAACCCCGTCTCTACTAAAAATACAAAAATTAGCCGGGAATTGTGGCACATTCCTGTAATCCCAGCTACTCAGGAGGCTGAGGCAGGAGAATCACTTGATCCAGGGAGGCGGAGGTTGCAGTAAGTGGAGATTGTGCCACTGCACTCCAGCCTGGGCAACAGAAGAAAAAAAAAATTTTGCAAATCGGGCTGGGTGCTGTGCCTCACACCTATAATCCCAGCATTTTGGAAGGCTGATGCGAGAGGATAACTTGAGGCCAGGAGTTCGAGACCAGCCTAGACAACACAGCGAGACCCCCACCTCTAAAAACAGAAACAAGGCCAGGTGCAGTGACTCATGACTGTAACCCCAGAACTTAGGGAGGCCGAGGCAGGCGGATCACAAAGTCAGGAGATCGAGACCATCCTGGCTAACATGGTGAAACCCCATCTCTACTAAAAATACAAAAAAATTAGCGAGGCGTGGTGGCAGGCGCCTGTAGTCCCAGCGACTCAGGAGGCTGAGGCAGGAGAATGGCATGAACCCGGGAGGTGGAGCTTGCAGTGAGCCAAGATAGCACCACTGCACTCCAGCGTGGGTGACAGAGCAATACTCCGTCTCAAAAATAAATAAATAAAATAAAAACAGAAGCAAAAAAAAAAATTAGCTGAGTGGTGGTGCATGCCTGCAGTCCCAGCTACTGAGGAGGCTGAGGTGGGAGGATCACTTGAGCCCAGGAGGTCGAGACTGCAGGGAGCTATGATGGCACCACTGCCCTCCAGCCTGGGCGACAGAGTGAGACCCTGTCTCTCAAAAAAAACCAAAAAAACAAAAAAACACGGAAATCAGGTTATGCTCAAACAGGTGTGTCAAGGAGTCATTTTTCAGCTGTAGGACAGGGAGAGGGAGGTGAGGAGACCAGCCAGGTTAGGAACAAGCCCTGATACTCCCCACCCCTCCACAGTGGCGGACTTGCTGTACTGGAAGGACACGAGGACGTCAGGAGTGGTCTTCACAGGCCTCATGGTCTCCCTCCTCTGCCTCCTGCACTTTAGCATCGTGTCCGTGGCCGCGCACGTGGCTCTGTTGCTGCTCTGCGGCACCATCTCTCTCAGGGTTTACCGCAAAGTGCTGCAGGCCGTGCACCGGGGGGACGGAGCCAACCCTTTCCAGTGAGAACCCCTGGCCCCTGACCTGAGCCCCTGTCGTGACCCTAAAGCATGACCCATGACCTCAAATCAGGCACTTACTCCCACCCAGACCCCGACTCATCTTGATTGTTTTTCATCCCGATCCTCTCACCTACCCTCCAGTCCTAATCTCCAATCCTAACCTGGTATCCTTCATCCTCGATCCCTGACCCTGACCCTGACCCTGACCCCAGCCCTCTACACGTGGTTCCTTGGGGCTGCCCCTCAGTCCTAACTCTGGTCTTCTCCCGGCCGCCATTCCTCGCCCTTGTTTCAGCTGGCCTGCACCAGTCTGAGCTGGTCACCCATTGATCTGCCCCACATTCCTTTGTCCCCGCAGGGCCTACCTGGATGTGGACCTCACCCTGACTCGGGAGCAGACGGAACGTTTGTCCCAGCAGATCGCCTCCCGCGTGGTCTCGGCGGCCACGCAGCTGCGGCATTTCTTCCTGGTAGAAGACCTCGTGGATTCCCTCAAGGTGGCCTGGAGCTCTCAGCCCCTCCTGGGTTCCCCTCTCACCTCTGCACAGCTAGCGGGTGGGAGGGTGACTGTTGGGTAAACTCACAGGTGGGAGGGAACTCCGGGTGGGCTCTGCTGACCCTGACCTTCACCCCCAGCTGGCCCTCCTCTTCTACATCTTGACCTTCGTGGGTGCCATCTTCAATGGTTTGACGCTTCTCATTCTGGGTGAGCTGGGAAGGCTGTGAGGGGCAAGGGGAACTTGGAGTCTGGTGGGGGACAGGGCTCCAGATGGAACTGTTCATCTCTTGGGAACACCCTGACGCCCCCCGTCTCTGTACCCACAGGAGTGATCGGTCTATTCACCATCCCCCTGCTGTACCGGCAGCACCAGGTGAGTGTGACACCCTCAGCTGTCAGCACCCCAGCTGAACATGGGGGGACACAGGTGTCCTGGCTGTGGCACCTTCTAGATATAGCCAGAGTCTAACTAACATGTCTTATCAGCATCAGCCAGGGACAGGCTTTTGGTTGGTTGGTTGGTTGGTTTTTGTTTTGTTTTGGATTTTTTTGAGACAGAGTCCTGCTCTGCTGCCCAGGCTGGAGTGCAGTGGTGTGATCTTGGCTCACTGCAACCTCCGCTTCCTGAGCTCAAGTGAGTCTCCTGCCTCAACCTCTGAGTAGCTGGGATTACAGGCATACGGCCACCATGCCTGGCTAATTTTTGTATAAGCAGAGACAGAGTTTTGCCATGTTAGCCTGGCTGGTCTCAAACTCCTGACCTCAAGTGATCTGCCCGCCTCGGCCTCCCAAAGTGCTGGGATTACAGGCGTGAGCCACCGTGCCCAGACTTCACTGCTTTTTTTTTTTTTTTTTTTTTGAGATGGAGTCTCACTCTGTTGCCCAGGCTGGAGTACAATGGTGTGTGATCTTGGTTCACTGCAGCCTCTGTCTCCCAGGTTCAAGCGATTCTCCTACCTCAGCTTCCTGACTATCTGGGATTACAGGTGCCTGCCACCATGCCTGGCTACTTGTATTTTTAGTAGAGACGGGGTTTCACCATGCTGGCCAGGCTGGTCTCGAACTCCCAACCTCAGGTGATCCACCCGCCTTGGTCTCTCAAAGTGCTGGGATTAAGCCTTCACTCTTGATTTTAACTGACATGTCAGTTAAATGCCACTGCATTCCAGCCTGGGTGACAGAGCAAGAGTCTGTTTCAAAAAAAAAAATAGCCGGGTGCGGTGGCTCACGCCTGTAATCCCAACACTTTGGGAGGCTGAGGCGGGCGTATCACGAGGTCAGGAGATCGAGACCGTCCTGGCTAACACAGTGAAACCCCATTTCTACTAAAAATACAAAAAATTAAGCCGGGCGTGGTGGCGGGCACCTGTAGTTCCAGCTACTCAGGAGGCTGAGGCAGGAGAATGGTGTGAACCCGGGAGGCGGAGCTTGCAGTGAGCTGAGATAGGGCCACTGCACTCCAGCCTGGGCGACAGAGGAAGTCTCCATCTCAAAAACAAAAAGCAAAAAACAAAAAACTCAAAAAATAAATAAATAAAATCAAAATAAAAGAGTGGGATGGCTGTTGCCCAGAAGACTGACATTAACAGGACCACTGACATCCATCCTATCCAGAGAAAGGAGGATAGACTGACAGTCCCTTCTCCAGCACAGCTGGGAGCCACATGATAATATGCCCTGCCAGTTAGTCCTAACTCTGTCCTTCACAGGCTGGAATCACCAAGACTCACAATTAAACTGTATTTAAATCAGGCCAGCCACAGTGGCTTACAACTGTAATCTCGGCACTTTGGGAGGTTGAGACAGGAGAATTGCTTGAGGCCAAGAGTTCAAGACCAGCCTCGACAACATAGTAAGACCCCCATCTCTACAAAAAGGTTAAAAATTAGCCAGGCAGGCCGGGCGCGGTGGCTCACGCCTGTAATCCCAGCACTTTGGGAGGCCGAGGCGGGCGGATCACAAGGTCAGGAGATCGAGACCACGGTGAAACCCCGTCTCTACTAAAAATACAAAAAATTAGCCGGGCGCGGTTGTGGGCGCCTGTAGTCCCAGCTACTCGGGAGGCTGAGGCAGGAGAATGGCGTGAACCCGGGAGGCGGAGCTTGCAGTGAGCGGAGATCGCGCCACTGCACTCCAGCCTGGGCGACAGAGCGAGACTCCATCTCAAAAAAAAAAAAAAAAAAAAAAAAAAAAAAAAAAAAAAAAAAAATTAGCCAGGCATGGTGGCACACACCTATAGTCCCAGCTACTCTGAAAGTTGAGGCAAGAGGATGGGTTGAACCCTAGGAGGTCAAGGCAGCAGTGAGCTGTGATCATGCCACTGCACTCCAGCCTGGGCAATAGAGCAAGACCCTATCTTAAAAAAAAAAAAAAAAAAACAGGCCGGGCGCGGTGGCTCAAGCCTGTAATCCCAGCACTTTGGGAGGCCGAGACGGGCGGATCACGAGGTCAGGAGATCGAGACCATCCTGGCTAATATGGTGAAACCCCGTCTCTACTAAAAATACAAAAAACTAGCCGGGCGAGGTGGTGGGCGCCTGTAGTCCCAGCTACTCGGGAGGCTGAGGCAGGAGAATGGCGTAAACCCGGGAGGCGGAGCTTGCAGTGAGCTGAGATCCCGCCACTGCACTCCAGCCTGGGCGACAAAGCGAGACTCCGTCTCAAAAAAAAAAAAAAAAAAAAAACAGTCTGGGCATGGTGGCTCATGCTTGTGATCCCAGCTTTGGGAGGCTGAGGCAGGTGGATCACTTGAGGTCAGGAGTTTGAGACCATTCTGGCCAACATGGTGAAACCCTGTCTCTATTAAAAATCCAAAAATTAGCAAGGTGTGGTGGTGTGCACCTGTAATCCCAGCTACTTGGGAGGCTGAGGCAGGAGAATCGCTTGAACCCAGGAGGCAGAGATTGCAGTGAGCCGAGACTGTGCCATTGCCCTCCTGCCTGGGTGATAGAGCGAGATTCCATCTCAGAAAAAAAAAAAAGAAAAGAAAAGAAAAAGAAAAAAGAAAAAAAAATCCAAAAATTAGCGGGGCATGTTGGTGCACACCTGTAATCCCAGCTATTCGGGAGGCTGAGGCAGGAGAATCGCTTGAACCCAGGAGGCGGAGGTTGCAGTGAACCAAGATCATGCCACTGAACTGGGTGACAGAGCGAGACCCTGTCTAAAATAAAATAAAATAAAATAAGATAAGATAAGATAAAATAAAATAAAAAAATAGTAAAATTTTTTTTTAAAAAACACTAGTATATAAATCAATCCACTCAAGGACTCGGTGACCAATACCAGTGCCATCTGTTCTCACCCTACCCCACAACACACACATATGCAAACTCACTCAAAGGTTAATCATAGTACCCAGGACACGGCCTCACTGCCAGATACTTGTGCGTTCCACCTGACATCACTCTCCATACAGAGTATGGCCCAACTGACTGACCCTACAACTGGCATCTCTGGCATCTGATGTATTCTATGAAGTTTAGAGCCGGGGGTGGTGTCGTGGGCCACTCCTCACAACTCCTGATTTGGAAGTTGGGGAGGAAGCAGCCTCCTATGTGACTAAAGAGAAGAAACCCCTCCAATCCCTTTTTTCACCTTTTTTGGTCTCCCCAGGCTCAGATCGACCAGTATGTGGGGTTGGTGACCAATCAGTTGAGCCACATCAAAGCTAAGTAAGAGCATGGGGCAGAGGTCGACGGGAGGGGGAAGTGGGGGAGCTTGGGAACCTTTCCTTTCTACTCTCCTTGTCCGAAAACCTCCTGGTAATGTCCCCTTGAAAAGAATGAGGAGGCAATTCCAATGCAGGCCACTAGGTGGAGGGCAGGAGCTGGCTTCGGGCTCTTGGTCAGTTTCCCACCCAGCTTTCCCCGTAGTCCCCAGATGCCACCCCCCCGTCTTTTGCCCCACCTCGTGATCCCACTTGTTTCTCCTTCAGGATCCGAGCTAAAATCCCAGGGACCGGAGCCCTGGCCTCTGCAGCAGCCGCAGTCTCCGGATCCAAAGCCAAAGCCGAATGAGAACGGTGTCTCTGCCCGTAGGACGCCTGCCCCCACCCCCAGCAGCCCTCTGCCCTCCTCCATCTCCCGTCCGTTCCCACCCACTCCCCTCCTCGGCCTGAGTCTTTTCCCGGTGGGTGTCAGGATCACTCCCACTAGGGACTCTGCGCTAATTACCGGAGCGGCCAGGACTACATTTCCCAAGAGGCTCTGCTCCAGGAGTCCAGGAAAGACGAGGCACCTTGGCCGCGGGGCCTGCTGGGACTTGTAGTTGCCTAGACAGGGCACCACCCTGCACTTCCGGACCCGCCGCTGGAGGCGCTGTGAGGCGTAGGTGTCTCCTGGACGCTACTAGCCCCTACGCCGGGGCTTTGCATGGGGCCCAGGGGAGGCCTGAGCTTGGATTTACACTGTAATAAAGACTCCTGTGGAAAACTCAAGGCCTCCTGTGCTTCCAGAACCCTCCAGTGTTCACCTTTCTGCACTGAAAAGCACTTGACACTCCAGGAGAACCTTCCCCATCTCTGGGGAAGAAGCTCCCTCTGCCATCTGTGGGGGTTATGAAATGATTGAGGGGAGGCTGGGCACAGTGGCTCACGCCTGTAATCCCAGCACTTTGGGAGGCCGAGGAGGGCGGATCACTTGAGGTCAGAAGTTCAAGAGCAGCCTGGCCAACATGGTGAAACCCCATCTCTACTAAAAATACAGGGTGTGGTGGCACATACCTGTAACTCCAGCTACACGGGAGGCTGAGGCAGGAGAATCGCCTGAACCCAGGAGGCAGAGGTTGCAGTGAGCCAGGATCATGCCACTGCACTCCAGCCTGGGCAACAGGGCAAGACTCCATTAAAATAAAATAAAAAAATCTCAACTGGGAAAGGAGGAAGCAAAGGGACCCATGGGGAGACTGGAAGGAGACTGAGGTCTAAAGATCCACAGACCTGGGTTTGAATCCTGGCTCCACTACCCCTTGGTTGTGTGACCTTCAGCATATGACTTCACCTCTCAAAGCCTCAGTTTCCTCAGATGTAAAACTCATTAGGCCGGGCACGATGGCTCACATCTGCAGTCCCAGCACTTTGGAAGGCCGAGGAGGGAGGATCACTTAAGGCCAGGAGTTCGAGACAAGTTTGGGCAACATAGCAAGACCTCATCTCTACAAAAAAATTAAATAAGAAAAAAAGAGGCCAGGCGCAGTGGCTCACACCTGTAATCCCAGCACTTTGGGAGGCCAAGGAGGGGGGATCACCTGAGGTCAGGAGTTCAAGACAAGCCTGGCCAACATGGTGAAACCCCATCTCTGCTAAAAACACAAAAATCAGCTGGGTTTGGTGGTGGGCGCCTGTAATCCTAGCTACTCGGAAGGCTGAGGCAGGAGAGTCGCGTGAACTCGGGAGGTGGAGGTTCTAGTGAGCTGAGATTGTGCCACTGCACTCCAGACAGGGCGACAGAGCAAGACTCCATTTCAAAAGGAAAAAAAAGAAAAAGAAAAAGAAGAAAACTGTCAACCATGACTATACCTACATGTAAAGCCCTTGGCATGGGGCCTGGCGTATAATAATAAATGCACAGTAAACAGTTATACTATTGTTTCCCAAACCTCAGTCATTCCCCATATGACCTTCATCATCTTTCTACTACTTATTCTGCTATTTATCTAATATTTTTCTTGAAAATTGTTTTAGGCCGGGCGCAGTGGCTCAAGCCTGTAATCCCAGCACTTTGGGAGGCCGAGACGGGTGGATCACGAGGTCAGGAGATCGAGACCATCCTGGCTAACACGGTGAAACCCCGTCTCTACTAAAAAAAAAAAAATACAAAAAACTAGCCGGGCGAGGTGGCGGACGCCTGTAGTCCCAGCTACTCGGGAGGCTGAGGCAGGAGAATGGCATGGACCCGGGAGGTGGAGCTTGCAGTGAGCTGAGATCCGGCCACTGCACTCCAGCCTGGGCGACAGAGTGAGACTCTGTCTCAAAAAAAAAAAAAAAAAAAAAAGAGGCCGGGCGCGGTGGCTCAAGCCTGTAATCCCAGCACTTTGGGAGGCCGAGACGGGTGGATCACGAGGTCAGGAGATCGAGACCATCCTGGTGAACACAGTGAAACCCCGTCTCTACTAAAACTACAAAAAACTAGCTGGGCGAGGTGGCGGGCGCCTGTAGTCCCAGCTACTCGGGAGGCTGAGGCAGGAGAATGGCGTGAACCCGGGAGGCGGAGCTTGCAGTGAGCTGAGATCAGGCCACTGCACTCCAGCCTGGGCGACAGAGCGAGACTCCGTCTCAAAAAAAAAAAAAAGAAAAAGAAAAAAGAAAATTGTTTTAATATTTAATAATATAATAATAAATGTATTTCAAGAAGAAAACTTACTTTGCCACCAGAAACCAGTATTGCTTGACAGAAATAGAAGATAATAGTAAAAATAAACACAAAAATATTGACATTTAAAATGTTTGTGCAGCCAGGCGCAGTGGCTCATGCCTGTAATGTCAGCACTTTGGGAGGCCAAGGCAGGCGGATCACCTG
The DNA here is from genome assembly GCF_037993035.2 of Macaca fascicularis. Classification (NCBI taxonomy): domain Eukaryota; kingdom Metazoa; phylum Chordata; class Mammalia; order Primates; family Cercopithecidae; genus Macaca; species Macaca fascicularis. Next base: position 53,540,947 of record NC_088393.1, on the reverse strand, counting down.
AGGTCGGGAGTTTGAGACCAGCCTGACCAACATGGAGAAACCACGTCTCTACTAAAAATACAAAATTAGCCGGGCGTGGTGGCACACGCCTGTAATCCCAGCTGCTCGGGAGGCTGAGGCAGGAGAATCGCTTGAACCTGGTAGGCAGAAGTTGCGGTGAGCCAAGGTCACGCCACTGCACTCTAGCCTGGGCAACAAGAGTGAAACTCCATCTCAAAAAAAAAAAAAGAAAAACTCACTTGTTTGTCATGACACATGTCACATATTAGGAGATAGATAATAGTGTTCCAAGGAGTCCTTACAGCCTCAGAAATTGTATACAGAAGTGCCTAGCAGTAACTATCTAATTAAAACAAAGAGGGTTCAGGGGACATATCTTGAATCAGGATTTGCCAAGCAGAGGCAATCCTTTTTTTTTTTTTTTGGAGACAGAGTCTCAGTCTGTTGCCCAGGCTTGTCTCGAACTCCTGAGCTCAAGCTATCCACTCTTCTCAGCCTCCCAAAGTGCTGCGATTACAGATGTGAACCATGGCGCCTGTCCAAAACTTTCTAAAGATGCTCTTAGTTAATACTTCCCATAAGACAAAATGCTTATTTATCTATCACAAAGAGTGGTGGAAGAGGGTCTGATTGAGAATTTGGGTCCAGTTATGACTAAAGCCTCGAAGCTCAAAACAGATCGAAGATTCAAACAGCCTTTACTGGCCAGGTACTGTGGCTCACGCCTGTTATCTCAGCACTTTGGGAGGCTGAGGCAGGTGGATCACCTGAGGTCAGGAGTTCAAGATCAGCCTGGTGAATATGGTGAAACCCCATCTCTCCTAAAAAAAACAAAAAACAAAAATTAGCCAGGTGTGGGGGCAAGTGCCTGTAATCCCTGCCAAAAAAAAAAAGAGAAAGAAACTATATATATATATATATATATATAGTCTCATTCTGTCGACCAGGCTGGAGTGCAGTGGCACAATCTTGGCTCACTGCAACCTCAGCCTCCTGGGTTCAAGCGATTCTCCTGCCTTAGCCTCCTGAATAGCTGGGATCACAGGCGTGAGCCACCATGCCTGGCTAATTTTTGTATTTTTAGTAGAGATGGGGATTTACCATGTTTGCCAGCTGGTCTGGAACTTCTAATCTCCTGTGATTCACCCATCTCAGCCTCCCAAAGTCCTGTGATTACAGGTGTGAGCCACCGCACCTGGCAGAAACAGCCTTTACTGAGCTCCTCCCAGTTGCCTCATCCAGTGTCAGACTTTTATATCATGATTTCTCTGGTGAGATCCGTTGTACTAGTCTGGTTACACAAATGAGAAAACAGGCTCAAAGAAGGATAGTGAGGCCAGGTGCTGTGGCTCAAGCATGAAATTCCAGCACTTTCGTAGCCCAAGGCAGAAGCATGGCTTGAGGCCAGAAGCAGGAGTTCGAGGCCAGTCTGGGTAACAAAGTGAGGCACCTGTTTCTACAAAAAAAAAAAAAAAAAATTAAAATTAGCTGGACGTGGTGGCATATGCCTGTCATCCCAGGGAGGCTGAGGCAAGAGGATCACTTGAGCTCGGGAGGTCGAGGCTGCAGTGAGCTGTTTTCACGCCACTGCATTCCAGCCTGGGTGACAAAGTAAGATCCTGTCTGGAAGAAGAAGGAAAAAAAGACAGTGATAATATTCTTTTATTCATTCCACAAACATTTACTGAACATCTGCTATGTTCTCAAGCACTTTTCAGGCACTAGAGATACAGCAATGATCAAAAATAAAATGCAAAGTCTGATGGCGCTGATATTCTACAGAAGCAGACAGACAATAAGCAAATAGACACAGAAAATGGCAGGTGGTGATCAGAGTGATGGGGAAATGTCTATCAGGGTAAGGGGATAGAGTGACAGAGCTCGCTGTTTTTTTATTTTTATTTTATTTATTTATTTATTTATTTATTTATTTATTTATTATTATTTGGAGACGGAGTTTTGCTCTTTTCACCAAGGCTGGAGTAGGATATGCTGGAGTACAATGGCACCATCTCAGCTCACTGCAACCTCCGCCTCCAGAGTTCAAGCGATTCTCCTGCCTCAAACTCCCGAGTAGCTGGGATTACAGGCATGAGTCACTATACCTCGCTAATTTTTGTATCATTAGTGGAGACAGGGTTTTCACCATGTTGGCCAGGCTGCTCTCGAACTCCTGATTTCAGGTGATCCACCCACCTCGGCATCCCAAAGTGCTGGGACTACAGGCGTGAGCCACTGAGCCCATCCACTCGCTATTTTAAACTGGGTGGTCAGGGAAGGCCTCACTGAGTGCTGGTCACTCAGTGAGTTTTTGGTATTTGATATTTGATCAGATAACAGAGTGAAGGGAGGCGATGAGCCACGGAAACATGTGAGGAGGAGATCCAGGCTAGGGGATCAGCAAGCACAAAGTCCCTGCGGAGGTAGCATGATCCATGTGTGCAGCAAGACCTCTGTATGGCCAAAGCCAATAATATAAGGGAAGAGCAGTATGTGAGACAGGATAAGAGGGGCCAAAGGGGTTGGATTACACAGGGATTTGTAAAGCAGGGTGAGAACTTTGACTTTTACTCTGAAATGGAAGTCATGGGAGAGTTCAATGCCGGAGAATGGTATTGTCAAAGAATCACTGACTCAGAATATTGAATAATTTTTCGTGATGAGTACACTAAAAGTCCAGATTTCACCACGACGCAATCAACATATGCATGTAGGAATCGGCACCTGTACCTCCTAAATACGTAAAAATTTAAGAAAAAAGAATCACCTTTTTTGTAATAAAAATTGTAACACAAGTTCGATTTCCCTAAGTGGATGGGCCGTTTTAACCGGGATATGGTACTATCCGTTTCTCAGTCTGTCTCAGTTTCCCCAACCATAAAACGCAAGTGCAAAATTGGTTATGTCTAGTGTTTAAACTCAATCGGGACAGGATGTCTGTAGTCACCAGCACCGAGACAGTCCCTGGGACTCAGTACACGCTCAATAAACGTTTGAATGAACGCGGAGCTCCATCGGCCTACGCAATTCCATAAAAGAACAGCAGGTGTCGCACCAGCCCGGTAGCCGCCTGCTCAGAGCCTTTGGGGCCAGGGTGAATCAGACTCTAACAGGAACCCACTCACCACTCCTCCGCAGAAGGAGAATTCGGAATTTTCCGAGAAGGCGCTTCTGAATGCCGAATCCTGAATCTCTCCTCTTAAAAAGCTGACTTTTCATTTTGGTAAAAGGGGGTCCTGGGCCCTTTAACAGCTTGCCAGGTGCTCAGGCGCTGCTTCCCAGAATGCGTGGCGCTATGTAAATGAGACGGTTTTGTGAGCGAGGATGATTCATACTATACGAAGTGAAGGCAACATTTTACAAGGACATCGTTCGTGATAAGTGAGTGGAGAGAATGTATAGCCCTTGAAGTCGACCATCTCACAGCTGCCCAAAGGACGCGACCATAACTCTAAAAGGTAAGCCTTTGCGATCCTTATATAGCTGCGCGGGAGCGTTGTTATCTCGCCCGGATGATCCTCAGTGGTCTGGGGTGCAGGCTTCAAACCTGTAGCTGTCTAGCGACAGAGTGGTTCAATTCCACCTTTCGGGCGACAGCCACGAACAGAGCGCGTTAACTTTTCTTTATCGAACCGGACCTTATTTTGCTGGCGCCCGGGAGGCGCTCCTCCAGCCTGCACCTGGAGAGGTCGCTGCGGCCCTCCGCATTGCAAACTATTTTCTCTGCCACTCCGATCTCTGACTGTCGTTACTTATTTCCCCCTCCAGTGTGTCAAAAACCACTCCAAAAGATGGAGAAAAACTCATCTACACAGTTCTGGGATATTGGCAGTTTGGAAATTATCCTAGATCTCTCCCCTTCCATTGCTTACTCATTCAGTGGTTTGCTCACTCATGTATTTAATCACGCATGCACTGATTAATCAGTCAAATATTTGCTCATTTGCTCTTCTGTCATTCACTCATCAAACAAGCATTTGCTCAGGACGCAGCGGTGGTGACAGCCCTGGCCTTGGTCTCCTGATGCACTCAGCCCAGTGGGGGAGACAAACATTAAGCCATCATGTAATTACACATTTAATTAACAACTGCAAAGGGGATAACGGCTGCAAAGGAAACAGAACAGTGAGGCCCTCTCATAAGGAGAGCTGAGCTGGTAGGGTGTCTCGGGAACATTAGGGCAGACACTTGAAGGATGAGAAGGGGGAGTATTATGGGATATCGAGGGATCAGGGTGACCCCAATAAAGATGATGAGGGTAATGATAATTGCACCGTCACTCTGCAGTTGGCGCCGGCATGCACAAGCCTTGCAACTCCTCATAACGGCCCCCATTCTACAGATGAGGAAATGGAGGCTCAAGGAGATGAAGTCTCTTGTTCAAGGCAACCCAGCCTTTTTCCTTTCTTTCTTTTTGTTTAAATTTTACTTTAAAAACTGCTCCTTGTAGAGCAGGGTTAACTTATAGGCAGTGTCTTTTTTTTTTTTTTTTTTTTTTTTTTTTTTTGAGACAGGGTCTTGCTCTGTCACCCAAAGTGGAGTGCAGCGATATGATCATAGCTCACTGCAGCCTCAAACTCCCAAGCTCAAGCAATCCTCCCACCTCAGCCTCCTGAATGGCTGAGACCACAGGTGCGTGCCACCACTCCCAGCCTCACTCAGATCACTTGGCCCATGCTATTTATTACTGCCCTGTATTTTCCTTCCCAAGCCGGCTGCTCACCAAGCCCCAGCTGTCCTGCCTCCCGAATGTCTCCTGAATCCTTCCCCTCCTCTCTGTCCCATGTCCCCAACCCTGTTCTGGGCTCCTCCTCACCCCACCCTGCAGGGTCCCTACCCCACTTCCCTCCCTGGTCTCCTGCTCAGTCTCACTCCTGTCCCTTCCAGTCACTCTCAGTCTGGAGCCAGAGGGGCCTTTCCTAAATCACAAACCTGCCCCTGCCCCTCTCGTGTTCAAAACCTGTAATAGCTTCCCAGTGCCCTGAAGAAAAGATCTAAACTCCTTAGCCTGGGAACGTCCTTATAATACCTGCAGAAACTGGTCTGCACTAACCCCTCTCTCCACACCTGTGGCTCCAGTCCCCATGAATCTCTAAGCTTTCTCTTTTTGTTTTTTGTTTTTGTTTTTTGAGACGGAGTCTTGCTCTGTTGCCCAGGCTGGAGTGCAGTGGTGCAATCTCAGCTCACTGCAACGTCCGCCTTCCAGGTTCAAGCAATTCTCCTGCCTCAGCCTCCTGAGTAGCTGGGATCACAGGTGCCCACCACCATGCCTGGCTAATTTTTTGCTTTTTTTTTTTTTTTTCAGTAGAGACAGGGTTTCGCCACGTTAGCCAGGCTGGTCTTGAACTCCTGGCCTCAGGTGATCCACGCTCCTCAGCCTCCCAAAGTGAAGGGATTACGGGTGTGAGCCATCGCACCCGACCCTCTAAGCATTCTCAGTGTATCAAGCCTTCTCCCCACCAACAGATCTTTGGCTGTGCTATTTTCTTGGCCTCGGTCTTTTTCTAGTTCTTTCTATACTCTATCCTCATCTAGGGCTCAGCTCAGCTGTCCCCTCCTCCAAGAAGTTTTTGCCGACTCCCAGTCCAAGCTAGGTGTCCCTGCTCTGCTTCCCTAGCCCCATGGGCTCCCCCAACCCCATCCACTTTAGGTTGTCCCTGACTGGGAACGGGTGTGTGTCCCCTAATGGACTGTGATCTCCAGAAAGGCAGGACCCGAGGCTCAGTTCCTGTAGTGCCCCAAACTCCCAGCACAGTTGGGTAGGTGCTTAGCACATTTTTTTCGAATGAATTAATAAATGGATTCCACCATGACAACTTCCCTTGTTTGTTCATTTACCAAAGCGTCTAAGCGACCGCTGGACCCTCACCTCAATTCCCATAGGACTTGTTATGCAAATAAGAGAGGGCTTGGATTTTGCAATGGGGATGGCTCCACTCTATCCGTAAACAAAAAAAAGGGTCATATATTTGCTTCGGTCAGTCTTGGGTTGGCCCCAGTCATGGTCATATGGAAAACAAAAGGAAACACATCTCCAGTGTAAAATAATTGTTCTTTTGTAGTTGTGGTTTGTAGAAAATCCAAGATGACTCCTCATTCCTAGCCTGAGTAGTCTTTAGCAGTTTGCTGTGTAAGTCTCTCAAGATCGTCTTTTTTTTTTTTTTTTTCCTCAACATAGTGATATGGGTCGGGGGTCGGGAGGGGGGGGTCTCACCATGTTGCCCCATGCTGGTCTCGAACTCCTGGCCTCCTACGTCGGCCTCCAAAAGAGCTGGGATTACAAGGGCAAGCCACTGTGTGCAGCCCATTAGGCTTCTTCTGTGTATAGTTTATCTCCTTAGTGGCTGTCTTTAACCCATAGAGCATACAAGCTCCATCACTAAGAGACCTCTGTGACCCCATACCTGCAGGCTCAACTTCTGACCCCTTACTTTTTTTTTTTTTTTTTTCTTCTTTTGGCAGAGTTTTACTCTGCCACCCAGGCTGGAGTGCAGTGGTGGATCTTGGCTCACTGCAACCTCCATCTCCTAGGTTAAAGTGATTCTCCTGCCTCAACCTCCCAAGTAGCTGGGATTACAGGTGTGTGCCACCACACCAGGCTAATTTTTGTATTTTTTGTAGAGACTGGATTTCACCATCTTGGCCAGGCTGGTCTCAGACTCCTGACCTCAAGTGAGTCGCCCATCTTGGCCTCCCAAAATGCTGGGATTACAGGCGTGAGCCACCGCGACGGGCTGTGGCCCCTTACTCTTTCTAGTAGGAGGCACTGCCTGTGCGTGCAGGAAGTTCTCGTGACTGTCTTCCTTTTATCCTGCTGTAGACCCATTGACTAGAAGGAGTTCCTGCAAGGGTGTGTGTGTCTGTGTGTGTGTGTATGTGTGTATGATCTCTGTGTGTGTGTGTAGTCCTTCGACAATCTAACTTCACCCTCTCTTACTAAAAGGAAGCCAGCAAATGGATGTCAGGAGGAAATAAACACTGCAACCCGGCGAATGCGTTTTTAAGAGCTTTTTATTGGCAACAGTGCAGAACCAGGGGAGAGGGGACGGCCCATCGCCAATCTGCCCCAGCCCCCCGGGGTCAGGTGCAAAATACAAAAAGAGAACCACAAATACAGCATGGGGTCGGGGGGTCGGGGATTCATTGAATTGTGGTTGGCAGGGGGAAGCCCTGCTCACACTCTCACACTTGCACTCAGAATTGTCAAAGATACAGATTGTAAAAATCTACGATCCCTCAGGCTTACTCACAAAAAATAAAATCTCATGTCCCCAACGAACCCAGAGTCAGACGACAGCTGGAGCATGGGACAGTCAGAGAGGAGATAAGTGAAAACGGTCAGATGGACACAGGCGGGGGAGAAAAGACAGAGGGAGAGAGACCATCAGGAACAATCAGAGGGGCCGAGACGATCAGAAAAGGGTCAGCCTGAGACAGGCTGAGCCAGAGTTTCTAGAAGCAGTTTCCAATTCAACGGCTCGCTTTGAGGGCCAATGTGACCTAGGCTGAGGTTGCAGAAGCGCTCACACACCCACGCGCACGCACACACACACATCCATATATAATATATTTATTTATACATAATAGATATAACTGCCTTTCAGAAACCAGGAAAGGGATAAATAGCTACGGAATGGGTCTGGGATCAGGACGGGAGACGCGCGACAAGCGGCACGTGGAATGTTTTTCATGCAGCACGGATGGAGGGCGGCGTGGTCCACCCCCGATATTAAAAAATATAAATTTGCTTCGTAAAGAAATCCTCATGAGATGAAGCGCAGGGAACGGCAGGGTGGGAGAGCCAAAACCAGCGACGGGGCTGGGGGGACTTGGGCATGGAATCATGAGATTCCAGCCCCTTGAGTCTGGCGGTCCAAAAATATTGGGGGTTTGGGGGTACCAAAGCCTCAGCTCTGAAATCTTCTCCGGAAAAATGTCACACCCCCTCACTCCCTTCCTAGAGAGGATGTCGGGGGCCAAGGTGTGGGAGAAGTTGGCGTCCTAGGCTGGGGATGGGTCGGGGAGGCCTTAAAGAAAAAGGCCAGGGCTGAGGGTCCTGAGGAGAGAGAGAGAGGCCACGTGGATGGAGGACTGTCACCCCCTTCTCGGCTCTGTCACCCCCTTGAGTCTAACTCACTGTTGAGGGGAGGAAGAAGGGGGATGGACGGAAGGGAGACCGAGGGAAGGCTTTCGGGAGTGGGGGCATTATCCCTCTAGAGGGGTGCTGCCCCACCCAGCTGCACCCCACAATCTGGCCAACTCATTTCACAGTATAAATCACTCCAGCAGGACGGCATCACAGCACCCCCTGCTGCCTGAAAGCAGAGCGGCCCAACGAGGAAGGCCAGGAGGGCTGGCTGGCAAGGGGCAGGGTCTTGGGATAACACTGTCATGAGAAACAGGGCTGGGGGCTGATTTCGGGATGGGGAGCCTTAGGAGGCCAGAAATGCCAATCAGAGCCAGTTTTTCTGGGAGGGAGTGGCTAGACAGTGAAGGAAGGGTGTTCACATTTCAAAAGAAGTCTGGTCGGGGGATGAGATTATTCTAGGGGGGCATCGAATTCCCTTTAAGGGGGGGCTCACTTCCGCCCATAGTAAAGAGGATCTAACCCCATGGAAATGTGGGATCAATAAGCTAAAGTCAGGAGTGCAGGGGAAACCAACCTAGGCACCCCCCAAAAAAAGGGTGGGTGTGGGAGACATTGGGTGGGGGGTGGCATTTTTCCTTGTTGAGCCTCTCTGGAGAGGACTCCAGCCCACCCCACAGTCTACCTCCCACCCCCATCCCTTCATCCTCACACAGGACTGCCCGAAGGTGGGCGTCACCCCACCCCCCCTCCCCACCCATCCCCAGAGCTTGGGTTGACGTCAGGGAGCCAACAGACAGCTGGGGGTGTCCATCCCCTTCCCACCCCCTGTCCCCAAAGTCACCAGCTCTCTGGCCTCGCCGGGGCACAGAAACAAGAGGCAGGACAAAACACAAGGAATCCTCCTGTCCGATGGCAGTGGCGCAGTGGCCGCAGAGGGTCAGACGGAGGAGCCAGGGAGGCCACACGCCCACTTTGTCTCTTCCCCTCTCTCTCCTCCTCCTCCTCTTCCAAGTCTCTCTCCCTCGTGTGTTTGTTTGTTTTGTGTGTCTAAAGAGTTCACAGAGCAAGGAGGGAGGGCGAGTTCAGGGGATCGGAAGGCTGGTCACTGCCGCTGGTGCGTTGGGCGCCGGCGAACGCGGAGACCTCCGGGCAGGTGAGGACAAACGAAGAAGTGTACGAAGGGTTAACAACGGGGAAGGGGTCGCCGAGGACTTGAACTTCACTGTGTGTAAAGAGAGAAGCCGTCAGGTTGGGGGGTGCGTCTTGGCTGGTCTGGAAGGGCAGGGGCGGTGGTGGCGGGGGCGGCAGCAGCCAGCTGAAGCCATCTTCCTTAGCCGGTGCTGAGCCCGGCAAATCTCTCACCTCCGCCAGCGGGCCCGGCCCAGGCCCCTCTTCGTAGGGGATCTTGCAGCCCGGTTTGTGGGCCACCAGCACAAACTCCAGACGTTCCTTCTCCTTTTGGAGCTCGGCGATCTCCGACTCCAGCTCTGCTTTTTCTTCCTCCAACTGATCTGTCTCCTGAGGTCGGGGAGGCCAGGTCACAGAAGAGAGGGAGGAAGGAGAAAAAAGCTCGTCAGTGACCGGGAAACTCGGGTCATGGCTCCCCTGGACTTGCTGCTGGAAGGCAGCCCCAGGCTGAGAAAAAAACTCCCCCTGAGATGGAGTCCTGCTGGCCATGGGAGTTGGGGCAAGGGTCTTGCCTTCTAGGAGCCCCAGTTTTCCCCATCTGTCCAAAGGATGGTAGGGAAGGGGCCAGGTTTATGGGGAAGTCTCTGGTACACAGGAGGCACTCAGAGGTTTGTTGAATGAATGAACAATCGTTATGTGGTTGGTTTTGTTTTGTTTTTGAGACAGTCTCGCTCTGTCCCCCAGGCTGGAGTGCCATGGTGCAATCATGGCTCACTGCAGCCTGGACCTCCTGGGCTCAAGCAATCCTCCCACTACAGCCTCCAGAGTAGCTGGGACCACAGTGGTGTGCACCACCTTTCCCAGCTACTTTTTTTTTTTTTTTTTTGTAGAGACAAGGCCTCCCTGTGTTGCCCAGGCTGGTATCAAACTCCTGGGCTAAAGCAATCCTCTTGCCTTGACCTCTCTCAAAGTGCTGGGATCACAGGCATGAGCCACTGTTATGTGTTTTTAATGTGTTTCCTTCTATTACCCCTCACTCTCTACCACCCAGGGAAGAGATCAAGCAGAGAAGGAAAGTTGACAATTCCCTTGTTCCCTCAAGGAGTGACAGCTCACCCTGCAGGCATACAGTAGGGAACTCTCAGACCAAGGGAGGACGTAGGAAGGGAGTGGGTTTTGGGGGATGCCACCAGCACCAGGAGAGCTGTGGGTGGCTAGGGCAGGAGGTGGAATAATTTCATTTCATAGACTTTCCAGAGCGTTAAGGGTAGAAGGAGCCTGGGAGATTTGATGAGGGTTTGGAGAGATGGAGAAACTGAGGCAAAATGTGTTGTTACTTGCTGAAGACCAGATGGGAGAAATGATGGGAGTGCCCCTCTCCTCAAGGGCCCCATGTGGCCCCTTGGGATGAAATGAAGGCTAGGAGAGTAGTGCATGGGGTCAGGAAATGAGGGGGGAACCAGGAGTTGATTTAAGTACATGGGGGTCTGTGTTTGTGCCCTGGGCTACCCCATCTGGCCACACCAGTAACCTAGTTCCATATGCAGAATGTCTAGTTCTCAACCCAGGACAAGGGTACAGGTGGAGAGGGGGCAAAGAATGGGGAGAGAGCTTCCCTCAGCATCCCCTCTCCCACCCCAGGGCCTGTCCTCACCGCCTGGAGTCGGTCGGTCAGCTCCCTCCGCCGGTTCCTGCATTTAGCTGCTGCTAGTTTATTTCGTTCCCGGCGCACCCTTCGCTTCTCCTCTTCCTCTGGGGTGAGCTGAATCGGGGAGATAGAGGCCATGAGATTTGGGGATACAGCACTCCTCCACCCATCCCAAACCTCTACTTCTTTCAGAACCCCCAGGAACCAAAAAACAAGCCTCCAGTCCTCGCTCGTGTAGCAAGGATCTTGGGGTTTCTGTAACACTGAGGCCTTAGTGGAGTCCCCCTCCATTCATAAGAAACTTCCTACCTCTCTTGCTTCCCCCGACCCAGGCCACGTTCTGATGCCCCTTACTCACCGTCTCTTCTCGGGGTCTCCTAGGCCGGGCTCGGGCTGGGCGGGCAGGCCCAGGCCCACTGGTGGTTCCGCTGGTGGAAGGCCCACCGCTGCCACTCGCTCCGCCACTGCTGTAGCCACTCATGCCTGGCGTGGAGTAGCTGGTTCCCGGCATGTCGTAGGGATCGACGACCGGGGGCTGGGAGGCCAGTGGCTGCCCCTGGGACTGGGCCATGGAAGAGATGAGGGTGGGTTGCACAAGCCACTGGAGGTCCTGGCTGGTTGTGATCGCGGTGACCGTGGGCACGAAGGAACCGGGCATTTCCCCGAGACCGGCGCACTCCTACGGGGTGACACATACACACACAGGCGTAGACACACAAACAAAGACACCAACACACACACACCCAACACACATAACACACACCGACCCCGTGAGTGAGCACAGGGTGAGCGAGTGTGGATGTGTGTGTCACAGGGAAAAAGCCACGACACCCACCCTTCCACTACACCGTGACGCAGTGGTTAATGAGAGGATTTCTGCTCAACTGGCTTCTACCTCCTCCTTCTTCCTCGGGGAAAGGTTGCACGGTTCCAGCGGGTGGTGAATCACACCCCGGGTTGGTGACTCTTAGGTGTGGGGGGTGGAGAGGAGGCTGGACACAGCCGGCTGACAGAACCCCCGGGACGGAGCCACAGCCACACACACAGCCACAACACCCCACCCCCACCCCAGAGGCAAGGGGAGGGAGAAGGAGAGGCCTTAGGCCAAGCCTTCCTCTACACTCACTCACACACACACACCCCTCTCCGCGAGGTCCCATGCAGGGGCGGGGGTCCCAGTCAAAAGGGTGTTTGGGGGACGGGCCTAGGAGTTTAGAACAACGTTTCAAGTTACTGTCTCTTTTCAGAGTGAGACTGACGAGTGACAGTTTAGGGTGAACGGACAGGTAGAGAAAAGTAACCACCGAGGCGCCCTTAGATTGTCGCGGAGGGGGAATGGTGCGGAACCCGAGCCCCCAAGCTTCAGCAGCGCTCATCTCCCCCCTCCCGTAAATGGACTCCTGGAACTGCTCTGAAGGCTTAACTACTCTCTCGGGGGGCGTGGTGAGGGAAGGGCTGGCTCGCCGGCCAATCAGCGTCCTGGGAACCCAGAGGGGGCGGAGCTCCTGGAGACCACCTGGCTGGTTGCCCTTCGGTTCGCGGTTCTAGTCCTGTCTTGGGACACACTGGAGGAACCGGGCATCCGGAGCAGAGGGAGTGGGAATCTGTCTGTGAGTGCCTGGAGAAGAGGGTGACAGCCACCGTATCTCTCCAAGAAACGCCGGCACACAAGCAGGCACCCCCTGCTCCTGAGAGCCCAGGGACCAGATCCCCGCAAGGGTCTCGCAGATCCATTGGGTCGCAGAGAGCCGCTCTTGTCACGACAGGGATCCCCTCGCTCTGCCTCTAGAGGCGCGGAAAAGAGACCCAGCCGCCAAGGAACCACGGGTTCCGGGGACAGAGAGGGGGAAGGAAACTGCACCCTACAAATAGGAAGGGAAAGCTGATTGGCCAAGGCGTGCGCCCCGGCGGCCAATCGAAACGCCGGGCTGCCCCCTCCCTTAGCAACGTGGCCCCGGCGTTCCAAAATAGAACGCTCCCGGGACGTCAGGGGCGGGGCGGACGAAGGGGGCGCCGCGCACCGTGCGTGCCCCGCGTCAGACGGAGGATTCCAGCGCGTCAGCCGTTACGCACGGGTCCCCCGTTACGTCTCCGCGCAGGAGGCGGAGGCAGCGCGGCTGAGGGTTCGAGGCCCCTCTTCCCGATGGGTGGAGGGCTACCTGGCACCGAAGTGGGCGCTCCGAAGAAGGAGGAAAGGAAAAGAGACTACTGGAAGCTTCCCTGGGATTTCCCCCACCTGCCTAACTGCGCTAGCTTCAGGTCTGGAACCCGAACGGGAGGCAGTCCCGGAGCCGGCTCAAAGTTCTCAGCCCCGCTACCGCATACACGTTGCACTGAGCGGCACATTCCCCACCCCACCCCCACACGCCCCAAAGCCTACCCTCCCTGCCGCGTTCCCTCCTTGCGCTCCACGCACGCAACCAATTGCAAACATCTCCCGACTCTTTGCAGTTTGCAAAGTGCGCTGTGAGCCTTTTCCATCTCAGATCTAGGGTTCTGATACGTCTTTATGTGGGGGTTGGGGGTTATTCTTGTCACCCTTGACTTAAAAAATAAAACCTACAAAGCAGCACCCCTAATATCGAAAACTTACCTGGGAGGCGGTGGCGGTGGGTGGACTGCCGAAGGAGTCCACCGAAGACAGATATTGAGACTCGGCAGAGGGTGAGGAACTGCACCGGGAGCCGGAGTCGTAGTCTCCGGGGAAAGCTTGAAACATTTCCCTGGGCACAGGGGGGGCCCTGTGACCACGCTGAGGTCGCCGGGAAGCCAAGGCTATGGCCGGGTTGGGGAAGTAAGGTGCGAGTCCGGGGTGAGCCGTGGGAGTCCCGGGTGAGCTGAGCGAGTCCTCAAAGTACGCTGTCGGGGGAAGCTCGGGGAAGGAGCAACGTCCCGTTCCAACAATGGCAAAGTTTCTGTGCAGTCTCCCTGCGGTGCCCAGGCCCCCACAGGATGCCGCTGTACCTCCTGAAAGTTCAGGCTCCGTAGGACCCAGGGGCGAGGGAGGGGTTGCTCCCCCAGGGGCAGAAAGCGCTGTCCCGCTGTACAGAATCAGCTTCAGCTACGGTCTCCTCCACGCGTCCGGCGGGTCCCACGGGGGGAGGGGAGTAATAAAGAAGACGAAAAAAGTAAGTCGGTCCTCCAAAAGAAAATGAAGAAATATCTAGAAGAATCTTTCCAAAAACTTTCTCCCCGGAAAAAAAAAAGATTAACGAAATTTCATAACCCCCAAGAAGAACCACAATAATCAAGTTTCCAAGTCCTGGTTCCGCGTGTCCCTGCCGTGGCCGTAGCTCTGAGTCTTATGAATGAAGCACAGACCCGCCAGCCTGTATTTATATGCCCGGGACCCGCCCCCCTGCTTACGTCACCCGCCCCTCGCTGAACAAACTTCCCCAAATCTCCGGACCCGCCAAATCGAGTCCCGCACCGTCCAGCAAGAGGTCTGTTCTAGACTCGATCTGGTCACTTGCATGACCCTCGGGGCCCTGGGGGTCTCGGGGGCTGCGTTCCGGGCCCCTAGGCGGGAGGGGATCCCGGCCCCGCCTCCCCGGAGTTCCTGTGACGCAATTAGCCATATAAGGAGCTCGGCCGGCGCGGCGGAGTGTTTGTTTGGTATCCTAGCAATGACGTCAGAGGGAATCCCTCGCTCGCTCGCGCGCGCGCCCGCGCCCCGCCCGCGCCTGCGCAGTGCCACGCCGCCCCGGGGGCTGGTATTAATAGGCGCTTACACTGGCCCCGCAGGGCCCCCGCTGACCCGGGCAGGGAAGACCCCAGCCTGCAGGTCCCCCTCACCTCTGGCGCCCCCACCCACCCTGTTCTACCGCTGGTGCAGCGCCCCCGTTCGAGAAGAAGAGCAGATCTCCGAAAGGAGACCCTGATTAGTGTGGTGTGGTCACGTAGGTGGGGAAACTGAGTCCCGAGCGCGCTGTGATGCTCAGGTGAAGATGGAGGTAATGGAGGGATTCCGAGGCTCGTCCTGGTTTCTGTCCTGATTCGCTGTGCGAGCTTGGGAAATGTTTTCCCTCTCTGAGCTTTAGCTTTAGGCTTCCCGGCTGGGCAAAGGATGTGTGTCTTGGACCCGGCTGGCCTCCCAGGTCCGGCGTTGGGGAGGGATGAGGGTTTGGAGGGGATGAGAAATGAAACTTAGGGAGAAAACTCTCTTCTAATGGTGTTGGTAGCCTCTCCTCCCACCTTTTAATCCACCCGGAGTCAAAGAATGTGTAAGGGGAGGGGACATTATTATTAATTTTAATAATAATAATTAATGCCTTGTATTTGGCACTTA
Source organism: Macaca fascicularis (assembly GCF_037993035.2). NCBI lineage: Eukaryota > Metazoa > Chordata > Mammalia > Primates > Cercopithecidae > Macaca > Macaca fascicularis. The sequence goes on along the minus strand of NC_088393.1, from coordinate 53,525,794 downwards.
CCAAGCACAGCTTCTGTGCTATGCCTTTCAGTACAAGATTTGTAATCCTTAAAACAGCTCTGGAAGGTTAAGAGAGAAAAATCTTCATTTTATAAAAGAAAAAAAATGATACTCAGAGAGGTTAAATGACTTGCCCAAGATACCATCACAAGAAATTCAAACTTAGAATTGGCAAACTCCAGATTTCCTACCCTTTCCATTCTTTCCATTTCTTTTCTGATTTCTGAGACCTGCCTGGTTGGATGAAACTCCTTGAAAAACCTGTGTCTGGGGTTTGTTTAAATGATAATGGCAGTATTAGTAGCTTCCACTTGTCAGGTTTTTTTTTTTTTTTTTTTTTTTTTTGAGACGGAGTCTTGCTCTGTTGGAGTGCAGTGGTGATCTCGGCTCGCTGCAACCTCCGCCTCACCTTAGCTTCTCGAGTAGCTGGGACTACAGGCGCGGGTACAGGCGCGGGCCACCATGCCAAGCTAATTTTTATATGTTTAATAGAGATGGGGTTTCACCATATTGGTCAAGATGGTCTTGAACTCCTGACCTCGTGATCCGCCCGCCTCGGCCTCCCAAAGTGTTGGGATTACAGGCGTGAGCCACTGCGGACAGGCTGTCAGGTCTTTCTAAGCTTTACAAACTCCCTCTTACTGCTGTTAGGGTGTACTGTTGCAATCTAGGCTCAGAGGGGTAGAGCTGACTACCTGAGAAAATCTACTTAGCAAATGGGGTTCAAGAGTCTGACGTGGCCGGGCGCGGTGGCTCAAGCCTGTACTCCCAGCACTTTGGGAGGCTGAGGCGGGCGGATCACGAGGTCAGGAGATCGAGACCATCCTGGCTAACACGGTGAAACCCCATCTCTACAAAAAAATACAAAAAACCTAGCCGGGCGAGGTGGCGGGCGCCTGTAGTCCCAGCTACTCGGGAGGCTGAGGCAGGAGAATGGCGTGAACCCGGGAGGCGGAGCTTGCAGTGAGCCGAGATCCGGCCACTGCACTCCAGCCTGGGTGACAGAGCCAGACTCTGTCTCACAAAAAAAAAAAAAAAAAAAAAAAAAAAAGAGTCTGACGTGTTTTTTTTTTTTTTTAAGACAGAGTCTCACTCTGTTGCCCAGGCTGGAGTGCGGTGGCACGATCTCGACTCACTGCAGCCTCCACCTCCCGGGTTCAAGTGATTTTCCTGCCTCAGCTTCCCGAGTAGCTGGGATTACAGGTATGTGCCGCCACACCTGGCTAATTTTTGTTTTGTTTTGTTTTGTTTTGTTTTTTGAGACAGAGTTTTGCTCTCGTTGCCCAGGCTAGAGTGCAGTGGCACGATTTCGGATCATCCCGGGTTGAAGCTATTCTCCTGCCTCAGCCTCCCAAGTAGCATGCGCCACCATGCCCAACTAGTTTTTGTATTTTTAGTAGAGACGGGGTTTCTCCGTGTTGGTCAGCCTGCTCTCACTCCCAACCTCAGGTGATCCGCCCACTTTGGCCTCCCGAAGTGCTGGGATTACAGGCATGAGCCACCGTGCCCAGACTGACTCAGGTATTTCTGATGCTACAGCCCCCAACTCTTTTTTTTTTTTTTTTTTTTTTTTTTTTTTTTGAGACGGAGTCTCGCTCTGTCGCCCAGGCTGGAGTGCAGTGGCCCGATCTCGGCTCACTGCAAGCTCCGCCTCCCGGGTTCACGCCATTCTCCTGCCTCAGCCTCCCGAGTAGCTGGGACTACAGGCGCCCACAACCGCGCCCGGCTAATTTTTTGTATTTTTAGTAGAGACGGGGTTTCACCGTGGTCTCGATCTCCTGACCTTGTGATCCGCCCGCCTTGGCCTCCCAAAGCGCTGGGATTACAGGCGTGAGCCACCGCGCCCGGCCTACAGCCCCCAACTCTTAAGCACCCCCTGGGAAGGCTGCCGCCAGCTATTTCACAAACCTCAGAGAGCCCAGCACTTACCCACCAGTGCACAGCCTGGCCCAGCCCTGGGTACAGAGGAAGAAGTACTTTTAAAACATTGGATTTCACAGGTTCAGAAAGGGGCAAGGCCTGTCTCAGGGCCACACAGCAAGCCTGTGGCAGAGCCAGGGTGATGGTTCTTAATTTCCAGGGAGTCCTGATTCCCTGTCCCAATAGTAGGGAGGGAGTAGGGAGATGTGGAAGGCTAGAGGGACGTGGGGGGCATAGGCGGAGGTTCAAGTTTCCAGACAAAAGTCCAGCCTCAAGCCCACCCCCTGCCCTGTTCCCCCACGCCCCCTCTGTCTGCCATCAGCCAGGAGGGAGGGACAGAGACTGGGAGATGACACAGCAGCCACTAGTAGGCAGTGACTCGGCCCCAGCATCAGACAGGGAGTGACCCCTCATTCTTCTGTCCCATCCAAGCCCCTCATGTCCTCCTCCATGGAATAAAGGAAACATACAAAGACCTACCCTGGCTGGCCAGAGACTCACGCCCGACACAGGCAACACAGGCATCCACACAGCCCCCCACCAGATCACACGTGGGCAGTCACCCACAGCCACGTAGAAACAGCTTCACAGACCCACGCCAGCATGTGGAAACACACACTGTCATATGGTTATCAACACACATGACACACGTCCCTACACACACAAGAAGATGTAGGGTTCAGTTGTACAGCCAAGGACAGGTACAGACCCCCAAAACACACAGAGACCCCTAGATCTTTACTAAAGATGCACATATGATCTCACACACTGACACACACACAACACTCAAAGATCAAGAGAGCAACACACACATATACACACATATATACACACACATATATACACACATACACATATACACACACATATACACACATATATACACACATATACACACACACACATATATACACACAAACACACAGACCACACATCCTGCAGAGGGACTCATGTAAAGCTCTTCACACAACCCTAGCAAGAGTTAATTCTTCCCAAGAGCTTATATTAACTTATTTAATTCTCACAACACTCCTGTGAGGTACAAATCATCACTTTACAGGAAGGGAAACAGAAGCCCAGAGAGGTGAAGTTATTCACCCGGAGTCACACAGCAAGTAAGTAGCAAAGCTGGAATAACACCATGCAGGGTGTCAGGCTTCAAAGTCTGTGCCTTGAACTATTATTATTATTTTGAGATAGGATCTTGCTCTGTCATCCAGGCTAGAGTGCAGTGATGCAATCATAGTTCACTGTAACCTCGAACTCCTGGCCTCAAGCAATCTTCCTGCCTCAGCCTCCCAAGTAACTAACACTGCAGGTGCGTATCACCATGCTTGGCTAATTTTTTTTTTTTTTTTTTTTTTTTTTTTTTTTTGAGACGGAGTCTTGCTCTGTAGCCCGGGCTGGAGTGCAGTGGCCGGATCTCAGCTCACTGCAAGCTCCGCCTCCCGGGTTTACGCCATTCTCCTGCCTCAGCCTCCAGAGTAGCTGGGACTACAGGCGCCCGCCACCTCGCCCGGCTAGTTTTTTTTTTTTTTTTTTGTATTTTTAGTAGAGACGGGGTTTCACTGTGTTAGCCAGGATGGTCTCGATCTCCTGACCTCGTGATCCGCCCGTCTCGGCCTCCCAAAGTGCTGGGATTACAGGCTTGAGCCACCGCGCCCAGCCTTTTTTTTTTTTTTTTTTTAGACAGAGTCTCGTTTCTTCACCCAGGCTAGAATGCAATGGCATGATCTTGGCTCACTGCAACCTCCGCCTCCCAGATTAAAGCAATTTTCCTGCCTCAGCCTCCCCAGTAGGTGGGATTACAGGCATGTGCCACCACATCTGGCTAATTTTTGTATCTTTAGTAGAGAAGGGGTTTCACCTTGTTGGCCAGGCTGGTCTTGAACTCCTGACCTCAAGTGATCCACCCACCTTGGCCTCCCAAAGTGCTGGGATTACAGGCGTGAGGCACTGTGCCTGGCCTAATTTTTTATTCAAAAAAATTTTTTTAGAGTCAGGGTCTCACTTTGTTGCCCAGGCTGATCTCAAACTCCCAGCCTCAAGCAATCCTCCCACCTCAGCCTCCCAGAGCGCTGAGATTGCAGGAGCAAGCCACGGCGCCTGGCTTTGAACTTTATTAAATGGGTTTATGTATGTCAATTTATTCACGCACGGATGCTCATGTTCATGAAGACACTGGGCATTTCTCCCCACACCATTGCAGACCCAGAAGCTAGGTGGACTGGGCTTATGTTCTGCTTGTATCACCAGGTAGCTTGGTGAACTTGAGCTAGGATATCTGGGGCCTCAGTTTCCCTACCTGACAAAGGAGAACAGGATATAGTACCCACCTCATGAGACTGGTGGGAAGATATCGTAAGGCTCCTGACAGATTGTAGGTGCTTGTTTTGTTACTAAAACAAAGTCTTCCTGACCTTTATACATGTATACCCTCCTGACCCATATCTGTGGGTCACTTAAATTTATCGTGGGCCCTAGGCACTGTGCCCCTGGGCCTAAGATTGGCCCTGGAGACACACACACACACACACACACACACACACACACACACACACTCACAGACATGACACACACATCTGCCCACAGAGCATGGAGTGGATAAATCAAGTTCTTCTCCGTAGGGCTCATTCCTTGCCAGGCGCAGTGGCTCGTGCCTGTAATCCCAGCACTTTGGGAGGCCAAGGTGGGCAGATCACTTGAGCCCGGGAGTTCAAGACCAGCCTGGACAACAATGGCAAGACCCCATCTCTACTAAAAATACAAAAACTAGCCGGGTGTGGTGGCGTGTGCCTGTAGTCCCAGCTATTTGAGAGGCTGAGGTGAGAGGATCACTTGAGCCTGGGGAGGGCGAGGCTGCAGTGAGCCATGATCATGCCACGGCACTCCAGCCTGGGTGACAAAGTGAGACCTTGTCTCAAAAATAATAATAAATAGAGTAAGAGGTTCCTCTTGGAAGGAGAGCTTCCAGGAGGAGGAGGACTTGAGCATGGGGGAGAGGGCTGGATCTCTGCTCTGGCTCCCAAGCGCTCAGCTCTGCTTGAGGTAGACGGGTGGGGGAGCCTTAGCCTTCTGCCTCCCGCAGGGTGGAGGTGGGTGTCGGTGCCCATCCTGGTTTTCCTCAGAGTATCCTGTAAACAGCCCCCCCACAGAGACTGTGAAGGCCAGACACACCACATCCTTCCCACCTTCATGTGGCCAAACCTCTGCTCCTCCGTTCCTCAGTTCCCCTATCTGTAGAGCAAGAAGGTTGAGTGACGGCGGTCTTCAAAATTCCTTTCCAGCTCTGAAATTTAATAATACAGAAGAGAAGGAGGGCTGGGTGTGGTGGTTCACGCCTGTGATCCCAGCACTTTGGAAGGCCTAGGGAACAGGATTGCTGGAGGCCAGGAGTTCAAGACCAGCCTGGGCAGCATAGTGAGACCCCACCAATACAATAAATTTATTTATTTATTTATTATTTATTTTTTTATTATTTTTTGAGATGGAGTATTGCTCTGTCGCCCAGACTGGAGTGCAGTGGCATGATCTTGGCTCACTGCAACCTCCACCTCCTGGGTTCAAGCAATTCTCCTGCCTCAGCCTCCTGAGTAGCTGGGATTACAGGTGCCTGCCACCACACCCAGCTAATTTTTGTATTTTTAGTAGAGATAGGGTTTCACCATGTTGGTTAGGCTGCTCTCACTCCCAGCCTCAGGTGATCCGCCCACCTCGGCCTCCCAAAGTGCTGGGATTACAGGCGTAAGCCACTGGGCCCAGCAAAAAATTTAAAAATTAGCTGGGCATGGTGGCACACGCCTGTAGTCCCAGCTACTTGGGAGGCTGAGGCACGGGCATCACTTGAGCCCTGAGAGATTGAGGATGCAGTGAGCTATGACTGTGCCACTGCACTCCAGCCTGGGCACAGAGCGAGACCCTGTTCCTCCCAAAATAAAAAAAAAAAAAAAAATGGAAAGGAGGAAGAGGAGCTGTTGAAAACAAGCGCTTAGGAAGCTGTGCTTAGCACTTTCATTATCTCAGTTAAGCCTCATTCCACATCAGTCCTCTACATGGATTCTGTTTTGATCTCCTTGTACAGAAAAGGAAACAGATACAGGGAAGTTAAGCCTGAGAGCAGCGCTTCTCTTTTTTCTTTTTTTTTCTTTTTTTTTTTGAGACGGAGTCTTGCTCTGTAGCCCGGGCTGGAGTGCAGTGGCCGGATCTCAGCTCACTGCAAGCTCCGCCTCCCGGGTTTACGCCATTCTCCTGCCTCAGCCTCCAGAGTAGCTGGGACTACAGGCGCCCGCCACCTCGCCCGGCTAGTTTTTTTTTTTTTTTTTTTTTTGTATTTTTAGTAGAGACGGGGTTTCACTGTGTTAGCCAGGATGGTCTCGATCTCCTGACCTCGTGATCCGCCCGTCTCGGCCTCCCAAAGTGCTGGGATTACAGGCTTGAGCCACCACGCCCGGCCACTTTTTTTTTTTTTTTTTTTTTTAAGATGGAGTCTCGCTCTGTCGCCTGGACTGGAGTGCAGTGGCCGGATCTCAGCTCACTGCAAGCTCCGCCTCCCGGGTTTACGCCATTCTCCTGCCTCGGCCTCCCGAGTAGCTGGGACTACAGGCGCCGGCCACCTCGTCCGGCTAATTTTTTGTATTTTTTAGTAGAGACGGGGGAGAGCAGCGCTTCTCAATTCGTGGTGATCACGAATTGCCTGGAGAGCCAGCAGATCTGCTGTGGTCATCTTCTTATTTTTATTATTTTATTTTATTTTGAGACGGAATTTCACTCTCATTACCCAGGCTGGAGTGCAGTGGCATGATCTCGGCTCACTGTAACCTCTGCCTCCCAGGTTCAAGTGATTCTCCTGCCTCAGCCTCCCGAGCAGCTGGGATTACAGGCGTGCGTCACCAAGCCTGGCTAATTTTTATATATTTTTTTAAGTAGAGATGGGTTTTCACCATGTTAGCCAGGCTGGTCTCGAACTCTTGACCTCAGGTGATCCACCCACCTTGGCCTCCCAAAGTGCTGGGATTACAGGCATGAGCCACCGCGCCCATTCTATTTTATTATTATTTTTTTAAGACGGAGTCTCGCTCTGTCACCCAGGCTGGAGTGCAGTGAGTGGCACAATCTTGGCTCGCTGAAGCCTTCACCTCTTGGGTTCAAAAGATTCTCCTGTCTCAGCCTCCCAAGTAGCTGGGGTTACAGGCATGAGCTACCATGCCTGGCTAATTTTTTTGTGTTTTTAGTAGAGACAGTCGCTATGTTGGCCAAGCTGGTCTTGAACTCCTAACCTCAAATGAACTCCTGACCTCAAATGATCCGCCTGCCTCGGCCTCCCAAACTGCTGGGATTACAGGCGTGAGCCACTGCACCGGGCCATCTTTTGCATTTCCAGCAAGCCCCCTGGTGGTGCAGAAGCTTTGGCTCCAGGGACACCCCCTGGAAGGAACAAGGTCTGTGGGTTTCTGAGGCTCCAGAGGAGGGGAGGGGCATGTTCGTGAGTGTGCACGTGCTTGTGTGTGTTCGACTGTTGTGACTGTGACCTCTGGGAGGGCAGATCCAGGCTGATTTAATAAGGCTGCGTCCTTAGTGCTCAACACTGAATAGTGAGTGTGACTGGATGGCTGAGCCGCTCCACACTGAGCAATCCTGAGGGCTTCCTGGAGGGGATGTCCCTGGAGTTTCAGGGAAGCAGAGTAACCCAGATTGGACAGTTAGCTTGACCCTCCCAATACCCCTGCATCCTGCACTATACTCCTCCCTATGGCTCCTGATGCCCTGCATGACCTGCTCTGAGGGTGCCCTGGTCTCATCTCTCCCCTCTCCTTTGTGTTTCAGATGCCTGGCCTCTCTCCCTGGACTTCAGGCCTTTGCATGTGCTTTTCCCTCTGCTTGGGTCACTCTTCCCTTCGTTTCCTCTGGCTCATACTCTTTTCATCCAGGTCTTAACTCCTATAACCTCTCCTCCAGGAAGGTTGAGTCAAGGCCCTGATCTCCCTGATCTCCAGGCTGAGTCAAGGTCCCCTCTCCTGGGGTCCCTCCCTCCAACTCTGCCAATCTGGGCTCATCATTGTCTGAGAACAGGTTTGTCTCCCTCACTGGGCTGTGAGCTGGGTGAAAGCTGGGCCGAAACTGTCCCGGTCACTGCCTTGTCCCCAGCATAGCATTTGGTACCCAATAGGTGGTTATTAAATATTTGTTCAAGCCAGGCACAGTGGCTCATGCCTGTAATCCCAGCACTTTGGGAGGCAGAGGCAGAAGAATCACTTGAGGCCAGACGTTTGAGGCCAGCCCAGTCAACGTAGTAAGACCCTGTCACTACAAAAAAGTTTAGAAATAAAAACAATATGATATAGGAATAAATGAGGCAGGGCTGGTGGCTCATGCCTGAAATCCCAGTAAATTGGGAGGCTGAGGCAAACGGATCACTTCAGGTCAGGAGTTTGAGACCAGCCTGGGCAACATGGTGAAACCCCATCTCTACTAAATATACAAAAATTAGCTGGGCACAGTGGCACACACCTGTAATCCCAGCTACTTGGTGGCTGAGACACGAGCTTCTCTTAAACCCAGGAGGCAGAGGCTTCAGTGAGCCGAGATTGCACCACTGCACTCCATCCTGGGTGACAGAGCAAGACTCTGTCTCAAAAAAAAAAAAAAAAGAAGAAATATTTCTTGTTGAGTAAATGGATCTTCACCATTCATTCATTTACTAATTCCTAAACTCTGACAGACTCTCAGACAGAAACATATCTGAGCCTCTCTCTTTTTTTTTTTTTTTTTTTGAGATGGAGACTTGCTCTGTCACCCAGGTTTGAGTCCCTGGCGTGATCTCAGCTCACTGCAACCTCCACCTCCTGGGTTCAAGCAACTCTCATGCCTCATGTCCCTGAGTAGCTGGGATTACAGGCATGTGCCACCACGCCTGGTTAATTTTTTGTAGTTTTAGAAGAGACGGAGTTTCACCATGTTGACCAGGTTGGTTTTGAACTCCTGACCTCAGGTGATCCGCCGGCCTCGGCCTCCCAAAGTGCTGGGATTACAGGCGTGAGCCACCACACACCTGGCCAACCTCTCTTTTGCCTTGAGGTCAGAGACAGATACACACATAGACAGGCTGAGATGTCCACGTACACACCCTATTCACAAATCTCAACAGGCAGACACCTTCCACTTTTGTCTGTACAGGCACCTGATGACTATTTGTTTATTTTCGTTTTGCCTTTTGTTTTGAGACAAGGTCTTGCTCTGTTGCCCAGGCTGGAGTGCGGTGGCACAATCTCAGCTCACTGCAGTCTGGACCTCCTGGGCTCAAGTGATCTTCCTGCCTAGGCCTCCCAAAATGCTGGGATTATAGGCATGAGCCACCACGCCCAGCGGCATGATGACTATTTGAACACATGATCACACACACAGAGCAAAACACGTGCAGTTGTGCAAACACATCACGTAGGTGTTCACACCCCAAACACACAGTAAATGACACACACCTTTGTCTACATAGACACACATCTCCACACATACACAGACGGGTAGAGCTAGGACCCCTGCTCTCACAGTGATACCCTCAGAGCTGTGGACTTGAAGAATGTCTTCATTTTTTCTTTTTTTTTGAGACAGGGTCTCCCTCTGTCGCCCAGGCTGGAGTGTAGTGGCTCGATCTCAGCTCACTGCAGCCTCCACCTCCCAGGCTCAAGGGATCTTCCTGCCTCAGTCCCCCAAGTAGTAGCTGGGACTACAGGCACCCGCTGCCATGCCTGGCTAATTTTCATATTTTTTGTAGAGACGAAGTCTCACTATGTTGCCCAGGCTGTTCTCAAACTCCTGAGCTCAAGCAATCCACCCACCTGGGTCTCCCAAAGTGCTAGGGCTACAGGCCTGAACCACTGTGCCTGGCCTACTTGAAGAATTTATTAGATATCCATACAAACATGTGTGCGAAGGTTCACTCACAGTCACACTGGTACGAAAGAGCTCCTAAAGACCCATTGACTTGGCTGGGCGCGGTGGCTCATGCCTGTAATCCCAGCACTTTGGGAGGCCGAGGTGGGCGAGTCATGAGATTAGAAGTTTGAGACCAGCCTGGCCAACGTGGTGAAACCCCCATCTTTACTAAAAATACAAAAAATTAGCTGGGTGTATTGGTGGGCACCTGTAATTCCAGCTACTCGGGAGGCTGAGGCAGGAGAATCACTTGAACCTGGGAGGTGGAGGTTGCAGTGAGCCAAGATCGTGTCACTGCACTCCAGCCTGGGCAGCAGAGTGAGATTCCATCTTGAAAAACAAAAACCAAAAAGACCCACTGACTTGCTTGGAGTAGCATAGAAATCTATAGAACAAGGCACTCCAGGCACACAGATACACGGAATCACACACCTAGCTTCCACTGCCATGCAGCCTGTTCCACACACACTCAAAACTACACACACATACGGGTTCACATATATGGGTATGCACAGAGTAGGGCAGACACACCCAGGTACAGACACAGACCTAAGCAGAGAGCCACCCTTGGATGCAGACTTGTCCCAGGCCCTGGCTGGGGGTGCCACTCACTGTGAGGGTTATTTCTCACCTACTCCCAACCCAGGGGGCACACAACATGCAGTGTATCACTCACTGACTACAATCATTCCAGGCATTGGGTGGTGAGAGTGCTTAGTGAGGCTGGAGTAAGCCAGGAGGACTTCCTGGTGGAGGTGGATCTAGATAGTCATCATTGAGTTCTGAAGAGTTATGAATGAGGACGGAGTCCCTGAAGCACTCTCACGCTATTACAGACATATATAACCAAAGAAGAGGCAGCAGGAAGGACTGCAGGGAGGTAAGAAGTAGAACTGGACCAAGGCAGTGAGGGTGACTGTTTTGGAAGCCTTCCTAGTTGGACTTAGGAATAAAAATAATGTGTGTTTGGCCAGGTGCAGTGGCTCACATCTGTAATCCCAACACTTTGGGAGGCCGAGGCAGGTGGATCACCTGAGGTCTGGAGTTCAAGACCAGCTTGACCAATATGGTGAAACCCCATCTGTACTAAAAATTACCCACAAAAATTAGCTGGGCATGGTGGTGGGGGCCTGTAATCCCTGCTACTTGGGAGGCTGAGACAGGAGAATCACTTGAACCCAGGATGCGGAGGTTGCAGTGCGCCGAGATTGCACCACTGCACTGCAGCCTGGGCGACAGAGCGAGACTCCATCTCAAAAAGAAAAAAGAAAGAAACAGAAAAAGAGAAAATAATATGCTTAGTACTAAGAATCATAACAGAGTCACTTTAGAAAGCTTACTGTGTCCGTACCAAATGCCACACATACAGATGCAGTTGACTCTTTTTTCTTCTTCTTCTCTCTATTTTTTGTTTTGTTTTGTTTTTGAGACAAGGTCTTGTTCTGTTACCCAGGCTGGAGTGCAGTGGCACAGTCTCAGCTCACTGCAACTTCCATCTCCCAGGCTCAAGCGATCCCCCCACCTCAGCGTCCTGAGTAGCTGGGACTACAGGCATGAGCCACCATGCCCAGCTAATTTTTTTATTTTTTTGTAGAGATGGGATCTCACTATTTTCCCAGGCTGGTCTCAAACTCTTGGGCTCCAGCGATCCACCCACCTTGGCCTCCCAAAATGTCAGGATTACAGGCGTGAGCTACCAAAAAAGCAAGAGTATCGCCTAAGCTCAGGAGTTCAAGACCAGCCTGGGCAACATAGTGAGACGTCATCTCCATTATTTAAAAAAAAAAAAAAATATGTAGAATGCCTGGAACAGCACCTGGCAGAAAGTATGTTCCCTGTAAGCATAGCTATTATAATAATAGTGATACTTTGTGTGTGTGTGTGTGTGTGTGATAGGATCTTGTTCTATTGTCTAGGCTGGAGTACAGTGGTGCAATCAATAGCTCACTGCAGTCTCAAACGCCAACACTCCCACCACAGTCTCCTGAGTAGCTGGGACTACAGGCACACACCACCACATCCAGCTAATTTTTAAATTTGTTCTTTGTAGAGAAGGGGTCTTGCTATGATGTCCAGGCTGGTCTTGAACTTCTGGCCTCCAAGGGATCCTCCTACCTCTGCCTCATGAGTCACTGTGCCTGGCCTAATAATGATTGTTAATACCCCCACTCAACAGATGAGGAAACTGTTCCTCAGGCCTCAGTCCCTTAGGGAACTTGCCCCGACCGGCAGGCTTGCGGGTAGTGAGGCCCCGCAGGCCTGGGGTGGGTGGAGTTAGGGCCTCCCCAGGTCGGGTGTGTGCGTGTGTGCCTCTGCGTGTGTAAGCACATTGGTGATTCCATTGTCCTCCTGAATGACTCTTACGACCAAGTCTCTTACGATTTGGTGATTCTCTGCGCAAACACTCAGACCCCATCCCACCCCTGTGGGTCACCCAGCTGCTCCCCACAAGCCGCAGCCTCCCCGTCACACCCACACGTGCTTCCTCCTCAACCGCCGGGGCCTCCCCACAGGCTCTCCTTCCCAAACTTTCTCCTTCCTGCCCCACGTGGACGCCTGCGGCTGGGTGGTCTCAGGCTGTAGCCACCCTGTCCCTGACTCAGGCCCCATGCCCCCTCACTGACCCCTATGTGCCCGGCCTAACCCCCGCAGCCAGACGGCCACTCGGGGGTGTTGCGGGGGGTCACAGCAGGCCACGTGCCCAGGGTGGCTGAATTCCGCCTGTGATTCAGTTGGCTTGTCTAGGCTGCCGGGGGTGCCCTGGCCGGGTGATGTCAGCGGCCAGGTATGTGGCTGGGGTTTCTCCCGGGGTGACTCAGGCTCCTGAACTACCCTCTCCCTCCTGCAGACACTCTGGGCTGCTGTCCAGGGCAGGCAGCCGGCTGGCTGCCTGACACTCCCTTCCCTGGCCCCCTCCACGCCCTCTTCAGCACAGAGCTGTGGGAACAGCAGGGCTGGGGGACTGGCACAAGAGGGATCCTAGAGGCCAGGGCCCCAGCCCAGCCTTCCCCTAAGACCAGGACTCACAAGTGGTTGTAGGATGACATTCATTCATTCATTCAATCAGCCATTCAAATATTTAATCAGCACACCTACACACACACACACACACACACACACACACACACACCCTGCAGTCACACACTCTAGGTGCTGGGGACAGAGCAGGAAACAAGACAGACAAAAATAAAAATTTCCTCAAATGGCCAGACACGGTGGCTCACTCCTGTAAACCCAGCACTTTGGGAAGCCAAGACAGGAGGATTACTTGAGCCCAGAAGTTTGAGACCAGCCTGGGCAACATAGTGAGACCCCATCTCTACAAAAAAATAAACCTGTAGCCCCAGCGCTCAGGAGGCTGAGGCAAGATGATCGCTTAAGTCCAGGAGGTCAAGGCTGCCGTGGGTTGTCATCACGCCACTGCACTCCAGCCTGAGTGACAGAGCCAGAGCCAGACCCTATCTAAAAAAAAAGAAAATTAGCTGGGCGTAGTGGCGGGCGCCTGTTATCCCAGCCACTCGGGAGGCTGAGGCAGGAGAATCGCTTGAACCCGAGAGGCGGAGGTTGCAGTGACCCCAGATTGCGCCACTGCACTCCAGCCAGAGAAAGAGAGTGAGACTCTGTCTCAAAAAAAAAAAAAAAAGAAAGAAAATTCCTCACAAAGCCCTTATTAGTATCTGCACCTACTGCATTATTATTCTTCTTCTTATTGTTGTTGTTGTTGTTGTTGTTTTTGTTTTTGTTTTTGTGTTTTTTGAGACGGAGTCTCGCTGTGTCTCCCAGGCTGGAGTGCAGTGGCGCGATCTCGGCTCACTGCAAGCTCCGCCTCCCGGGTTCACGCCATTCTCCCGCCTCAGCCTCCGAGTAGCTGGGACTACAGGCACCCACCACCACGCCCGGCTAATTTTTTGTATTTTTAGTAGAGACGGGGTTTCACCGTGTTAGCCAGGATGGTCTTGATCTCCTGACCTCGTGATCTGCCCCTCTCGGCCTCCCAAAGTGCTGGGATTACAGGCTTGAGCCACCGCGCCCGGCTTGTTGTTGTTTTTGACACAAAGTCTCACTCTGTTGCCCAGCCTGGAGTGCAGTGGCATGATCTCGGCTCACTGCAACCCTACATCTCCCAGGTTCAAGCTATTCTCCTGCCTCAACCTCCCGAGTAGCTGGAATTACAGGCACGCACCACCACACGTGGCTAATTTTTTTTTTTTTTTTTTTTTGTATTTTTAGTAGAGACAGCGTTTTGGCATGTTGGCCATGCTGGTCTCGAACTCCAGACCTCAGGTGATCCACCCTTCTGGGCCTCCCAAAGTGCTGGGATTACCGGCTGAGCCACTGTGCCTGGCCTATTGTTATTGCTAGTATTGCCCCCCTCCAAATTCCACTAGCCTGTGAAACTCAGGCTGGTTTCTTTTCCTCCAGGCAGCTCTCCAAACAGCTCATGTCTTTCTTTTTTTTTTTGAGAGGGAGTCTTACTCTGTCACCAGGCTGGAGTACAGTGGCGTAATCTCGGCTCACTGCAACCTCCACCTCCCGAGTTCAAGTAATTCTCCTGCCTCTGCCTCCTGAGTATCTGGGAATACAGGCACACGCCACCATGCCCAGCTAATTTTTGTATTTTTAGTAGAGATGGGATTTCACCAGGTTGACCAGGATGATCTTGATCTCTTGACCTTGCAATCCACCTGCCTCGGCCTCCCAAAGTGCTGGGATTACAGGCGTAAGCCACGAGGCCCAGCAAAACAGCTCATTTCTTATAGTCCCCAGCCCCAAAATAGTCCTAGGAGGAAGTCCTTTCTGGAGTCTGACCCTCAGTCTGTCTGCTTCAAATGTGCTCTTTCATCCCTCTTTGACTTCCCACTTTTCCAGTCCCATGGAGTGATCTGAACCTCAATTCCATCCCATCCCAACTTCACCCCTCATTTATCTTTCCTGAAACCAGACTACGGCTGGGCCTTGTAGCCACTGGAGTGTTCCAGATGCAGCTTCATTCAGTCCCAACTGGCCCTGGAGAAGGTCTGGAACATGCCCATGGTATAGGAGGGAAAGTGAGACTCAGGGCATCTGGGTCCCCAGTAACACAGGACTACAGAGCTAAAGCCTGCATCTGCAACCCAGATTCTAGACACACACACGCGTATCCAAGGACACACACAGAGGAAGTAATAATACCGACAACAATCAAAACTGGTATTTTGTAAATATTTGTTTTCTGCCAGGCATTTTCTAAATGCTTTCCATATGAACTCATTTACTTCCCCACAACAGTCCCATAAACTGGGTCTATTATTCTCCCCATTTAACAGATGAGGAAACCGAGTGCACAGAGGTCCTAATGCTAGTATGAGGAAGGCCACACAGTTCGGCCAAGCGCGGTGGCTCTCGCCTGTAATCCCAGCACTTTGGGAGGCCGAGGCAGGCAGATCACTTGAGGTTAGGAGTTTGAGATCAGCCTGGCCAACATGGTGAAACCTTGTGTCTGCTAAAAATACACAAAAGTTAGCCGGGTGTGGTGCAGGCACCTGTAATCCCAGCTACTCAGGAGACTGAGGCAGGAGAATCCAGAAGGCAGAAGTTGCAGTGAGACAGAATCACACCACTGCACTCCAGCCTGGGTTACACAGTGAGACTCCATCTCAAAAAAAAAAAAAAAAAAAAAAAAAAAAAAAAAAAAAAAGACAACAGAGTTCAAATCCATCGTTTTCGGGGTTTTTTAAATTTTTGTTTTTGTTTTTTGTTTTTCTTTTGAGACAGGGTCTCACTCTGTCACACAGGCTGGAGTACAGTGGTGTAATCACAGCTCACTGCAGCCTTGACCTCCTGGTCTCTGATGATCCTCCTACCGCAGCCTGCCAAGTAGCTGGGACTACAGGTATGCACCACCATGCCCAGCTAATTTTTGTTTTGTTTTTATTGTTGTTGTTGCTGTTGTTTGAGATGGAGTTTCACTCTTGTTGCCCAGGCTGGAGTGCAATGACGCGATCTTGGATCACTGCAACATCCACCTCCCGGGTTTAAGCAATTCTTTTGCTTCAGCCTTCCGAGTGACTGGGATTACAGGCACCCACCACCATGCCTGGCTATTTTTTTGTATTTTTAGTAGAGATGGGGTTTCACCATGTTGGCCAGGCTGGTCTCGAACTCCTTTCCTCAGATGATCCACCCTCCTTGGCCTCCCAAATTGCTGGGATTACAGGCATGAACCACTGCGCCTGGCCTAATTTTTGTATTATTTGTAGAGACAGGGTCTCACCATGTTGCCCAGGCTGGTCTCGAACTCCAGGTCTCAAGTGATCCTCCTGCCTTAGCCTCCCAAAGTGCTGGGATTGCAGGTGTGAGCCAGTGCACCTGGCCTCCTAGTCCACATGGCCCTGATATGTGCCATGAGGCTCTGATGTGTGCCATGCACTGTGGGGGGTGCCAAAAATTAGAGCTACATAGAGAGACATGGCTACAGAGACCCTCCTGTGCTGTGGCCCACGCAGCTGCTAGACACACACAGAAGACCCAGTACGACAAAATCACTTGCAGGGTTACATGGATGTGTGTGTTTGACACAGACATAAGAGTCATTGATTCATTTACCCAACAAGGAATTACTGATCACCTTCTTTTTGCAGGGTGGTGCTGGGGACCTGGTAGTGACCACAACAGCCCTGGGTCCTGCCCTCACAGGGCACACAGTCCGGTGGGGGAGATGGAAAGTAAACAAAGGAACAAATATATAATTAGACATTGCAATGAATGCTGTGGAGGGAGCTCTGAGAAATCGTCTGTATGCAAACGCAGGTACCTGCATGGTTACACACAGAGATCCAGAAACACACATGGCTAGGCACAGTGGCTCACGCCTGTAATCCCAGCATGGTGGTGGGAGGCTGAGGTGGGAGGATCACTTGGGGCCAGGAATTAGAGACCAGCCTGGGCAACACAGTAAGATCCAGTCTCTACAAAAAAATTAGAAAATTAGCCTAGTGTAGTGGGCTTGCCTGTATCCCCACTAGTCAGGAGGCTGAGGCGGGGGGATCGCTTGAGCCCAGGAGTTTAAGAGCAGCCTGGGCAACATAGCCAGACCCTATCTCTAAAAAACAAATGAAAAAACCAGAAACACACACACACACACAGAACCAGAAATGCACGGCTAGAGGCAAAACCGTGCACATCCATGGGTACTTACACAAGTATTGTTTCACACAGATGACCACATGCAAGACTCATAACTACACACACATGCACATCTACACAGTCAGCAGGGCTACACACTCCCATACACCCAGATACACAAGTGCAAACCGCAGAAACCACTCGCTGAGTCCTGCAGTTTTGCTCTCACACAGGAAATACCAGGTGTGCACATTGTCACTGGCTGTTCCTCACCTATAGTCACATCCATTCACATTGTCACATACTCAATTTCTTCTCTCTGCTCAGAGATTCGCCCCAGCCCTGGTCACATGAAGCTACTGGATAGGGGGGTGTTGGGAGTGTGTGTCGGGGATGAGTTGTTAGAACCTCCCAGCTGTGGACAGCTTCCCGGACACAGGATGGAAGGACCGCGGGCTGCCTGTCTCTTCAAAGAGGCTCAGGAAACACAGGCAAGAGAACCCCAGGGGAGCGGGGAAAGGAACGGGAGGGAGCTCTGGGGCTGTGGCTTGAGTGTGAACAGGTTGTCTCCCCTTGTCTATCTCCCCCGGTGGAGACCCCAACCGCAACAATGCACCCGGAAATCCGGCAGTCCAAGGCAGAAAGGGCAGGCCAGCGGAGTGTGTGCTTGTCCCTATTTTGGTTGTGATGGTTTAGGGGGGGATATGAGACAGCCACAGCGCGGGAGGCGCTGGACAGACGGACATGCCGGGGAGGAGGGGGCGCAGACGGACAGATACCCAAGCGGAGGCGGTCCCGGGGCAGACAGGAGGAGCGGGCGACAACAGACGGCGGCTGTCTAAAGGGAAACCGGTAATTTGGGAACCCGGTTCTCCCCCGCTTCCATCACCGCAATCCCCTCCACCCCCCGCCCCGGGCTCCCGGCGGGCCGGTCTGTCCGCCCGGGCCGGTCCTGGCTGCGCCCTGTGCGGCCGCGCCACCCAGCCCGGGACAAACAGCCCTCGCGTTGCTAGGAGACGGCGTTCCACAGTCCGTCGCGTCACCGCGTCTGCGCGGGCGTGGGGCGGGGGGCGCACGGAGACGGCGGCCGCGTCGTTTGTTGACGTTGCCCGGCAACTGGCGCGGCGCTGCCGGGCAACGCCGGCCGACTGTTCATTCTCTCTCTCTCTCTCTCTCTCTCTCTCTCTCTCTCTCTCTCTCTCTCTCTCTCTCTCTCTCTCTCTCTCTCTCTCTCTCTCTTTTTTTTTTTTTTTTTGAGACGGAGTCTCGCGTTCTCTCTGTGGCCCAGGCTGGAGTGCAATGGCGCGATCTCGGCTCACTGAAACCTCTGCCTCCCAGGCTCAAGCGATTCTCCTGCCTCAGCCTCCACGGTAGTTGAGATTAGAGGTGCGCACCATCACGCCCGGCTAATTTTTGTATTTTTAGTAGAGACGGGATTTCGCCATGCTGGTCAGTCTGGTCTCGAACTCCTGACCTCAGGTGATCCACCCGCCTAGGCCTCCCAAAGTGTTGGGATTATAGGCGTGAGCCACTGTGCCCGGCCTCGACTGTTCATTCTCTTAAAGGAGCAGGAGCATTTTACAGGTGCCGACTTCGGCCGGCCGCGCGGCGGAACTGAGGCGTTACAGGGAAAGAAGAGGGTTCCTTCCCTGGCGAATGGAGGTTTAGGGAATTGGAGGTTGGGTTAGCCTTCCTGAGGAAGCGAAAAGATATAAGGCGAAAGCTCTGGGTATTTCAACTAGTGTTTGGAGATGTTAGTGCAATATTGATTGCACGTGTACACAGGCATGTTGTGGACCTGTATGCATGGGAGTAAGTGATAGAGATACAGGGCTAGCAAGACCTGGGTTTAGTTACCCACTCCGAAACCTTGACCTGTGACTTCCTCTGAGCCTCCTTCCTTCCTGAAATGGAGGTGATAACATCACCTACCCCTAGAATTGTGACCAGGAAATCCGGTAAAGCACTTAGTACATAGTAAGTGCTCCATATAAAATAGGTTTAATTATGTTATTTAATAACTGGATTCTGTCGCTAACTCACTGGACTTTTTTTGTTTTGTTTGAGATAGAGTTTTAATCTTTTTGCCCAGGCTGGAGTGCAATGGCATGATCTTGGCTCACTGCAACCTCTGCCTCCCATGTTCAAGCGATTCTCCTACCTCAGCCTCCTGAGTAGCTGGGATTACAGGCACCTGCCACAATGCCGGGCTAATTTTGTATTTTTAGTAGTGCCGGGGCTTCACCATGTTGGCCAGGCTGGTCTTGAACCCCTGACTTCCAGTAATCCACTCGCCTCGGCCTCCCAAAGTGCCGAAATTACAGGCGTGACCCACTGTGCCTGGCCATTTTGTTGGTTTTTTTGAGACAAGGTCTCATTCTGTTGCCCAGTGGTATGATCACAGCTCACTGTAGCCTCACTTCCTGGGTTCAACCAATCCTCCCACCTCAGCCTACCAAGTAGCTGGGACTATAGGCACTGGCTAATTTTTTAATTTTTAATGTGTATTATTTTTTGTTTTTAGAGACAGGGCTCTCACTATATTGCCCAGGCTGGTCTCGAACTCCTCCTGGACTCACGCAATCTTCCTGCCTCGGCCTCCCAAAGTGCTGGGGTTGCAGGCATGAGTTACAGCATCCAGCTCCTTACTGGGTTTTGGAATACATAAGATGGTGTTTATAAAGTACTTACTGCAGCCCAGTGCACTCAATACACAGCAGTCGTTGTATTACTAGAGATGTTTTTATTATTGTTTCCTGCACTCTGTAAAGGAGCACGTGATGAGGCACTAGCAGATGTGGTTAGAATCCTTACTGTGCCGAATCCTGGCTGTGTGACCCCAAGCAAGTGCCTTGCCCTCTCTGACCCTCTGCTTCCTCTTCAGTGAAATGCGTGATCCCTTATCCTTCACAATCACTTCCGGGTAAAGGTCCTGGGCGAGGGGTCCCCTCTCACTGGGCATGTCAGGTCAGTGCCCCGTGTCTGCCGCATGACTCACGGGGCTACGTTATGTAAAGCTCCTTGATTTTGCACAGAGGGCAGGTTATATAAACGTATTTAATGTGCATCCTACATATCAAGCCTGGGGAGGAGACCTGGCTTGGTAAGGCTGAGATTGCTAAACCGTGGCACTGGCTGTTTCTAGGAAGTAGGGCCTATTAAAGCATGGGCCAAGGAGACAGTATTGTCTCCTTGAAAAGAAAATACATCCCTCCTGGGGTGGGGGGTCTCTCTAGGCCCCCAAATAGCTTTTTCTTTCTCAGTCTCTGATCCTTAATGTGTGTTTATCTCTCTCTGCATTTTTTTAAATTAATAAAACTTTTTTTTTATAAAGGTGGGGTCTTACTATGTTGTCCAGGCTGGTCTCAAACTCCTGGGCTCAAGAGATCCTCCCACCTCAGCCTCTCAAAGTGCTGGGATTACCGGCGTGAGCAACTGCGCCCGGCCTCTCTCTGCCTGTTTTCTGAACCCTATCTCTCTGATCTCTCTGTCTCTGTCTCATCATCTCTACGTATCTCTGTCACTTTCTGCTTTTATTCCCGTGAGTCCCTTTCTGGGTCTCTGTCTCTGCTTGTGATTTTCCTTTATTACTTAACTTTCCATCAACTTGTTTCCAAACATTCTTAGGAGAATCTGAGTAGCACCAAGCCCCTCGCAGCTGACTGCTGTGTGATGTTGGGGTGAGCCCTCCATTCTCTGGGCCTCGGCTCTTCCCTGTCTGTAAAATCAGATGCAGTAACTAGTACAAGCAGGCAGGGGTCCCAATCACTGGGGAGCATTTTAAAGGTGGGTTTCTCCAGTTCCACACCCACAAGCTGTGGGTCAGAATCTCAGAGATAGACAACCAGGCGCGATGGCTCACACCTGTAATCCCAACACTTTGGGAGGCCGAGGTGGGTGGATCACCTGAGGTTAGGAGTTCGAGACCAGCCTGGCCAGCATGGCGAAACTCTGTCTCTACTAAAAACACAAAAATTAGCCGGGCTTGGTGGCGCACACCTGTAGTCCCAGCTACTTGGGAGGCTGAGGCAGGAGAATCGCTTAAACCTGGGAGGCAGAGTTTGCAGTGAGTCGAGATTGTGCCACCGCACTCCAGCCTGGGTGACAGAGCAAGACACTGTCTCAAAAAAAAAAAAAAAAGAATCTCAGAGAAAGAGGCCCAGAGGATTATGCTATGTGAGTTATTCCCCCGGTGATTCTGAGCAACCAGCCAGAATTGCCAACCTGGGGCTGGACACGCCTGTCCGGAGGCCAGGTTCTCATGGTACATAATAGGTGAGGTCCTATGGAAACACACAGCCAGGGACAAGAGTCATTCTGTGGCAGTTAGAGGATCCTGAGTGTGGAGGCATGAGAGAGACAGAGCTGGGTCAGAGTGAGACAAAGGTCAGAGATAGAGACAAGAAAAGAAAACAGAGAGATAGGCCGGGCGCGGTGGCTCAAGCCTGTAATCCCAGCACTTTGGGAGGCCGAGACGGGCGGATCACGAGGTCAGGAGTTCGAGACCATCCTGGCTAACACGGTGAAACCCCGTCTCAGGCCGGGCGCGGTGGCTCACGCCTGTAATCCCAGCACTTTGGGAGGCCGAGGCGGGCGGATCACAAGGTCAGGAGATCGAGACCACGGTGAAACCCCGTCTCTACTAAAAATACAAAAAATTAGCCGGGCGCGGTTGTGGGCGCCTGTAGTCCCAGCTACTCGGGAGGCTGAGGCAGGAGAATGGCGTGAACCCGGGAGGCGGAGCTTGCAGTGAGCCGAGATCGCGCCACTGCACTCCAGCCTGGGCGACAGAGCGAGACTCCGTCTCAAAAAAAAAAAAAAAAAAAGAAACCCCGTCTCTACTAAAAAATACAAAAAAAAAAAACTAGCTGGGCGAGGTGGTGGGCGCCTGTAGTCCCGGCTACTCGGGAGGCTGAGGCAGGAGAATGGCGTAAAAACCCGAGAGGCAGAGCTTGCAGTGAGCTGAGATCCGGCCACTGCAGTCCAGCCTGGGCGACACAGCGAGACTCCGTCTCAAAAAAAAAAAAAAAAAAAAAAAAAATACAAAAAACTAGCCGGGCGAAGTGGCGGGCACCTGTAGTCCCAGCTACTCGGGAGGCTGAGGCAGGAGAATGGCATGAACCCGAGAGGAGGAGCTTGTAGTGAGCTGAGATCCGGCCACTGCACTCCAGCCTGGGTGACAGAGCAAGACTCCGTCTCAAAAAAAAAAAAACCAAAACAAAAAAACAGAGATACAGAGACATAAAGAGATAGAGGCCAGGCACAGTGGTTCACACCTGTAATCCTATCACTTTGGGAGGTGGAGGCAGGTGAACCACCTGAGGTCAGGAGTTCAAGACGAGCCTGACCAACATGGCGAAACCCTGTTTCTACTAAAAATACAAAATTAGCTGGGCGTGGTGGCATGTGCCTGTAGTTCCAGCTACTCAGGAGACTGAGGCAGGAGAATCACTTGAACCTGAAAGGCAGAGGTTGCGGTGAGCCTAGATCACGCCACTGTACTCCAGCCTGGATGACAAGAGCGAATCTCCATCTCAAAAAAAAAAAAGATAGAGGCAAATCTGTGTTTTCTGCACACTGCCTGAAAATGCATTCCCAGAGTAGAAGACCAGATCTCTGTGTGTATGCGTGACTGTGTTTAACATGTTGCTGCACGTAGCATTGGGGTGTGCCAGGCCTAGGCTGTGATTGGGTGTGGGAGCCAGATGCTGGGCTGGGAGGTTCTGGGTGGACCCTCTGTACCTGTGCCAACCTGCCTCTAAGCAAGTGTCCTGGGCCAGCATTCTCCCCGTCTGGCTCCTACTTTCTTTTCTTTTCTTTTTTTTTTTTTTTAGACGGAGTCTCACCCTGTCACTCAGGCTGGAGTGCAATGGCACGTTCTTGGCTCGCTGCAACCTCCACTTCCCGGGTTCAAACGATTCTCCTGCCTCAGCCTCCTGAGTGGCTGAGATTACAAGCGCCTGCCACCGCACCCAGCTGATTTCTGTATTTTTAGTAGAGACAGGGTTTTGCCATGTTGGCCAGGCTGGTCTCGAATTCCTGACCTCATGATCTGCCCGCCCTGGCCTCCCAAAGTTCTGGGATTACAGTTGTGAGCCACCTCTTCCGACCCAGCCCCTACTTTCTACACCAGCTCCATGTGACTGATGAGGACATGGCTCCGGGAGTCCTGGGGCCCACATGGATGAGTACAGGTTTAGATGTAGCTCTAGGCGCTGAGAGTGTTATGTTCGGGTGTGTGGGTTTGGGAATAGCCATCCCAATAGAGGGGTACCATCTTTGGAGCTAGACTGAGCCGTGAGACCTTGGGCAAGTTAAGTGACCTCTTTGGGCCTCAGTTTGCACATCTGTAAAATAGGGATGATAACTTTTATGGGAATGTGGTGAGTACCACCTAACATAATGGTAAGTGCTGCCATCTACTGATGGCTTACTATGAATGTGCTTGTCAGCAGATTTTGCGTCTCTTAAGTTAAAGGCCTCCAGAATGGATCCCTGCTACCTCCTAGTCCAAGTCACCATTGGACTCAACTGGATCATGACAGTGACTGGTCTCCCTGACTCCACACTTGTCCTCCAAAGTCTATTCCCCACCTACAGCCAGAAGGACCCTGTTAAAATAAAAAACAAGCCAGATACCGAGGTTCACGCCTGTAATTCCAGCACTTTGGGAGGCTGAGGTGGGCGAATCACCTGCGGCAGGAGTTCGAGACCAGCCTGGCCAACACTGGGTTGAGTGAAACCCCATCTCTATAAAAATGCCAAATATATATATATATATATATATATATATATATATATATATATATTCAGCCAGGCGTGGTGGCACGCACCTGTAATCCTAGCTACTTGGGAGGCTAAGGCAGGAGAATCGCTTGAACCTGGGAGGCAGAGGTTGCAGTGAGCCGAGACGGTGCCATTGCACTCCAGCCTGGCAGCAAGAAAGAAACTCTGTCTCAAAATAAAGAAATAAAATAAAAAATAAGAAACAGTGAACATCCCTCTTTTACTCAAAACCCTCGCTCCCGACTCACTCTGTGAAGACCTTACCTTGGCCCATCAGGCCCTGCAGGATCAGCCCTTCGTCTCTCTGACCTCTTGTGCTCCAGCGCCCTCCCCACCTTCTCTCTGTCCACCCACACTGGCCTCCTCCCTGTTCCTCCAACACGCCAGACATGTCCTCACCTTACACCCTTTGCATTTGCTGTTACTTCCCTCTGACTGGGTTGTGATGCTCTTAGGCCAGATGTCTGCATGGCTTCTCCCGAACCAACTTCTAGTCTCTGCTCAAACATCACCTTCTCATTTAGGCCTTCCCTGACCATTCGAGTGAAAATAGCAACCCCAGCCCTCTGTCTCTGCTTTCCCAGCACTTATTACTTTCCAATGTACTCAATAATTTGCTTAATAATGTGCTCATTTGTTCATTTATTGTTGGTCATCCCCCTCCCAATTTCCAAAGACTAAACTCCCAGGACAGAGAGCTTTGTCTTGTTCAATACTGCATTCTCACAGTCCTTACCAGTGCCTGGCATATAGTAGATGCTCAATAAATACCTGTTGATTGGGGCGGGCACAGTGGCTCACACCTGTAATCGCAGCACTTTGGGTGGCCGAGGTGGGTGGATCACTTGAGGTCAGGAGTTCAGACCAGCCTGGCCAACATGGTGAAACCCCATCTCTACTAAAAATACAAGAAATAGCTGGGCGTGGTGGCACAGGCTTGTAACCCTAGCTACGTGGGAGGCTGGGGTGGAAGGACTGCTTGAACTCGGGAGGCGGAGGTTGCAGTGAGCCGGGATGGCACCACTGCACTCCAGCCTGGGCCACAGAGCGAAATTCCTCTCAGACAATAACAACAACAACAAAATCTGTTGAATGAATGAATGATGAGTGTACATGTCAGGAACTGTGCTACAAGCTCTGGGTCTGCAAATTCGCTGAATCGTCAGAACAGCCCGATTCGCCAAGCGCTACGTATTAATGTCCCCATTTTACAAATACAGAAACTGAGAGTCAGAGAGGGGAAGTCCCTCGAACTGAGTGCAAAGGTCCTGAGGAGTAGAGATGGATTATTCTGCCATCAGGGGCGTCCCTGCCAGCCTCGGTGTTGCCCATGTATAACTGCACTATTTCTGTGCTTATTTCTGGGCCCCGTCCTTGTTCGATCTGTCGCGTGGTCTCTTCTTATATCTCTGCGCCCCGACAGTTCCCTGTCGCTTCGGCCTGCACGCATGTCTCCGATTTTTCTTGCCCCGGGGCCCTGATCTCTGTATCTCCGCTTTGCTGCGCCTCAGTCTCCGGGTTTCTGCGCCCTGAGGCCTCTGGGGGCCAAGGCCGGGTTTCGGCGCGCAGGCCTGGGTGCTACGTCCCGGCCCGGTGGCCTCCTGACCGCCCAGCCTTGGCTGGCGGCCCTGGGGCGGGGCGGGGCCTGTTGCCCGGAGACCAATGTTTTGCCGCCGCAAACTGGGTCTCTGGGCCACCGCGGGGGGGCGGCCTGGGAACCCGCGCCCGGCGTGGGAGCGCGCCCGGGAGGGGCACGGGCCGGCCCTGGGCCTAGGGGCGGGGAGGGGCTCTGGGGTTGGGGGCGAAGCGGCTGGCTGGGGGAGAGGGGGCAATGAGGAACCGGATTTGGGGAGATGAGGTAGGGGCATGGGGCAGTTCGAGGAGACCAGAGGGAACTGGGGGAGGCTGGGATTAGGAGGACGAGAGTGTATTGGGGTCAGTTGGAGGGAAGAGGGTGAGTCGGGGGCTAGGGAGGACTGGGAGATATTGAGGAAAGCTTGGGGGAGCCCAGGGAGAGATTGGGAGGGCGTGGGCAGGATAGTGGGGGTAGTTGGGTTGGGGGAAGAGGGGCCCGGTATGGATGAGTGAAGGAAGGACCGGGGACACTGGAAGTTTAGGGGATTCAGGAATTACAAGCGATGAGTGTGAGGGCAGAGTGTTTCGGGGGGCGTTGGGGAGGTCTGAAAGGACGGGGTGTGAGGTGTAGAGGAGAGAGGTTTGCCGGTTCAGAGAAAGAACCGAACTGCAGGGCCATAGGAGGGTAGAGTTGGGAGGAGATAAGATCCCCAGGGAGAAGGAGGCTAAACCGGGCCGGAAACAAGGGTGAATCAGAAGAGGGGGAGCCCCTGCCACTTCCAGGTTCCTGCGGGAGGGGCGCTCCTAGCCCATTGTCCCCGACCCGGCCAGGACATCCGGTGACTTCCCTTGGGACGCGACGACCGGTTGTGTAACCCTGCCAGGCCTGCCTGCTCCTGGGGGAGGGGCCTAAGTCTGGACTCCCGGGTTCCTCTCCGCCCCCATCCCAAGGGAGAGGCCTGGGTTGGGATCCTGGGGGAGCGGCTCGTGACGTCACAAATGGGCGGAGTCCACCAAAGGCGCTAACCCGTTTTCTTATTCACTGGCGATCTGGGATCTGGGACCCAGGGTGGGAAGGGGTGTTCTTAGCGATCCCCTTGGTTGAAGCAGCCCAATGACCACAAGGGTAAATTGAGTCCCAGAGAGTGCTGACCCTTTTCATTCGACTCATTCATTCAGTAAAGATGTATGGAGCGCCGGCTGTGTCCCAGTTACTGCCTTAGATGATGGGGACACAGCAGTGACTGATTCTAGCAGCCCCTGGGCAGACCCCATCCTAAACTGACTGTGACTGACTACAGCTATACCTCCTTGGAGCCTGGCCTCCTTCACTAGACAAATCAATAAGATGGACCCTCACATCCAGGCAGCTGGGAGACCCTTCCCTAGTACAGAGGGCACCACACATCCCTCAGCGCCTGAGTCCCTGGTCTGTGTGTGACTGCATCTCCCCTTCCTCCCCCCATGGCCTGTCACTTCCTCTTATCCTTATCCCCCCCCGCAGGGCATGACTAGGGATGCTGGTCTTAAGGCAGTTGGCAAATCACTCAGACGTCATAACTAAGCCGGCTGTGCTATCACACGAGATGTGTCCCTGAGATGTCATTAAGCAGCCTGCTTCTCCTCCTATACATACCTCTGAGGTCCTGTGGGTCTGAGGAGGGGCCACACCCTGCTGCTGGTGGTTCCTCAGCCTCCCAAACAGAGTTATCTACTTCCATCCAACCCCTCCATCAGAAGGTTCTGGAAGGTGCCTTCCTGGCTACCCTTAGTCTTCTTCCAGGCAGCCTTCCTTGACTCCCCATCCCTGTCACCCTCCCTGGGATTTGTATCCTGACCTGAACCTTGCCTCTCTGATCTCATCCACTTCCTTGCCTCAACTTTGAAAAGCCTTCAGAGCCCAGTCCTCAGAAGGACACATGCTTGCACCTCTCCAAGCCTCAGTTTTCCCATCTCTAAAACAGGCATAGCAATGGGGTATGGCCCATTCACTGAGTGCTGAATGATTCCAGTCACTTCATTTCTGTGATGAGCTTTGCATAGGCCAGGGACATTGTGAGAGCTCAGTGAATCCTATTGGCCAGGATACATAAAAAATAGTTAATATTGAGAAGTGGGTATAAGAGTGGGAGGGAAATTTACTTTTCCAAGGTATATCCTTTTGTAGTTACCAAAACTTTTTGGTTTTTTTTAGATAGGGCCTCTGTTGCCCAGGCTGGAGTGTAGTGGTGCCATCTTGGTTCACTGCAACCTCCACCTCTGGGCTCAACTGATCCTCCCACCTCAGCCTCCTGAGTAGGTGGGACCACAGGTACATGCCACCACACTTGGCTAAATAAAAAAAATTTTTTTACAGAGATGAGATCTTACTATAATGTCGAGGCTGGTCTTGAACTCCTGGGCTCAAGAAATCCTCCCACCTCGGCCTCCCAAAGTGCTGGGTGGGATTACAGGCGTGAGCCACTGCACCTGGCCTCAAAACAGTTTTCAAAATTAAAAAAAAAAAAAAAAAAAGTGCTGGGTGCAGTGGCTCATGCCTGTAATCCCAGCACTTTGGGAGGCTGAGGCAGGCAGATCACGAGGTCAGGAGATCGAGACCATCCTGGCTAACATGGTGAAACCCCATCTCTAATAAAAATATAAAAAATTAGCCGGGTGCTAATTTTTACAGGTGGTATGTGCCTGGCCTGTAGTCCCAGCTACTCAGGAGGGTGAGGCAGGAGAATCACTTGAACCTGGGAGGCAGAGGTTGCAGTGAGCCGAGATCCCACCACTGCACTCCAGCCTGGGTGACAGAGCAAGGCTCTGTCTCAAAAAAAAAAAAAAAAAAAAAAAGTAGGTTGGGCACAGTGGCTTACACTTGTAATCCCAGCACTTCGGGAGGCCAAGGTGGGCAGATCACCTGAGGTCAGGAGTTTGAGACCAACCTGGCTAACATAGTGAAACCTCGTCTCTACAAAAAATACAAAAATTAGCCGGAGTTGGTAACAGGCGCCTGTAATCCCAGCTACTCGAAAATTTTAGAAGTTACTTAAAAATTACCATCTCTGAACTGACTCTGAAACTTATCTGGGTACCTTCCACCCACATTTCATCTCAGGGATGACCCCCCTGCCCCCATCCACCCTGCTACCTGGGTGGAGACCTGGGCCTCAACTGGGTATCTTCCTCGCCCACTGCAGGGTCAGGGCCAGGCCCAAGACCTTAGTCACTCATTCTGACCTCTGTCACCCTCAGGGAAGTCAGTGTGCTACCTTTGAACCCCCAGAACATGCAGTGTAGGTCCTTGAGGCCTGACACTGATTCTTGGAGTGGGCACTGAGAATCTCAGGATATGGAAATGGGGAGGCCCTTAGATGATCCAAGTGCAAAGGGAAGACCTAGACCCAGAGAACAGAGTTCTGACTGTTCCCACGGCCTGGAGCTGTTGTGTCCAATCACTAACTTGCAAGGCAGGAAAGAATCTTAATGGAGGCGGGCTCCGTAGCTCATGCCTGTCATTTCAGTGTCTTCCTAGGAGGAGGCCAGAGGATCGCTTGAGGCCAGGAGCTCAAGACCAGCCTGGGCAAGGCGGGCAAGGCGTAGAGACTCTGTCTCTACCAAAAAAAAAAAAAAAAAAAAATTAGCCAGGTGTGGTGGTGCACATCTGTAGTCCCAGCTACTAGGAAGGCTGAGGTGGGAGGATCTCTTGAACCCAGGAGTTCAAGGCTGCAGTCAGCTAAGATTCCAGCACTGCATTCCAGCCTGGGCAACACTGCTCTCCAGCCTGGGCGACAGAGCAAGACCTTGTCTGAAATAAAACAATATTATGTGGAGGTGGGTAAATAAAGAAACGGCTCAAGGCTGAGCCCTAACTCTGGTGACACAGTGATCAAACTTGATGACAAAGACAGTCATCCTTCCCCAGCCTGAGCCCCGACCCTGGTCACAGAATGAGCCGTGAAGCTGGCCATGCCTGGCCTCAGCTCTGAGACTGGGCCAGACTAAAGTGTCCGATGCTCCCACCCCCAGATCTAAGCCTAACCCTGCCCACTGTAGAAACAAACCAAGAAATCAGATCCTCACCCCCAGCCCTCAGCCCTCAGCCCTCAGCCCGCAGGTATCCTGACTCCCTGTGACCCTCCCGCCCTGCCCTGCCCCCATAAAGGTTGGCCTTGAGGACACAGACGGGAAGGGGCAGATTCAGGAAGACAGGAGATTGGCGATGAGGGCCGAGAGGAGAAATAGGGACAGGAGTAGGGCAGACTGGGGTATGGGTATGAGTACCAGTGGGGGACATCGCTGGGGAGAGGCAGGAGAGGGGGGAATTATGATGAGGAATGGAGGTGAAGCTGAGGATGGGGGGCAGAGGATGGGGATACCATGTAGGGGACGCAGGAAGGCAGCCAGGCTAGCGGCGGGGCCGAGGTCGCAGTCGGGGGCGAGTGTGACAGCCAGGACAGAGTGGGGGTGCGCTGGGGACAGCAGCGCCTGCTCGGCCGGGCTGCGCCCAACACCGCTCCCCCCGCGCGCTCCCCCTTCCGCTCCCCGGAAGCGCTGAGTCGTCCTGCCTTATCTGGGGGCCGCTATTTCGGGCTCGGCTCGGAGCGCGTCGACTATTTTTAGCGGCGCTGGGGTAAAAATGGACGCGGCGCCGCGCGGGTTCCCGAGGCCGTGCGCGCCCCCTCGCGACCACTGAGGGCCCCGGGGAGGAGCGCGCGCCTGAGTCACAGCCGTCCCACAGCCCCGCGGCACCGCGAGGGGCCTGGATCGGGGGCGCCCTGAACACCCCGCGTGCGCACCTGCCTCCCGGGCTCCCGGGAGCCTGCGAGCCGTCAGGGCGCAGAATCTTCCAGGGGCGTCCGGACGCGTCCGCTGGGGTTCAGACCCGACGGAGGAGTTTTGGGTAGGGGCGCCGCGCCCCCTGGTGGCCCCCGCAGGGATCGCAGGCAGGAGCGGGACCTGAGTCCGTCTCAGCTTATCTATTCATTTATTTTTATTATGATTACGATTATTTCTTTGAGATAGAATCTCGCTATATTGCCCCAGGGTGGTCTAGAACTCCTGGGCTCAAGCGATCCTGCTACCTTGGCCTCCCAAAGTGCTGTAGTACAGGCCTGAGCCACCGCACCCGGCCTATTACTATTAACTACTATTATTATTTTTTTAAATCTGACCTTACTGAGTCGTCCACACCCATTTTATAAATGAGGAAACTGAGGTCCGGAGAGGAACTGGGTTGAGGCCTTGCAGCATGAGTCGCAATGTACCACCATTTCAACTTGAGCTTGGACACTTCCTAAATGGGGAACTCACTGACTCCCAGAAAACGCGGCGCTATTTGTTTTTTTGTTTGTTTGTTTTTGTTTTTTGAGAAAGTCTCGCTCTGTCGCCCAGGCTGGAGTGCAATGGTGCAATTTCAGCTCACTGCAACCTACACCTCCTGGGTTCAAGAAATTCTCCTGCCTTAGCCTCCGAGTAGCTGGGATTACAGGCATGCACCACAACGCCTGGTTAATTTTGTATTTTTAGTAGAGATGGGGTTGGGGGAGGAAGAACAGAGAGACGCCAGTTAAAAAATACCAAACTACAGTCAGATAAGAGGAATAACTTCGGGCCGGGCACGGTGGAACACACCTGTAATCCCAGCACTTCCGGAGGCCGAGTGGGGCGGATCACTTGAGGTCGGGATTTTGAGACC
Organism: Macaca fascicularis; assembly: GCF_037993035.2. NCBI lineage: Eukaryota > Metazoa > Chordata > Mammalia > Primates > Cercopithecidae > Macaca > Macaca fascicularis. The sequence continues at coordinate 53,494,800 of NC_088393.1, read as the reverse complement.
AGCCTGACCAACACGGAGAAACCCGTCTCTACTAAAAATACAAGATTAGCCAGGCGTGGTGGCGCATGCCTGTAATCTCAGTTACTTGGGAGGCTGAGGCAGGAGAATTGCTGGACCCAGGGAGGCGGAAGTTGCGGTGAGCCGAGATTGAGCCATTGCACTCCAGCCTGGGAAAAAAGAGCAAAACTCTGTCTCAAAAAATAATAATAATAAATAAATAAAAATAATTAGCCGGGCGTGATGGTACACACCTGTAGTCTCAGCTACTCAGAAGGCTGAAGTAGGAGGATCGCTTGAGCCCGGGAGGCAGAGGTTGCAGTGAGCCAAGATTGTGCGTCAAACTGCACTCCAGCTGGGCGACAGAGTGAGACTGTCCTAAAATAAATAAATAAATAAATAAATAAATAAATAAATAAATAAACAAACACATAAAAAATAAAATTACACATGTGGATCCAGCAATCCCACTTCTGAGTGTATATCCAAAGAAATTGAAATCAAGATGTCAGGGCCATGTACAGTGACTCACGCCTATAAATCCAGCAGTCTGGGAGGCTGAGGCAGGAGGATGGCTTGAGCCCAGGAGTTGGAGACTAACCTGGGCAACGTAGTGAGATGCCATCTCTACAAAAAGCATAAAAATAAAAACAAAAATAAATCAGATGAGAGGCCAGGCACTGTGGCTCACAGGCACTGTGGCTCACGCCTGTAATCCCAGCACTTTGGGAGATGGAGGGGGGCAGATCAGGAGGTCAGGAGATCAACACCATCCTGGCTAACACAGTGAAATCCCATCTCTACTAAAAATACAAAAAAAAATTAGCTGGGCGTGGTGGTGGGCACCTGTGGTCCCAGCTACTCAGGAGGCCGAGGCAGGAGAATCACTTGAACCCAGGAGGCGGAGGTTGCAGTGAGCCGAGATTGAGCCACTGCACTCCAGCTTGGGCAACAGAGCGAGACTCTGTCTAAAAAAATTTTAAAAATAAAAATCAGATGAGAATATGTACTGACAAAAAATAAACAATATTTACAAATTAAAAAAATTTAAACTCTATTTTAGCAACTTTGAAATACACAGTACATTATTATTAACCATGGTTACCATGCTGTGCAATAGATCACTGAAGTATATTTCTCTAGTCTCGCTGAAACTTCGCACCCTTTGATCAACATCTTCTCTTTTCCCAACCCTCTCCCACTTCCCCAGCCTCTAAGCCACCTTTATACTGTTTCTATGAGATTGACATTTTAAGATTCCATATAAAAGTGGGATCATGTGGTGTTTGTCTTTCTGTGCCTGGTGTATTTCACTTAGCATAATGTACTGCGGTTCCATCCATGTTGTCTTGAATGGCAGAATTTCCTCCCTTTACAAGGCTGTATAGTATTCCATCGTGTGTATATGCAACATTTGTTTTATCCATTATGTCCTTTGATGAACACTTAGGTTGCCTCCATATCTTGGCTATTGTGACCAGTGCTGCAATGAACTTGGGAGAGCAGATATCCCTTCAACATCCTGATTTCAATTCCTTTGGAAATATAACCAGAGGTATATGAGTCTGCTGGATCCATATGTACAATTTTATTTTTATTTAATTATTATACATATATATTTCTTTTCTTTTTTTTTATTTTGAGATGAAGTCTCGCTCCTGTCGCCCAGATTGGAGTGCAGTGGCGTGATCACGGCTCACTGCAACCTCCGCCTCCTGGGTTCAAGCGATTCTCCTCCCTCAGCTTCCCGAGTAGCTGGGATTACAGGCATGTATCACAACGCCTGACTAATTTTGTATTTTTAGTGGAGATGGGGTTTTACCATGTTGGTCAGGCTGGTCTCGAACTCCTGACCTCAGGTGATTCACCCACCTTGGCCTCCCAAAGTGCTGGGATTGCAGGCGTGAGCCACTGTGCCCGGCCCTTATTTTATATTTTAAAGTCTCAATGTATTGGAATCCACTACATATGAAATCTCACTATGTTGCCCAAGCTGATCTCCAACTCTTGGTCTAGAGGGATTCTCCCACCTCAGCTTTCTAAGGAGCTGGGATTACAAGTGCAGGCTACCATGCCTGGCTGTCACACGTGTCGTTTTAAATGTTTAGGCCAGGGTAGCTCATGCTCATAATCTTAGCCCTTTGGGAGGCCAAGGCGGGCGAACTGCCATATCAAGGCCAGGGGTGTGAGATCAGCGTAGATAACACAGCAAGACCCCCACCCCACTCCCAACCCCCTGCCACCCCGCACCCCGCTTCATCTCTACAAAACCTTTTTTTTTTTTTTTGAGACAGAGTCTTGCTCTCTTGGCCAGGCTGGAGTGCAGTGGCATGATATCCGCTCGCTGCAACCTCCGCCTCCCGGGTTCATGCCATTCTCCTGCCTTAGGCTCCCGAGCAGCTGGGACCACAGGAGCCTGCCACCACACCTGGCTAATTTTTTGTGTAGTAGAGACAGGATTTCACCGTGTTAGCTGCGATGGTCTCAATCTCCTGACCTCGTGATCTGCCTGCCTCGGCCTCCTAAAGTGCTGGGATTATAAGCGTTTGCCACCGTGCCCAGCTTTTTTTTTTTTTTTTTTTTTTGTATTTTTAGTACAGACGGGGTTTCACCGTGTTAGCCGGGATGGTCTCCTCCTGACCTCGTGATCCAACTCGTGATCCACTTGGCCTCCCAAAGTGCTGGGATTATAGGAGTGAGCCACTGCGCCCGGCTTTTTTTTTTTTTTTTTTTGAGACGGAATCTTGCCCTGTCACCCAGGGTGGAGTGCAATGGCTCAATTTCAGCTCACTGCAACCTCTGCCTCCTGGGTTCAAACTATTCTCCTGCTTCAGCCTCCCAAGCAGCTGGGATTACAGGCACCTGCCACCATACCCAGTTTAGTTCTATATTTTTAGTAGAGACGGGGGTTTCACCATGTTGGCCAGGCTGGTCTCGAACTCCTGACCTTGTGATCTGCCCACCTCAGCCTCCCAAAGTGCTGGAATTACAGGCTGAGCCACCGCACCCAACCCAAAACATTTTTTTAAATTAAAAAATTAGCTGGGTGTGGTGGCAGGCCTCTACAGTCCCAGTCACTCAGGAGGCTGAGGCAGGACGATCCCTTGAGCCTAGGAGTTCAAGGTTGCAGTTAGCTATGATTGTGCCACTTTACTCCACCTGGGACCATGGTGACAGAGCGAGACCCTGTTTCAAACAAACAAACAAACAAATAGATAAGTGTTGTAGTAGCCACAATAAAAAAATTAAAAAGAGCAAGTGAAGATAATTTTATGTACTTTATCTAACTGGATACATCCAAAATATTATTATTTCAACATGTATCCAGTTTCAGAATTACTATTGTTAATTTTCCTTGTTTTTTTAGATAGAGTCTCGCTCTGTCCCCCAGGCTGGAGTGCAACGGTGCGATTTCGGCTCATTGCAACCTCCACTTCCCAGGTTCTAGTGATTCTCCTGCCTCAGCCTCTTGAATAGCTGGAACTACAGGCGCGCGCCACCACGCCCGGCTAATTTTGTATTTTTAGTAGAGACACGGGGTTTCGCCATGTTGGCCAGGGTGGTCTCAAACTCCTGACCTCAGGTGATCTGCCCTCCTTGGCCTCCCGAAGTGTTGGGATTACATGCATGAGCCACTGCACCCGGCCTCAGCATCAGAATTCTTCATGAGATACTTTACATTCCTTTCATCGCACTAAGCCTTCAAACTCCAGCGTGGATTTTACACTGCAGGCGAATCCCATTTTGGACCAGCCATGTTTGAAGCTCTTAAAGGCAACGTGTGGCCAGTGACTGCCCTATGTAACAGCACAGCAGTGAGCCCTGGCCTGAACACGGATCTCTACTGCGGCTTCCCTGAAGTCCAGATTTAACAGCGTGTGAAGATGGGCCTCTGGAAGGTAGTGTGGAGACTACAGGCTCTGCCAAATTCCAGGGGTTCAAATATTGGCTGTACAACTTCTTTTTTTCTTTCTTTAAAAAACAAACAAACAAACAAACAAACAAAAACAGGGTCTTGCCCTGTGGCCCAGGCTGGAGTACAGTGGCAAGATCTCAGCATACTGCAACCTCTGCCTCCCAGGCTGAAGCAATTCTCCTGCCTCAGCCTCCTGATGAGCTGGGATTACAGGCCCACACCACGATGCTCAGCTAATTTTTTGTATTTTTAGTAGAGATGGGGTTTCACCATGTTGGTCAGGCTGGTTTCAAAATCTTGGCCTCAAGGGAGCCACCCACCTTGGCCTCCCAAAGGGCTGGGATTACAGGGGTGAGTCACCGCACCTGGCTGACACCCTGATTTTGACTTTTGGCCTCCAGAACTGTGAAAGAATGAATTTCTCTTGTTTTAAGTCACTGAACTGCTAGTAATTTGTTATAGTAGCAGTTAAGAAACTAATGCAATCTGTTTGGGCTTCTGTCTCCTCCTTACTAATGGCAGAGTTTCTGAGGCTTTTAGAGAACATCTTTTCCAACCCTTCCTCATAGGGAAAGAAACTGAGGCTCAGAGAGAGAATGGAGCCTGAACGAGATCTGAGGCTTCCAGCTCTTCATCCAAGCTCTATGGGTCACTGTGGAAATTTACAGGATATTTTTCTTTTTTTGAGACGGAGTCTTGTTCTGTCACCCCAGACTGGAGTGCAGTGGTGCGATCTCGGCTCACTGCAACCCCTGCCTCCCGGGTTCAAGCAATTCTCCTGCCTCAGCCTCCCAAGTAGCTGGAATTACAGGTACATACCACCACGCCCAGTTAATTTGTTCTGTATTTTTAGTAGAGACGGGGTTTCACTATGTTGGCCAGACTGGTCTTGAACTCCTGACCTCGTGATCCACCCGCCTCAGCCTCCCAAAGTGCTGGGATTACAGGCTTGAGCCACCGTGCCCGGCCAGTTACAGGATATTTTTCCTGTTAAAAAAAAAATAATAGGCCGGGCGCGGTGGCTCAAGCCTGTAATCCCAGCACTTTGGGAGGCCGAGATGGGCGGATCACGAGGTCAGGAGATCGAGACCATCCTGGCTAACACGGTGAAACCCCGTCTCTACTAAAAAAATACCAAAAAACTAGCCGGGCGCGGTGGCGGGCGCCTGTAGTCCCTACTACTCGGGAGGCTGAGGCAGGAGAATGGCGTGAACCCGGGAGGCGGAGCTTGCAGTGAGCTGAGATCCGGCCACTGCACTCCAGCCTGGGCGGCAGAGCGAGACTCTGTCTCAAAAAAAAAAAAAAAAAAATAATAATAATAATAATAGGCCAGGCGCAGTGGCTCATGTCTGTAATCTCAGCACTTTGGGAGGACGAGGTGGGTGGATCACCTGAGGTCAGGAGTTCGAGACCAACCTGGCCAACATGGTGAAACCCTGTCTCTACTAAAAATACAAAAAAAAATTAGCCGAGCGTGGTGGTACATGTCTGTACTCCCAGCTACTTGGGAGGCTGAGACTTGAAACAATCGCTTGAATCTGGGAGGCAGAGGTTGCAGTGAGCCGAGATTGCACCACTGCACTCCAGCTTGGGCGACAGAGTGAGACTCCATCTCAAAAAAAAAAAAAAAAATAAAATAAAATAAATAATAATAATACAGAATGTGGACTGAACATAGAGGCTCACACCTGTAATCGTAACACTTTGGGAGTCTGAGGCAGGAGGATCCCTTGAGGCCAGCAGTTTGAGATCAGCCTGGGCAATATAGTGAGACCCCCATCTCTACTAAATTAGCCGGGTGTGGTGGTGCACACCTGTAGTCCCAGCTGCTTGTGAGACTGAGAGAGGAGGTTTACTTGAGTCTAGGAGTTTGAGGCTGCCTTGAGCTGTGATGACCACGCTGCACTCCAACCTGGGTCACAGAATAAAGGTCTCAAAACAAAAACAAAAAACCCAGAATGTTTATTGAGTTTTCTTTTAAGGCTGAAACTGAGAGCACAAGGTTTGGTTGGAGTCCTAGTTTGGTTGTTTACTTGGTTTGTGGCCTTGGACAAGATTCTACCTTCCCTGTGCCTCAGTTTCTCCCTCTGTAAAATGGGCATGGTGAGATAAGTCATCTCAGAGGGTTGTAGTTTGGAGGGCTGTTGTGAGAATAAATGTTACTGTGCAGCATAGTCCTGGAAGTGTTTGTAAATGCTGTAAGACGGGCCAGGCACAGTGGCTCATGCCTCTAATCCCAGCACTTTGGGAGGCCGAGGCGGGTGGATCTCCTGAGGTCAGGAGTTTGAGACCAGCCTGACTAACATGGAGAAACCCCATTACTTAAAAAAAATAAAAATAAAAATAAAATAAAAATTAGCCAGGCATGGTGGCACATGCCTGTAATCCCAGCTACTCGGGAGGCTGAGACAGCAGAATCGCTTGAACCCAGGAGGTGGAGGTTGCAGTGAGCCAAGATCGCACTATTGTGCTCCAGCCTGGGCAACAAGAACGAAACTCTGTCTCAAAAAAAAAAAAAAAAAAAAGGCCAGGCGCAGGGCAGGCGCAGTAGCTCACGCCTGTAATCCCAGCACTTTGGGAGGCCGAGGCAAGTGGATCACGAGGTCAGGAGTTCGAGGCCAGTCAGGCCAAGATGGTGAAACCCTGTCTCTACTAAAAATACAAAAATTAGCCAGGCACGGTGGCAGGTGCCTGTAATCCCAGCTACTCGGGAGGCTGAGACAGGAGAATTGCTTGAACCAGGGAGGCAGAGCTTGCGGTGAGCCGAGAATGTGCCACTGCACTCTAGCCTGGGTGACAGAGCAAGACTCCATCTCAAAAAAAAAAAAAAAATAGCCAGGTGTGGTGGTGCACGCCTATAGTCCCAGCTGCTCGGGAGGCTGGGGCAGGAGAATTGCTTGAACCCGGGAGGCGAAGGTGGCAGTGAGCTGAGGTCACACCACTGCACTCCAGCCTGGGTGACAGAGCAAGACTCAGACTCGGAAAAAAAAAAAGCAAAAAAATGCTATAAGACAAGAAAAATAAATGAGACTCAACAATTGGAAGGTAAGAGAGAAAACTGCCAGATAGATTATCTTTTCTTTTCTTTTTTTGAGATGGGGGCCTTACTCAGCTGTCCAGGCTGGAGTGTATTGTCATGATCATGGCCCACTGCAGCCTTGACCTTCCTGGGCTCAAGTGATCCTCCCACCTTAACCTCCCGAGTATGTGGGACTACAGGCACATGCCACCATGCCATGCGATTTTTTGTGTATATTTTTTGGAGAGACACGATGTTTGACCATGTTGCCCAGGCTGGTCTCGAACTCCTGGGCTCAAGCGATCTACCAGCCTCAGCCTCCCAAAGTGCTTGGATTACAGGTGTGAACCAGGGCGCCTGGACAGGTCTCTTCTTGTTCTTTTTTTTTTTGTGAGACAGAGTCTTGCTGTTGGCCAGGCTGGAGTGCAGTGGCACGATCTCGGCTCACTGCAACCTCTGCCTCTCAGGTTCAAGCGATTCTCCTTCCTCAGCCTCCTCCCAAGTTGCTGGGACTACAGGCGCGTGCCACCAAGCCCAGATAATTTTTTTTAGTAGATACTGGTTTCGTCATGTTAGCCAGAATGGTCTTGATCTCCTGACCTCGTGATCCACCCACCTCGGCCTCCCAAAGTGCTGGGATTACAGGTGTGAGCCGCTGTGCCCAGCCAGGTCTCTTTTTAAATGTTCCTTTGACAGACAAACCTCCCCTACCCTCCTGTCCACTCCTCCTCTCCTTCACAGTTAAAATGATGTTCCACATTCTTGTCCTTCATGACACTTATCAAGTTTGTATGATTATTAGTTCATTGATTCTTTTTTTTTTTTTTTTTTAAATACAGAGTCTTGCTCTGTCACCCAGGCTGGAGTGCAGTGGTGCAATTTCGGCTCACTGCAACCTCTGTCTCCCGGGTTCAAGTGATTCTCCGACCTCAGTCTCCCCAGTAGCTGGGATTACATCCATGCACCACCACGCCCAGCTAATTTGTTTGTTTTTGAGATGGACTCTCACTCTGTTGCCCAGGCTGGAGTACAATGGCACAATCTCGGCTCACTGCAATCTCCACCTCCCGGGTTCAAGCAATTCTCATGCCTTGGCCTCCCAAGTAGCTGGGATTCGAGGCGCACACCACCATGCCTGGCTAATTTTTATATTTTTAGTAGAGACGGGGTTTCACTATGTTGCTCAGGCTGGTCTTGAACTTCTGATCTCTGGTGATCCACCTGCCTTGGTCTCCCAAAGAGCTGGGATTACAGGCATGAGGCTGTGCCCAGCCTAATTTTTGTATTTTTAATAGAGATGGGGCTTCACCACGTTGCCTAGGCCGGTCTCAAACTCCTGACCTCAAGTGATCTGCCTGCCTTGTTTTCCCAAAGTGCTGGGATTACAGGTGTGAGCCACCGCACCTGGCCTAATCCATTGAATCTTTTTTTTTTTTTTTTTGAGATAGACTTTCACTCTTGTTGCCCGGGCTGGAGTGCAGTGGCACAATCTCGGTTCACCGCAAACTCTGCCTCCTGGGTTCAAGCGATTCTCCTGCCTCAACCTTCCGAGTAGTTGGGATTAGAGGCATGTGCCACCATGCCCGGCTAATCTTGTATTTTTAGTAGAGACAGGGTTTATCTGTGTTGGTCAGGCTGGTCTCGAACTCCCAACCTCACATGATCCGCCCGCCTCAGCCTCCCAAAGTGCTGGGATTACAGGCGTGAGCCACTGCATCTGGCCCCCTTACACTCCTAACTATTGAAGGCCTCTGCCTGGGCAGCATAGCAAGTTCCCGTCTCTACAATAAAAAAATAAATAAAAGCAGCCACGAGTGGTGGTGTGCACCTGTAGTCCTGACTATTTGGGAGACTGAGGTGGGAGGACTCCTTTAGCCCAGGAGTTCAAAGACTGCAGTGAGTTATGACTGCACCATTGAACTCCAGCCTGGGCAACACAGTGAAACCTTGTCTAAAATTTAAAAAATGTATTGAGGACCCCAAAGAGTTTTTGTTGATGTGTATGATTTCTATCAATATTTACTGTATTAGAAGTTAAAACTGAGAAATTTTAGAAACATTTGTTGATTCACTTAAAAGTAGCTGGGTGCAGTGGCACACACCTGTAATCCCAGCTACTTGGGAGACTGGGGTGGAAGTATGGCTTGAGTTTGAGACCAGCCTGGACAGCACAAGACTCCCATCTCTAAAAATAAATAATAATAATAATAATAATAAATTAATTTTGTGTTCGTCGGGCGCGGTGACTCACACCTGTAATCCCAGCACTTTGGGAGGCCAAGGTGGGTGGAACATGAGGTCAGGAGATCGAGACCAGCCTGGCTAACACGATGAAACCCTGTCACTACTAAACATATGAAAAATTCACCCGGCATGGTGGCACATGCCTGTAGTCCCAGCTACTCGGGAGGCTGAGGCAGGAGAATTGCTTGAACCCTGGAGGCGGAGGTTGCGTCGAGCCAAGATTGCGCCATTGCACTCCAGCCTGAGGGACAGAGCGAGATTCCGTCTCCAAAAAAATAAAACAGGCCGGGCGCGTGTCTCACGCCTGTAATCCCAGAACTTTGGGAGGCCGAGGTGGGCGGATCATGAGGTCAGGAGACTGAGACCATCTTGGCTAACACGGTGAAACCCCATCTATACTAAAAATACAAAAAATTAGCCGGGCGTGGTGGCGGGCGCCTGTAGTTCCAGAGAATGGTGTGAACCCGGGAGGCGGAGCTTGCAGTGAGCCGAGATGGCGCCACTGCACTCCAGCCTGGGCGACAGAGCCAGACTCCGTCTCAAAAAATAAATAAATAAATAAATAAAATAAAATAAAAATACAAAATTAATCGTATGTTAATGTAAGTTATATATTTTAAATGAAAATAACCATGTTTTCCAAAATAATTTTTTTTTTTTTTTTTTTTTACCAAGTGCAGCTCATTTAAACATTTTTTGTAGAGATTGGGGTCTTCCTATGTTGCCCAGTCTGGTCTTTTTATTTTTTTTGAGATGGAGTTTCACTTTTGTTGCTCAGGCTGGAGTGCAATGGCACAATCTTGGCTCACTGCAGCCTCCATCTCCTGAGTTCAAGTGATTCTTCTGCCTCAGCCTCCCAAGTAGCTGGGATTACAGGTATGTGCCACCACACCCAGCTAATTTTTGTACTTTTAGTAGAGATGGGGTTTCTCCATGTTGGTCAGGCTGGTCTTGAACTCCCGACCTCAGGTGATCCACTGCCTTAATCTCCCAAAGTGCTGGGATTACAGGCGTAAGCCACTGCACCCAGCCCTTCAGGCTGGTCTTGAACTCCTGGGCTCAAGCCGTCCTCCCACCTTGACCTCCCAAAGTCCTGGAATTACAGGCACGTACCACCGTGCCCAGCCTGAAACAAAAATTTAGTGAGAAGAAGGGCATCATTTTAATTTTTGCAAATCACTTTCACATCAGGCTTAACAGAAGACAGCTGGGTCCTCACGTGTGTGTCTGCGTTTGGTCTGTTGCAATATCGTGGAAACTGCACTGGCCAATATGGTGAAACCCCGTCTCTACTAAAAATACGAAAAAATTAGCCAGGCATGGTGGTGCATGACTGTAGTCTCAGCTACTCGGGAGGCTGAGGCGAGAGAATTGCTTGAACATGGGAGGTGGAGGTTGCAGTAAGCCAAGATGGCGCCACTGCACTCCAGCCTGGGGAAGGCTGAGACCCCGCCCCCCCAACTATGTATTATTATTATGGTGTATCATATATGATATCAATATTATTATGATGATACTTTTTTTTTTTTTTTTTTTTTTTTTGAGACGGAGTCTTTGCTCTGTCACCCAGGCTGGGGTGCAGTGGCGCGAACTCGGCTCACTACAAGCTCCGCCTCCTGGGTTTACGCCATTCTCCAGCCTCAGCCTCCCGAGTAGCTGGGACTACAGGCGCCTGCCACCTCGCCCGGCTAGTTTTTTGTACTTTTAGTAGAGACGGGGTTTCACCGTGTTAGCCAGGATGGTCTCCATCTCCTGACCTTGTGATCCGCCCGTCTCGGCCTCCCAAAGTGCTGGGATTACAGGCGTGAGCCACCGCGCCCGGCCCGATGATACTTTTTTTGAGACGGGGTCTTGCTTTGTTTCCCAGGCTGGAGTGCAGTGGCCCCATCTCAGTTTACTGCAAACTTGCTCTCCGAATTCTCCCACCTCAGCCTCCCAAGTAGCTGGAATCACAGGCACACGCCACCACGCCTGGCTAATTTTTTGTATTTTTAGTAGAAATGGGGTTTTGCCATGTTTGCCAGGCTGGTCTCAAACTCCTGACCTCACGTGAACCGCCTGCCTTAGCCTCCCAAAGTGCTGGAATTACAGGCGTGAGCCACCGCGCCCCACTTATGATAATAATTTTGAACTTGTAGACACCCTGAAGGGGTGCTGGGGAACCCCCTAAGGTTCTTTGGGCTGCAGGCTGAGATTCACTCCCTAGCTTTTGGTTCCACAGGACCCAGATGTATGTATCCTGGAAACTGAACACCTTTGGAACCAAGGTGACCTAGGTTTAAGAGCAAGCTGAGTGCAAGCAGTGAGCTCTGGTACTTTTAGCCCCCTTGAGCCTGGTGTCTTCATCTCTAACATAGGGATGGCGGTGATAATATTAATAAAAGCACATCCCTGTAGGACTGCAACGAAGCCCACAGGAGATAAGGCTCAGAATCATGCCTGCCGGTCACAAAGCATAGAATCAACATTTGCTGTTATAACTTGGGAAATGTCATTTTATTTTATCACCGGCACCTTTTATTCATGCAGTTCATTTATCCCAAGGCCTGTCCTGTGCTGGGCAGTGCTGGGGACAAGGTGATGACTGAGACAGCCTTGACCCTGCCCTTATGGGGCTCCCAGCTCAGTGGGTCACGGAGTTTTTATTTGAGGAATTGCTCCGGCTGGACGCGGTGGCTCATGCCTGTAAAATCCCACCACTTTGGGAGGCTTTGAAGGGTGGATCACCTGAGGTCAGGAGTTCGAAACCAGCTTGGCCAACATGGTGAAACCCCATCTCTACTAAAAATAAAAAATTAGCTGGGTGTGGTGGCATGCGCCTGTAGTCCCAGCTACTCAGGAGGCTGAGGCAGGAGAATCACTTGAACCCAGGAGGCAGAGGTTGCAGTGAGTCAAGATCATGCCACTGCACTACAGCCTGGGTGACAGAGCGAGACTCTGTCTCAATAATAATAATAATAATAATAATAATAATAATAATAAAATAAAGGAATTGCCTTGGGCACCAGGTCCTGGAGGTACATGAGTTCTCAAGGCTGAGAAGGCAAGGAAGAACATTCTAGGGAATGGGAACAGTGTGCAATAAATCGTGGCAAGTGGAGAATGGCACGTGCTCTGGAATGGCAACTACCCAGGGTCACTGAGTTCATTCCTTTGCCTCCAAAACATCACAGTTCTGTTGCTGGTGAGAAACAAGTGTGTGTATCTGGTTTACCTCTCCTCTTTCCCCCTTTCTCTTTTTGTGTAAATAAGTCCTTGATTCTGTTTTTACTTTTCTTTCTTTCTTTCTTTCTTTTTTTTGAGACGGAGTTGCGCTCTTTTTGCCCAGACTGGAGTGTAGTGGCCTGATCTTGACTCACTGCAACATCCGTCTCCCGGGTTCAAGCGATCTCCTGCCTCAGCCTCCAGAGTAGCTGGGATTATAGGCATGCGCCACCAGGCCTGGCTAATTTTGTATTTTTAGTAGAGATGAGGTTACATCATGTTGGCCAGGCTGGTCTCGAACTCCTGACCTCGGGTGATCTGCCCTCCTCAGCTTCCCAAAGTGCTGGGATTACAGGCGGGAACCACCGTGTCCCGCTCTGTTCTGGTTGTGTGTGTGTGTGGAAGTCCCACTTCTGATCCAACCTCAGTCTCTCATGCTGCAGATCTTTCCTTTGCTGTACATCCATCCACAGCCTCTCCAGCGGAGACTTGGGCTGTCCCAGCAAAAAAGATGCCCGGGAGGACGCGGAGTAGGGGCTAGGCGCCTCCACTGTCCCCCATCCGGGGGCCTTCGCTTGGGGCCGGGTGAGTCAGCCCCCGGCGGCTCCCGCGTCATCCCGGCCGCTCCGCTCCGCGCTATTTCGGGCTCCGGGCGCTATAAATAGAGGCTCGCCGAGCTGAGCCGCCCCCCTCCATTCGGGCCCCCCTGCGTCCCCGGCCCCGCCGCGATCACCGGGCCGCGCGTCACCGCGGCTAAGTTTAGAGGCGGGCGGGGACGGCAGCCTGGTCACTACGCCCCCCGGCGGTGCCTGCTTCCAGAGCCTTCGGCCGGGCTGCTCTCTGCGCCCCCCATTCAGGTCCCCTCGGGCGGAATTGGAGGTGAGGGTTCGGTCCTCACAGTCTCCGTCCCCACCCCACCCGTTCCGGGGCGCACAAAGGGCTCGAAGTTGAGAGGAGGGGAAGGTTTGGGACGGGAGCAGGGGCCGGAGCTGGGGAGTGGCCTAAACTGGAGTTGCGGCTGAATTCTGGAACTTGGGGCGTTTGGAAGAAAGAGGCGGAATCGGAGCGTGGATACGGCTGGTGGATTCGAACGCTCAACTCTGGGAGCCAGGGAGATTCGAATCTGGGATTCCAAAGTTTAGTTTTGAAACAGCTTAGGCCGGGAGCAGCTGCTCACTCCAGTAATCCCGACACTTTGGGAGGGCGAGAAGGGAGGATCGCTTGAGCCCAGAAGTTCGAGACCAGCCTGGGCTATAGTGAGACCCCCCCCCACCCCGCCTCTACAAAAAAATACAAACGTTGGCTAGGCGTGGTGGCGCGCGCCTGTGGTCCAGCTACAAGGGGAGGTGATGTGGGAGCCCGGGAGGTTGAGGCTGCAGTAAGGTGTGATCGCACCACTGCACTCCAGCCCGGGTGACACAGAGAGACTCCGTCTCAAAAAAAAAAAAAAAAAAAAAAAGAAGAAGAAGAAGAAGAAGAAGAAGAAGGAAAAGAAAAGAAAAGAAAAGAAACTGAGGGTAGAAATCCAACATCCAACTTGGAAATAACGTAGAACCCAGGGCAACTTTTTCCCGTTGCTCTTAACTAATGTTAACAGATTTAGAATTCCACTGATGGCACTTCTACTTCAAGGAATTCCTTTGCCGCACTTCTACTTCAAGGAAATGGGTCGGGAGCGGGGACGGGACCTCCTTCTAGGGGGTCTTGCCCCCGATCGGTTCTGGCGGAGCGGAGCGGCACCGGCTCCCCAACACTTCCAATTCTCTTGTGGTGCACCATCGCCCCCTGGCAGAAAACGCAGGAGTTGCAGGGTTAAGTCCGGCAATTCCTTTCCCCAAGGGGATAACTGAGTCACAAGCCCTTCTACTTGGGATGACCTACTTCTAGAATTGCTGTATGGTCTTGGATACAGAGGTATATTTCTTTTTTCTTTTTTCTTTTTTCGTTTTTTGAGACAGAGTCTTGCTCCGTCGCCCAGGCTGGAGTGCAGTGTCTCGATCTCAGCTCACTGCAACCTCTGCCTCCCAGGTTCAAGCGATTCTCCTGCCTCAGCCTCCCAAAAAGCTGGGATTACAGGCATGCGCCACCACGCCCAGCTAATTTTGTATTTTTAGCAGAGACGGGGTTTTGCCATGTTGGCCAGGCTGGTTTGGAACCCCTGATCATAGGTGATCCGCCCGCCGCGGCCTCCCAAAGTGCTAGGATGACAGGCGCAAGTCACCGTGCCCGGCCTTTTTTCTTTCTTTTCTTTTTTTCTTTTTTTGTTCTCACTCTTTACAGGCATGAGCCACCATGCCCAGGAAAAAATAAATAAATAAGTAAAATGGGAAAATGTAGACACAGAGACAAACACCCATAGACGAAAGACTGATATGAAGAAAGAAACAGAGGGATGGTCATGTACCTGCAGGCAAGTACAAGTAAAGAGATCAATGAACATAACAGAAATGTCAGAAATAGACTTGTATGTGTATGGGAATTTGGTATGTGATAAAGGTAGAATTTCAGAACAGTGGAGAAAAGATCTACATTTGGTCAACTTGAGACAATTGGTTATATCAGTCATAAACAATAACCTCGGTGCACTTTCAAAAATAAATCTAGGCCGGGCGCGGTGGCTCAAGCCTGTAATCCCAGCACTTTGGGAGGCCGAGACGGGCGGATCACGAGGTCAGGAGATCGAGACCATCCTGGCTAACGCAGTGAAACCCCGTCTCTACTAAAAAATACAAAAAACTAGCCGGGCGAGGTGGCGGGCGCCTGTAGTCCCAGCTACTCGGGAGGCTGAGGCAGGAGGATGGCGCAAACCCAGGAGGCGGAGCTTGCAGTGAGCTGAGATCCGGTCACTGCACTCCAGCCTGAGCGACAGTGCGAGACTCTGTCTAAAAAAAAAAAAAAAATCTTGGCCAGGCGCGGTGGCTCATGCTTGTAATCCCAGCACTTTGGGAGGCAGAGGCGGGTGGATCACTTAAGGTCAGGAGTTCGACACCAGCCGGGCCAACATGGTGAAACTCCGTCTCTACTGAAAATACAAAAGTTAGCTGGGCGGGCGCCTGCAATCCCAGCTACTTGGGAGGCTGAGGCAGGAGAATCGCTTGAATCTGGGAAGCAGAGGTTGCAGTGAGCCTAGATTGCGCCATTGCACTCCAGCCTGGGCAACAAGAGCAAAATTCCATCTCAAAAAATAAATAAATAAATAAACAAATAAATAAATAAATAAATCTTACATAGATTAAAGCCAGATGACCTGCTCATTCTAGGCCATCACTGTTTGGCAGGGTGTCTGTGTCCCTCACTGAAACATAAGCTCTGGGAGGACAACACAACACGGAGCTCAAGGAAATGATAGAATGTATCATTATGGCTGTGGGCCGTGGCTTACGCCTGTAATTCAGCACTTTGGGGGGCTGAGGCAGGTGGACCAACTGAGGTCAGGAGTTCGATACCAGCCTGGCCAAAATGGTGAAACCCCGTCTCTACTAAAAATGGAGAGAAAAAAAAAAAATTAGCCGGGCATGGTGGCGCATGCCTGTAATTCCCAGCTACTAAAGAGGCAGGAGAATCGCTTGAACCCGGGAGGTGGAGGTTGCAGTGAACCGAGATTGCACCATTGCACTCCAGCCTGGGTAATAAGAGCGAAACTCCGTCTCAAAAAAAAAAAAAGAATTTATCATTATGACCCTGGGTTATGGCAGGGCTCTTAACACACCAAAAGCAAAAGTCAGAACGGAACAGATTGATAAATAGTTGTACATAAACACAAATAACTTCTGTGCCAAAAATAACTAAAGTTAAAACCCAAAGTAGAAACTAGGAGGAAATGTTTGCAATATAGGTAACTAAGGATTAGAATCAGAATCCATAAAGTACCCCTAGAAATTAATAGTAATAAAAAAGCCATACAACCCATTTAAAAAATGGACAAGGAATATGAGCAAGCAATTCACAGAAGACAAAATTTATAAGACCAATACATTCACAAAAACCGTTCCATTTCCTTAGTAATCAGAGAGCTGCAAGTTAGAACAGTGTGATACTATCCTTTCAGGAAGTGACTAATACTAACTCATCAGCCAGGCCTCTGCTCAGATGTCCCTTCCTCCAGGAAGCCCTTCCGGACTCGGCGGCTGAGTCAGGCGCTCCCTCTGACCCCCACCCCACGGCTCTCCCGGGATCTCCCATCCCAGATCTGCCCATTCTAAGTCATCACTGTTTGGGAACGTGTCTGTGTCCCTTACTGAACCGTAAGCTCCGGGAGGACAACACGGGGCTGTCGTTGGTCACTGCTGTTTCACCAGCACGGACTCGCACAGGACCGGGAACAGAGGAAGCGCATGGGGGGAATAGGTGTGGAATAAATGAATGAATGGGGAAACTGAGGCCAAGTCAATGTCTGAGTTGGGATTCAAACTTAAGTCTCTGCGTACTGAGAGGAGAGACCAAGTTGGATCTCCTGCGATCTCTTCTCCCCTGAGCCCTGCCAGGATTCCCGGCACACAGAAGCGCTCAGTATGGGCTTTGGAACTGAAAAATTTGGGAGCCAGATCCTCTGCGGCCACATAGATATCTCTCCTCCCACGAACTCCGCGGTCCTCCAGGACCATAGAGAGTCGCATAGAGATCGCCCTGCTCTATGCTCTACTCTCCTGGGGAGCGGGGCCAGAGAGGCCGGAAGTGCGGCGAGCCCTGGGCCGCGCTGGCAGTGCTGGCGGTGGACTGCCTCAGTCCCTCTCCAGTCTTTCCCTTGAGGCTCCAAGACCAGCAACTGAATTCGCGGCTCCGAAACCGTAAGGCCGGGACCAGAGGGGGCGGGAGGCGGGACTGCAGGTGGAGATTGGCAACCGCGGAAGCCAATCATTGCCGAGTCTGAGAGATGGACAAGGCCAGGCGTGGGGTGGGCGTCCAGATGTAGCCCCCGGGGCTGGGCGAACGGAAGTCGGGGGACGGTGGGGACAGAGCCAATAGAATCCAGTGGGGGCGAGAGGCGGAGCGATGGGACTTGTAAGGGGCGGGGCGAGCAGAAGGTGGCGGTCAAAGGGGCGGGGCGTTATAGAGCCTCGGGCGCTGGGTGTTTGGGACCTGACGCTATGGGGCTCTGGGAGTTTTGTGGGGGACGGCTATGAGTGGGGGTTCCTGCTGGGGGATGAGAACGTAGACGCCGATGGCTCACTTGCTCCTGGCACCTTCCCTTTCAGGTTCCACATGGACCCTGGGAAGGACAAAGAGGGGGTGCCCCAGCCCTCAGTGCCTCCAGCAAGGAGGAAATTTGTGATACCCCTCGACGAGGATGAGGTTCCTCCTGGAGTGGTAGGACAAGGAGATGCGGGGCCCCGGGAGGCTGGCGGGTGTTAGGAGGAGGAAGAGAATAGGATGGGACCTGTGGGACCAGGGTGTGGGTTAGTGGATTTGGGGGCCACGGACGACTTGGGGAAGCAGTCCTTGGTCCTCCACAGGTCCCAGTTTCACCATCTGTGAAATGGATGATTGGTTCTAAGAGAGGGCTGAGGCAGAGGCCAGACACGCATTCAGCAGGTAACCCCTGATGTGTTTTATGAGGCCAGCACCCTGATTTTTTAAGACATGAATTTATTGCTCATGTTTAAGAATTGCCAGGTTTTGCAATCTTAAAATCTATACTTTAGACATATTTTGGTAAATGGAAGGACCTGGCAATATTGAAATCTCCTTCCCAAGGGAAAACAATCGATTGGTGATTAGCATTGGCTATGAAGAAAAGGAAAGTGAGCTAAGGATATAGGGCGTGATGAGGAAGAGGACCTTCCTACTTTATTTTATTTATTTATTATTTTGAGACAGTCTGGCTCTGTCACCCAGGCTGGAGTGCACTGGCACCATCTCGGCTCACTGCAGCCTCCGCCTCCCGGATTCAAGCGATTCTCCTGCCTCAGCCTCCCCACTGGGATTACAGGAGCGTGCCACCACATCCGACTAATTTTTGTATTTTTAATAGAGACAGAGTTTCACCATGTTGGTCAGGCTGATCTTGAACCTCAAGTGATCCGTCCATCTCGGCCTCCCAAAGTGCTGGGATTACAGGCATGAGCCACCGTGCCTGGCCCCTTCCTACTTTAGATAGGAAGTTCAAGGGAGGGCCTCTCTGAGGAGGTGACATCTTGGTAGAGACGTGAAAGAGGTGAGGGAGTGAGCCATAGAGACGTCTGGGGTAGAGGGAACAGCCAGTGCCAAAGCCGTGAGGTCAGAGAGAGCCTGCCACATTCAAGGGCAGCACGAAGTCCAGTGGGGCTGTAGTAGAGAAAGCATGGGAGAAGTGGCAGAAGGTGTAGTCTCTAAGGCAAGGATCAGGGACAGATCTACAGCCTTTTGGGTGATGGTGACAGCTTTGACTTTCACTCTGAGGCAGGAGCCACCCACTAGCTCTCAGCAGAGGAAGGACATAAAGATTTTGTGTAGGGGACAGACTTCCAGGGGGTGAGAGTGTGGGCAAGGAGCTGGTGAAGAAGTGACTTCAGTGGTCCAAGGGTGAAACGCTGTTGGCTGGGACCAGAGTGGAGACCGAGGAGTGGGGCAGAAGTGGCTGGATTCAGATTTTGAGCTCTCAGCCTTCTGGAAGGGACATTAGAGGAAGGAAGATGGGCAGCCCTAAAGAGGGGAGAGGGGTAAAGTGCTGTGGCTCACACTTGTAATCCCAACACTTTGGGAGGCCGAGACAGGCGGATCACCTGAGGTTAGGAGTTCGAGATCAGCCTGGACAACATGTTGAAACCCCCTCTCTACTAAAAATACAAAAATTAGCCAGCATGGTGGTACGCACCTGTAGTCCCAGCTATTCGGGAGGCTGAGACAGGAGAATCGCTTGAACCTGGGAGGCGGAGGTTGCAGTGAGCCGAGATCACGCCATTGCACTCCAGCCTCGGTGACAGAGCAAGACTCCATTTCAAAAAAAAAGAAAATTAGCTGGGCGTGGTGGCGGGCACCTGTAATCCCAGCTACTCGGGAAGCTGAGGCAGGATAATTGCTTGAACCCGGGAGGTGGAGGTTGCAGTGAGCCAAGATTGTGCCACTGCACTCCAGCCTGGGTGACAGAATGAGACTCTCTCGAAAAAAAAAAAAAAAGAAAAAGAAAGGGGAGAGGAACTCACAGGGCCTCAGATGTCCCCTGCTCACCCCAACTGGTCCCCTGCAAACTCCCTTTCTCCCCACAGGCCAAGCCCTTATTCAAATCCACACAGAGCCTTCCCACTGTGGACACCTCGGCCCAGGCGGCCCCTCAGACTTACGCTGAATATGCCATCTCACAGCCTCCGGGAGGGGCTGGGGCCACGTGCCCCACAGGGTCAGAGCCCCTGGCAGGAGAGACCCCCAACCAGGCCCTGAAACCGGGGGCAAAATCCAACAGCATCATTGTGAGCCCTCGGCAGGTGAGGAGGGAGACGGAGAAGTGGAGCCTTGAGGTTTTCAGTGGGAAACGCTGTTCTAGGGATGACTCCAGTGGAAGGAGGTCTGAGTTCCAGCCACTTTGTTCTCGCCATTCATTTATTCATTCGTTCAACATCGGTGTGTGGGTTGAGAGTGCCCCAGCTCTTGCTGGGGCTGTGGCTGTGTTGGTGCAGCTCTGTTTCCTGACCCCAGGCTTGTTAATTTACTTAAAATGTACTGAATGAGGCCAGGTGCGGTGGCTCACGCCTGTAATCCCAGCACTTTGGGAGGCTGAGGCAGACGGATCACCTGAGGTCAGGAGTTCGAGACCAGCCTGGCCAACATGGTGAAACCTCGTCTCTACTAAAAATACAAAAATTAGCCGGGCGTAGGGGCAGGAGGTGTTCAGGACCACATGACTCGCAGACTGGGGCTGGGGGAGAGGGTTGAGCTGGAGACAGACCCGGGGACCCTTTAGGAAAGGCCTGGTGCCAGTGGAGTGGAGGGGAGGAACCTGGATCAGAGGACCAGGGACTGTCCAGGGTTGGGAGGAGGAGAGAGAAGCTGGAAAAGACCCAGGCACAGGTGGGAGGAGGGAGGAGGTGCGAGAAGAGGTAGAGGAGGGCCCTGTGGTTGCCAAGGGTCATCCCTATTGATGGCTTCTGCCCTTCCTCCCTCCCCAGAGGGGCAATCCCGTACTGAAGTTCGTGCGCAACGTGCCCTGGGAATTTGGCGATGTAATCCCCGACTATGTGCTGGGCCAGAGCACCTGTGCCCTGTTCCTCAGGTGAGCTCTGCGGCGCCACCCCAGCTTTCAGGAAGGACACCCCACTGGCCTGGGAGGGTCATGTCCCAGTGTTCTGGACTGTTCTATGGGCATGGTCCTGCAGGCTCTGGGCCTTGGTGGGACCCTGTGTTGGAGGAAGGGGGTCTTGGCCTAGAGGTGCCCAGTGCAACAAGAGCTGGGGCCCAGACTCCTAGGTCTGAGGGAGGAGGGGCTGGGGGCCTGGACTTCTGGGTCTGAGGGAGGAGGGGCTGGGGGCCTGGACTCCTGGGTCTGAGGGAGGAGGGGCTGGGGGCCTGGACTCCTGGGTCTCAGGGAGGAAGGCCTGAGGGCCAGACTCCTGGATCTAAGGGTGGAGGGACTGGGTCACTCATGTTCCCGACATCCTTGACTGGAGTTGAGGAGAGGCAGGATTTCTCCCATCTCTACCCTAGTTAAACAACTTCCCCAACCCAGGGGCCCCTCTGCAGACAGGCCCAGACAGAGGAAGTGAAACCTGTGAGTTCCTGTGCTCCCCGCAGGCTGTGAGAGCTGCAGACTGCTGGGCAGCGCCAGTCCTAGTTCGCTGGGTCGTGAAGCCCTCACCATAGCCCTCCGAGGCCAGAGCAGATGGGCTGGCGTGGGCCCTGCTTCCCACTGCGAGCCACGCAACGTCCCCGCGCTCACACTCTCCAGGGCCCCTGGCACCTGTTCTCCCCTTGAAGCCCAAGTCTCTTCCCCTCTTCATGAAGAAGCCAGGGGTCTGGGCTTCTGGGTAACCACAGCCATGTGGCCCTGGCTGCCAATCCCTGTGGAGCATCTTGGAAGAGAGACCTGTGGCAAGTGACTGACCCTCTGTGGGCCTCAGGGCCCCTCTGTCCCCTGTGCCGCACTCTGAGCCCTTAGTATTTCAGTGAGAGGGCAGAAGGGCTTTGGGGGTCTTGAAGAGACTGAGACTTCTCAACTCCTCCTCCTTGCCCCCACCAGCCTCCGCTACCACAACCTGCACCCGGACTACATCCATGGGCGGCTGCAGAGCCTGGGGAAGAACTTCGCCCTGCGGGTCCTGCTCATCCAGGTGGATGTGGTAAGCAGGGGTCGCTCCCCAGCTGGCCTCACTGGCCCCATCTCTGAAATGGGGAGTGCTGGGCCTCGAGGTTGTGCAGCGTACTGTTGAATCCCTTCTGAGAGGAAATGCAGCTAAAACCTCAGTGAGGAAGGTTTTTCACATCTGAGATTGACATGGGTCACCAAGACACTATGTTGGCAAGGAGAGGGGAAGGCAAAATTATCTGTTTCCTCTTTCCCCACATCCCCTTCAATTAGTCCCAGATCTCTGCCCCCTAAATATCTCTTTTGTGTGTGTGTTTTTTGTTTGTTTATTTGTTTGAGATGGAGTTTCGCTCTTGTTGCCCAGGCTGGAGTGCAATGACTCCATCTTGGCTCACTGCAACCTCTGCCTCCGGGATTCAAGCGATTCTCCTGCCTCAGCCTCCTGAGTAGCTGGGATTATAGGCATGCACCACCACACCTGGCTGATTTTTGTATTTTTAGCAGAGACTGGTTTTCACTATGTTGGCCAGGCTGGTCTTGAACTCCTGACCTCAGGTGATCCACCCGCCTCAGCCTCCCAAAGTGCTGGGATTACAGGCAGGAGCCACCACGCCCGTTCATATCTCTCTCTCTCTCTTTTTTTTTTTTTTTTTTTTTTTTGAGACGGAGTCTTGATCTGTCACCCAGGCTGGAGTGCAGTGGCCGGATCTCAGCTCACTGCAAGCTCCGCCTCCCGGGTTTACGCCATTCTCCTGCCTCAGCCTCCCGAGTAGCTGGGACTACAGGCGCCCGCCACCTCGCCTGGCTATTTTTTTGTATTTTTTAGTAGAGACGGGGTTTCACCGTGTTAGCCGGGATCGTCTCTCGATCTCCTGACCTCGTGATCCGCCCATCTCGGCCTCCCAAAGTGCTGGGATTACAGGCTTGAGCCACCGCGCCCGGCCTCTCTTTTTTTTTAAGATGGAGTCTCCTCTGTCTCCTAGGCTGGAGTGCAATGGTGAGATCTTGGCTCACTGCAACCTCCGCCTCCTGGGTTCAAATAATTCTCCTGCCTCAGCCTCCCGAGCAATTGGGATTACAGGCACACTACACCATGCCTGGCTTGTTTATTTATTTATTTGTTTGTTTGTTTGTTTATTTGTTTATTGTTTTGAGACAGAGTCTCACTCTTTTTTTTTTTTTTTTTTTTTGAGATGGAGTCTCACTCTGTCGCCCAGGCTGGAGTGCAGTGGCACGATCTCTGCTCACTGCAAGCTCCGCCTCCCAGGTTCATGGGATTCTCCTGCCTCAGCCTCCCGAGTAGCTGGGACTACAGGCGCCTGCCACCACACCTGGCTAATTTTTTGTATTTTTAGTAGAGACGGGGTTTCACCATGTTGGCCAGGATGGTCTCGATCTCCTGACCTCGTGATCCGCCCGCCTTGGCCTC
This sequence comes from Macaca fascicularis, assembly GCF_037993035.2. Lineage (NCBI taxonomy): Eukaryota > Metazoa > Chordata > Mammalia > Primates > Cercopithecidae > Macaca > Macaca fascicularis. The sequence continues at coordinate 53,471,777 of NC_088393.1, read as the reverse complement.
CCAAAGTGCTGGGATTACAAGTGTGAGCCACCGCGCCCGGCCCAGAGTCTCACTCTTTTGCCCAGTCTGGAGTGTAGTGGTGCAATCTTGGCTCACTGCAACCTCCGCCTCCTGGGTTCAAGTGATTCTCCTGATTCAGCCTCCCAAGTAGCTGGGATTACAGGCACGTATCACCATGACTGGCTAATTTTTTGTTTTTTTGTAGAGATGGGGTTTGACCATGCTGGCCAGGCTGGGCTCAATCTCCTGACCTCATGATCCACTCGCCTCGGCCTCCCAAAGTGCTGGGATTACAGACGTGAGCCACTGCGCCCAGCCAATTTTTGTATTTTTAGTAGAGACGGGTTTCACCATGTTGGCCAGGATGGTCTGAAACACCTGACCTCAAGTGATCTGCCCACCTCGGCCTCCCAAACTGTTGGGATTCCAGGTGTGAGCCACCACGCCCAGCTTATCTCTTTGTTTGTTTGTTTGTTTGTTTGTTTTGACACAGGGTCCTGCTCTGTTGCCCAGGCTGGAGTGCAGTGGCCCAATCATAGGACAGTGTGGCCTTGACCTCCTGGGCTCAAGTGATCCTCCCACCTCAGCCTCCTAAGTAGCTGGGACTATAGGTCCCATCATAGGTCCATATCACCATATTTTTTTGTATTTTATAGAGATAGGGTCTCCACTCTGTTGCCTAGACTAGTCTTGAACTCTTGGCCTCAAGTGATCCTCCTGCCTCAACCTCTCAAAGAACTAGGATTACAGGCATGAGCCACTGCACCTAACCCAGTGGAAGAGGATTGCTTGAGGCCAGCAGTTGAAGACCAGACTGGGTAACATAGCAAGACCCTGTATCTAAAAATTTTTTAAAAATCACCCACTGGGGGTGGCTCACGCCTGTAATCCCAGCACTTTGAGATTACCTGAGATCAGAAGTTCAAGACCAGCCTGGCCAACATGGTGAAACCCCATCTCTACTAAAAATACAAAATTTAGCTGAGCATGGTGGCGTGCGCCTGTAATCCCAGCTACACGGGAGGCTGAGGCAGAACTGCTTGAACCCGGCAGGCAGGGGTTGCAGTGAGCCAAGATCATGTCACTGCACTCTAGCCTGGGCAACAGAACGAGAATCTGTCTCAAAAAAAAAAAAAAAAAAAAAAAAAGATCATAAAACTGCCATGGCTCCTAAGCACCCTAGGAGAAAGTTCTGCTCCCTTCCATGACCTATGGGGCCCTGTGTACCTCTGACCTCTACCTAGTTTTCCAGAGTCTGTGCTTCTCATGGAATTTCACATCGTCCCTCCCGTAGGGAGCGAATTCTAATTCCTCAAGCCCTCTTTCCCCTCCCATCCTTTGCCCATGCTGTTCTCTGTGTCTGGAAGTCCCTTTTCTGGTCTCCTTTTCATCCTTTCCTCCTCCTCATCCTCCTTTGGGTCTCAGGTCAGATGTCCCCTCCTCCAAGAAGCCCTCTCTGATCCCCCAGGCAGGCTCGGTCCCTCCTCTGGCTCCCACATCGCAGCCCTGGCCACTCCAGATCATCAGTGTCTGGGGACAGGTCTGTCCTGCTCATCAGACTGTGAGTCCTGGGAGGGCAGAGTCAGGGCTGTCTCAGCCACTGCTGGGTCCTAGCACAGCTTAGCACGGGCCAGGCACCCAGTAGGAGCTTAGAGAGTGACAACTGGGTGAAAGGCTCTTGGCTTCCTGAGCTACTGTGTTTTCAGGCTTTAATTCCCTTTTTGTTCTTTTTTTTTTTTTTTTTTGAGATGGAGTCTCGCTCTGTTGCCCAGGTTGGAGTGCAGTGGTGCGATCTCGGCTCACTGCAATCTCCACCTCCCGGGTTCAAGCAATTCTCCACCTCAGCTTCCCTAGTAGCCGGGATTACAGGCACGTGCCACCACTCCTGGCTAATTTTTGTAATTCCTGGCTTCTAGGTTTCTAATTCTGATTTTCTCCTCCAGAAAGATCCCCAGCAGGCCCTGAAGGAGCTGGCTAAGATGTGTATCCTGGCCGACTGCACACTGATCCTCGCCTGGAGGTGAGATGGGGGCTTCCCTGCCTCATTCAGGCTCTACCTGCTCCCCCATCCCACCCTGCCCAACCCTTCCCTTTGCCTTCCTGTGTGGGCCTGGTGCAGGCAGTGCCTCTCTCTGGCCTTCAGTTTCCTCATCTGTAAAACAAGGTCTTAATATCTTTTTTTTTTTTTTTGATACAGAGCCTCACTCTGTCCCCCAGGCTGGAGTGCAGTGGCGCAATCTCAGCTCTGCCTTGGGAGTTCAAGCAATTCTCCTGACCTCCCGAGTAGCTGGGATTACAGGTGCGCACCACCACACCCAGCTAATTCTTTTGTGTTTTTAGTAGAGACGGGGTTTTGCCATGTTGGCCAGGCTGGTCTTGAACTCCTGACCTCAGGTGATCCTCCCGCCTCACCCTCCCAAAGTGCTGGGATTACAGGCATGAGCCACTGTGCCTGGCTGGAAGCTGAACATTTCATGAGGTTGGCTTCTTGCTGCAGTGGGAAAATAAGCAGTGTTTCTGGTTTTCCTCCTGTCAAACCCAGTACAAACAGTTTGTGTGCTGACTTCCCTTCCAAAATAGCTAACATTTCTTCAGCAGTGCCAGGCTGCTTTTGGCACTTACAGAGCATTCCAGAGTATTCTCTGATCTTCACAGTCATACCATCCTCCCCACTTTATTATTAATTTTTTTTTTTTTTTTTTTTTTTTTGAGACGGAGTCTGGCTCTGTCGCCCGGGCTGGAGTGCAGTGGCCGGATCTCAGCTCACTGCAAGCTCCGCCCCCCGGGTTTACGCCATTCTCCTGCCTCAGCCTCCCGAGTAGCTGGGACTACAGGCGCCCGCCGCCTCGCCCGGCTAGTTTTTTGTATTTTTTAGTAGAGACGGGGTTTCACCGTGTTCGCCAGGATGGTCTCGATCTCCTGACCTAGTGATCCGCCCGTCTCGGCCTCCCAAAGTGCTGGGATTACAGGCTTGAGCCACCGCGCCCGGCCTATTATTAATTTTTGAGACAGGGTCTTGCTCTGTTGCCAAGGCTGGAGTGCAGTGGCGCTATCACAGGTTACTGAAGCCTCAACTTACCAGGCTCAGGCAGTTCTGCCTCAGCCTCCCAAGCAGCTGAGACTGAAGGCACACACCACCACACCTGGCTAATTTTTAATTTTTTGTAGAGACAACATCTTGCTATGTTATCCCGGCTGGTCTCAAACTCCTGAGCTCAAGTGATCCTCCTGCCTCAGCCTCCCAAAGTGCTGGGATTACAAGCATGAGCCACTATGCCTGACCACCCCACTGTACAGTGAGGAAACTGAGGCCCAGAGAGCAAACCACTGGCCCAGGATTACCCAGGCAGAGGTGGGGTCAGACTCCCAAGAGCTGGCCCATAGCCAGAAAAGATATCAAGATGCGCCCAGCAGTGGTCACTACCAGGTTGTATTTGGCAGGGGGATGGGCTGGAATTTTGATTTTTAGCATCAACAATTCTTTTTTTTTGAGACAGAGTCTTGCTTTGTCGCCCAGGCTGGAGTGCAGTGGCGCGATCTCGGCTTACTGCAAGCTCCGCCTCCCGGGTTCATGGCCATTCTCCTGCCTCAGCCTCCTGAGTAGCTGGGACTACCGGCACCCGCCACCACACCCGGCTAATTTTTTTTGTATTTTTAGTAGAGACGGGGTTTCACCATGTTAGCCAGGATGGTCTCGATCTCCTGGCCTTGTGATCCACCCGCCTCGGCCTCCCAAAGTGCTGGGATTATAGGCGTGAGCCACTCGCCCAGGCTTTTTGTTTTTTTTTTTTTTTTTTGAGACGGAGTTTCACTCTTGTTGCCCAAGCGGCAGTGCAATGGCGCGATCTCGGCTCACTGCAACCTCCACTTCCTGGGTTCAAGTGATTCTCCTGTCTCAGCCTCCTGAGTAGCTGGGACTACAGGCACATGCCACCAAGCCCAGCTACTTTTTTGTATTTTTAGTAGAAATGGGGTTTCACCATGTTGGCCAGGCTGGTCTCGAACTCCTGACCTCAGATGACCTGCCTGCCTCATCATCCCAAAGTGCTGGGATTACAGGCATAAGCCACTGCACCCGGCCTAGTATTGGTAATTCTTATGACTGACCATAATGAAGCAAATCTACAATCTGATACCTCACTTCCTGCTGCCCTGTATCCTGTTATCCTAGTCCAGAGGAAGCTGGGCGGTACCTGGAGACCTATAAGGCCTATGAGCAGAAACCGGCGGACCTCCTGATGGAGAAGCTAGATCAGGACTTCGTCTCCCGGGTGAGGCCACCTCACCTTCCATCCCTGCCTGGGCTTCCCCGCAGCTCCTGGGTGGTTGAGCTTCAGTTCCAATCTTAAGGCACTGTGCATTCATCCCTGGGCCTGTCTTCCCTGCCCCATCCCACCCAGACTGCAGCTAGAGGGATTTTCCTGAGCACAAATCTGCTGCTACCCTCCCCAGCTCAAAATCCTCCCATGGTTCCCCAGTACCCCGAGGGGGAAAGCCCGGGCTTCTGGCCAGGCTCAACAAGAGCCCGTCAGGCTCAGAAGCCCCGTGGCCCCCACTTTACACTTCACTTCTCCCAGGCCTAGCTCGCTTCTCCAAGCACTTGCCCCTTCTATTCCCTCTGCCCAATTACCTGCCTAATTCCTTTTTTTTTTTTTTTTTTTTGAGATGGAGTCTCACTCTGTTGCCCAGGGTGGAGTGCAATGGCATGATCTCAGCTCACTGCAACCCCCGCCTCCTGGGTTCAAGCGATTCTCCTGCCTGAGCCTCCCCAGTAGCTGGGACTACAAGTACCCGCAACCATGCCCATCTAATTTTTGTATTTTTTAGTGAAGATGGGGTTTCACTATGTTGGCCAGGCTGGTCTCAAACTCCTGGCCTCAGGTGATCCACCCTCCTCAGTCTCCCAAAGTGCTGGGATTACAGGCATGAGTCATCACGCCCAGCCTTACCTGCCTAATTCCATCTTTCACATCTCAGCTTTGATACTACCTCCTCCAGGAAGCCCTCCCTGATACCTAGGCCAAGTTAAGTGTTCCTGCTGGGTTCCCCCATCCAGTCCTGTCTCTTTGAGCCATCATTGTTTGGAACTGATTTATCTCCCCAACCAGTCTGGGAGCCCCAGAAGGGCAGCTTGGGGGCTCTCTTGGTCCCCACTGTGTCTCTAGCACCACCCAGCCCTCAGTGTTTACTGAATGCATTGTTGCTTCTGGACTCCAGCGATGGAGGGATGGTGAGGGGTCTGCCATTTAGGCCTGTCCTGGGGACTGTGGGAAAAGATCACACAGCCAGGGGGCCCCATTAGATAGTCAGGGCCTAGTATCAACAGCTCCTGCATCTGAAGCCCTTACTTCTGCCAGAGACATCACCCTGACAACCTGGTTTACAATCACTCTCCCGGGAAGAGGCTCTGAAAACCCCCATCTCAATCATGAAGGAGAAAGGGAGTGCAGTGATTTGCCTGTCAGATGGGGTGGGGGTTTAAACCAAGGCAGCCAACACCCAGGCCACACCGGTCAGCATTCAGGAATCTGTTATCACCCCGTGGAGCTGGAGGGCATTCCCAGGTACATCCCAGTGATGTCCACAGCCACCCTCGACTTTACTTTTAGGATCCTCATTTGCCCAAAAATTGAGACCCAGAGAGGTCACGCCCCTTACCCAGGCTCTTGTTAATTGTTTTTTTGTTTGTTTGTTTGGAGACAGAGCCTTGCTCTGTTGCCAGGCTGGAGTGCAGTGGCATGATCTCGGCTCACTGCAATGTACATCTCCTGGGTTCAAGTGATTCTCCTGCCTCAGCCTCCCGAGTAGCTAGGATTACAGGTGCACACCACCACACCTGACTAATTTTTGTATTTTTAGTAGAGACGGGGTTTCACCATATTGGCCAGGCTGGTCTTGAACTCCTGACTTCGTGATCCACCCGCCTCAGCCTCACAATGTGCTGGGATTACAGGTGTGAGCCACTATGCCTGGCCGCCCCCCCACCCGCCCCGCATTTTTTGTTTTTTTTTTTAAATGAGACAGAGTTTTGCTCTGTCACCCACTCTGGAGTGCAATGGTATAACCTTGGCTCAGTGCAACCTCCACCTCCCAGGTTCAAGCGATTCTCCCAGCTCAGCCTCCCTAGTAGCTGGAATTACAGGCGTGCTCCACCATGCCTGGCTAATTCTTGTTTGTTTTTGTTGTTGTTTGTTTGTTTTTTAGACAGAGTCTTGTTCTGTCGCCCAGGCTGGAGTGCAGTGGCACAGTCTCCGCTCACCACATCCTCTGCATCCCGGGTTCAAGTGATTGTCCTGCCCCAGCCTCCCGAGTGGCTGGGACTACAGGTGTGTTGCCACCACGCCTGAGTCATTTTTTGTATTTTTAGTAGAGATGGGGTTTCACCATGTTGACCAGGCTAGTCTCGAACTCCTGACATCAGGTGATCCTCCCACCTTGGCCTCCCAAAGTACTGGGATTACTAGGCATGAGCCACCATGCCCAGCCTGAGATGACTTTTTAATCAGTAGGGGAAAAAAGCATTTGAGTGCTTCCTGCATGCCAGGCAGTCTGGGGACAAAGCTGTGACCCAGCCCCGCCCTCTAGGCTCAGTCTCCCTGGCCTTTCTTCTCCCGACACACTCCTGCCTCCTCCTCTTCCAGGTGACTGAATGTCTGACCACCGTGAAGTCAGTCAACAAAACAGACAGTCAGACCCTCCTGACCACGTTTGGAGTAAGGAAAGGCTCCCCTGCCCCTAGGCATTTCTGTCCCCTTGCCTTTTTTAGAAAGCCTTTCACCCATTTCCTTCCATCTCCCTGCCCACCCCTTGGCCCGTCCTGCCTTCCCACAGGCCCTCACCTCCCCCGAGGAATATCTGAGGCCCCTCCTCAGCTGGGACAGGGAGGCTTTTGTAAAAGCTCAGCTACCCTGACCCCTTGCTTTCACCTTTCAGTCTCTGGAACAGCTCATTGCTGCATCAAGAGAAGATCTGGCCTTATGCCCAGGCCTGGGCCCTCAGAAGGTAAGAGCTCTGGGAAAGAACCCAAGGAGTTGGGGAAAGGAGGGAGCCCCAAGTAAACACAACCTGAGACCCCAAAGTTTTAAGGTGAAAAAAGAACCAAAGGCTGGACACAGTGGCTACCACCTGTAATCCTAACACTTTGGGAGGCCAAGGCAGGAGGACTGCTTGAGGCCAGAAGTTGGAGACCAGCCTGGGCAAGTGGACACCTCGCCTTTATTAAAAACAAACAAACAAACAAACAAAAAACTAGCTGGGCATGGTGGTGTGAGCTTGCTACATGCCTGTAGTCTCAGCTACTGGGGAAACTGAGGTGGGAGGATCGCTTGAGCCCAGGAGGTTGAGGCTGCAGTGAGCTATAATCACATTACTACACCCCAGCCTGGGTGACAGAGCGATCCTGTCTCAAAGCAGAAGCAATCCAATGCAGAAGAATGAAACTAGACACCTAACTCTCGCCATATACAAAAATCAAATCAAAATGGATTAAAGACTTAAATCTAAGGCCCCAATGCATGAAACTTCTACAAGGAAACATAGGGAAGCTCTCCAGGACATTGAACTGGGCAGAGATTTCTTGAGTAATGCTCCAGAAGCACAGGAAACCAAAGCAAAATGGACAAATGGGATCACATCAAGTTAAAAAGCTTCTAAGCCAAGCGCGGTGGCTCGCGCCTGTAATCCCAGCACTTTGGGAGGCTGAGGCAGCTGGATCACCTGAGGTCAGGAGTTTGGGACCAGCCTGGCCAATGTGGAGAAACCCCATCTTTACTAAAAATACAAAAAATTAGCCTGGTGTGGTGGCACATGCCTGTATTCCCAGCTACTTGGAAGGCTAAAGCAGGACAATCATTTGAACCTGGGAGGTGGAGGTTGCAGTGAGCCGAGATTGCGCCATTGCACTCCAGCCTGGGCAACAAGAGTGAAACTCTGTCTCAAAAAATTAAAAAGGCTGGGCATGGTGGCTCATGCGTGTAATCCCAGCACTTTGGGAGGCCGAGATGGGCGGATCACGAGGTAAGGAGATCGAGACCATCCTAACAGTGAAACCCTGTCTCTACTAAAAATACAAAAAATTAGCCGGGCGTGGTGGCGGGCACCTGTAGTCCCAGCTACTCGCGAGGCTGAGGCAGGAGAATTGCATGAACCCGGGAGGCGGAGCTTGCAGTGAGCCGAGATCATGCCACTGCACTCCAGCCTGGGCAACAGAGCGAGACTCCGTCTCAAAGAATAAAAAGCTTCTGCACAGCAAAGGAAGCAATCCACAAAGTGAAGAGACAACACACAGAATGGGAGAAAATATTTGCAAACTCACCATCTGACAAGGAATCAATAACCAGAAGATATGAGTTCTAACAACTCTATAGGATAAAATATAATAATCCGATCAAAAAGCGGGGAAAAGATTTGAATTAACATTTCTCAAAAGATATACAAATGGTAAGCAGGCATAGGAAAAGGTGCTCAACATCACTGATCATCAGAAAAATGTGAATCAAAACTACAATGAGGCCGGGCGCAGTGGCTCACGCCTGTAATCCCAGCACTTTGGGAGGCTGAGGCAGGCAGATCACTTGAGGCTAGGAGTTCAAGATCAGCCTGGCCAACATGGCGAAACCCCATATCTACTAAAAATACAAAAATTAGCTGGGTGTGGTGGTGCACGCCTGTAATCCCAGCTACTTGGGTGGCTGAGGCAGGAGAATCGCTTGAACCTGGGAGATGGAGGTTGCAGTGAGCTGAGATTACACCACTGCACTCCAGCCTGGGCAACAAAAGCGAAACTCGGTCTCAAAAAAACCCAAAAATAGGCCAGGTGTGGTGGCTCACATCTGTAATCCCAGCACTTTGGGAGGCCGAGGTGGGCGGATCATGAGGTCAGGAGATCGAGACCATGATGGCTAACACAGTGAAACCCCATCTCTACTAAAAATACAAAAAAAAATTAGCCGGGCGTGGTGGTGGGCACCTGTAGTCCCAGCTACTCGGGAGGCTGAGGCAGGAGAAAGGCATGAACCTGGGAGTCAGAGGTTGCAGTGAGCTGAGATCACACCACTGCACTCCAGCCTGGGTGGCAGAGCCAGACTCCATCTCAAAAAAAAAAAAAAGGCAAAATAAACTATAATGAGATACCATCTCAGGTCCATTAAAATGGCTTTTTTTTTGAGATGGAGTCTCGCTCTGTTGCCCAGGCTGGAGTGCAGTGGTGCGATCTCAGCTCACTGCAACCTTCGTCTCCTGGGTTCAAGTGATTCTCCTACATCAGCCTCCTGAGTAGATGGGATTACAGGCACCCGCTACCATGCCCCGCTAGTTTTTGTATTTTTAGTAGAGACGGGGTTTCCCCAGGTTGGTCAGGCTGGTCTTGAACTCCTGACTTCAGGTGATCCACCCACCTCAGCCTCCCAAAGTGCTGAGATTATAGGTGTGAGCCACTGCGCCCGGCCTTGAAATGGCTTTTATCCAAAGGGCAGGAAATAACAAATGGTGGCGAGGATGTGAACAAAAGGGAACCCTCGTATACTTTCGGTGAGAATGTAAATTAGTACAACCACTATGGAAAACAGTTTGGAGGCTCCTCTAAAAACTGAAAGTTCAGCTTCCACATGATCCAGCAATCCCACTGCTGGGTAGATCCCCAAAGAAAGGAAATCAGTGTATGGTACAGGTATCTGCACTCCTGTTTGTTACAGCACAGTTCACATTGCCAAGATTTGGAACCAACCTGTGTCCATGAGCAGATGACCAGGCAAAGAAAATGTGGTACTTATACACAATGGAGTACTCTTCAGCCATAAAAAAAAGTATGAGATCCTGGCTGGGCATGGCGGCTCACACCTCTAATCCCAGCGCTTTGGGAGGCCGAGGCAGGCAGATCACTTGAGGTCAGGAGTTCGAGACCAGCCTGGCCAACATGGTGAAACCTCGTCTCTACTAAAAATACAAAAATTAGTCGGGTGTGGTGGCGCGTGCCTGTAATCTCAACTACTAAGGAGGCTGAGGCAGGAGAATCACTTGAATCTGGGAGGTGAAGACTGCAGTGAGCCAAGATCGTGCCACTGCACTCCAGCCTGGGCAACAGCGAGAGACCCTTTTCAAAAAAAAAAAAAAAAGAGAGATCCTGTCGTTTACAACATAATGAACTGGGGAGTATTATGTTAAGTGAAATAAGCCAGGCACAGAAAGACAAACATCACATGTTCTCACTTATTGGTGTATCTAAAAATCAAAACAGTTGAACTCATGGAGATAGAGTAGATGGATGGTTCCTGGAGACTGGGGAGGGTAGTGAGGGGCTGGCAGGGAGATGGGGAAGGTTAATGGGTACCACACATAAACAAAAAAAAAAAAAAAGAGAGAAAGAATGAATAAGACATACTATTTGATAGCACAACCAGGTGACTAATTCAATAATAACTGTACACTTTAACTTGGCCAGGTGCGGTGGCTCACACCTGTTACCCCAGCACTTTGGGAGGTCAAGGCAGGTGGATCATGAGGTCAGGAGTTCGAGACCAGCCTGGCCGATACGGTGAAACCCCATCTCTACTAAAAATACAAAAATTAGCCGGGCATGGTGGCAGGCGCCTGTAGGCCCAGCTACTCAGGAGGCTGAGGCAGAAGAATTGCTGGAACCCAGGAGGTGGAGGTTGCAGTGAGCCAAGATCACACCACTGCATTCTAGCCTGGGTGACACCGCGAGACTCCGTCTCAAAAAAAAAAAAAAATAGTAACTTAGCCGGGCACGGTGGCTCACGCCTATAATCCCAGCACTTTGGGAGGCTGAGGCAGGTGGATCACGAGGTCAGGAGATCGAGACCATCCTGGCTAACACGGTGAAACCCCGTCTGTACTTAAAAAAAAAAAAAAAAAAAAAATTAGCCGGGCATGGTGGCAGGCGCCTGTAGTCCCAGCTACTCAGGAGGCTGAGGCAGGAGAATGGCGTGAACCTGGGAGGCGGAGCTTGCAGTGAGCTGAGATCCCGCCAGTGCACTCCAGCCTGGGCGACAGAGCAAGTCTCCGTCTCTAAATAAATAAATAAATAAATAATAACTTAAAAAGATTGTAACTGGATTGTTTGTAACTCAATGGATAAATGCTTGAGGGTATAGGGGAAAAAAAAAGAACCGAAACCCCACTCTAGATTTGCCCAGGAAACAGCTCCTTTAATGACTGGTTCCTCATTTTTCTCTCCCTCCCATCCAGGCCCGGAGGCTCTTTGATGTCTTGCATGAGCCCTTCTTGAAAGTACCCGGATGACCCCAGCTGCCAAGGAGACCCCCGGGGTAAAAATAAAGCATCCTCCCAGGCCAGGATCCTGTTGGCTATGCTGGTGCAGTCTCTGGGGAGGGGTTGTTGGGGTGACACCTTCAGATGGCCTAGGTGGGCACCTTCAGCTTTCTTTAGTTCCTCAGTTTCCCTGGGGCAGATTACACAGGCTGCTGCTGCTTCCTCCGCTTCTTGTCTCGGACTGTGGGAGCCTCCTCCCCAGGCTCTGAATTCAGCGGTGGCCCCCGCATCTCCTCTGGGGGCACTGTTTCTGGCATCCAGCTTTCCTGACTCCGCTTCTTCCTCTTCTTGGTGGATCCTGGAGTTGCCCTGGCCTCAGGCTGTCCCTCCCCTGGCAGCTCAGACTCTAGTGGCTGAATCAGCTCAGTCCTCAGCTCAGTCATTGTGTGACCTCTCTCTTTCTTCTTCTTCTTCTTGGTGGACGTGGGAGCTACCTGAGGCTCAAGGTCATCCGGGAGCTCAGGCTCCACCACCTCTGTCTCTGGCTCCACTGTGGCATTTTGCTGTTTGTCTTTCTTCCTCTTCTTTTTGGGAGCTGCCAGGGCTGCCTGGGCCTGAGGCTCAGCTCCACCTGGCTGTTGAGGCTCCATCATCCCCCCTGGGAACTCCAGAGGCTTCATCTCTGGCTCCACTGGCTCCATCGCCTCCGTCCCTGACTCCATCATTGCAATCTGTTCCTTTTCTTTTTTCCTCCTCTTTGTCGGGGGAAGAGGGATGCCTTCCTCCAGTGGCTCCACCTTCACCTGTGGCTGACACGCAACTGTCACCCCCTCCTCTGGCTCCATCCCTTCCGTCCCCTTTGGCCTCTTTTTCTTTTTGGTCGGGGACATGACTGTGTCTTCTAGAGGCTCCGTGTTACTCTGTCCCTGCTTCACTGTCTTGTCTTCTGGCTCGAAGGTTTCTGTCCCTTTGGGCTTCTTCCTCTTCTTGGTGGTGGACGGGAGCAGCACTCCCAGAGGCTCCAGTGTCTCCACTGTGGGCTCTGTCCCCACAGGCCCTGCCACCTCTGGTTCTTTCAGCTGCTGATTTTTCTTCTTCTTCTTCTTCTTCCTCACATCCATTTCTGGGGACCCCAAAGCCATGTCCACCTCCAGGACCCCGTGCCCATTCACTGCCTCCAGAGTGACTGGGGCCTCTGTCACCTGCATCTCCTTTTTCTTCTTCCCTGAGGTGAGCAGGTTGGGGGCCAAGGTTGACCTAGGCCCTGTGACTGGTGGGTTGCCCCCAAAGGCACAGAACCGAGGCCGCAGGCCAGGGGGGATCTGTGGTGGGGGACTTGCTGGGATGAGCTGCAGAGGGCTCCCCGACAGGGATTGCTGGGGACCCTCAAGGATCCTTAGGGTGCCCTGGGGGGCTGAGGCACAGGCGAGCCCACCTCCTGCCTCCGTTGAGGGGGCCAGCAGGGTCGCTTCTGCAGCCTGGGGACAGCTGCCGAGGACTTGATAGCGGTGCCGCTTGCCTGCCAACTTGCCCTTGACGATCTGTGAGCCAGAGAGAGGCACATGCCGCCCATTGAAGCTACAGAGAGAAACAGGGAGGGCAGAGGCTTAAGTGGAACAGGAGAGGGAAGCTTTTTTTTTTTTTTTTTTTTTTTTTGAGACAGACTCTTGCTCTGTCACCCAGGCTGGAGTACCGTGGCACAATCTCAGCTCACTGTAACCTCCACCTCCTGGGTTCAAGCGAGTCTCCTGCCTCAGCCTCCCAAGTACCTGGGATTACAGGCGCCTGCCACCATGCCTGGCTAATTTTTGTATTTTTAGTAGAAACAGTTTCACCATGTTGGCCAGGCTGGTCTTGAACTCCTGACCTCAAGTGATCTGCCCGCCTCGGCCCCCCAAAGTGATGGGATTACAGGCACGGGCCACTGCGCCCAGTGGCCTCTGGTCTTTAATAAAACATGAGTGACTCCATCTTAAAGTGAGTAGCTAGGCACTTAAAAGGTTCATGCTTATGGCCTAAACATAACCACATCCCAAGCTGACCACCAATTATAATTACAGAATATGTATGGCCATACAGGACATGTCCCACCAAGCCTGCAGAATGTCCAAATGTCCTAAGAATGCAGCCCCCGTTGCTTAAATATAATATAAATGAGCAAGCTTAGGTTGCAGGATTAATGGTCATGGATAACACCAATAGCCCCTACGTTTAGTGAGCTTATCTGCACACTCCAAGTTTAATTATAGTTCCTTATAAGTAGAGATACTAACAAAGGGTCGTGGGTTTCTCCTTCTTTCTGAGGACACTTTACTCTGTAAAGGAGTAGTTTCCAATAAACTTGCCTCTTGCATTGTGCTCTGTGACTCGCCTCGAATTCTTTCCTGTGACAAATTCAAGAACCCGCTCCTGAGGTCTGGATCGGGACCCTCTTTTCCGTCAACAAGACCACTCACCAGTCTGGGGCAAAGTCTGCAGGGGCCTGAATAAGCCACAGCTCCGTATCTGGACCCGTCAGCGCCTCCAAGGAGAAACGAGGGGACTCCGAGGCTGGGGGCTTCGCGATAAAGTTAGGGGGACAAGAGAACCGAGCAGCACCTGCAGCAGAAGGGGAAATGGGGTCTACTGACACCTCCTTGCCGGTCCAATCTTGCAGGGCGCACCTATCGGTCCGTTGGTCTTAACCTCGTGAGCACTCCAATCCCCTCAACCTGGTTCCTCCTTTCTGCCCACCTGTTCCCCAGAGGCGACCTCAACTTCACCGATCCAACCCCTGGGGGCGCCTTGCTCTCCACGGGTAGCCCCCAACAAGATAACCCTCTCTCTGTTCGTATTCCCGTTCGCCCACTGGGAATGCACGCTCTCCGCAAGTCCTGCTTCCAGGGACGCCTCCTTTTCGGCCCGAACCTTCCCGGGCGCCCCTTTCTCCTCCCACCAGCGCACCCTCCGCACCCCGTCAACACGCACGCTCACCGCCGGCCTGGGGCTCCTCCATCCCGGGACCCACACCACAGGCGACCCAGTAGCCCGGGCTGCTCACACCCAGTTGCAGACCACGTGGATCCAAAGGGGTAAGGCCTCATCCGGGAGCGCCCAACTGGTGCTGGAGCGCGGGGGTAGGTATCGCTCGACTCCCGTTCTGCAGGAAAAACTGGGGGAAATTTCCACGTGTGCAGATCAGAAAACCGAGGAAGAAGTCTTTTTCGGAGAAATGTATTCCCGAAAGCCGCTGATTCGTTGTTTTGCTGGAGTCAGAGGCCCGTCGGGTCCCGATGGGTCGCCCCCATCGTCTGTCCAATATGGTTTGTTGCAACGCCTCCTTAAAGGGGCAGCCACACTGCTCTTCCTAAGTCTTAAAGAGACAGGACGCTCGATTGGTCTGAAATTCTTAAAGAGATAGGTAAGAATCCTAATTAGCAGGGCTGTGCTTTCTGTGTTAAATGCCTTCTGGGGAGGTCCAGATGCCTCGGAAGTTCAGAACTTGACTGGGAGAAGCGGGAAAATGGAGAAATAGGGGCAATCCGTCCGGAGGGCGTGAAATTCCAGCCAGGGGCGGGGCTTCTGAACTCCGGGGGAGCGGGAAACATAGGGGGAGGAGCTTGTGGTTCTTGAGGGAGGAGACTCGGACCCAGGAGCCCGACACGCGTGGAGTGGTGCTGAGCACGGTGTAGCGCTTGTGGATTAAATGGGACTTGTAGATGCCCTCGGGGGTTTAGTCTCATGCGTGGGAAGCCTCGATGACTTTCAGGAAGGGACCTGATCGGCAACTCCTCCCTGCCCCAGGGCGCGTGTAAACAGCCGCACGTGGATGCAGATTTGGGGGACGCACCCACGTCCCTTTCCACTGGGGCCGCCCCGCGTTGGGCGGCGGTTGGAGCCGCGGGAAGGTGGCTAGACAGGGTGACCCGACTGCATTCCTGGCCGGTGTGTCAGCGCCACTTCCCGCCCCCTCTGCCAAGATTTAAGATCCTACTCCAGAATTGGGGCACCCCTTCTACCCAGGTGGGAGAGGCTTTCCAGAGCGGAGGGAGGGTCAAGGGAAAGGGGAAATGTTTCCCCTCCCCGGGATCTCCAGACGGTTCCCTTCGCGTGGGCGAGAGAGACACCGGGGTGCTGCTCCTGCGGGCTCCAGGACTACAATTCCCAGAGGACCCGAGGAAAAGAGTCGCCCGAGGTCGGTCGCGGAGGCTGCTGGGGGTTGTAGTCCAAATTAAGATTTTGAACTCTTGCTAGGACATCCTTTAAAGATCCAATCCGGACTTTTTATCGACGGGGAGATTAGGGCTCAGAGACCCGGGGGGATACTGATCAGGAAAGGGGAAACTGCGCCTGAAGGGGTGGAGCAAGGGCTCAGGAGTCAGTCTTCTGCAGCCACAGCGAGGCAGGCCTCTCGGCTCTTCTGTATCTCCCTGGCCAGGTCGCTCTCGGCTTCTGGGCCTCGCCCTTCTTGTCTGTGAAATGGACTCTGGGTGAATCCAAATGGTATCGTCTCGGGCTACGTCCTATCCCTCCGGGACTACAAGTCCCAAGGTGCTCGAGGCGACCTCGGCTCCCCCTCCCCTCCGGGACCCGCCTCCCTCCAGCCCAAGTCACGTCGTCTAACCTGTTCCCAGCTCCTGCCCCGCCCCGTTCTCCGCTCCCCGAAGCCGAAGCCCGAGCCGGAGGAAGCCCCCCGGTGCCAGGATCTGCCCGGATCCGTGAGTTTCACCCTCCTGGGGACCAGAGGCCCTGAAAGAGCCCAACACTCACGTTCCTGGGAGGATTGGGAGGGGACTTGGACGCCAGGTCCCAGGGCGGAATTTGGGGCGCGCCGACACCTGGATCCTTAGAAGGAAACTCCGATACCTGTTTTACTGGAGGGAAGGAAAGCGGGTTCGGATGCCTGAATTCTTGGAATGGAGGGATTCGACCCCTTCACCCCGGGGAGACGTTGGAGCTGGAATTCCTGAGTCTCTCGAACTGGGAGGGCTCTAGGAAGCCGAGTCTTTGGGTAGTATAGGGGTTCGAATCCCCGAGTGTTGGTCAGAAATGAGAGGCTCAGACTGGTGGGGCTCAGGGTGAAATGGGTGACCCCCTTGCCACCCTCAAGCTGCTGTCTCCACCGATCTTCTAGGTCTCTGAGCAGAATTAAGGGTGGGGCAGGGATAGTGGAGCCTGGGTTCCTGAAGTGGAGCATGACAGGTACCCGGGGTCCCTCCGGAGGCTGTGTCCCGGCTCTCCCCCGACTTTTCGGCTCCGGGATGGGGGCGGGGGAGGAGAGAAAACACCGAGGCAGATCTCCAACCTCCTTGTGCCACTGAGCGAACCCAACATGTCATTAACCTGGGCGTCAGACCTGCCTAACCAGAGAAGGGACATCCGCCCTAGGGCACCCCCTGGCGGAGGTGGGCTCCCCTATTGCTTTATGGGGTGGGAAACAGCTGAGTTTGCACAGGTAGTTCTAGAACCCAGGGCAGAATTCCGGAAAGCGGCTGTTGGATTCTGGGAGGTTTGCATAGCCGAGCATTTAACCATTACACGGAGAGGAAGGGGTAAACTGAGGCTTGGAGCTCACACAGGCAGCAGTTTGTGGGGTCAGGATTCTGCCTCCTCCTTCTGCAGCTCTCTGGGGGACGGGATTCTCTCCGCCCCAGCCAGATTTTCTCACTAACCTTCTGCCTCAGGGCTCCTTGCCCTGACCCTGAGGTGAGAAATGTCACCTCCACGCCCATCTGTCTGACCTGAGGTATTGTGGGAGATAAGGGAGGGACAGAGGCTAATTCTGGAGGTGTCTGTCTGTCCTTGAGGCCGGAGGAGGGCAGGACCAGGCACCTCCCTCTGTCTGTCTCCCCCTTCTCTCCACCCCCATGCGTCCTAAGAGGGGGGATTAAAAACAGAATGGGGGAGGCGGGCATCTGATGAGATGGGTGTTTCCCAATGTGTGGACTTGAAGGACATTTGATGATAGCCTGAAATGAAATTAAAAATAATAACCGTGGCTGCCAAGACAGGGCTCTGGTGTGCCAAGCTCAGAGCTGGTAGGTAGGTAGGAAAGTTCTCATTGTCTAGAGGAGTCTTGGGTGGCAGAGAGGTTTCCCTTTAAATAAGGTTTGCTGACCCCAAGGAAGGACTCCTCATTACGAATGGAGAAACAGAGGCTGGAGGGTGGATATTGCTCACACCCTGGGCTTTTGCCAGCTTCTGTCTGGAATCTTCCAGGGCTCTCCCAGCCCCCCATCCCTAAGTGACTGAGAATGATCACTGGCCAGGCTCAGGAATGTACAGGGGGAATTGAGGACTCTGAAAGGCAAGGGCTCAGGAAGTTGAGACCTTGGGTGTCAAAACTCAGGGCTTGTATGATCTCAGAAAGAGTTGAAAGGACCCTTTTAGGGGGAAAAAAATTACATTGAGTCTCGACCCCTCACTCTGTTGCCAGACCCTGTGTTATAATGGACAGCCAAAGACATCTGGTAATTATGAATCCTGTATGTGTGAACTTTATTTCGTGCACGGCATTGTTCTAATCATGGCTTATAAATGTCACTCAGTCCTCATACTCCTTCGAGGTGAAGGTATTAATTCCTCCCATGGTCCACACGAGGAAACAGGCACAGAGAAGCTAAATAACAAGCCCAAGTAGAGGCTTAGAGCAGGAAAGGCCCTAGCCCATTCCACAGACGTCCACAAAGGAGGAAACCGAGTCCCAGAGACAGTGGAGCCTCTCCCAGATTCAGTGTGACCCGACAGGGATGTAGGAGTCCAGCCTGGGTGTTCCCAGCTCAGTCTGGCTCTCTGACCCTCTTCCTACTGAAGATGACTCCTCCAGGAAGTCCACAGGATCCTTAGCCCTAAAGAACCTGGCTGGGGTGCAGAGGAGGCCAGGGAAGGAGAGCCAGGGGTGGAGCTGAGAGAGGAGCCCAGGGGAGAGTACCTGCGGCTGGACTGGAGCCCGCTGGAGAGCTAGGAGCTAGAGCTGGAGGGGAGCCCAGGGGAGAGGACTCGGAGGCGGAGGTCAGGGGCAGAGGCCTGGGAACAGACACACGGCCCGCGCCACCCCCGCGCCCCGCCCTTGTATCCCGCCCGGCCCCGCTCCCTCGCCGCGGGATGTACAGCACCTGCCCGGGCCCGCTGCGCATTCCCGGGGCCTGAGCTCAGGCGCAGTCCGCCCTCCTGGCGGGGGTCGGGGCGTGACCGCCCCCTGGTGGCTCCGACGTCCCCATCGCCTGTCCCCGCCACAGCCCCACACCCAGGGTTGACATTTCTTTAGACCCAGAGGATGTCAGCATGGAATCTGAGAATCTTGGAAATTTGGGGATCATGGCGCCGTGGCTCACGCCTGTAATCCCAATACTTTGGGAGATCGAGCCGGGGAGGATTCCATGAGGCTAGGAGTTCGAGACCAGCCTAAGCGCAGGCGCAAGGGAGACCAAGTCTCTACGGAAAAAAAAGAAAAAAAAGAGTCACTTACTGCGGGAATGCTGGCATTGGAGGCTGCACAGACTTGCTCATTTATCTGTTTTAACAGACAGTTAACAAAATATTGTTTGTGTATCTCTGAAATTCTAAATGCCTGAGTTTTTTTTTTTTTTTTTTTTTTGAGACGGAGTCTTGCTCTGTAGCCCGGGCTGGAGTGCAGTGGCCGGATCTCAGCTCACTGCAAGCTCCGCCTCCCGGGTTTAGGCCATTCTCCTGCCTCAGCCTCCGGAGTAGCTGGGACTACAGGCGCCCACCACCTCGCCCGGCTAGTTTTTTATATTTTTAGTAGAGACGGGGTTTCACGGTGTTAGCCAGGATGGTCTCGATCTCCTGACCTCGTGATCCGCCCGTCTCGGCCTCCCAAAGTGCTGGGATTACAGGCTTGAGCCACCGCGCCCGGCCAATGCCTCAGTTTTTATTCCTGTAGTCTCTTCTTCCTAAGGTCTCAATTCTCAGAGCCCTGAATTCTTCCTGCACCTTCTGACCAGGTGGATTCTTACAATAGTCCTATGAGATGAACTGTTATTTATCTCCATTTTACAGATTAGGAAACTGAGGTACTCTGGTCAGGGTTGGATGGTGGTGCTGCCAGATTTGATTATTTGATTCTTTTTTTTTTTTTTTTTGAGACGGAGTCTCGCTCTGTCGCCCAGGCTGGAGTGCTGTGGCCGGATCTCAGCTCACTGCAAGCTCCGCCTCCCGGGTTTATGCCATTCTCCTGCCTCAGCCTCCGAGTAGCTGGGATTACAGGCGCCCGCCACCTCGCCCGGCTAGTTTTTTGTATTTTTTTAGTAGAGACGGGGTTTCACCGGGTTAGCCAGCATGGTCTCGATCTCCTGACCTTGTGATCCACCCGTCTCGGCCTCCCAAAGTGCTGGGATTACAGGCTTGAGCCACCGCGCCCGGCTTTTTTTTTTATTATTATTTTTTAAGAAATGGGGTCTCACTATGTTGGCCAGATTGGTCTTGAACTCCTGGCCTCAAGCAGTCCTCCCCCCTCGGCCTCCCACAGTGCAAGCATTACAGGCGGAAGCTACTATGCCCAGCCCTCAGATTTGAATTCTTGAAGTCTGACTTCTTACTCGTGCTTTTACCAGCCCCACTATACCATCCATCTAGACTTCCAGGGCAGTGCAATCCTGGGTTAGGTAGAATGTGGTACAGAAAGACTCAGAATTCTGGGTTAGACAAATTGGAGAATTCTAGAATGTTCCAAAGATAGAATCTTGGACTCAGAGCTTTCCAACAATAGGCTCTTAAGCTGAGGGGTTTAGACTTCATAGAACTTTAGTTGCCGTCAGGCAGGGTGTGGTGGTTCACACCTGTAATCCCAGCACTTTGGGAGGCCGAGGTGGGTGGATCACGAGGTCAGGAGATCGAGACCATCCTGGCTAACATGGTGAAACCCCGTATCTACTAAAAATACAAAAAATTAGCTGGGCGAGGTGGTGGGCTCCTGTAGTCCCAGCTACTGGGGAGGCTGAGGCAGGAGAATGGTGTGAACCTGGAAGGCGGAGCTTGCAGTGAGCCAAGATCACGCCACTGCATTCCAGCCTAGGTGACAGAGCGAGACTCTGTCTCAAAAAAAAAAAAAAAAAAAGAACTTTAGTTACAGTCCTAGGGTTCTTACAGTTTCAGAGTCTAGGGCTCATAGAGATTAAAGGGGCCTTTCAGAATAGCTGGTTTGGCCAGGTGTGGTGGCTCATGCCTGTAATCTCAGCACTTTGAGAGGCTGAGGCGGGAGATTGCTTGAGCCCAGGAGTTCAAAACCAGCCTGAGCAACAAAGTGAGACCCCTGTCTCTACAAAATTTTTTTAAAAAATTGGCTAGGTGTGGTAGCGCAAGCCTGTACCTATAGTCTCAGCTACTCAGGAGGCTGAGGCGGGAGGACCACTTGAGCTGGGAGGTCGAGAGGCTGCAGTGAGTCACAATTGCAGCCTGGGTGACAGAGTGAGACCCTGTCTCAAAAAAAAAAAAAAAAGTGATTTGCCTCCTTTCACTGTTGGGAAGACTGAGGCCCAGTGAGTGGAGAGGACTCAGTGCCCAAAGTCACACACTCCCTGTTCATCCAAATGAGCCGCCAGCTTGAACAGGTTCTGTTCCTTTGACTTTCCAGACAGAGGCAGGTATCAGCATGACCCAGCCTGCCCTGCTGCCTGTACCGCCAGAGCTAAGCGGTGGATGCAGCAGGGTGGTTGCAGAGCTGGTGGGCGTGGTGGCTAGCATGGGGATAGGGAAGGTGCTGGCCTGACCGGTTCCTGGTGGCCTAGCTCCCTCCCACTGGGCCAGTGACCACAGCTACCCCTCCGCCCCGGCCACCTCCCTGTTCCTCTTGCTAACAATGGATCATTGAGAGCCAGACCTCCCACTGGATGGGGACCCTAAGGAAAGGAAGCTGAGCAGTCGCTTCCCTTTGGGACCCCTCTAATCTGGTGGAGATGACCCAGAATAAGTTAGATCCGGGTGTGAAACCCATAACTACCAACTTCTTGCAGGGTGACCTTGAATATATGTTTCTGAGCCATGCTTTCTTGCCTGCTAGGGTGGTTTTGACCATTGAATGAAGCTTTGAGTGCACGTCATTTCTCACCACTCTAGAAGGGAGTGGCCTCTCAATAATTATTATTATTTTTTAATAGAGCCTTGCTCTGTCACCCAGGCTGGAGTGCAGTGGCACAATCTATACTCACTGCAACCTGTGCCTCCCAGGTTCAAGTGAGTCTTGTGCCTCAGCCTCCTGAGTAGCTGGGATTACAGGCACATGCCACCATGTCCAGCTAACTTTTGTATTTTTGGTAGAGACGGGGTTTCACCTTATTGGTCAGGCTGGTCTCGAACTCCTGGCTTCAAGCGATTCATCCACCTCATCCTCCCAAAGTGCTGGGGTTACAGGCACGGGCCACTGCGCCTGGCTGGTTATTGTTGTGTATTTTTTTTAATACTTATTTTCTTTCTTTCTTTCTTTCTTTCTTTCTTTCTTTCTTTCTTTCTTTCTCTTTTTCTTTCTTTTCTTTTCTTTCTAGACGGAGTCTCGCACTATTGCCAAGGCTCCGTGCAAGCTCCGCCTCCCGGGTTCACACCATTCTCCTGCCTCAGCCTCCCGACTAGCTAGGACTACAGGCTTCCGTCACCACGCCCGGCTACATTTTTGTCTTTTTAGTAGAGACGGGGTTTCACTGTGTTAGCCAGGATGGTCTCGATCTCCTGACCTCGTGATCCGCCCGCCTGGGTCTCCCAAAGTACTGGGATTACAGGCGTGAGCCACCGCGCCTGGCGGCTGTTGTTTTTACTACATTTACTACATTATACCCCAAGCAGTAGGCATGGGTTCTAGTACACAGCAGACAGCAGAATTATTATTATTAAAACAAAACAAGAAACAAACAAACAAAAAAACAAAAAAACAGGATCTAGCACAGTATGTCCTGGTCTCTCGTAAACATTCAGTAATTCATAGTTATTTCATCCTGTTTACCGGCACATTGTAGGTGATCAATAGATAATTGTTCAAGGAGTGATTCAGGTCTTCTTAGGACTGAGATAAAGAGATGGACACGGCCGGGCGCGGTGACTCACGCCTGTAATCTAAGAACTACAAAAATTAGCCGGGCGTAATGGCATGCGCTTGTAGTCCCAGCTAGGCAGGAGAATCGCTTGAACCCGTGAGGTGGAGGTTGCAGTGAGCCGAGATCGCGTCATTGCACTCCAGCCTGGACGACAGAGCGAGACTCCGTCTTAAAAAAAAAAAGACAGAAAGTGAATTATCCGGAGCCTTTAGACTGGGTTTGGACTTCTCCGTGGCGCATGGACTTGGCTTTGGAGGAGTTGGCATTTCCCAGCTGGGGAGGTGAAAGGGTAAAGGGCTTCCGGGGGAAGGAACTGAGTTAAGGCGTTGTCCCGCTCCTGACGGCCCCTGGCTCCCTAAGGGCGGAGTCTAGAGGGGCGGGGTCTTAGCCGGCTCCCTCCCTCCCCACCATGCAGGCGCCCGCTCCGGCCGGCACCATGGACAGCGAGGCATTCCAGAGCGCGCGGGACTTTCTGGACATGAACTTCCAGTGTGAGCTGGAGTGGGAGGGGGGCTGGCGGGGCCGGGTCCTCGGCAGCGGGCGGGGGGTGCTGAGGCCAGCCCCTGCCAGGAGGCCTGGTCCTTACCTCCACTCCGCCTCCCCAGCGCTGGCCATGAAACACATGGATCTGAAGCAGATGGAGTTGGACACGGCAGCGGCCAAGGTGGATGAACTGACCAAGCAGCTGGAGTCGCTGTGGTCAGACTCTCCTGCGCCTCCTGGCCCGCAGGCCGGACCCCCTTCTAGGGTAAGCCTGGTTCCCGCCTTGACCTCCAAAGCCAGCTTCTCTCCAGACCCCAGACCAGAGGCCTGGATTTCAGGCAAGATTGCCCCATATAGTTATGCAGGTTGTGGGCTCTTCAAGGGAACTTGAAAAAAGGGGACCAGGCCAGGCGCGATGGCTCAGGCCTGGAATCCCAACACTTTGGAAGGCCGAAGCGAGAGAATTGCTTGAGCCTAAGAGTTCGAGACCAGCCTCTACAAATAATTTTTTAAAAATCTGGCCGGGCACGGTGGCTCACGCCTGTAATCTCAGCATTTTGGGAGGCAGGCGGATCACTTGAGGTCAGGAGTTCAAGACCAACCTGGCTAACATGGCGAAACCCTGTTTCTACTAAAAATACAAAAGTTAGCCTGGTGTGGTGATGCATGCCTGTAATCCCAGCTACTCAAGAGGCTGAGGTGGGAGGATCACACTAAGTCAGGGAGGTCGTGGCTGCAGTGAGCCAAGGAAAGAAAAAAGAGAGAGAGAGAAAGAAAAGAAAAGAAAAGAAAGAGGGGACCAGTGGAGGTGGACATGTAGCGGGACCATCGGAAGGAAAGAGACGTTTACCTAAGCGGCATAAAGGCGACATAGCGTAATGGGCTAGCCATGGCTGTCTCCCCACCACTCCTCACCTGGGCTCTCTGTGCCTGAATTTCCATCGTCGGTCGGCCTCCTCTGGGTTGACCTCCAGTGATCTCTCTTGACACCCCCTCACACACACCAACCCTTCCACTAATGTCTTCTTTGATCCATCCCTCAATGTTCTGGCCTCCCCACAGCCTCCCCGGTACAGCTCCAGCTCCATCCCTGAGCCCTTTGGCAGCCGAGGGTCCCCCCGGAAGGCGGCCACCGACGGCGCAGACACCCCATTCGGACGATCAGAGAGTGCCCCAACCCTACACCCCTACAGCCCGCTGTCCCCCAAAGGCCGGCCGTCATCACCACGCACCCCGCTCTACCTGCAGCCGGACGCCTACGGCAGCTTGGACCGCGCGCCCTCGCCCAGACCCCGTGCCTTCGATGGCGCAGGCAGCTCCCTTGGCCGTGCGCCCTCCCCGCGGCCCGGGCCAGGCCCGCTACGCCAGCAGGGTCCTCCCACGCCTTTCGACTTCCTGGGCCGCGCAGCCTCCCCCCGCGGCAGCCCCCTGGCGGAGGGGCCCCAGGCCTTCTTCCCAGAGCGCGGGCCTTCACCGCGTCCCCCTGCCACCGCCTACGACGCGCCGGCGTCCGCCTTCGGGAGCTCCCTGCTAGGCTCGGGCGGTAGCGCCTTCGCCCCGCCTCTGCGCGCGCAAGGTGAACCCGGGGGCCCGAAGCGGGAGGAGGGATCCGGGACTCACCACCCCTCCATCTCAACCTCACTGGAAACTTCTCCCCAGACGACCTGACACTGCGCCGGCGGCCCCCGAAAGCCTGGAACGAGTCTGACCTGGACGTGGCGTACGAGAAGAAGCCTTCGCAGACAGCGAGCTATGAACGTGAGTGGTGGAGGCACGGTGAGTGGACGACCTAGAGGAGAGGCAGCCCCCCAGACCCTGACGATTCTCGCCCCATAGGCCTGGATGTCTTCGCCCGGCCCGCCTCGCCGAGCCTGCAGTTGTTGCCTTGGAGGGAGAGCAGCCTGGATGGACTGGGGGGCACCGGCAAGGTGAGGAGGCGACGCCTGGGGAGGAGAGGCTGGGGAAGGTCGAGGAGCCGGGTCGGGGAGCGGGGTCACGGCCAGTCTCTCCCTGGTGGCTGCGATCGGGGTCTCGGCGCCCTTTCCCATGCTCTCCCTTCACTGCGCCGGGTTTCTGCCCCTTCCTCACCCTTTCTTCTCCCTCACTCCCAGGGCTTCCCTCACCTCCTCTCCCTACCTCCCCTCCACCTTCCCTCTCTCAACCGATCCCCTTCTCCCTGCCCTCTTCCCCAGGACAACCTCACCAGCGCCACCCTGCCGCGCAATTACAAAGTCTCTCCTCTGGCCAGCGACCGGCGTTCCGACGCGGGCAGCTACCGCCGCTCGCTGGGCTCCGCGGGGCCGTCAGGCACTTTGCCTCGCAGCTGGCAGCCCGTCAGCCGCATCCCCATGCCCCCCTCCAGCCCCCAGCCCCGCGGGGCCCCGCGCCAGCGTCCCATCCCCCTCAGCATGATCTTCAAGCTGCAGAATGCCTTCTGGGAGCACGGGGCCAGCCGTGCCATGCTCCCTGGGTCCCCCCTCTTCACCAGAGCACCCCTGCCTAAGCTGCCTCCCCAGCCCCAGCCACAACCACAGCCCCAGCCACAACCACAGCCCCAGCTGCCCCCACAGCCCCAGCCACAACCCCAACCCCCTACCCCAGCCCCCCAGCCTCCCCAACAGACATGGCCCCCTGTGAACGAAGGTGAGTCAGCAATGAGGGCCCTAGAGGACTGGGTGAAGGGAGAACAAATTGTCAGGGGGACCAGACCAGCCCTGGGGAGGTGGGGAGATCACAGCCAAATGCCCCTTTATAAGCACTGCCCCTGCAGAGAGCTAGGCCAGGTGAGCTTGGGAATTTGGGTAGGAGTCAGGGACAGCGCAAAGGTTAAGTGTGGACCCTGAAGCCAGACTGCCCGGTTGTGTGACCTTGGGGAAGTCACTTAACCTCTCTGGGCCTCAATTTTCTTAAGTGTAAAAGGCAAATAATGGGCCAGGCGCAGTGGCTCACGCCTGTAATCCCAGCACTTAGGGAGGCCAAGGCGGGTGGATCACAAAGTCAGAAGTTTGAGACCAGCCTGGCCAATATGATGAAACCCCATCTCTACTAAAAATACAAAAATTATCTGGGTGTGGTGGCAGGTGCCTGTAGTCCCAGCTACTCAGGAGGCTGAGGCAGTAGAATCACTTGGGAGGTGGAGGTTGCAGTGAGCTGAGATTGCACCACTGCACTCCAGCCTGGGTGACAGAGCGAGACTCTGTCTCAAAAAAAAGGCAAATAGTGATAGAATCTATCTTATTGACATATGTTATTAAATTCATATAAAGTCCTTAAAACAGCACCTGATGGGCCAGGTGCAGTTGCTCACACCTGTAATCCCAACACTTTGGGAGGCCGAAGTGGGCAGATCACTTGAGGTCAAGAGTTCGAGACTAGCCTGGCCAACATGACGAAATCCCATCTCTATCAAAAATACAAAAGAAGGCCGGGCGCGGTGGCTCGCGCCTGTAATCCCAGCACTTTGGGAGGCCGAGGTGGGCAGATCACAAGGTCAGGAGATCGAGACCATCCTGGCTAACACGGTGAAACCCCGTCTTTTTTGTTTTTTGTTTTTTTGTTTGAGACGGAGTCTCGCTCTGTCGCCCAGGCTGGAGTGCAGTGGCCGGATCTCAGCTCACTGCAAGCTCCGCCTCCTGGGTTTACACCATTCTCCTGCCTCAGCCTCCCGAGTAGCTGGGACTACAGGCGCCTGCCACCTCGCCCGGCTAGTTTTTTAGTATTTTTAGTAGAGACAGGGTTTCACCATGTTAGCCAGGATGGTCTCGATCTCCTGACCTCGTGATCCGCCCGTCTCGGCCTCCCAAAGTGCTGGGATTACAGGCTTGAGCCACCGCGCCCGGCCGAAACCCCATCTTTACTAAAAAATAAAAAAAATAAAAATAAATAATAAAAAAAAAAGCCCGGCACAGTGGCTCACACCTGTAATCCCAGCACTTTGGGAGACCGAGGCAGGCAGATCACAAGATCAGGAGATCAAGACCATCCTGGCTAACACTGCTGACTTGCTGTGTGACTGAGGATAAATTACTTGTCTGAACCTCTGTTTCCCATCTGTGAAGAGAGATTAATAGTATCTACCCTATAGAATTGTGATGGGGATTCAATGAAATAATGCATATGTGTGTGTGGCTTTTTTTTTTTTTTTTGGGAAGGCGTTTCACTCTTGTTGCCCAGGCTGGAGTGCAATGGTGAGATTTCAGCTCACTGCAACCTCCACCTCCCAGGTTCAAGTGAATCTCCTGCCTCAGCTTCCCAAGTAGCTGGGATTACAGGCATGCACCACCACACCCAACTAATTTTTTGTATTTTTAGTAGCAACGAGGTTTTGCCATGTTGGCCAGGCTGGACTCAAATCCCTGACCTCAGGTGATCCGCCCACCTCGGCCTCCTAAAGTGCTGGGATTACAGGCATGAGCTACCACGCCCAGACGTGTGTGTGTGTGTATTATTTATATGTATATACATACTATATATAAATATATATACATTATATACATAATGTTGTGTGTGTGTGTGTGTGTGTGTAGAGAGAGAGAGAGAGAGATGGAATCTCACTCTGTCACCCAGGTTGGAGTCTAGTGGTGCAATCTCAGCTCACTGCAACCTCCGCCTCCTGGGTTCAAGTGATTCCTATGCCTTAGCCTCCCGAGTAGCTGGAATGACAGGCAGGTGCCACCACGCCCAGCAAATTTTTTTTTTTTTTTTGTATTTTTAGTAGAGATGGGATTTCACCATGTTGGCCAGGCTGGTCTCAAACTCCTGACCTCAAGAGATCTGCCTGCCTCAGCCTCCCAAAGTTCTGGGATTACAGGCATGAGCCACTCCACTCAGCCAATAATGCGTATTTTTATTTCCACTTGCTTTACTGCCAGAGTGAGTAAGACAGAGAAGAAATCATTAAACACCAGGATTCTACTTCCTGCTGGAGTTTTCTGCCTGAGATGTTAGGAGAGGAAGTTCTTAGGATCTCAGAAAGTCACATCTATCATGGTTGGTAGAAGTGGATTCTAGAGTCAGCCAGAACTGAGTTCAAGCATGGCTTTGGGCAACTGGCTTGTCCTCTCTGAGGCCCAGATTCCCTTTCAGTAATGTGGAGATGGCAGTCTATCTACCTCACAAGGCAGTGGTGAGATTACAGTAAGGTAGGCATGTAAAGCGCCAGGCACATACTAACTGCTCAATAAATGGGAGGCATCATAATTGTATATTATTCACAGCCCAAGGAAAGTGTAGCCCAGAGAGGGCAAGGAACTTCCCTGAGGTCACATACTGGTTGTATGTCCTGGAAGTTGTGGAGAGGGAGTCTTGGCTGTCTCCTGGGGACCTGTCTTCTGATGGGGCTCTTGTTCCGGCTAGGACCTCCCAAACCCCCCACCGAGCTGGAGCCTGAGCTGGAGATAGAGGGGCTGCTGACCCCAGTGCTGGAGGCTGGCGATGTGGATGAAGGCACTGTAGCAAGGCCTCTCAGCCCCACGAGGCTGCAGCCAGCACTGCCACCGGAGGCACAGTCGGTGCCCGAGCTGGAGGAGGTGGCACGGGTGCTGGCGGAAATTCCCCGGCCCCTCAAACGCAGGGGCTCCATGGAGCAGGCCCCTGCCGTGGCCCTGCCCCCTACCCACAAGAAACAGTACCAGCAGATCATCAGCCGCCTCTTCCATCGCCATGGGGGGCCAGGGCCCGGGGGGCCGGAGCCAGAGCTGTCCACCATCACTGAGGGATCTGAGGCCAGGGCAGGGCCTCCTGCTCCTGCCCCACCAGCTCCCATTCCACCCCCGGCCCCGTCCCAGAGCAGCCCACCAGAGCAGCTACAGAGCATGGTAAGTAATACAGGAGGAAACTGGGGTATGTTTGCTATGTGGATCCAAGGGCTGTAGCAAAGAGCCCCCCAAATACAGTGTAGATGAGATCGAAGTGTACTCCTCTTTTGAGTAAAAGTCCAGGAGTTTGCAGCCCAGGACTGTAGGCAGCTCACTGGAGTCAGGACTCAGGCTCCATCTACCTGAGGCTCTGCCATCCATCAGGGGGTGAGCCTGCCCTCATGGTCCTAGATGGCTGTCACCAAGTCTGCCCTCCAGCCAGGAAGAGAGAAGAGAAAGTGTGCTTTCCCCTTTCAGGCAGAACCTGAGAGTTCACACATCACTCCGCCCACTCCCACTGGCCAGGAGCCCCATTGCAATGGGATGCTGGGAAATGTAGTCTTTAGGCATACCTGTGTGTGAGTGTATGGAGGGCCATCTGGGAGTCGTGGCTACATGGAGATGTACTCTGCTCCTTCTCTGCAATAACCTGTACCTGCGCCCTTCCCCGGGGCATTCCTTCAGCAATCTCGAGTCTTACTCCTGGACATGACTAAGTCTTGGCACAACAGTGAGTTCATTCTGGGACTGAGAAGTCTTGCCTGAATCAAAGCAGTCACCCTCTCTTCTCTCCCTCTTTGTCTCTGTGTCTCTTGTGTTTGCTCTGCTCTCTCCTCTTTTTTTTTTTTTTTTTTTTTCCAGGCAGAGTCTTGCTCCGTCACTCAGGCTGGAGTACAGTGGCTTGATCTCCGCTCACTGCAACCTCCACCTCCCAGGTTCAAGCCATCCTCCCACCTTAGCTTCCCAAGTAACTGGGATTATAAGCCTGTGCTACCACACCTGGCTAATTTTTGTGTTTTTAGTAGAGATGAGGTTTCACTGTGTTGGCCACCCTGGTCTCACACTCCTGACCTCAAGTGATCCGCCTGCCTCAGCCTCTCAAAGTGCTGGGATTAGAGACATGAGCCACTGTGCCTGGCTTTGCTCTCCCTTATAAAATAGTGAGTCTCAGCCGGGTGCAGTGGCTCATGCCTGTAATCCCAGCACTTTGGGAGGCTGAGGTGGGCGGATCATGAGCTCAGAGGTTCGAGTCCAGCCTGACCAACATGATGAAACCCTGTCTCTAGTAAAAAAAATACAAAAATTAGCCAGGAGTGGTGGCGCTCGCCTGTAATCCCAGCTACTTAGGAGGCTGAGGCGGGAGAATCGCTTAAACCCAGAAGGCGGAGGTTGTAGTGAGCCGAGATCGCACCACTGCACTCCAGCCTGGGTGACACAGCAAGACTCCATCTCTAAATAAATAAATAAACAAAAAGTGAGTCTCGGCTGAGTGCGGGACTCCACCTCCTGGGTTAAAGCGATTCTCCTGCATCAGTCTCCCAAATAGCTGGGATTACAGGCATATGCCACCACACCCAGCTAATTTTTGTATTTTTGGTAGAGATGGGGTTTCACCATGTTGGCTTGAACTCCTGACCTCAAGTGATCTGCCTGCCCTGGCTTCCCAAAGTGCTGGGATTACAGGCGTGAGCCACCACACCCAGCCAAGATGAAATACATTAACGTAGTGCTTAGCATAATACCTGGCACATAACTGTTAACTGCTCTTACTGCTGTCACCATTGGACCAGGGGATGGTCTCCTGCTGTTCTTGGTCCCTGCATCCTGACTGGGAAGAGGGTTTAAGCCACATGGAACAGACCTGAATAATCCGTGTGGTTAAACAGAGGGAAGAGATAACTTCTCAGAGAAGTAGGGGTCAGGTGGACACCCCAAAATGCCTATTCCCAGGTCCTCCTGAGAGTAAAGGCAAGGAACCTTGAGGCTGAAGATTTTGAAATCAAGAGGGGAAGAATAACAGCATGTTGAAATGGTTGAGCATCCCATTGTAGAATCACAAAGTCCTGGCCACAGAGAAACTTAAAAAGTCATAGAATGTAAGAATCAAATGCTAGTGTCACCATCTTAGAATAGTAACATTTTAGAGCCCTAGAGCATTTAAAGGATTGGACAGGATCTTAGAATTATAATGTTAGGCCAGGCACGGTGGCTCATGCCTGTAATCCTAGCACTTCGGGAGGCCGAGGCAGGTGGATCACTTGAGGTCAGGAGTTCAAGACCAGCCTGGCCAACATGGTGAAATCCCGTCTCTACCAAAAATAAGCCGGGCCTGGTGGTACATGCTTGTCATCCCAGCTACTCGGGAGGCTCAGGCAGGAGAATTGCTTGAACCTAGGAGGCAGAGGCTGCAATGAGCCGAGATCACACCACTGCACTCCAGCCTGGGCAACAGAGAGAAATTCTGTCTCAAAATAAAATAAAAGGAATCTCTTCTCTTAAAAAAAAAAATGATAGGCCGGGCGCGGTGGCTCAAGCCTGTAATCCCAGCACTTTGGGAGGCCGAGACGGGCAGATCACGAGGTCAGGAGATCGAGACCATCCTGGGTAACACAGTGAAACCCCGTCTCTACTAAAAATACAAAAACTTAGCCGGGTGAGGTGGCAGGCGCCTGTAGTCCCAGCTACTCGGGAGGCTGAGGCAGGAGAATGGCGTGAACCCGGGAGGCAGAGCTTGCAGTGAGCTGAGATCCGGCCACTGCACTCCAGCCTGGGTGACAGAGCGAGACTCCGTCTCAAAAAAAAAAAAAAAAAAAAAGATAAAGTTAGTATCATGGACTGATTATTATCGATTCTTGAAGTCACCAAATCTAACAATTAAAGATGCTCATATTTTGAATTATAAAATCACAAATTCATGCACTGATATGTTGTAATAGAGGGTTATTATTATTATTATTGAGACAGAGTCTCACTCTGTTGCCCAGGCTGGAGTGCAGTGGCAAGATCATGGCTCACTGCAGCCTCCACCTACTGGACTCAATCGATCCTCATGCCTCAGCCTCCCCCGTGGCTGGGACTACAGGCATGCACCACCACTCCCGGATAATGTTTAACATTTTTTGTAGAGACAGTTCTCACTATGTTGTCCAGGCTGGTCTCAAACCAGGCATGAGCCACTGTGCCCAGCTGAGATTTATATTTTAAATTAATGCTTTCCATACACCAACACATTAGAGAGCTTGGGGAAAATAAATAAAAATAGAAGGAGGACAAAATCACACCACCCACAGAGAACCATCATTAACATTTTGAATATTTCCTTCTAGTCTTTTTTTTTTTTTTTGAGATGGAGTCTCACTCTGTCACCCAAGTAGCGCCATCTCAGCTCACTATAACTCTGCCTCTTGGGTTCAAGTGATTCTTGTGCCACGGCCTCCTGAATAGCTGGGATTACAGGCGTGTGCCACCATGCCCAGCTAATTTTTGTATTTTTAGTAGAGACGGGGTTTCACCATGTTGGCTGGGCTGGTCTTGAACTCCTGCCTGACCTCAGGTGATCCACTCTCCTCAGCCTCCCAAAGTGCTGGGATTACACACATGAGCCACCACACCCAGGCATTTCCT
Organism: Macaca fascicularis; assembly: GCF_037993035.2. Lineage (NCBI taxonomy): Eukaryota > Metazoa > Chordata > Mammalia > Primates > Cercopithecidae > Macaca > Macaca fascicularis. The sequence goes on along the minus strand of NC_088393.1, from coordinate 53,439,784 downwards.
TCTAGTCTTTTAAAATGAAATTCTAGGCCAAGCATGGTGGCTTACACCTGTAATCCCAGCACCTTGGGAGGCCGAGGTGGGTGGATCACAAGGTCAAGAGATCAAGACCGTCCTGGTTAACACGGTGAAACCCTGTCTCTACTAAAAATACAAAATAGCCAAGCATGGTGGTGGGCACCTGTAGTCCCAGCTACTTGGGAGGCTGAGGCAGGAGAATGGCATGAACCTGGGAGGCGGAGCTTGCTGTGAACCAAGATCACGCCACTACACTCCAGCCTGGGCGACACAGTGAGACTCTATCTCCAAAAAAATAAAAATAAAAATAAAATTCTAATGGAAAAATATTAAAGTTCTCAATCATAGAATCTTGGGATTGCAAAGTCCTGGCCCCTCAGCAATTTGAAATAGCACAACCTAGCATGTCTGCAATCACAACATATTGGAAAACTTGAAATAACTGAGCATCTGGGAATTTTGGTTTCCATGGCTGTTGGGCTCTCTGAATTCCAGAATCTTAAAATCACTGACAGCAAAGACCAGAATCACAAATGCTACGCACTCACACACTTGGAATAAATAAATGCATTTTTTTTCTTTTGAGACTGGGTCTCACTGTGTTGCCCAGGCTAGAGTGCAGTGGCATGATCATGACTCACTGCAGCCTCCATCTCTTCCATTCAAACAATCCTCCTGCCTCAGCTTCCCAAGTAGCTGGGACCACGGGTGTGTGCTCGCCCAGCCCAGAATAAAGGAATCTTATAGGAAGAAAATTAAAAATAAGAAAGCACATGAGACCGGGCGCAATGGCTCACACCTGTAATCCTAGCACTTTCGGGTGGATCACCTGAAGTCAGAAGTTCCAGACCAACCTAGACTACATGGCGAAACCCTGTCTCTACTAAAAATATGAAAATTAGCCAGGTGTGGTGGCCCATCCCTATAATCCCAGCTACTCAGGAGGCTGAGGCAGGAGAATCGCTTGAACCTGGGGGGTAGAGGTTGCAGTGAGCTGAGATCACACCACTGCACTGCACTCCAGCCTGGGGGACAGAGGGAGACTCCGTCTCAAAAAAAAAAAAAAAAAAAAAAAAAAGAAAGAAAAGAGAAAGCACGAAGAATAATAAAATACTCAAATTCCAAACATCTGGAATGAACACACCTGGTAAGATTTTGTCATGTGTGCCTCTTTGCATTCATTAACAAAAGAAATGTAAGACTGTGTGTGAATTGAATAACTGGCTTTCACAATCATTGTTTTGAACTGATAGAATTACTTTGCCACCAATCCCATGGCCCCCAGCTTTCTCTCAACTTTCAAGGTCCAAGATTCTCAAATCACGGTATTCCCTGTCTATGGCAGGGAACTGGAGGCTCTAGGAGGAGATGGAAGGCACCCCAGCACCCCACCCCGAGGGAATCCCAGTCCTACCCCTGTCTAGATGGGTGCCACAGGTCCCTGGACCTGTTTCCTACTCTGTGTCGTGGATATACTAAAAATCCCTCCAAGTCGCTGACCTTTGCGCCCTGTCCCCCAGGAGATGCGCTCTGTGCTGCGGAAGGCTGGCTCCCCGCGCAAGGCCCGCCGCGCGCGCCTCAACCCTCTGGTGCTCCTCCTGGACGCGGCGCTGACCGGGGAGCTGGAGGTGGTGCAGCAGGCAGTGAAGGAGGTGAGCGCTGCTGAGCGGGAGGTGGGCGCGGCGGGGGCGGCGCAGATGCCAGGCGCGGGACTGAGACTTTCCTCTCCCCCGGTGCACTCAGATGAACGATCCGAGCCAGCCCAACGAGGAGGGCATCACTGCCCTGCACAATGCCATCTGCGGCGCCAACTACTCCATCGTGGACTTCCTCATCACCACGGGTGCCAATGTCAACTCCCCCGACAGCCACGGCTGGTGAGCCCCGACCCGCGCGGTGGGCTGGGTCCCCCGTGGGCGGACGCGCAGCCTCTCATGCATCCCTCCCCGCAACCCCCCACCCCCACGTCTAGGACACCCTTGCACTGCGCAGCGTCGTGCAATGACACAGTCATCTGCATGGCGCTGGTGCAGCACGGCGCTGCAATCTTCGCCACCACGCTCAGCGACGGCGCCACTGCCTTCGAGAAGTGCGACCCTTACCGCGAGGGTTATGCTGACTGCGCCACCTACCTGGCAGGTGCGAGGCAGGGCTGCTGGCGAGGGCAGGGCTACTGGCGCCTGGGTACCTGGCCGGTGCGCAGGAGCGGGGAGGGGCGCTACTACCCCCTACTAGGGAGACGAAGGTGTGGGGGCTGTACCAATCACTTAGCAGGATTGCGGAGGAGGAGGAGGAGGAGGGATGGACTGCCTGCGGGGGTGGGGGACTGTGCCCTCCTAAGGGAAAAGGGGACATGGAGGCTGTGCTATGTGAGCTGGACACCTTTGGGGAGGAGAGTGGCTGTGAAGATTGGTCTGTTCACCTTTCGCATCTTCAAGGGTGAGGAACTGAACGTTTCAACCCTGCCATCCACCTGGCATAGGGCTCTGGGCAAGTGGGCTCTGCCACTTGTGGGAGAGGCATTGCCACACCCCTGGCAGGTGAGCAGGCTGCAGCGGCTGGAAAGGGGCTTGTAGGAAGACACGAGGCTGTACCCTATCTCTCCAGGGGGCAGGCTGCATCACCTGGTTCCCCGACAGGCGGGGCGAAGTAGGCACAGGGATTGTGCACAGGGTCATTTCACACCTGGAGGAGCCAGTTGTATCTCAGTGCCAGCGAGGAACTTCACGGAGAGTTGGAGTGAGGCAGGTTCTAGGACTTATGGGTGAGACAAAGGGTTATATATTTGAAAGTTGAGCCTGGTCAGGCTACAGGACGTTGTAGAGACCCCTGTCTCTACAAAATATTTATTTATTAATTTTTATTAATATTTTTGAGACTGCCAGGCTGGAGTGCAGTGGCTCAATCTCAGCTCACTGCAACCTCCACCTCCTGGATTCAAGCAATTCTTCTGCCTCAGCCTCTCGAGTAGCTGGGACTACAGGTGCTCACCACCATGCCCAACTAATTTTTTGTATTTTTAGTACAGATGGGGTTTCGCCGTGTTGCCCAGGCTGGTCCCGAAATCTTGAGCTCAGGCAATCTGCCCGCCTTCGCCTCCCAAAGTGCTAAGATTCAGGTGTGAGCCACCACACCTGACCTCTACAAAATATTTTATTTTAATTTTTATTTATTTATTTTTTGAGACAGAGTCTTGCTCTATCACCCAAGCTAGAGTGCAATGGCGCCATAGCTCACTGCAACCTCTGCCTCCTGGGTGAAAGCAATTCTCCTGCCTCAGGCTCCTCAGTAGCTGGGATTACAGGCACGTGCCACCACATCCCGCTAACTTTTTTGCATTTTTATTTGTTTTGTATTTGTAGTAGAGATGGGGTTTTGCCATGTTGGCCAGGTTGGTCTCGAACCCCTGACCTCAGGTGATCCGCCCACCTTGGCCTCCCAAAGTGCTGTGATTATAGGTGTGAGCCACTGTGCCTGGCCTACAAAATATTTAATAATAATATAAAGAATCAGGAGGAGGCTGAGGCAGGAGGATTTCTTGAATCTGGAAGTTCGAGGCTGCAATGAGCTTGATTTTACCACTGCACTCCTGCAGCCTGGGTGGCAGAGTGAGACCTTGTCTCAAAATAAAATAAAATAAAATAAAGAAATAAAAGAAAAAAAAAAGAAAGAAAGAAAAGAAAGCCAGGTGCGGTGACTCGTAATCCTAGCACTTTGGGAGGCTTGAGACAGGCGGATTGCCTGAGCTCAGGATTTCCAAACCAGCCTAGGCAACAGGGTGAAACCCCATCTCTACTAAAAATATTTTAAAAATTAGCCGGGTGTGGCAGCGTGCGCCTGTAGTCCCAGCTACTCGGGAGGCCGAGGCCGGAGAATTGCTGGAACCCGGAGGTGGAGGTCGCAGTGAGCCAAAATTGCGCGACTGCACTCCAGCCTGTGCGACAGAGCGAGACTCCGTCTCCAAAAAGAAAAGAAAAGAAAGAAAGAGGCAGTCCATGAGCCAACTTAAAGGACAGTGCGAATCTTCCTTAGAGACTGTGCCATTTAAGCTAAGCGCCAGGGTAGGGCAAAAGATTGGACCGCTAGGGTTGACACGGGGATTCAGCAATGTACAAGAAAGAAATGGAGGGCCGGGTCAGGTAGCTCACGCCTGTAATCCCAACACTTTGGAAGGCCGAGGCAGGTGGATCACTTGAGGTCAGGAATTTGATACCAGCCTGACCAACATGGTGAAACCCCGTCTCTACTAAAGATGCAAAAATTGGCCAGGAGTGGTGGCGCACGCCTGTAATCCCAGCTACTTGGAAGGCTGAGGCGGGAGAATTGCTCTAACTCGGGAGGTGGAGGTTGCAGTGAGACCGCACCATTGCACTCCTGCCTGGGTGACAAGAGCGAAACTCCATCTCAAAAAAAGAAAAAAGAAAAAAAAAAAAAAAGGAAATGGGAGCCTCTGACCCTGCCTCGGGAGTGGGTGGCCCACTGGCATGCCTCCCCCAGTTTCCTCGAATGCTCAAAGGCGGCCAGTCCTGGCATCTGACTCCAGCTCCTGTTCCTATCCGCAGCCGTGGGCACACACAAGATTTCAGGTGGTTGCTGAGACAGGCGCCAAATTCCAGGGCCTGTCCTGGTCCCCACGTGGGCCCTGTTCTTGGACCCCGTGGGCCACGTTCTCACCTTCCCCTCCGTGGCATGTTTCAGACGTTGAGCAGAGTATGGGGCTGATGAACAGTGGGGCGGTGTACGCTCTCTGGGACTACAGCGCCGAGTTCGGGGACGAGCTGTCCTTCCGCGAGGGCGAGTCGGTCACCGTGCTGCGGAGGGACGGACCGGAGGAGACCGACTGGTGGTGGGCCGCACTGCACGGCCAGGAGGGCTACGTGCCGCGGAACTACTTCGGGGTGAGCCCAGGGGAGATGTCATGGGGACATCCCGACGGCTGGGGAAAAGGGGGATCCCACAGGAAAAAGAAGAGGTGACAGGGACAAACTGTTATATTGGGCGAGGGAGGTCAGAAAAGCTCATTATTGCTCATGGGGAGGAGAGGAGAAGTCCATTCTATTTAATAGTAATGTCGGGGGTAAAGGTCCCTTATAGTTAGGGGAGTAGAGGAGGAAGAGCCCTTTTATTTTTAAATTTCTATTATTTATTTATTTATTTTTAAATTTTGTTTATTTATTTCTGAGACGGAGTCTCGCTCTGTCGCCCAGGCTGGAGTGCAGTGGCGCCATCTCTGCTCACTGTAACCTCTGCCTCCTGGGCTCAACCAGTTCTCCTGCCTGGGATTACAGGCGCCCACCACCACCACACCCGGCTACTTTTTGTATTTTTAGTAGAGACGGGGTTTCACCATGTTGGCCAGGCTGCTTTTGATCTCCTGACTTCAAATGATCTGCCTGCCTCGGTCTCCCAAAGTGCTGGGATTACAGGCATGAGCCACCATGCCCGGCCAATTTTTTTTTTTTTTTGAGACGGAGTCTTGCTCTGTCGCCCAGGCTGGAGTGCAAGGGCCAATCTCCGCTCACTGCAAGCTCTGCCTCCTGGGTTCACACCATTCTCCTGCCTCAGCCTCCCGAGTAGCTGGGACTACAGGTGCCCACCACCACACCTGGCTAATTTTTTGTATTTTTAGTAGAGATGGGGTTTCACCGTGTGAGCTGGGACCGTCTCTACATCCTGACCTCGTGATCCACCCACCTCCGCCTCCCAAAGTGCTTACAAGACTTGAGTCACTGTGCCCGGCCAGCCAATTTTTATTTATTTATTTGAGTTGGAGTCTTGCTTTGTCACCCAGACTGGAGTGCAGTGATAAGATGTGGGCTCACTGCAACCTCTGCCTCCCGGGCTCAAGTGATTCTCCTTCCCTGGCCTCGAGAGTGGCTGGGATGACAGGCGCGTGCCACCAAGCACAGCTAATTTGTTTTTTTTTGTTTGTTTGGTTTTTTTTTGGATTTGTAGTAGACAGGGTTTTGGCATGTTGGCCAGGTTGATCTCGAACTCCTGACCTCAGGTGACCTGTCCTCAGCTTCCAAAGTCCTGGGATTGCAGGCATGATCCACCGCATCTGGCTGGAAGAGCCGTTTATAGAGCTATCAGGATGTAGGGTGCTGGCCAGTGCTGCCTTACTAGTTATTTGATTGGTTTATGCTTAATCCAATGTTTTTATTATCACCCCTGATTGTATTGGTGGAAAGGTTAAAGAATAATCCATTTTAGCCAAGGGAAGCGACGAAGAAGAATCTCATTTTAATGATGGTGGGTTGAGTTAAAGAATTGTAGATTAAGGCTGGGAGAGGGCAAAAGACTGGACCTCTAGGGCTGACATGGGGATTCAGCAATGTATAAGAAGGAAATGGAGAGCTAGGCCAGGTGGCTCACACCTGTAATCCCAGCACTTTGGGAGGCCAAGGCGGGCGGATCTCCTGAGGTCAGGAGTTTGAGACCAGCCTGACCAACATGGTGAAACTCCATCTCTACTAAAAATACCAAAAAAAAAAATTAGCTGGGCGTGGTGGTGGGCACCTGTAATCCCAACTAATCAGGAGGCTGACGCAGTGAGCCCTGATGGGTGACAAAGTGAGATTGTGTCTTAAAATATATATAATTATATGTATTTATAAAAATTTTATAAAAATATTTTTATAAAAATATATATTATATATAAATATATATTTATATATATGACAGGTGGAGAGGAAGCTTTTATTACACTGCACTGGGCAGAATGAGGAAAAATCCATTAACAAAATTGTAGTATAACTGAGGAAAATTGTCTATTAGAATTAGGAGAGAAGACAAGGAAGATTCCGTTACATTCCTTTTTTTTTTTTTTTTTTTTTTTTTTTTTTTTTTGAGACGGAGTCTCGCTCTGTCGCCCAGGCTGGAGTGCAGTGGCGCGATCTCGGCTCACTGCAAGCTCCGCCTCCCGGGTTCACGCCATTCTCCTGCCTCAGCCTCCCGAGTAGCTGGGACTACAGGCGCCCACAACCGCGCCCGGCTAATTTTTTGTATTTTTAGTAGAGACGGGGTTTCACCGTGGTCTCGATCTCCTGACCTTGTGATCCGCCCGCCTCGGCCTCCCAAAGTGCTGGGATTACAGGCGTGAGCCACCGCGCCCGGCCTTCCGTTACATTCCTGAGAGGGGAGATTTATTTATTTGTGTGTGTGTGTGTGTGTGTGTGTGTGTGTGTGTGTTTTGTTTTTTGAGACACAGCCTCAGCCCTGTCACCCAGGCTGGAGTGCGGTGGCATGATCTTGTCTCACTGCAACCTCCGCCTCCTGGATTCAAGTGATTCTCCTGCCTCAGCCTCCTGAGTAGCTAGGATTACAGGCATGCACCACCACGCCCAGCTAATTTTTTGTATTTTTAGTAGAGACGGGGTTTCTCCATGTTGCCCAGGCTTGTCTTGAACTCCTGAGCTCAGGTCATCCACCCACCTCGGCCTCCCAAAGTGCTGGGATTACAGGCGTGAGCCACCGCGCCTGGCCCTGAGAGGGGAGATTTTTTTGTTTTTTTGGTTTTTTTTGAGACGGAGTTTCGCTCTGTCGCCCAGGCTGGAGTGCAGTGGCCGGATCTCGGCTCACTGCAAGTTCCACCTCCCGCGTTTACGCCATTCTCTTGCCTCAGCCTCCCGAGTAGCTGGGACTACAGGCGCCCGCCTCCTTGCCCGGCTAGTTTTTTTGTATTTTTTTAGTAGAGACGGGGTTTCACTGTGTTAGCCAGGATGGTCTCGATCTCCTGACCTCGTGATCCGCCCGTCTCAGCCTCCCAAAGTGCTGGGATTACAGGCTTGAGCCACCGCGCCTGGCCAAGACTTTTTTAAATATGGAAGTGGGACCCAAAAAGACAGCCAAGGTGTTAGAGAGAGGTGGGCTTCTCCTTGTGGCAGTTAGGAGAGACTGGAAATATTCCATTTCATCAATGGAGGCTCTGATTGGAAGCTTCCGTCTGGCGCTTGGAGGTGACACAGAACTTGGATTCTGGAGCAGTTTGGGAGGTGCTGAGAGGTTCCCTTAGGAAGGGGTGGGAGGATGCAGACAGGCAGCGGATTTGCGTGTGGGATGAGGAGGTGGGAGCTCCTGATGTCTGAAGATCCTGTCTCTCCCCAGCTCTTCCCCAGGGTGAAGCCTCAAAGGAGTAAAGTCTAGCAGGATAGAAGGAGGTTTCTGAGGCCGACAGAAACAAGCAATCCTGCCTTCCCTGCAGACCACCCCCTGTTTTTTGCTGCCTTTATCTGCACCCCTCACCCTGCTGGTGGTGGTTCTCGCCACCGGTTCTCTGTTCTCCCGGAAGTTCAGGGGAGAAGGAGGACCCCAGCCTTAAGTTTAGGAATCTGCCTTAGCCTTGGGAGGTCCGGGAGGGGCTGGAAATCACTGGGGAGAGGAAACCACTTCCTTCTGCCAAATCAGATCCCGTCCAAAGTGCCTCCCATGCCTACTGCCACCATCACATCCCCCAGCAAGCCACCCACCTGCCCAGCAGAGCCTGGGATGGGCGACCACACCACTGGATATTTCTGGGGGTCACCACTGACTCCATCTCTCCCAGCAGTCTTGGGGTCTGGGTGAGAAACACTGGTCTCTACCAGGATCCCTGCCCCTCCTCTCCCCAATTAAGTGCCTTCACACAGCACTGGTTTAATGTTTATAAACAAAATAGGGAAACTTTCCTTATAAATAAAAGTAGTTTGCACAGAAATTGACTTTCTTTTCTTTTGGTTCTGTTTTGACTCAATACGTGCTCATCGTTGTGGTTAGGATTTTTGGCAAAGCAGTAAGAAAGTAGCCCTTTCTTCTTTTTTTTTTTTTTTTTTTTTTGATCTCGCTCTGTTGCCCATGCTGGGGTACAATAGTGCGATCTCAGCTCACTGCAACCTCTGCCTCCTGAGTTCAAGCAATTCTCCTGCCTCAGCCTCCAGAGTAGCTGAGATTACAGGCATCCGCCACCACACCTGGCTAATTTTTGCATTTTTAGGAGAGACGGAGTTTCACCATGTTGGCCAGGCTGGTCTCAAACTCTTGACCTCAGATGATCCACACACCTCGGCCTTCCAAAGTGCTGGGATTATAGGCCGTTAGCCACCGTGCCCAGCCTGAAAGTAGCCCTTTCTAAGGGATTCTTTTCACACAAGTCCAATCCTTTGTTTTATGTTTTGGATTCTTCTTTTGTGTCCTTTAGTTTCAAATATATGCCTGATAATTCTATCACCTGAAGTTTGGAGGCAGCTAATCCTACAGTTTGTTGTGTTTGCTGGTTCTCACTCATGGTGGGATGTTTCCTTGTAGGTTGAGAGGCCGGGCATGGTGGCTCACGCCTATAATCTCAGCACTTTGGGAGGTTAAGGCGGGTGGATTTCTGGAGGCCAGGAGTTTGAAACCAGCCTGGCCAACATGGTGAAACCTCATCTCTACTAAAAAACACAAAAATTAGCCTGGTGGGCACTTGTAGTCCCAGCTACTTGGGAGGCTGAGGCAGGAGAATTGCTTAAACCCAGAAGGCGGAAGTTGCAGTGAGCTGAGATCGCACCATTATACTCCAGCCTGGGCAACAAGAGCAAAACTCCCTCTCAAACATACAAACAAACAACCAAAAATCTCTGCCAGCTTGGACAACATAGGGAGACCCTGTCTCTATCAAAAATAAAAAAATTAAGCCGGTGCATGGCTCATGTCTGTAATCCCAGCACTTTGGGAGGCTGAGCAGATGGATCACCTGAGGTCAGGAATTCGAGACCAGCCTGACCAATATGGTGAAATCCCGTCTCTACTAAAAATACAAAAATTAGCCTGGCGTGGTGGTGTGCACCTGTAACCCCAGCTACTTGGGAGGCTGAGAAAGGAGAATCACTTGAACCCGGGAGGTGGAGGTTGCAGTAAACCGAGATCACGCTACTACACTCCAGCCTGGGCGACAGAGCAAGACTCTGTCTAAAAAAAAAATTGCCAGGTGCGGTGGCTCACGCCTGTAATCCCAGCACTTTGGGAGGCTGAGGCGGGCGGATCACCTGAAGTCAGGAGTTTGAGACCAGCCTGACCAATGTGATGAAACCCTGTATCTATTAAAAATACAAAAATTACCTGGGAGTGATGGCATGTGCCTGTAATCCCAGCTACTCAGGAAGCTGAGACAGGAGAATCGCTTGAACCCAGGAGGCAGAGGTTGCAGTGAGCCGAGATAGCACCATTGCACTCCAGCCCAGGCAACAAGAATGAAACTCTGTCACAAAAATATAATAAATAAATAAATAAATATTTAAACAAAAATTATCTGGGAGTGGTGATGTACACCTGAGGTCCCAGCTCCTCAGGAAGCCGAGGTGGAAGGATCTCTTGAGCTCAGGAGGTAGAAGCTGTAGTGAGTTGTGATCACGCCACTGCATTCCAGCCTGGGCCACAGAATACACTTTGTCTCAAAATAATTTTTAAAAATGAAAAATAAATAAAGGGCAGGCGCTGTAGCTCATGCCTGTAATCTCAGCACTTTGGGATGCCAAGGCGGGTGGATCACGAGATCAGGATATCGAGATCATCCTGGCTAACATGGTGAAACCCCGTCTCTACTAAAAATACAAAAATTCACCCGGGTGTGGTGGCAGGCGCCTGTACTCCCAGTTACTCGGGAGGCTGAGGCAGGAGAATGGCGTGAACCCAGGAGGCGGAGCTTGCAGTGAGCCGAGATCGCGCCACTGCACTCCAGCCTGGGCTACAGAGCAAGACTCTGTCTCAAAAAAAAAAAAAAAAAAAAAAAAAGATGGTGAAACCCGTCTCTACTACTAAAAATACAAAAAATTAGCCGGGCGTGGTGACCGTCATCTGTAATCTCAGTTACTCCGGAGGCTGAGGCAGGAGAATTGCTTGAACCCGGGAGGTGGAGGATGCAGTGAGCTGTTGTGCCACTGCACTCCAGCCTTGGTGACAGAGCAAGACTCCGTCTCAAAGAAAAGAAAAAGAAAAACAAATAAAACCAAACCTCTGCACTCCGTGATTTGCCATGAGAGAGATAAAATGATTCAAATAAAATATATTGCTGTGATGACTGGTTCCAAATTGCTAACATTTTTTTTTTTTCTTTTTTTGAGACGGAGTCTCGCTCTGTCGCCCAGGCTGGAGTGCAGTGGCCAGATCTCAGCTCATCACAAGCTCCGCCTCCCGGGTTTAGGCCATTCTCCTGCCTCAGCCTCCCAAGTAGCTGGGACTACAGGTGCCCGCCACCTCGCCCGGCTAATTTTTTGTATTTTTTTGGTAGAGACGGGGTTTCCCCGTGTTAGCCAGGATGGTCTTGATCTCCTGACCTCGTGACCCGCCCGTCTCGGCCTCCCAAAGTGCTGGGATTACAGGCTTGAGCCACCGCGCCCGGCCGCTAACATTGTTTATGACCAATTTTTGGTTTGTCAAATCCATAATCCTGTGAATGTGACCTTATATGGTAAAGGGAGGTTGCAAGTGTGCTGACCTTAAGGATCTGAAAATGGGAGGATAATCCTGGAGTATACGAGTAAGCCCTAAACCTGGTGTCCAATGTTCTTTTTTTTTTTTGAGATGGAGTCTTGCATTGTCACCCAGGCTGGAGTGCAATGGTTTGATCTTGGCTCACTGCAACCTCCACCTCCCAGGTTCAAGTGATTCTCCTGCCTCAGCCTCCCAAAAAGCTGAGATTATAGTCGCCTGCCACCATGCCTGGCTAATTTTTTGTATTTTTAGTAGAGACGGCGTTTCACTATGTTGGCCAGGCTGGTCTTGAACTCCTGACCTCGTGATCCGCCTGCCTTGGCCTCCCAAAGTGCTGGAATTACAGGCATGAGCCACCGTGCCTGGCTGGCCGGATCTCAGCTCACTGCAAGCTCCGCCTCCCGGGTTTACGCCATTCTCCTGCCTCAGCCTCCCGAGTAGCTGGGACTACAGGCGCCCGCCACCTCGCCCGGCTAGTTTTTTGTATTTTTTAGTAGAGACGGGGTTTCACCGTGTTCGCCAGGATGGTCTCGATCTCCTGACCTCATGATTCTCCCGTCTCGGCCTCCCAAAGTGCTGGGATTACAGGCTTGAGCCACCGCGCCCGGCTCCAATGTTCTTATAAAAGGAAGTTTGGATAGGAAGACAGAGATGGGCCATGTGACGCTCGAGCCAGAGGCTAGCTGCCAGCTTTGAAGGTTAGGGAAGGGGTTCTGAGCCAAGGAATGCAAGCAATGCAAAGAATTCAGCTCTAGAAACTGAAAAAGACAAGGAAATGACTCTCCCGTGGAGCCTCCCAGGAGAACATAGTGCAACCTAGCAGGATGGGACCTCCTACTCCCCCCAAACCCCGCTTTAGGTTTTTTTCCTCTAGTGATCACCCTTTTTTTTTGAGAGGAGTCTCACTCATGGCTCACTGCAGCCTCAACTTCCCAGGCTTAAATGATCCTCCTTCCTCAGCCTCCCAAGTAGCTGGGACTACAGGCACCATATCACACTAATTTTTTTATTTAATTTTCTGTAGAGACAGGGTCTCACTGTGTTGCCCAGGCTGGCCTTGAACTCCTGGGCTCAAGTGATCCTCCTGCCTTGGCCTCCCAAAGTGCTGGGAATATAGACATGATCCACTGCACCCAACCAGCATTGGGTTGATATTCTCTTAAATTCTCCAACTTTTTTCTCCCATTAAGGGACATAGTACTGTTTATTAGATGGGTAATATCACAGGTAATTCAATATGGACCATGGAGTTCATTCAAATGGTGTATCTTGACAATTTTAGTATTGGCTGATGTAGCATGACAATCTAGGAGAGTATTTCCTTGGTATTTAATTCTTGTTCTGCTTAGTTTAGCAGTTTTATAAACCAGCCTAGGCCGGACGCAGTGGCTCACGCTTGTAATCCCAGCGCTTTGGGAGGCCAAGGCAGGTGGATCACCTGAGGTCAGGAGTTCGAGGCCAGCCTGGCCAACATGGTGAAACCCCATTTCTACTAGAAATACAAAAATTAGCTGGGTGGTAGTGGTGCACACCTGTAATCCCAGCTACTAGGGAGGCTGAGGACAGAATCGCTTGAGCCTGGGTGGCAGAGGTTGTGGTCCGCTGAGATTGTGCCACTGTGCTCCAGTTTGGGCGACAGAGTGAGACTTTGTCTCAAAAATAAATAAATAAATAAATTAACTAATTAATTAATTTAAAAAAGAGATTTCGATCTGGCCCTGCCTTCCCTGCAGCTGCCCTTTCTCTGCTCCCTGTGCTCAACTCTGAGCTCCACCCACCTTTCAACTCAGCTTTCTTCTGGCCTAGAGCTTTGTGTATGATGGTCTCCTCCCTGGAACACTTTTCTCACTTCTCTCATCCATCCCCTCTTGATTTCTTCTAATTATTTTCTGGCTCTACTCAAACCTCGCTTCTTCCAGGAAGCCTTCTCTGATCGCTTGGCCAACACTCACACCCCACAGTGGACAGTAGGCATCCTGTCATAATAAGTCTTTTTTTTTTTTTCTTTTCTGGGACGAAGCCTTGCTCTGTCACCCAGGCTGGAGTGCAGTGGCGTGATCTTGGCTCACCTCTGCCTCCTGGGTTCAAGCAATTCTCCTGCCTTAGCCTCCTGAGTAGCTGGGATTACAGACACATGCCACCACGCCTGGATTTTTTTTTTTCTTTTTCTTTTTTTTTTTTTTTTGAGACGGAGTCTTACTCTGTCGCCCAGGCTGGAGTGCAGTGGCCGGATCTCAGCTCACTGCAAGCTCTGCCTCCCGGGTTTACGCCATTCTCCTGCCTCAGCCTCCCGAGTAGCTGGGACTATAGGCACCCGCCACCTCGCCTGGCTAGTTTTTTTGTACTTTTTAGTAGAGACAGGGTTTCACCGTGTTCGCCAGGATGGTCTCGATCTCCTAACCTCGTGATCCGCCCATCTCGGCCTCCCAAAGTGCTGGGATTACAGGCTTGAGCCACCGCGCCCGGCCTTTTTTTTTTTTTCAGTAGAGATAGAGTTTCACCATGTTGACCAGGCTGGTCTTGAACTCCTGACCTGGTGATCCACCCACCTTGGCCTCCCAAAGTGCTGGGATTACAGGCAGAAGCCACCATGCCCAGCCCATAATAAATCTTTATGGTGACTTGAAGTTTTCCTTCACAGCACTTTTGCAGTTGTGATTATACAGGCATGCGCACGCGCACACACACACACACACATTTGAGACAGGGTTTCACTCCTGTTGCCCAGGCTGGAGTGCAGTGGCACAATCACTGCCCACTGCAACCTCTGCCTCCCAGGCCCAAGTGATTCTCCCACCTTAGCCTCCTGAGTATCTGGGACTACAGGTACATGCCACCACACCCAGCTAATTTTTGCATTTTTTTGTAAAAACAGGTTTTCACCACGTTGCTCAGGCTTGTCTTCAGCTCCTGAGCTCAAGCAATGTACTCGCCTTGGCCTTCCAAAGTGCTGGAACTACAGGCACGAGCCACCACTCCAGGCTGTAATCATATATTTATTTGTATGTTTATATCTGTTCTTTGAGGCCAGGCCTGGTGCCTCACCCCTGTAATCCCAACAATTTGAAAGGCTGAGGGGAGAGGATCACTTGAACCCGAGAGTTTAACCAGCCTGGGCAACGTGGTGAGACCTTGTTCCTAAAAAAATTAAAAAAATAAAAATTAGCTGGGCTTGGTAGTGCACACCTGTGGTCCTAGCTACTCAGGAGGCTGAGGTGGGAGGATCACTTGAGCCCAAGAAGTGGAGGCTGCAGTGAGCTGTAACTGTGCCACTTCACTCCAGCTTCGGCGACAGAGCAAGACCCTGTCTCGAGAAAAAAAAGAGAAAAAAATCTGTTCTTTGAGGGCAGTTGCTGAGGCTGTCATGGTCACCTTTCTGTTCCCAGGGGCCAGCACAGGATCAGGCACATGGTAGATGTCACATAGCTATTTGTTGAAGAAACAAAAACTAGCATTTATGTTTTATTTTATTATTATTATTTGAAATGGAGTTTTGCTTTTGTTGCCCAGGCTGGAGTGCAATGGCGCCATCTCGGCTCACTGCAACCTTTCCCTCCCAGGTTCAAGCAATTCTCCTGCTTCAGCCTCCCGAGTAGCTGGGATTGCAGGCACATGCCAACATGCCTGGCTAATTTTGTATTTTTAGTAGAGACGGGGTTTCTCCATGTTGGTCAGGCTGGTCTCGAACTCCTGACCTCAGGTGATCCACCCACCTCGGCCTCCTAAAATGTTGGGATTACAGGTGTAAGCCATCATGCCCAGCCAAAACTAGCATTTATTGAATGCTTAGTATGTGCTAAACCCAGTTTTAACTGCTTTATGTGATCTGAAATTAACTCACCTAATTAACAGACTATCTACAATAGTAATATGTAATTAACAATAGTAATAGTCTCTAATTAACAATTAGATTATTGTAATGCTACAATGTAGCATTGTAGATAGTCTGATTGTTAACTACTTTGCAGATACAAAAGTGTAACCCCAGGCCAGGTGTGGTGGCTCACACCTGTAATCCCAGCACTTTGGGAGGCCAAGGCGGGCGAATCACGAGGTCAAGAGATCAAGACTATCCTGGTCAACATGGTGAAACCCCATCTCTACTAAAAAAAATACAAAAACTGGCCAGGTGTGGTGGTGTGCCTGTAATCCCAGCTAATCTGTAGGCTGAGGCAGGAGAATTGCTTGAACCTGGGAGGTGGAGGTTTGAGTGAGCTGAGATCATGCCATTGCACTCCAGCCTGGGCAACAAAAGTGAAGCCAGGATTATGAACCCAGGAATTTTGGTTCCAGAGCCCACAACTTAGCCACTAAACCACACTGCCTTTTCGTTATTCCCTTATTAAAACACCTATCACAGTATTTGGCAAAAAGTAGGTGCTCAATAAATAGGAAGAGCTGTTTATAAGTTATTTATACCACAGAAGTCTGGGATACATCCTGTATTTTATATCATTTTGACCATGTATATTATTTTATTTTGCTTTGTTTTCATTCATTTGTTTTTATTTTATGTTATTTAAAAATTATTTGTATTACTTTTTTTGTTTTACAGCAGGTATTTTATAAATGCATTTTTGGTGCTGCAAAGCCATTTCTAACTCTCGGGCCCAGAAAGGATCACCAGTGTCCCTGTCATTCTCCGTTAGAATCTCTATTCGCTACTGAGACGAATTTTTTTTGTTTGTTTGTTTGAGACCAGGTGGAGGGGCGGGGGTTCTCGCTATCTTGCTCAAGCTGATCTCGAACTCCTGGGTTCGATCAATACTCAATCTTGGCAGGCGCAGGAGGACCAAATTCTAGCGAATGAGATCGATTCTCTCGGATCTCTCCCTTCCATGTTTTCTTTTTGATTGGCCCTCGACGATCCTCAGTGACGCCTCCCGCACCGCCTCTCCCGAGAGTCAGCAGCCCTCGCTTATCCGTGCGCACGCGCAGTATCCCGATTGGCTCTGCCCTAGCGGATTGACGGGCAGATCAGCCAATGGTCTTGTAATATAGGTGGAGCGAGCTCTTGAGGATGTCCACGACCCGGCCTCTCGCTAAATATTCATGAGGGAGGCGGGTGGACGCCACTGCACACTCCGGCAGGCGCCATGAAGTGAGAAGGGGGCCGGGGGGTCGCGGCTCGCGAGCGGGCGCGGGGGTGTCTTGAAGATGGGGTCACCGGTGGGCGTGCCTGGGTCCCCAGTGGGGCCAGGGGAGGGTGAAGGGGTGGGGAGGGGGCAGCCGCAGGGAACAGCGGTGATAGCGAGGAGGCACTGAGGCTCCTGAGGACCTGAGGGTTACCAGGGGCGCCGGGCAGGTCACCCTTCTGGGCCCGACGACCGGGCAGTGTGGAGGCGGGAGAGGGGCTGAGGGGACGGGGATTGACCCAGCAGCCGCTGCCGCCAGGCTCAACGTGGACGGGCTCCTGGTCTACTTCCCTTACGACTACATCTACCCCGAGCAGTTCTCCTACATGCGGGAGCTCAAACGCACGCTGGACGCCAAGGTGGGTGGCCGGTGGGCCCGACCCGCCCACTCGACCGGTGGGGCTGCCACGCCTGAGCCTAAGACAGATTGCAGGACGTCTGGATTTTAGAAGTAGGAGGTCCTTGGAAATCCAGGACCCCATAATCTTCCGTTATCTAAAATAATAATGGTGAATAGGCTGGGCGCGGTGGCTCGCGCCTGTAATCCCAGCGCTTTGGGAGGCCGAGGAGGGCGGATCACTTGAGGTCAGGAGATCGAGACCAGCCTGGCCAACGTGGTGAAACCCCGTCTCTTCTAAAAATACAAAAATTAGCCAGGTGTGGTGGCGGGCGCCTGTAATCCCAGCTACTCAGAAGGCTGAGGCAGGAGAATCGCTTGAACCCGAGAAGCAGAGGTTGCAGCTAGCCGACGTGGCGCCATTGCACTCCAGCCTGGGCGACAGAGTGCCACATTGCACTCCAGCCTGGGCGACAGAGTGAGACTCGGTCTCAAAAATAAATAATAATGGTCAATAGGCTGGGCGCGGTGGTTCGTGCCTGTAATCCCAGCACTTTGGTGGGAGGTGGAGGCGGGAAGATCACTTGGGGCCAGGTATTGGAGACCAACTTGGGCAACACAGCAAGATCCTATCTCTACAAAAAATTAGAAAATTAGCTGGGTGTGGTGGTGCTTGCCTGTAGTCCCCACTGCTTGGGAGGTTGAGGCAGGAGGATCGCTTGAGGCCAGGAGTTGGAGGCTGCAGTGAGCCATGATTGTGCTGTTGCATTCCAGTCTGGGCAACAGAGTGAGACCTGTCTCTGAAAAAAGAAGGGAGAAAAGTTCACTATATATCAGCTACTGTGCTAAATATTTAATGTGCAATTTCTCACTAATCTTCACAGTCATGTTATGAGGAAGGTTTTATTATTAGGCCCATTTTATTTTATTTATTTATTTTTGAGACAAAATCACAGGTGCACGCCACCACTTCCGGCTAATTTTTTGTATTTTTAGTAGAGAAGGGGTTTCACCATATTGGCCGGGCTGGTCTCGAACTCCTGACCTCAGGTGATCCACCTGCCTCGACCTCTCAAAGTGCTGGGATTACAGGCGTGAGCCACCATGCCCGGCCTTAGGCCCATTTTAGAGGTAGGGATACTGAGGTCTGGGGAGGTGAAGGTACTCACCTAAGACCACTCAACAAGGAGGAGGCAGAAGTGGATTTGAACCCCACTGCCCAATTTTAACTGCTGCTGTGTTATCCTGCTGTTCCAAGTTGGTGGCATTGGAGGTCGGGGAGAGTCCCCAGAGTTTGTGTGCCCGAGGTTCTGAGACCCTGTGTGTTGTCCCTCTGGTTCCCAACATGCAGGGTCATGGAGTCCTGGAGATGCCCTCAGGCACTGGGAAGACAGTGTCCCTGTTGGCCCTGATCATGGCATACCAGCGGGTGAGTGATGCATTGAACCCGTAAAGGCAGACAAAAGAAGGGATAGGACAGGGACTGAGTCCACTTGTTATCGGCAGGCATATCCGCTGGAGGTGACCAAACTCATCTACTGCTCAAGAACTGTGCCGGAGATTGAGAAGGTGAGCCCGGACTCATCCTGGTGCTCCAGCTCCACTGTTCCCTAGGCCCTATTGGTCCCCCTGGTGGTGGCCATCACCAGCTTTCGGGGGTGTCTGGGAAGCTCGGGAAGAGGCTGGGGCCTGGCAGGGCAGGGGTTTGTGCCTCCAATGAACACAAGCTCCCCCTGCCCCCCCCAACTTTGGAGTAGGTGATCGAAGAGCTTCGAAAGTTGCTCAACTTCTATGAGAAGCAGGAGGGCGAGAAGCTGCCATTTCTGGGGCTGGCTCTGAGCTCCCGCAAAAACTTGTGTATTCACCCTGAGGTGAGCACCCGTCCCTTCTCCTTGCCCTTAGCCCAGAGGTAGAGGAAACTCTTTCGTCCAACTGCAAGTCCTGGATCCCCAGGCTGGACCTCTTGCAAAGGCATGCAGTGGCTGCACACAGAATTCCCATCTCACTGGTCAAATTCTCATTCATCGTGGCCCAGGCAAGCACACCTCCTCAGGGAGTCTTCCAATTCTACCCAGGCCTGGGAGAGGTTAAAAAGGCAGCTCTTAGAGTCTCTGGAAGACCTGGTTTCCTGGCTCTGAAACTTACCAGCCGGGTATTTATGGAGAGGCGTTTTCTGCTGCCTGGGCCTCAGTCTTCCTTTCTGTAAAATGGGGATAATTATGTGCCTGCCTCATAAGGTCGCTGATGATAAAATTGGATGAAATGATGCAGCCGATGCCCTTAGCATGTACAGAGAACTAAAAGAATGTTAGAAATTCACGGCTGGGCACGGTGGCTCACGCCTGTAATCCCAGCACTTTGGGAGGCCGAGGCGGGTGGATCACAAGGTCAGGAGATCGAGACCATCCTGGCTAACATGGTGAAACCCCATCTCTACTAAAATATACAAAAAATTAGCTGGGCATGGTGGTGGGCGCCTGTAGTCCCAGCTACTCGGGAGCTGAGGCAGGAGAATGGCGTGAATTCGGGAGGTGAAGCTTGCAGTGAGCTAAGATCACACCACTGCACTCCAGCCTGGGCGACGGAGCGAGACTCTGTCTCAAAAAAAAAAAAAAAAAAAAAAATTTCTCATGGTAGGCCGGGTGCGGTGGTTCACATCTATAGTCCCAGCACTTTGGGAGTCTGAGGTGGGCAGATCATTTGAGGTCAGGAGTTCGAGACCATCCTGGCCAACACGGCAAAACCCCATTTCTTTTTTTTTTTTTTTTTTTTTTTTTGAGACAGAGTCTCGCTCTGTCGCCCAGGCTGGAGTGCAGTGGCCGGATCTCAGCTCACTGCAAGCTCCGCCTCCCGGGTTCACGCCATTCTCCTGCCTCAGCCTCCCGAGTAGCTGGGACTATAGGCGCCCGCCACCACGCCCGGCTAGTTTTTTTTTTGTATTTTTTAGTAGAGACAGGGTTTCACCGTGTTAGCCAGGATGGTCTCGATCTCCTGACCTCGTGATCCGCCCGTCTCGGCCTCCCAAAGTGCTGGGATTACAGGCGTGAGCCACCGCGCCCGGCGCAAAACCCCATTTCTACTAAAAATACAGAAATTAGCCAGGGGTGGTGGCGTACGTGTCGGTAATCCCAGTCGCTTGTACACGGGAGGCAGAGGTTGCAGTGAGCTGAGGTCACACTACTGCACTCCAGCCTGGGGGACAGAGTGAGACTGTCTTAAAAAAAAAAAAAATTGTCATGATATTTATATACATAATATATGACAAATACAATGTTAATTGTTATTAAATTATGCTATAAAACCATTGTACTTGGCTGGGCATGGTGGCTCACGCCTATAATCCCAGCACTTTGGAAGGCTGATGTTTCACCATGTTGGTCAGGCTGGTCTCTAACTCCTGATCTCGTGATCCGCCCACCTTGGCCTCCCAAAGTGCTGGGATTGCAGGCATGAGCCATCGTGCCCAGCCTTATTTATTTATTTTTTTTGAGATGGAGTTTCACTCTTGTTGCCCAGGCTGGAGTGCAGTGGCGTGATCTCGGTTCACCACAACCTCCACCTCTCAGGTACAAGCGATTCTTCTGCCTCAGCTTCCTGAGTAGCTGGGATTACAGGCGCACTCCACCACGCCCAGCTAGTTTTTTGTATTTTTAATAGAGATGGGTTTCATCATGTTGGCCAGGCTGATCTCAAACTCCCACACTGGGCCCACAGACTATGCATCACATTATTTGTAAGAATATATGAGAAATAATATATCTAGTGGATGACAAAGAGCACAGGCCTCGGTGACTGATGAAAGGGGAAATGGAGAGGGAAGGGCTGGCTGCCTTGGAGCTTTCCCTTTGGTGTAGGAGAAGGATTTGTTCTTGGGAAAGATAGCCTTAGGCTGTGATGGTACCTTAGAGGGTACAGAGCAGGTCAGGGGTGAGGGGAGTCCCAGACTCTGCAGCACCTCCTTTGATTCTTAGGCCCTGCCAGAGTTCCATGTGTTTTGGCATTTCCAAGGATGAAGTAATTATCCTCAATCTATATGCTAAAGATTTTTCAAGGCTTACTGTTTTAAAATATTAGTTTTGGTTGGCTGGGCACAGTGACTCAGCCTGTAATCCCAGCACTTTGGGAGGCTGAGGTGGGAGGATTGCTTGAGGCCAGGAGTTTGAGACCAGCCTGGGCAACATAGCAAGACCTCATCTTGACTAAAAAGACAAAAATGAGCCAGGCATGGTGGTGCACACCTGTGGCCTCAGCTACTCGGGAGGCTGAAGGGGGAAGGATCAGTTGAGTCTGGGAGGTCAAGGATGTAGTAAGCTGTGATTGCGCCACTGCATTCCAGCCTGAGTAGCAGAGGGACCTGTCTCCAAAAATATATATGTATAACTTGTAAGAATGTAACAATTTTACTACTCTCTTTTTTTTTTTTTGAGAGGGAGTCTTACTCTGTCGCCCAGGGTGGAGTACAGTGGCATGATCTCAGCTCACTGCAACCTCTGTCTCCTGAGTTCAAGCAATTCTCCTGCCTCAGCCTCCCGAGTAGCTGGGATTCCAGGTGTGCACCACCATGCCTGGCTCATTTTTGTATTTTTATTTTTATTTATTTATTTTTTTGTGATGGAGTCTCGCTCTATCGCCCAGGCTGGAATGCTGTGGGGTGATCTCGGCTCAGTGCAAACTCCGCCTCCCGGGTACAAGCGATTCTCCTGCCTCAGCCTCCCGAGTAGCTGGGATTACAGGCACGTGCCACCATGCCTGGCTAATGTATTTTTAGTGGAGACAGGGTTTCATCATGTTGGCCAGGCTGGTCTAGAACTCCTGACCTCAGGTAATCCTCCCACCTCGACCTCCCAAAGTGCTAGGATTACAGGCGTGAACCATCGCGCCCGGCTAATTTTTAGTAGAGATGGAGTTTCACCATGTTGGCCAAGCTGGTCTTGAACTCCTGACCTCGTGATCTCCCCACCTTGACCTCACCACGTGCTGGGATTACAGGTGTGAGCCACCGCACCCAGTCCAGTTTTACTACTCTTATATCCCTGCATTAAGTTCACATGTGTCTTAACTAATAATGCAACAGACTGAGGTTCAAGTTGTCCAAAACCCCAGCCAACTGGGAGGTGTGGAGACCTGCGTTTGAAGAGTGGTTGGGTTTCCACCCTGTCTGGGTGCTAAGATGCCCCACACCCCCAGGTGACACCCCTGCGCTTTGGGAAGGATGTCGATGGGAAATGCCACAGCCTCACAGCCTCCTATGTGCGGGCGCAGTACCAGCATGACACCAGCCTGCCCCACTGTCGCTTCTATGAGGTGCCTGGAGGGCAGGGCTGAGGGAGGGAGGCTGGATGGGTGGCCTGGGGCAGGCAGCCTCCCTGACCCCTGGCACTCTTGTCCCAGGAATTTGATGCCCATGGGCGCGAGGTGCCCCTCCCCGCTGGCATCTACAACCTGGATGACCTGAAGGCCCTGGGGCGGCGCCAGGGCTGGTGCCCATACTTCCTTGCTCGATACTCAGTGAGAAGGCTGGTGGGACGGGCAGAGGGGCGAGTGTGAGGGTGTGGGCTGCCTGCCCGTCTCCTGTCTGCCCATGCCTGTCTGTTGCTTGCTGTGAGTCTGCCTGTCTACATCTCCCTGTTGATGGGTGCCCATGTCTGTCGGTCTGTCTCTATCCATCTGCTCATATTTCTGCCTGGCCGGTGTCTGCCTCTGCAGGCCTGTGTGGGAATGATGGGCCAGTGTGGCCAGGGGTAGGGGGGTAGGGGTTGGGGTGACAGGGTCCTGGTGACCCTGCTCCCTGGCCCCCCAGATCCTGCATGCCAACGTGGTGGTTTATAGCTACCACTACCTCCTGGACCCCAAGATTGCAGACCTGGTGTCCAAGGAACTGGCCCGCAAGGCCGTCGTGGTCTTCGACGAGGCCCACAACATTGGTGAGGGGAGCGCCAGGGGCCAAAGGGACGCCAGCCCCTCTGAGGGAGGCCCCTGCAGGCCTGCCTGAGCCGGCTCTCTCCCCCTTCTCCAGACAACGTCTGCATCGACTCCATGAGCGTCAACCTCACCCGCCGGACCCTTGACCGGTGCCAGGGCAACCTGGAGACCCTGCAGAAGACGGTGCTCAGGTGGGGCCGGGGACAGCTGGAGGACCCTGGTGCCTGCCCCGGCCTCTGTCTGACTTGTCCCCAAGGGTGCCAGCCCCACCCCAACCCCAGCTATCTCCCCGCAGGATCAAAGAGACAGACGAGCAGCGCCTGCGGGATGAGTACCGGCGTCTGGTGGAGGGGCTGCGGGAGGCCAGCGCCGCCCGGGAGACGGACGCCCACCTGGCCAACCCGGTGCTGCCCGACGAGGTGCTGCAGGGTGAGCTCCCACCCCCCGCGGCCCCCCAGTCCCTTTCCCGCCTCCCCGTGGCGGCTGATAGCGTCTCCTCGCAGAGGCGGTGCCTGGCTCCATCCGCACGGCCGAGCACTTCCTGGGCTTCCTGCGGCGGCTGCTGGAGTACGTGAAGTGGCGGCTGCGTGTGCAGCACGTGGTGCAGGAGAGCCCACCCGCCTTCCTGAGTGGCCTGGCCCAGCGCGTGTGCATCCAGCGCAAGCCCCTCAGGTGCGGCCCCACACAGCGCGGGGATGGGGGCTCAGCAGGTCCTGGTTAGGCAGAGCCATGTCCTCCACGCTTGTAGCCCGGGATCACCATTGCCAGCCTCAGGAGTGAGTGAGCTGGGCGAGGCACGTGGGACCCTGTCTGTTCTAACCTGGCAGGTCCGGAAGCAAGGTTGGAGCTGGTCCTGGGTCCCTGCGTTGGGCAGGGGCCTGGCGGGCAACACCTGGCTGGATTGGAGAGTCTACCCCACCCAAGAGAGTGGTGGGAGCACCATTTACAGAGGGGTGGACTGGGGGAGGAGCCAAGGAGGGTGGGAGGTGAAAGCTGGGAGCTAAGCCGGGCCACAGCGGCAGGGAGGGAGTGTATTGAGAACCAGCTGGTGGGGGCCTGGACAGGGGCTTCTGCTGGGAGCAGAAACCAGAACCTGGGCCTCAAAGGCTAGGAGCTGGGGGAGGAGGCCGCGGCCCATGTCTCTTCCCACCAATGCCTCTAATCTTCCAAGTCTGAGGGCAGGGGCGTCCCCATGGAGCAGTCTGGGTGCATTTTGGGGGAGTCAGTCTCTTGAGGCACAGAGGAGGCAGAGAATGACCAGGGATAGGAGGGGGCTTTTCCTTTGCTGCTTTGGGTAACTCATGGGTCTTCTCTAAACTGCAGTTTTCTCCTTTGTAAAACGGCCAAGGAGTCGAATCTTTACTTCACAGGGTTCTGTGGTGGTTAATGAGAGAGCAGCGAAGCCAATCAGCTACCCTGTCGTGAGCACTAAGGAGGAGCTAAGCCCTTTATGTTCCTTACCTCAACTGCACCCCCAGTACGGCATCCCCACCCTGCACATGAGGACGCTGGGGCTCCCAGAGGGGAAGCCTTTGCCCAGAGCCGCACAGCACTGTGCCCAGTAGTTGGGGCTTGAAGCCAAGCCTGTGGGCTCCAAAGGCCCTGGCTGCCCTGCCTCTGTGGGTGAGGCCACCTTCCGTGTGGGTTTGCCCATCTTCCCCAGAATTGGAGACTTGTGAGGGCAAAGAGGGGATCTCAGTCACCAACACACATTCCCCAAGTGCCTGCTCCATGCTGGGGACACAGCCGAAGAGGCTCCATGGCCCATTGTAGGGCACAGACTCATCCCCAGCTAGCGACCAGCCAGGGTAGGCGCCTGGGGTTAGAGGAGACAGGCTGGGAGGGCTGAAGTGTGGGAGGCAGGTGTGCAAGTGTGACTGCCCGCCTGGCTTCAAAGCCAGCTGCTCTGTGACTGTCCCCGGGGCTGAGAACTTCAGCCCTGCCTGTGTGCGGCTGTGGCCGAGTGGCCCTGCGCATGCGTGAGTGTGTGGACGCAATATCCGTGGGACTCTGCGGGATGTGGGTGATGACTGCATTCCTCTGTGAGCCCATGGGGTTCCGACACTGTCTGTGTCCCCACAGGTGCGTGAGAGACAGTGGGAGAGGTTCTGGATGTGAATGCGTGACCATGTGGCCATGTAGGATTAATGCCATGACTGGGGGATTCTGGGTGTGATAGTGAGTCTCTTGTTTTGATCAGAACCCACTTAGGGCTGGGTGCAGTGGCTCGCACCTGTCATCCCAGCACTTTGGGAGGCCGAGGCGGGCAGATCACCAGGTCAGAAGTTCGAGACCAGCCTGGCCAACATAGTGAAACCCCGTCTCTACTAAAAGTATAAAAATTAGCTGAGTGTGGTGGCGGGCATCTGTAATCCCAGCTACTCGGGAGGCTGAGGCAGGAGAATTGTTTGAACCCGGGAGGTGGAGGTTGCAGTGAGCCGAGATGGCGCCAGTGCACTCCAGCCTGGGTGACAGGGCGAGAGTCCGTCTGAAAAAGAAAAAAAAAAAACCCACTTAGGAGGTCGTGCTAGCAGGTATGACAAGTGACCACATGACTCTGGGGTGTCTGATTATTGCTCTATCTGTGCCATCATGCAGCAGTGGCTGTGTGTGACATGCAGATGTATAGTGTGGGGGTGCACGTTTCCAAAACAGGCCCACTGCCCGCCCTCCCTGAGTGCCCATTGTCTGGGGAGACAGGCACGTGACCGCTGTGATGGTGGAGGCAGGGCTGCTGGTCCTGTTCATGCTTCCGTCTGCCCCCCGACCCCGTCTCTCCTCCCCACCAGATTCTGTGCTGAACGCCTGCGGTCCCTGCTGCACACCCTGGAGATCACCGACCTTGCTGACTTCTCCCCGCTCACCCTCCTTGCTAACTTTGCCACCCTCGTCAGCACCTACGCCAAAGGTAAGCTCACCTTTTTCTGTCCCTGCTGGGCCTCCTAGGAGCTGGAATCAGGGTCACAGCAGAGTCTAGAGGGTTGTTGGCGGGAACTTGGACACACAGGGCTTTGTGGGGCTTGGCTTGGAAGTGTGGGTTTTATTTTGAAGGCAGTGGGGAGCCGTAGATAGTTCTTGAGTAAGCGTTGTGCTCAGATTTATATTTTCACAGACTTCCTCGGGCTGCAGAGTGGAGAAGGATGACGTGGGCAGTGGTAAGGGATGAGGCCAGAGAAGCTCTATGGGGTCAGCTCACACTAGAGGGCATGGTAATGAGTTGATCATTTTGCTCCTAGGGGCACTGGAAAGCCATGGTAGGTTCTAGCAAGCAAGGTGCCAGGTCAGATTTGTGCTTTTTTTTTTTTTTTTCTGAGACGGAGTCTCGCTCTGTTGCCAGGCTGGAGTGCAGTGGTGTGATCTCGGCTCACTGCAGCCTCCGCCTCCTGGGTTCAAGCAATTCTCCTGCCTCAGCCTCCCCAGTATCTGGGACTACAGGCGTGTGCCACTACGCCCAGCTAATTTTTGTATTTTTAATAAAGATGGGATTTCACCATGTTGGCCAGGATGGTCTTGATCTCCTGACCTCATGATCCACCCGCCTTGGCCTCCCAAAGTGCTGGGATTACAGGCGTGAGTCACTGCGCCCAGCCCAGATTTGTGCTTTGGAAAGACTTCTTCTGGGTGCCAGAGGTGGTAGCTCACGCCTGTAATCCCAGCACTTTGGGATGGTGAGGCAGGCAGATGACCTGAGGTCAGGAGTTCGAGACCAGCCTGGTCAACATGGCAAAACCCCATCTTCACTAAAAATACAAAAATTAGCCGGGGCCGGACATGGTGGCTCACGCCCGTAATCCCAGCAGTTTGGGGGGCTGAAGTGGGCAGATCACTTGAGGTCAGGAGTTTGAGACCAGCCTGACCAACATGGTAAAACCCTGTCTTTACTAAAAATACAAAAATTTGCCAGGTGTGGTGGCGGGCTCCTGTAATCCCAGCTACTTGAGAGGCTGAGGCAAGAGAATTGCTTGAACCCAGGAGGCAGAGGTTACAGTGAGCCAAGATTGTGGCACTGCACTCCAGCCTGGGCGACAGAGCAAGACTTGGTCTCAAAAAAAAAAAAAAAAAAAATAGGCCGGGCGTAGTGGCTCATGCCTGTAATCCCAGCACTTTGGGAGGCCGAGGTGGGTGGATCACCTGAGGTCAGGAGTTCGAGACCAGCCTGACCAATATGGTGAAACCCCGTCTCTACTAAAAATACAAAAATTAGCTGGACGTGGTGGTGCATGCCTGTAGTTCTAACTACTCAGGAGGCTGAGACAGGAGAATTGCTTGAACCCGGGAGGCGGAGGTTGTAGTGAGCTGAGATCGCACCAGCTGCACTCTAGCCTGGGCGAAAACAAGAGTCCATCTCAAAAAAGAAGAAAGGAAGATTTCTTCTGGCAGGGACTAGAGGCAGGAGACTAGGTGGCAGGCAGGGACCTGAGCACAAGGAAGAGGGGCCTTGGCCAGGATGTGGCCACGGTGAGACGGAAAGGTATGGTTTGGAGAGAGATGTGGGAGGTAGCGGCTGGGATGTGGGGAGCATGGTGTCTGGGTTTCGGGACCTGGGACAAGAGGAGTAGAGGCTGACGTTCAGATTTTCAGGTTGCGAGAGAGGGGCATCATTCTGGAGGCTTTATGGGCCAGTGTTCCCTCCCAGTCCTCAGTGTGAAGCTCACCAGGGGTTCAGTCTGCCTCCTGGGGGTTTCTCCTGTACCCAGGAAACCGGATCAGGCCTCATGTCCTGTGGCAGGGCCTGACAGGAGGATGGAGATCTGGGCCGTTGCCCCAGGGCTGGGTAGCGAGGCCTGCTGGCTGCTGCTTCTGCCTCTGTCTCTCTGTCCTGCCCCATCTTCCATCCCTGCCTTTGTCGTTCTCTATCCACTGTTTCCCATCTGCCAACACCTCATGTTCTTTCACCTGGAGCATCCTTCCTCATCTTCCTCATCCCCCAGCCACCTCCCCCTCATCCTTAGGTTCTCAGCTTAGTAGAGATGTCTCCTCCTCCAGGAAGCCCTCCCTGACCCCCAGGCTGAGTCAGGCCCCTCCTCTGGGCACCTCTGTCCCAGCACTGCCCACTCTCAGTCATCCCTGTCTGAGGACAAGTCTGTCTCCTGCTGGACTGCGAACCCATGCAAGCAGCGGCAAGGCTGGCTTGGTTACCACTGTGTCCCCAGCACAGACGACTTGATTTTTTTTTCACTGCATGAAACTGAATATATAAATTCATTCATTCATTTATTTCTTCAACAAACGGGCCAGGCTCAGCACTGTGGAAGCAGCAGGAACCAAAAAAGATCTCATTCCTAACCCCCCAGAACTTATATTCCAGAGGGGGAAAACCAGTAGCAAAGATGCAGTCAAATAAACCAGGAAATAATTCCAGAAAGTGGCAGTTATCATGAAAAAAAAATACGTTGGCCGGGCGCGGTGGCTCAAACCTGTAATCCCAGCACTTTGGGAGGCCGAGGCGGGTGGATCACGAGGTCAGGAGATCGAGACCATCCTGGCTAACATGGTGAAACCCCGTCTCTACTAAAAATACAAAAAACTAGCCGGGTGAGGTGGGGGGCGCCTGTAGTCCCAGCTACTCGGAGGCTGAGGCAGGAGAATGGCGTAAACCCGGGAGGCGGAGCTTGCAGTGAGCTGAGATCCGGCCACTGCACTCCAGCCTGGGTGACACAGCGAGACTCCGTCTCAAAAAAAAAAAAAAAAAAAAAAAAAAAAAAAAAAAAAAAAAAAAAAAAAAAATACGTTGTTGCGTTGGAATATGTCTGCATAGAAAAGGTGGCTGGGGAGGGCCTTTCGGAGGGGCTGACTTTTGAGCAGTCTCAGATGACCAAGTGGAGCCACCTTGGGAGGTTTTCCAGGCCACATGGGACCAGCAAGTGGAAACACCCTGGGGGGACTGAGCCTGCTGAGTTTTGAAGGTCAGGCACCA
This sequence comes from Macaca fascicularis, assembly GCF_037993035.2. Taxonomy (NCBI): domain Eukaryota; kingdom Metazoa; phylum Chordata; class Mammalia; order Primates; family Cercopithecidae; genus Macaca; species Macaca fascicularis. The sequence continues at coordinate 53,411,013 of NC_088393.1, read as the reverse complement.
GGCCACTGGAGGCGTGTGGGGTCATGGGAGGCTTCTGGGGGGGCGGAGGTGATATGGCCGGGCTCAGGTTTCCATAGGGTCCCTCTGGCTGCCGTGAAGTGAGCAGGGGATCATGGGTCCAGGCAGGAGGTGATGGTGGCTGGCCCCAGGTGGGGTCAGGGGCAGTGGTCAGATTGCAGGTAGGTTTTGGAGGCAGAGCTGCCTGGTTTTGCTGATGGCTTAGGTAGAAAGGTCGTGGGAGGCCAGGCGCAGTGACTCATACTTATAATTTTGGGACTTTGGGGGCCTGAGGCGGGCGGATCACTGGAGGTCCCCCATCTCTACTAAAAATACAAAAATTAGCTGGGTGTGTTGTAGAGGGGTGTGCCTGTAATCCCAGCTATTCAAGAGGATGAGGCAGGATAATCAATCACTTGAACCCGGGAGGCAGAGCTTGCAGTGAGCCGAGATCGTGCCACTGCACTCTAGCCTGGGCGACAGAGCGAGACTCCATGTCAAAAAACAGAAACAAGAAAAGGTCCTGGGAGAAAGCTTCAGGCTCTGGCTCCTGGCTTTGGCGTGGGTGCTGCGGGGCCCTGCAGTACTGGGAGAGTGAGCAGTGGGCGGGGCTGTGGCGCTCTCTACTTGGGATCCTTCGTGAAAGTTTGCACAGGTGTGGGCCCTGTGGAGAGGCAGAAAGACTGGGGTGTATTTTGGACTCAGATGCCTGATTTGGAGCTTAAGCAGCTCATGTTTGGTCCCATTCACTCCTGGGCAGTATGGGATGGAGACTGGGGTGAAGCAAGGGAGCGGGAGAGGGAATGGCTGAGTGGGTGCAGCTGTGGCTGTAGTGGGGTAATCTCACCCGTCCTTGCCTGCCCTCTGCAGGCTTCACCATCATCATCGAGCCCTTTGACGACAGAACCCCAACCATTGCCAACCCCATCCTGCACTTCAGGTGGGACCCTGCCCGGTGGGGGTGTGACTGCACTGTGGGTCAGGGGCCCAGCCCCCCGGGCCCTCACCGCCCTCATCTCTCTCCAGCTGCATGGACGCCTCGCTGGCCATCAAACCTGTATTCGAGCGCTTCCAGTCTGTCATCATCACGTCTGGGGTGAGGGCCCTTCTCCTGTTCCTCCCAGTCCCTGGCCTCCTTCCATGGGCCTCCTGGTCCCTGCCCAGTCCTGCTGAGATCCCTCCCACTGTCCCCCCTACAGACACTGTCCCCGCTGGACATCTACCCCAAGATCCTGGACTTCCACCCCGTCACCATGGCAACCTTCACCATGACGCTGGCCAGGGTCTGCCTCTGCCCTATGGTGAGTGGGAGAGGCTAGGGCTGGGACTGGGAGGGGAGGTGGGAGCAAGGGGCTGCGTCCCTTCCTTGGCTTCCCCCACTGCTCAGGCAGGAGAGTTTTACAGTGAAGAGGCCGGGTTTGGGATTCAGACAGACTTAGGCTTGATTCTGCTTCTCCGGGGGTACAACTCTCAAACCTCAGTTTTCTTATCTGTGAAATGGGAATGTATCCTCCCTGATCTCCCAGGGCGGTTGAGAGGATTGAGAGAGAACTGGGGTAAAACACTTAGGTACCCCAGGGTCTGGCACAGGTAGGCGCTTACTCAGCATCTTGGTTAACGTGGCTTTGCCGGGTACATGGTCTGGCTGTGACCCAGGTAAGTGGGCCTTCCTGTCCATCTCCATCTCTGTAACATGTACATGTCAACATGGGCCCTCAGTCCCTTATCTGAAGTCCCGAGGCTGGTTTTTTGTTTTGAGATGGACTCTTGCTCTGTTGCCCAGGCTGGAGTGCAATGGCACGGATCTCAGCTCACTGCAACCTCTGCCTCCTGGATTCAAGTGATTCTCGTGCTTCAGCCTCCTGAGTAGCTGGGATTACAGGCGTGTGCCACAACGCCCGGCTAAATTTTGTACTTTTAGTAGAGACAGGGTTTCACCATGTTGGCCAGGCTGGTCTCAAGTGATCTGCCCACCTGGTCCTCCCAAAGTGCTGGGATTACAGGTGTGAGCCACTGCGCGCAGCCATTTGTTTTGGAATTCAGAATTTTCCAGCCTTTAGAGACAAGGCATATGCTGTGTAGTGTGTGACGCCCCCAGTGGGGTCTGGGTGGCTCCCCCGAGTCAAACTCCTATTTTGGCAGTAAAAGATTTGGAAGCATCACATTAAGGAGTAAGTCAGGCCTCTGCAGAGACTCAGGGCAGGGCAGGTTTTGCTACTTAATGAGTTTGTGCCAAACTGAAAAAGAAATGTGTTCAGAGCTTTTGGCTTTTGGAGTTGCCCTGTCAGAGGTTGTGGACCAGTGATGACCACCCACTGCATGGTGGTTGTGTGAGGTTGCCGGCTGGCGGGGATGCCCACCGGCATAGTGAGGGGTGTTCTTCGGGATCCGGCTGGCCTGGGGCCTGGGGCTGGCTAGAGTGTAGCTGCTGGTGGAGAGTGTGGACAGACTCGGGTCCAGTTCCATGTTTGCCACCTATTCACTGTGTGACCTTGGGCAGGCAACTCACCTTTTCTGAGGCCAGGGTAGCTGAGGGTTCATTCAGTGACACTGTGTTAATAAAAAGTTTAGAGCAGACTGGGTGTGGTGGCTCACTCCTATAATCCCAGCACTTTGGGAGGCCAAGGTGGGACAGTCGCTTGAGGCCAGATGTTCAAGACCAGACTGGGCAACATGGTGACGCCCTGTCTCTATTAAAAAAAAAAAAAAAAAAGCTTAGAACAGCACCAGCAGGTGGTCAGCACTCACACGCTGGAGCAGTTGCTGCTGCCTCGCTTATCATGATCTCTGTTGCTCTCTTCAGATCATCGGCCGTGGCAATGACCAGGTGGCCATCAGCTCCAAATTTGAGACCCGGGAGGATATTGGTATGCTGCCAGTGGGGCTGGTTTCTGTGGGTTCCAAGAGGGAGGTGTATCAGTCAGATGGGCTGAGTCACGCTGCTGTAACAAATGTCCCTGGCCTTAGTTGCTTAGCCCAGAGCTTCCTTCTTGCCCATGGGACACGTCCACTGCGAGCTGGTAGGGGGCCTGCCCTGTGTCTCCTCACCTGGGAACCTCCATCGCTGGGTGCGTCAGAGGCAGCGTGATATGACAGGTGGGATCACAGTGGTCACAGTGAATTGTGCACTGGTTCCTAAGGGTGCTCCCCTGGAAGTGACACATGGCCTTTTTTTGAGACAGAGTCTTGCTCTGTTACCTAGGCTGGAGTGCAGTGGCATGATCTCGGCTCACTGCAACCTTTGCCTTGCGGGTTCAAGCAGTTCTTGTGCCTCAGCCTCCCGAGCAGCTGGATTTATAGGCATCTGCCACCACGCCAGGCTAATTTTTGTATTTTTAGTACAGATGGGGTTTTGCCGTGTTGGCCAGGCTGGTCTCAAACTCCTGACCTCAGATGATCCACCCACCTCGACCTCCCAAAGTGCTGGGATTACAGGCGTGAGCCGCCGCGCCTGACCCCTTCTGCACTGATTTCATTGGCCATGGCAAATTACATAGCCAGGTGTGACTTCAGGAAGTGGCAAGGAGGGTCCTCAAACACGCCTGGGAGGAGGAGGAAGGGGATGTGTGTGAATAGCCTGACAGCCAGCCTCAGTGGGGTTTCCAGAAACTCTAGTTTGAAGACAGAGAAGGGAGGAGGATCTGAGACAGGAGAGGGCCTAACCTCTGACTCCTCGCAGCTGTGATCCGGAACTACGGGAACCTCCTGCTGGAGATGTCTGCTGTGGTCCCTGATGGCATCGTGGCCTTCTTCACCAGCTACCAGTACATGGAGAGCACCGTGGCCTCCTGGTATGAGCAGGTATGCCTGGCCACCCCCTCCCTGCACTTGCTCTCCTCAGCCCCTGGCACTGCAGGAGGGGAGTCACCTGTTCTCCTCAGCCCCTGGCACTACACTGCTATGTCAGCTTCATTCCTCTTACCCTCTGATGGTGACAGGTGTCCTGTGTGACAGGAGAGTGCATGCAGCATGTAGGAATGGGGTGTAAGCAGCACATACCCTATGCCCCGCCCCCAGTACATCAGGCTGAGAACGCAGACATAAGCCCCAATGTGGGCCCCTCCCTCAGAGGAGTACCCTGTGGCGGAGTCACCCCCACCTTCTAGGTTCCTTGCTCCCCTGCTGCTCTTTGGGGCTACCCCATCCCTGTGATCCTCCAGCACAGATGGCCTGGTGGGGAGGCCCAGGTAGCAGGTGTGACTCTATCTAGGTTAGAGGAAGGTTCTAGAGAATCAAGGCTGGACTGAGACTCAGGGCAAAGCCTCTCAAGGGTCTGCAGGAGCCCTTTCAGGGAAGCAGGCAGAGGAAGTCATGGGGCATTCTGGAAACAGGGCTCACCACAGCCAGTCCCTGGGTGGGAGGGGAGGCCACTCTGCACTTTGTGCCTCTGAGCACACCATGGCCAGGCTCTCAGGAGTGGGTGAAAGCACATTGGGGCGAGGTGAGTGAACCTGGCTAATCCAAGTATTGGAATGGCACTCATGGGAGGCAGGAACCTCATCCTCACAGCCGGGACCTTGGCCTTGTGCTTCAATAGGTGGCTTCCACACGGCGGAAAGGTGATCCAGTCCCCACAGCCCAGGTGCCTTTTGTGTCCTATTTAAGACAACTTTGTCTTAAATACCCCAAGGTCATGAAGAGAGGCTGCTGTGTTTCCTTCTAGGAGCTTGTGGTTTTAGCTTTCACATCTAGGTCTATGAGGTACCTCAAATTCATCTTTCTATATGGTGTAAGGTAGGGGGTCAAGGTTCATTTTTTGGTTCCATTTGGAAATCCACTTGCTCCAGTAAAAGCTTTCCCCACTGAACTGCACAGGTGGCTGTGTGTTTCTGGACTCTCCATTTTGTCCCACTGGTCTGTGTCCTTGCACTGGCTCCACAGTCTGTATTGTAGTGTCATATGGGAAATCTCAGGGCAGCCTCTGATTGACTCTGCTTGCCTCACAGTCAGCCCCTCCACCAGTCGCTGGCAGGGGATGGGGTGCCCTGATTGGCCACCCCCTTGAGCCACATGCCTGCCCCACTTATCCAGCAGTGATTGGTTCCCCACCCAGATCACTAAGTTCCCCCCAAAGAAGTAAGGTTGGACAATTCCACCCTCCCTCCCCACATCTCAGATGAGCCAGCTGAGGCCCAGAGAAATAGTGATGTAGGAGAGTTGGAGATAACCAGGATGGCCGTGCCCTGAACCCACCTTCTGCCACCCCCACCCTGACCTCCCTGGGTCCTTCCCCAGGGGATCCTTGAGAACATCCAGAGGAACAAGCTGCTCTTTATTGAGACCCAGGATGGTGCCGAAACCAGTGTCGCCCTGGAGAAGTACCAGGAGGTGGGTGTGTGAGGCCAGCGTGGAGGGGGTGGGGAGGTGGCTCCAAGGAGTGACCCAACTTGCATCTTGCCTCCCCACCTCAGGCCTGCGAGAACGGACGCGGGGCCATCCTGCTGTCAGTGGCCCGGGGCAAAGTGTCTGAGGGAATCGACTTCGGTGAGTGGACTCGCTCTTCCTCCCCAGGTGTCTTCCCAGAGCTCTCTGGAACACCTGCCCGCTCTGCTGTCTGCTCCCGCGGGGGACCACCCACCCACAGCCTGGGTGCACAGAAGGACCCTCCCCTCCCCTCTGGCCCTAGGCACCCGGCGGGAGCACACCCTCTCTCTCCCACTCAGACACAGCATCCTGGGGCGCGTGAGGCTGTCCCTGTCCCACCAGCCACACTTGTAACTCCCCTCGACCCCTCTCCTCTGCCCACCAGTGCACCACTACGGGCGGGCCGTCATCATGTTTGGCGTCCCCTACGTCTACACACAGAGTCGCATTCTCAAGGTGAGTAGCTCTGGCTCCTAGAAGTCCCAAAGTGTTAGGGCCAGGGGAGGGACGGCTCCCCCACCCCCCCAACTCCTCGTCCTTCATTTCTGCAGGCACGGCTGGAATACCTGCGGGACCAGTTCCAGATTCGTGAGAATGACTTTCTCACCTTCGATGCCATGCGCCACGCGGCCCAGTGTGTGGGTCGGGCCATCCGGGGCAAGACGGACTACGGCCTCATGGTCTTTGCCGACAAGGTGCAGGTTCAGGGGTGCCCCTGTGCTCGCACCCCAGCCTCTGAAAACCAGGCTATTTGCCCGTTCATCTCCCAGATGGGGTGTGTCACAGGGTGGAGGGTGGCCCAGGCTCCCTGATTCGGGTCCTGACGTCCTCTCCCTGGCCTGCACTTCTGCCCACAGCGGTTTGCCCGTGGGGACAAGCGGGGGAAACTGCCCCGCTGGATCCAGGAGCACCTCACAGATGCCAACCTCAACCTGACTGTGGATGAGGGTGTCCAGGTGGCCAAGTACTTCCTGCGGCAGATGGCACAGCCCTTCCACCGGGTGAGGCCTGCATCCCCCTCCCAGCATCCTCCCAGGCTGAGCTCCTCCTCCAGAAAGGCCCCTTGGATTCTCCCCACTCCCCAACCCCAGCCTGTCCTCCTGCCCTCTACAGAGAGAAGTTTATTGTGCATCTGCATGCCAGGCTCTGGGGGGTAGGGGGAGATTCGAGGGGCCACAGATGCCAGCAGGTGGCCCAGGCAAGGCAGGGTGAGAGAATTTGGGGTGAGGAGGTATCAGGCATTGAGACTGTGCTGGCCTGGGGAAAGCCCGTCCTTCTCCGACGCCCTGGCTGGCTCCTCCCTCAGCCCCCTCTTATGTGGACAGGAATGGCCCACTCTGGATTATACTGACATCTCCAAATTCAAACATCCTGGCCCTCACGTCTCAGACCCCTAATGCCCATCGGGGGCGGGTGGTCGGGGAAGTACAGCAGCTGCCTGGGCCCCTTCCTGACAGTGCCCCCCTTACTTTCCTCTGTTCTCTGCAGGAGGATCAGCTGGGCCTGTCCTTGCTCAGCCTGGAGCAGCTGGAATCAGAGGAGACGCTGCAGAGGATAGAGCAGATTGCTCAGCAGCTCTGAGCGGGATGGGCAGGGCCATAAATGATTCCTGGTGACTCCTGAGTCTTGCCTGGCCCTGGGTCCCAGCAGCTCCGAGGCCGTAGCGGGGGTGGTGCTGGAAGGTCTTATAAACTCAGGTGACATTCCTCACTGTCACATCCACGGCCTTTAATCGCAGAAGAGGGCAGGGGGCACCTAAGAGATGATAGACCCCCCCCGCCGTCCCCCACCAGCTGAGGCCAACACAGGTCACTGGATATTAGCGGGGACTCAGGTCCTGGGTGCTGGCGCTGAGGGTCCGAGGGGCCTTGTCCAGGTGCCAGCTGGGGAACTGGAGACAGGCACAGGGGATGGTTGGAGGGGAGGGACAGGTGCTGCGTCCAGCCTGGCAGCCAACCGTCTACCCATCTCACCTCTACCCCAAGTAAAACCCATCTTTGCTCTTGTCCTGGGTCTCTTTTAACACACCCACCACCTGCTGACTCTGACGCCGGCCTGACTGCCCTGCTTTTGCCTTATCTCTGCACCTACCCACGTGGCCCCACTCCATTTTTGACCCCGGTGTCCCCTCACCTGAGTCCCAGGAGCCCTTGGGCCATCCACATTGAGTGTGTTGAGCGACATGGCTCTCTTCATTCTGCGAAGGGGGCAGCAGGGAAGAAGCGAGTGAATCCAGGAGTGGCCCCTCCAGGAGGGAGCTTTCCAGCACAGGATTTGATCTATGTGTATCACAGGGGAGATGGGAGCCATGGAAGGTTCTTGAGCAGGAGGGGTGGGGGGGGGGCTATGAATTCTGCTGATGTCAGGGCTCTTTGCCGACCTGATCCACACTCACCCGGCCGCCCCCGCCGCCCCCTCGCCTCGGAGGCGGGAGACCAGCTTCTCACTTCCTCGCCGGATAGACTCGCGGATCTTAGAGAGGGAGCTGCTGCGGCGAAGGGCCTGGGGAGGGGCAGGGATGCTGCTCATATCCCCGAGCCCATGCAGTCCCCACGCCTTCCCCAGGAGCCGAAGCACAGCCCATCCTCACCTGTTCTGTGTCACCAGCTGTGCCTGTGTTGGGGGCACCTAGGGGAAAGATGGGGGACACCGAGATGGGGACGTAGAGAAGCCACCAGGAGGGAAGGCAGGGGCTCGGGGCTCACCGAGAGGGGCAGGTAGATCCTCCTTGTGGAGGATTTCTTTGTACAGCTCTTCCGCTTGTTGGTACTTGTTCTGTTTCAGGTAGGCTGAGGCCTGCGGAGAAGGGAGTGTCTTGGGTGATCTTGGCTCTAGTCTGGGAACTTTTCGGACCCCAGTTCCCAACACTGCATCCAGTCCCACTTTTTTTCTTTTTTTTTTTTGTAGAGACAGGGTCTTGGTATGTTGCCCAGGCTGGTCGTGAACTCCTGGCCTCAACTGATCCTCCTGCCTTGGCCTCCCAAAGTGCTGGGGTTACAGGCGTGAGCCACCACACCTGGCCCCAGTCCCACTTTCTACTGTGCTGACCTGGCCATATCCCGCCCCTGCCTAAAGCCTTGCCCTGGGGCAGAGGGGGTTTGGAGCTCCGCCCTACCTCCTGCCTGGGGGATGGAGGGCAGGCAACCTCCTGTTTCTGAGCCTGTCTGCTCTACTTTGGGCTGGTGGCATGGCCTCTCTTCTCACATGCAAAGTAGAGCGACAGCTTCTACCTCATAGGGACACTGTAAGAACTAGTGATGTGGGGACAGAGCTAAGAGGGGAGCCGGCCACAGTGAGCTCAATAAATGTCTGCTGCTGCCATCTGTGCCTGCCAGCTTCCCCTTCACTGACTGTCCTGGGTGCCGTGGACTCACGCATTTCCTGATTCCGTGTTCTGTGCTGAGCCAGCTCCTGTGTCCGATAGGACACTTGCTCCAAGGGCCCTGCCTCAGGGGGACCCCTCCCCATGGTGCTCGCCCTGTACCCAACCAATGGGTGCCTCCCCAGGGCAGACCCTCCACTCTGGGCCCACTCAGCCCCAGGGACCTCACCAGATTGTTCTTGGTCTTGGCCACGTTGGGATCATGGGGCCCGCCCAGGGCCTCATAGATGCTCAGGGCCCGGGCGTAGTGCCGTTCCACGTCCTCAAACTTGCCCTGGTTCTGGCACAGCAGGGCCAGGTTGTTGAGCTGCTTGGCCACATCGGGGTGGTCAGCACCTAGGACCTGGGGGCCAGGGGTCACAAGTCAGAGGGGTCATACAGGATTGGTGGGACACGTGACATCACTTCTGTATGGTGGTCACAAGTTAGGGATTACAGGGCCAAAGCAGAGTGACCTGAGAGGTTGGGGGCTGGGGCACAAGTGACACCGTCGAGCGGGATTACTGAGGTCAGAGGCCAAGGTGATCCAGAAACACGGGGCACAAGGTGAGATGGGTAGGTCAGGGCTGGGCTTGTGCCAGTGGCCATGAGGGGTTGGAAAGGCTGTGGCGGGACCTAGTTGGGGGGTGGCGTGTGAGGTAAGGCAAGAGGTCAGAGTCAGGGTCAAGACCAAACTGGGATCTCAGAAGGTCGAGGGTGATGGGTTGGGCTCCAATTGGGGTCTCCCAGTACCAAACGCAAGGGGCCCGAGGATCAGGGTCACGATGTAAGTGCTCAGGATCCATGGAGAGGGCTACAAGGGGTTCCTCGGGGTTGGGTAAGGGGGATGGGACCTTCTCTCGGATCTCCAAAGCGCGCTGGCACAGGGGCTCTGCCTCCCGGTAACGCCCGCGCTTCCCATAGAGGACGGCCAAGTTGTTGAGCGTGGCGGCCACCTGTGGGGTTGGGGGAGACACAGGTCAGGGATGGGCAGGCACGGCCCCACTTCGTCTCCCTGGGTCCCCACTCACCGCAGGGTGCTCAGGGCCCAGCGTCTGCTCCCGGATCTGCAGGGCATCATGGAGGAGCTCTGTGGCTTCTTTGTACTTGTTCTGGTCCCTGTGTGGAAGCCCAGGGATGGCGGGGGTTGGCCGGGGGTTGGGGCAGCTACAGCCACAGGGTCTGGGCTAATTCTGGCAGGTCCAGGGAACCTGGCTGAAGCAAGCATGGGTAGCACCCTTTGGGGGCCTTTTATGGGCCCTTACATACCTTCCAATTCTCTAACACCAGGCCCTGTATCCCCAGACCTCTGCCAAGCTTCTAACCACCCCAGTTCTCTTGCCTACTCTTGGGGTCCCTGGTGTCTGTGCTCTGACTCCTCTCTGCCTGGCTCAGTGCCCCGCCAACCCGCCAGATCCCTGGCCCACTCCCTCTTTGCCGTTCTTACAGCAGGAGCCTTCCCTTCCTTTCCCATTCTGGCTGTCCCCTCCTCCAACCTCCCCAGGTGCTCCATGGTGGCAGAGGGGACACCAGGGTCCCTCCACTTGCACCCAATGGGTCCCTGCCGTTCCTGCCCCCTGCCATGGCCGGCCGCAGCTCTCACCGGTATACCAGCGCCAGGATGTTGAGCATGGTGGCCACGTCAGGGTGGCAGTGGCCCGAGCTGCGCTCCAGGTCCTCCAAGGCCTGGCGGCACAGGGGCACCGCCACCTCATACCGGCCCTGCCCCGCGTACTGGATCACGAGGTTATGCAGGGTCCGAAGGCGGGCAGGGATCTCATAGCCACCCTGCTGAGCTGCTGCTGCTCCTGCGGCCTCAGGACCTGGGTGGGGCAGGGTGGGCTCTAGGTCACTGCAAGCCTCCTAAACCTCCTGCCCCTCCATCCTCGCACGAGGAGACACACGCCCCAGACTGCCTAACTGGCCCCTGGGACTATGGGCCCCCATGTTAACTTCTGAGATTGGAGTCACTAGCATCTAACCAGCTGGTGGGATGCATCCTGGCCTCGGGACAGGTACATGGCAGCTCACTTGCCCTGCAAGATGTGAATACGGGGCCTGCCGGGCTCATGGCAGCTACCCTGTCTTCGCAGCTCCCAGCCTCACCTGCTCACTGTCACATTCAGGGTCCTCCTGACCCTGCCCTCACCTCTCCATCCCTGTTCAGAGACTTTGGGGTTCTGCAGCTCAGAGCCCACTCCCCACCCTGGCCCGCCATCATCTGTGGCATGTACTCCGGATACCCACCTTTCCTCTCCTCCTCCTCGCTGGGGAACAAGGAGGCCAGGCTGTCTCGGCGAGGCGGGGACTCAGACTGCTGCAGGGACAGGATAGTGGGGGGCCGGGGGAGGGGGGCTTGTTTCAGGGACTGGAGCCCTGCATCTATCTCGGGGTTTGAGGGAGGTGGTGATCATGAGCGTCAGGGGCCCCCTGGGGGACTGGCGAGGCCCGGGGGCTTCGGGGAGCAGCTAGTGGGGGCGTCTGCGGAAGTTCTGGTGGGTCTGGGGGCTCTGTGGAGGGTTGGGGGACTGGGATTCTAAGGAGGGTCTGGGGAACCGTGGGGCTCTGTGAAGGGCCCAGCACCCCCACCTTGCCCTGCCCGTGGCACCTGGGTCTCCGTGGGCGGGTCGTACTGTCGCAGCTGCCCCAGGAACTCCAGGTGGCGCTTTTCCTCCTCCAACTGGGCCACGGCCTCCTCGCTGGCACGAAGCCGCCGCTGTGTCTCCTCCAGTTCCTCCCGCAGCCACACGTTCTCCTGGGCCAGCCGCCGGGCCTGCGAGCGCAGCCGCTGCTTCTCTGCCTCCAGTGCACCCACGTGTGCCGACAAGGCCAGCAGCACCTGCCCAGGGTGTGGGTCCCAAGTCGAGGTTGGTTCCTACCCTGCCAGACAGCCTCTGACCCAGCTCAGACCTTGAATCAGGCCGCTGCACCCCACTACTATGCACGACACCCCCAGATTCTGCAGAGACTCCACCAGCGTGGCTCCAGTGCCCTCAGAGGCTCTAAGCAGCCCCTCTGATTTCACCCCCGAAGTTGCCCTAGGACCCACAGTTTACTGAAGAATGCCATCTGGTTCAGGGGTCCCTGTCACATACAAGGACCCCCTAGAACTGCCAAGGGACTCCATCTCTGGCCTGGAGCCTCACCTTCCCAGGCCTCGTTCCCCTAGGCTTCCGCCTGCCCCAGATATGCCTTTCTGCCATACTTTTTTTTGCTGTTTTTTGAAACAGTCTCTGTCACCCAGACTGGAGTGGAATGGCACGATCTCCACTCACTGCAACCTCCACCTCCCAGTTTCAAGTGATTCTCATGCCTCAGCCTCCCGAGTAGCTGGGATTACAGGAGCCTCATGCCCAGCTCATTTTTGTATTTTTAGTAGAGATGGGGTTTTGCCATGTTGGTCAGGCTGGTCTTGAACTCCTGACTTCAAGTGATCTGCCCACCTCAGCCTCCCAAAGTGTGCCCCTCAGCAATAGTGAACCCCTCTCCCAGTCCCCTGCATACCTGTCCCCCTCATATCTGGCCCTCCCTCCGCCCTCAGTTTATCCTCTCCCAGTTCCCCACCTGGCCCCCTCATACCTGGGCCTCGCCCAGCCCCAGCTCGATGGCCTCCAGCGAGTGGCTCACCACCTGCTGCTTTTCCTCCAGCATCTCCAAGCCAGTCGCTGGGCCCTGTCCCGCCAGGGCCTCTGCCAGGTGCCCAGCCAGGCCACGGTGCTCTGCCCGCAGCGCCTCCAGCCCCTGGACCACTTGCCGCGTCTGCCGTACCAGCTCCTCAGGGCTCAGGCGCTCTGGGCCCAGCCCCGCACTTCCGGGAGCCACCACCTGCACAGACATTGCTGCTCCTGGGGTGCAATGGTGAGGGGTTTGGGAAATCATTGCCCAGGCCAGTCAGTTGGCCCCTACCCTCTATTCCCATAATGGCCATCAGGACCCCTAACTTCTCCCCATCTTGGCTCTTCCCTGCTCCACCCATCCTGGCCAGCCCTCTGCCTCCACACCGTCTCCATCCCAGTCTCCACACCCATCCCAGCCAGCTCTCATCTGGAACAGTCTAGTCTACCTTTGTCTGTCCTCCCAACCCAGGGTTCTGCCCGGGGGACAGTTCCCAAATCCTATGTGTAATTAACCAAGAGAGGGCAAACAGCTAGCCTGGGGTCCCCCATTTGCTCTCAGCTCACCTGGCCAGCCTTCCCCACCCCAAGGCCCCTGGATCCCCTGGCCCAGAGCTCCCGACCTGGGACCAGAGGCACCCTCCTCTGCCAGACGAGTGGGGCGGGGCGTGTGGAGGCGGCAGCCTCTGCGTGAGCTCATTCTTAGGGTGTTTTTGTTGGGAACCAGTCAGACCACTGGGGGTGGGTGGGGTGGGTGGGGTGGGAGGAGAGGGCTGAGGGGCCGGGGCCGGGGCCGGGGCCCGCGGAAGCCCAGGAGGCCTCTAGGCTGGGGGGAGTGAGGACGGGGCCATGTGTTGGCTCCCAGGCAGCAGATGGACCCTGGGGGAACAGGGGCTCTGCCCTCCTCCATCAGACAGGCTCAGCCAGCCCAGGGCCTGTTGGGACACACGTGTGATAGGTGTGGTCCAGGGATGTCACACTGGCCATGTGACAGCTGAGAGTCTGAAGCCCAGCTCATAGTGGGCGGGGCCCCCCCTCTATGGGACTTCATGTGGTTGTATGTGGGTGACAGTCACAGAAACTTAGCTGGTGGTGACCCTGAGGTCCTCACAGACACACAAACACACTCCTCAGAAACACACCTCACACACCTGCACCCTCCCTTCTTAAATACACAATGCAACATACACATTTTCCTCTCCAAAATACAATTTGACACACACACGCACTCTCCCTTCTCTCCAATACAACATGGGGCCAGGTGTAGCGGCTCACACCTGTAATCCCAGCACTTTGGGAGGCCGAGGCGGGCAGATGACTTGAGGCCAGGAGTTTGAGACTAGCCTGGCCAACATGGTGAAACCCCGTCTCTACTAAAAATACAAAAAAAAAAAAAAAATTAACCGGGGTGGTGGCACATGCCTGTAGTCCCAGCTACTCGGGAGGCTGAGGCAGAAGAATTGCTTGAACCCGGGAGCCGGAGGTTGCAGTAAGCCAAGGTCATGCCACTTGCAATCCAGCCTGGGCGGGCGACAGAGTGAGACTCCATTAAAAAAAAAAAACAAAAAAACCCACAATACACACACGCACCCTCCCAGAAATACAGTGACACATACACACACACTTCCTCATTAGAAACACAATGTAGCCGAGCACGGTGGCTCAAGCCTGTAATCCCAGCACTTTGGGAGGCCAAGACAGGCGGATCACGAGGTCAGGAGATCGAGACCATCCTGACTAACATGGTGAAACCCTGTCTCTACTAAAAAATACAAAAAACTAGCTGGGCGAGGTGGCAGGCGCCTGTAGTCCCAGCTACTCGGGAGGCTGAGCCAGGAGAATGGCGTGAACCCGGGAGGCGGAGCTTGCAGTGAGCTGAGATCCAGCCACTGCACTCCAGTCTGGGCGACAGAGCGAGACTCCGTCTCAAAAAAAAAAAAAAAAAAAAAAAAAGAAACACAATGTAGGCCAGGTGCGGTGGCTCACACCCGTACTCCCAGCACTTTGGGATTTTGGCTGAGGCAGGAGGATCAACTGAGCCCAAGAGTTCAAGACCAGCCTGGGAAACATAGTGAGACCCCGTCTCTATAAAAATAAAAATAAAAAAATTAGCCGGGTGTGGTGGTGGTGTTCCTGGAGGCTGAGGTAGAAGGATTGCTTGAACCCAGGAGGTTGAAGGTGCAGTGAGCCATGATAGTGCCACTACACTCAGCCTGGGCGAGAGAGTAAGACCCAGTCTAGAAAAAAGGAAAGGAAAGGGAAGGGAAGGGGAAAGGGAAAGGGAAAAGGAAAGGAAAGACAACATAATATACATTCACCTCTTAGAAATAACAACACGTACTCACTTCTATTAAATATACAACTCAATACAAACACCTACATTTTCCTTTTAGAAATACAACCTAAGACAACACACCGACTTAGGCGCACACATACGCTATTCTTTCAAAATCAATCTGTACACACTCCCCTTTTGCAAATCCCACCTAACACACAGGTATATTCTCTTAGAAATAAAAGCCAAGCCTGGGCGCAGTGGCTCATGCCTGTGATCTCAGCACTTTGGGAGGCTGAGGTGGGTGGATCAGTTGAGGTCAGGAGTTTGAGACCAGCCTGGCCAACATGGTGAAACCCCGGCTCTACTAAAAATACAAAAGTAGCCAGGCGTGGTGGTATGCGTCTGTAGTCCCAGCTACTCAGGAGGCTGAGGCACGAGAATCGCTTGAACCCAAGAGGCAGAGGTTGCAGTGAGCCAAGATCACACCACCACACTCCAGTCTGGGCGACAGAGCGAGACTCCGTCTCAAAAAAAAAAAAAAAAAAGAGAAAAAGCCAACCCACGCAGAAACTAACTCTGTCTCTCCCACTCCCCAAATCACTCACATTCAGACCATCTCCTTGTACTTGACCGTGACACTCATTGTCCCCCGAACTCACACAGCCCAACTCCCCACAATGTGCCCAACGCACCTTCAGATGCACACATTCCCAGGATTCACTGTTGATCCCTCACCAGTTTCCCCACTTCCTCTTCCTCCCCCTCCACGCCTGGCCAGCAGGGACTCCCACACCTACACGCCATGCACTCATGAATACTTGCATTCAGTAGGAACAGAGAGCTGTGAATATGCGTAGAGGGATGCCACATTCTCACACTCTTCACTCGAGCCACTGCATCCACCATAAGGAGCCCAGCGGTTTCTGCACAGGTTGCACACGCACGATCACATAAAGGGTCCTGTACATTCTGTGCACCACAGACTTGATCATTTTTTAAAAAACTAAACTATGCCTAGCTCATTTTTGTTTTTTTGTAGAGATGGGGTATCACCATATTTCCCAGGCTAGTCTAGGACTCCTGGGTTCAAGCAATCCCCTCACTTCAGCCTTCCAAAGTGTTGAGATTACAGGTATGAGCCACTGCACCCGGCCAATCTCTATGTGCATGTGTATGTCACACCATACCTAGTCTCACACCTCACTCACAAACATCATAAATGGTTGAACTCACAACCACACAGGCTCATCAAGAGTCATCCTGACAACCACAACCATTCTTCACACAATTTTGCCGATGTAACAACCTCCCTCCATAACCTCAGACACAGCCTTACACACACCACTCCACAGCCAGATGGACAACCACAGCAACAAACACGGCTTAACCACTGCCATCCAGCACACGGGCTGTGTCCCAGACACATAGCAGCTCCCACCCTCACACAGAGCCCTGGGTACAAAACCGCACAGCTGATAATCATAGGCACAGTCCCACACACCGATCCCTGGGGCTGACCCCCTTTTCCATCCGGTCATCTGCTCAGAGCAGCACCCCACCTAAATGTCCGCGTCTCCACTCCCATCTCCCACACTACACAGCTCCACAATAAACTCTCCATTGCACACCACTGCCAGCCACGGCATCAATGCAGGTCACACACCCTCCAGTTCCTCTCTACACACACACACACAGCTTTACACACCTCCACACCTCACTCATCCAACCCCAAGGTTCCACACACAACGTCCCATGAAACGGTCTCGCTTCTGGACACAGTTCCGCCCACCCCATACACCATCAGTGACAATCAAAAGTCAATCATAGTCACCTATCACTGATCCAGTGCAACACACTGTCCACCACACACACCAACAGGCAGAAAGACAACCACAGCTGCACAACCCCTTGGTCAACATTCACACCTAATCCTACAACCAGTTCCACTCCCTGCCATACACACAGCCACACACACAGCCACACACATGCACATCAGGCCAAGCAGAAAGTTGACTACAGTCGCACTTGCTCTTGGTCATAGACATAAAGTGCTATTGACAATCCGATTCTACACACACACACCATTCCCGTCAGAGGTCGCCCACATTTTCACATTGCTGAAGGTGTCACATCGTACACACAGTCGCTTTCACCCTCATACCCACAGCCTGACACACTCTCTTGCACACACACAAAGCCTGACACACACACAGGCAGGCAGGAGGCTCCCATCGTGGCCCAGCCCCGCAAACCGCACCACCTTACCCTGGCCGGCCCAGCCCCGCGCACCAGGCTCACCCGCCGTCACAAGGGCCCCCTCCTCCCTCCCCCTAGGCCCCGCCCCGTCCTCGCTGTTTACCTGCGCTGGGGTGGGGGGCGCGCGGCCCCAGCCAGGCCTCCAGACCCCGGAGAGCCCCAGGACGGGGCAGGGGGCATCTGGGAGCCCCAAGGCCCTTCCCCGTCGCAGGACAAGCGGGCCCAGGGTTGCTCCAGGCCCCATCCTCACCCTTCGCTCCCGCCCCCCATCATCGCGGCTCTCCGAGAGTCCCGCGCCCCACTCCCGGCGCCCACCTGACCGCGGGCGGCTCCAGGCCCCGCTTCGCCCCACTGCGCTCGGTCGAGTCCCACAGGCCAGGCACGCCCCGCCGATCCCGCTGCGCCGGGCGTCTGGGACCGCGGGCGGCTCCTCCGAGGGGCGGGGCGGCTGGGAGCCATGCCCCCGCAGGTGAGCCGGCCACGCCCCCCGCCCGCGGGAAGTTCAGCCTCGTGGCTCCGGCCCCGCGGGAATGGCAGAACTTCGCACGCGGAGCGGGTAACCTCCAGGGCACCTCGAATCAGGGTGATTGCAGCGCAGGGGCCTTGGCGAAGCTAAAACCTTGGAAACGTTAGATCCCAGACCGGTGGCTTTCTTGCAGTGCCTGCCGCGGAGCCTTTTCCTTGTTTGCATCGCCTGCTTCGATCTCTCTTCCCACAGATCTCATTGTCTTTAGGTCTCTTCTCAAAGACCACCTCCTCCAGCAGGCCTTCCCTGATTGCCCCCTTCTAAATGGCACCCTTCCACCAAAACATTACATACTCCTCTTGATTTTGTTCACAAAACTTTTCAGGGCCTAAATTTTTTTTATTTATTGAGAGGGAGTCTCGCTCTGTCACCCAGGCTGGAGCGCAGTGATGCGATCTTGGCTCACTGCAACCTCCGCCTCCCAAGTTCAAGCGATTCTCCCATCTCAGCCAGCTGAGTAGCTGGGACTACAGTTGTCCACCACCACGCCCGGCTACTTTTTATATTTTTAGTAGAGATGGGGTTTCGCCATGTCGGCCCAGGTTCGTCTCGAATTCCTGACCTCAAGTGATCCTCCCGCCTCGGCCTCCCAAAGTGCTGGGATTATAGGTGTGAGCCACCGCCCCCGGCCCCTAAAGTTATTTTATATAATATATATCACATCATTATGTTATATAATATACATTATGTTATTGGTAAGAGAATGTGATATCTAAGAATTGGGCTTGGGGTTCAAATCTGATTCTGGCACTCACTTGCTGTGCAGGCCTTGGGCGAGTAACTTAACCTCTCTGTGCCTCAGTTTTCCTAGTCAATAAAATGGAAATAGTCTAAGGCTTTGAGAATTGAATGTTAACTAATACAGGGACAGTACTTTTTTTTTTTTTTTTGAGACACAGTCTTGCTCTGTCGCCCAGGCTGGAGTACAATGGCGCTCTCTTGGCTCACTGCAACCTCCGCCTCCCGGGTTCAAGTCATTCTCCTGTTTCAGCCTCCCGAGTAGCTGGGATTATAGGCACCCACCATCATGCCTAGCTAATTTTTGTATTTTTAGTAGAGACTCGGTTTCACCATGTTAGCCAGGCTGATCGTGAACTCCTGATCTTAGGTGATCCGCCCACCTCAGCCTCCCAAAGTGGTGGAATTACAGGCGTGAGCCACCGCGCCCAGCCAGGACAGTACTTTTATCAGGGCCTCGCACATAGAAAGTACTTAGTAAATACTTGCTACTGACTGTCAGCTCTGAGGGCAGGGCTCTATATTGTCACCACTGTATCTTCAGCAAGAGCCTGGCGCAAAGTTGGTGCTCAGTAAATTGTGACTGAATGAAGGAATCAAGTCCTAGAATAGTAAACTGGCCAAAGCTGGATGGACATGATTCTAATATAACTTGAGGACGGCACAGTGGCTCACACCTGTAATCCCTGCACTTTGGGAGGCCGAGGCTGGTGGATCACTTGAAGTCAGGAGTTCGAGACCAGCCTGACCAACATGGTGAAACTATCTCTACTAAAAATACAAAATTAGCTGGCCGTGGTAGCACACGCCTGTAATCCCAGCTACTTGGGAGGCTGAGTCAGGCGAAACGCTTGAACCCCACAAGCGGAGGTTGCAGTGAGCCGAGATCACGCCATTGCACTCCAGCCTGGGCAACAAAAGCGAAGCTCTATCTCAAAAATACATACATACATACATACATCCATCCATATTTGGTTCGATGCGCGCTGTACCCTGGTCACTGCACTATGGGATGCCTCCAGCAGAGGGCGCTGCTGGTCCGTAGACCAAACGCCAGACACCGCACAGATTCGCACTCGCTGGGAATTGCAGCCATCGTGCCCCCTACTTCCCTATTGTCTGAGCCCCAGTGCTCATACTTCCTCCTCCAGGAAGCCCTTTCTTACATCCCAGGTTTCCAGCCTCTTAGGCTCCCATGTCCAGCCCTGTCAACTCTGGGTCATCAGTGTTGGGGTACAGGCCCGTCCCATATTAGACTATGAGCCCCAAGAAGGGAGGAGGCGGCCAGGGGCCATGTCAGTCTCCACTGTGTCCCCAGTGCCACCCAGCACAGGTCCAACACAGACAAGGCATTTGGGAGAATGGGTGCTGATTGAATCATGGAAATAAAAATTCGAACTCATATCCTAACTAATCCAGCTTTTTTTTTTTTTTTTTTTTTTTTTTTTTTTAAAGACAGAGTCTCGCTTTATTGTCCAGTGGCACAATCTTGGCTCACTGTGTAACCTCTGCCTCCTAGGTTCAAGCGATTCTCCCACCCCAGCCTGCCGAGTAGCTGGGATTACAAGCACCCGCCATCATGCCTGGCTAATTTTTGTATTTTTGTAGAGATGGGGTTACCCCATGTTAGCCAGGCTGGTCTTGAACTCTTGACCTCAGGTGATCCACCCACTTCAACCTCCCAGAGTGCTGGGATTCCAGGCGTGAGCCACCACACCCGGCCTACTCCAGCTTTTTTTAAAGGCAGGCGTCACTCTGTCACCCAGGCTGGAGTACAGTGGCAAAATCATAGCTCACTGCAGCCTCGATTTCCTGGATTCAAGCAATGCTCCCTCCTCAACCTCCCAAGTCCCAGGTAGCTGGGACTACAAATGCACCACCATGCCCAGCTAACTTTTGTTATTTTTGGTAAAGATGGGGGTGGGGGGTCTCCCTTTGTTGCCCAGGCTGGTCTTGAACTTTTGACCTCAAGCGATCCTCCTGCCTTGGCCTCCCAAAGTCCGGGGATTACAGGCATGAGCCACTGCGCCAAGCTCCAGCTCGCTCTTTCCTTCCTTCCTTTCTCTTTCTTCTTTTCTTTTTCTTTCTTTTCTTTTCTTTTCTTTCTTTCTTTCTTTCTTTTTTTTTTTTTTTTTTTTTTTTTTTTTTTTTTTTTTTGAGACGGAGTCTCGCTCTGTCACCCAGGCTGGAGTGCGGTGGCTGGATCTCAGCTCACTGCAAGCTCCGCCTCCCGGGTTCATGCCATTCTCCTGCCTCAGCCTCCCGAGTAGCTGGGACTATAGGCGCCCGCCACCTCGCCCGGCTAGTTTTTTGTATTTTTTAGTAGAGACGGGGTTTCACCATGTTAGCCAGGATGGTCTCGATCTCCTGACCTCGTGATCCGCCCGTCTCGGCCTCCCAAAGTGCTGGGATTACAGGCGTGAGCCACCGCGCCCGGCCTCTTTTTTTTTTTTTTAAGACAGCATCTCGCCGGACACGGTGGCTCATGCCTGTAATCCCAGCACTTTGGGAGACCGAGGCGGGTGGATCACCTGAGGTCAGGAGTTCGAGACCAGCCTGACCCATATGATGAAACTCTATCTCTACTTAAAATACAAAAATTAGCCGAGCATGGTGGCATGCGCCTGTAATCCCAGCTCATCAGGAGGCTGAGACAGAAGAATCTCTTGAACCGGGGAGGCAGAGGTTGCACTGAGCTGAGATCGCACCATTGCACTCCAATCTGGGCAACAAGAGCGAAACCTCCGTCTCAAAAAAAAAAAAAAAAAAAAAAAAGCCCGGCGCGGTGGCTCAAGCCTGTAATCCCAGCACTTTGGGAGGCCGAGGCGGGCGGATCACAAGGTCAGGAGATCGAGACCACAGTGAAACCCCATCTCTACTAAAAATACAAAAAAAATTAGCCGGGCGCGGTGGCGGGCGCCTGTAGTCCTAGCTACTCAGGAGGCTGAGGCAGGAGAATGGCGTGAACCCAGGAGGCGGAGCTTGCAGTGAGCCGAGATCGCGCCACTGCACTCCAGCCTGGGCAACAGCGTGAGACTCCATCTCAAAAAAAATAAAATAAAATAAAATAAAATAAAATAATAAAAATTAAAAAAAGACAGCATTTCTCTCTCTCTCTGTGTCAGCCAGGCTGGAGTGCAATGGCGTGATTTTGGCTCACTGAAACCTCCATCTCCCAGGTTCAAGAAATTCTCCTGCCTCAGCCTCCAGAGTAGCTTACAGGGATTACAGGTGTGTGCCACCATGCCCAGCTAATTTTTGTATTTTTAGTAGAGACAGGGTTTCGCCATGTTGGCCAGGCTGGTCTCGAACTCCTGACCTCAGGTGATCCACCCGCCTCAGCCTCCCAAAGTGCTAGCTCCAGCTATTTCTACAGCACAGGATTGAGGGGCAGCAAAGCCCTTCCCCCTGCCCCCCCATTTTTTTGGCCTCAGGACACTGGACATTGGATCTGGATCTGCCACACGCTTACCACAAGGCAGTGCAGGGACTGGAGCCAGGCAGCCCAGGTATGAATCTCAGCTGGGTAATTTGCTAGCTGTGTGACCCTCTAAGCCAAGAAGCAAACTCTCTGGACCTCAGATTTCTGGTCTGTCAAACGGGACTCACAGGGTACCCTATTTTGAGGCTGTGGTGAGGATTAATGTATAATCCCTCAGAAAAAGCTTAGAACAGGGTAGCACCCGGTAAATACTATGTGTGTTGGGGGAGGGCAGGGGATGAAGGCCAGGAGGGAGCCAGGCAAATCTAGGTTTAAATCCTGGCCCTGCCATTTCTGTTCCATGTAAACTGGGGGAACAATGATCTCTGGCTGAGCCTCTGTTTCCTCATCTGTAAAACAGGAATGATCACACTCATCACACAGCGTTGCGGTGAAGATTAAATGAGATAAAGATTGAAAGAAGAAGAAAGTGTTAACTAAGGATAAATCTTTCCTGTTTTTTGTTTTGTTTTGTGTGTGTGTGTTTTGTTTTTTTTTTTTTTTTTTTTTTTTGAGATGGAGTCTTGCTCTTTCGCCCCATCTGGAATGCAGCGGTGTGATCTCGGCTCACTGCAACCTCTGCCTCCCAGGTTCAAACGATTCTCCTGCCTCAGCCTCCTGAGTAGCTGGGACTACAGGTGTGTGCCACCACACCCAGCTAATTTTTTATATTTTTAATAGAGATAGGGTTTCACCGTGTTAGCCAGGATGGGCTTGATCTCCTGACCTTGTGATCCGCCTGCCTTGGCCTCCCAAAGTGCCACCGCACCTGGCCAGGAAAACCTTCCTTTAGGCCAGCCCTGTTCCAAGTACTTTTGCACTACACCAACGACAGCTGATGTTTGAGTTCTTACCCCAGAATGGCCCTGTACCAACTCCTATATGCAAATTGTTAATACTCACACCAGCTGCCATGATTTGCTCCATTCCACAGGTGAAAAAAAATGAGGCACAGAGAGGCTGAGTAACTTATCTAAGGTCACACAGCCAAGGAGTAGCAGAGCCCCAGAATCTTTGTAGCTGACTCCTCAAGGTAGGCAATATTACCAGCCCCACCTAAAAATGAGGGAACTGGCTGGATGTGGTGACTCATACCTGTAATTCCAGTGCTTCAGGAGGCCGAGGCAGGAGGATTACTTGAGCCTAGAAGTTTGAGACCAACTTGGGCAACATAGGGCAAACCTGTCTCTACAAAAAAAAAAAAAATTATTTTATTTGTTATTTATTTATTTTGAGATGGAGTCTTACTCTGTTGCCCAGGCTGGAGTGCAGTGGTATAATCTTGGCTCACTGTAACCTCCGTGTCCTGAGTTAAAGCAATTCTCCTGCCTCAGCCTCCTGAGTAGCTAGGATTACAGGAAGCACACCTGGCTAATTTTTTTGTATTTTTAGTAGACACGGGGTTTCACCATGTTGGCCAGGCTGGTCTCAAACTCCTGACCTCAGGTGATCTGCCGGCCTTGGCCTCCCAAAGTGCTGGGACTACAGGCATGAGCCACTGCGCCTGACAAAAAAAAAAAAAAAATTTAAATTAGCCACACATGATGTTTCACACATGGTCTCAGCTACTCAGGAGGCTGAAGCAGAGGGACTGCTTGAGCCCAGGAGTCTGAGGCTACAGTGAGCTATGATCATACCAAAGCACTCCAGCCTGGGTGACAGAGTGAGCGCCTGTCTCAAAAAAAAAAAGCAAAAAACAAAAAACAAAAAAAAAAAACTGAGGCTCAGAGAGGAGAAACTGCTTGCATATCCAATATGGCATTCAACAAATACTCCACCCTATCCCTTAAGGCCTTAGTTTTCCATGTCAGGAAAATGGGTACATAGGGCAGGAGCTTTTCTTTTTTTTTTTTTTTTTTTTGAGACGGAGTCTCGCTCTGTCGCCCAGGCTGGAGTGCAGTGGCCAGATCTCAGCTCACTGCAAGCTCCGCCTCCCGGGTTCCCGCCATTCTCCTGCCTCAGCCTCCCGAGTAGCTGGGACCACAGGCGCCGCCACCTCGCCCGGCTAATTTTTTGTGTTTTTAGTAGAGACCGGGTTTCGCCATGTTAGCCAGGATGGTCTCGATCTCCGGGCAGGAGCTTTTCTATTTCACCTTCTGGCCATAATTTTTTAATTTAAAAAATAATGGCTAGGAGCAATGGCTCACACATGTCATCCCAGCACTTTGGGAGGCTGAGGCAGGTGGATCACTTGAGGTCAGGAGTTTGAGACCAGCCCGGCCAACATGGTGAAATCCCATCTCTACTAAAAACACACACAAAAAATTAGCCAGGCATGGTGGCACGTGCTAGTAGTCCCAGCTACTCAGGAGGCTGAGGCAGAATCACTTGAACTCGGGAGACGGAGGTTCCAGTGAGCTGAGATTGCACCACTCCACTCCAGCTTGGGCAACAGAATGAGACTCCATCTCAAAAAAAAAAAAAAAAAAAAAAAAAAAAAAGAGGAATGCAGTTAGAAAAAACGTTCATAGAGAATAAAAGACTGCAGAGTGAAAGTAGGCGTTATCTCACCCTGATCCCCGGACTCCCTTCCCGCAAGCAAACCTGATGACCGTTTCCAATATCCTTCCAGAAATATTCCATGAATGTGGATCGCGTGTGGATGTACCAGTGTGTGGGCCCATTTAAGAAAAGCACACCTGCCAGGCGCGGTGGCTCACGCCTGTAATCCCAGCACTTTGGGAGGCCGAGGCGGGCAGATCACAAGGTCAGGAGATCAAGACCACGGTGAAACCCCGTCTCCACTAAAAAAAAAAAAAAAAAAAAAAAAAAAAAAAAAAATTAGCCACGCGTGGTGGCGGGCGCCTGTAGTCCCAGCTACTCGGGAGGCTGAGGCAGGAGAATGGCGTGAACCCGGGAGGCGGAACTTGCAGTGAGCCGAGCTGGCGCCACTGCACTCCAGCCTGGGCGACAGAGCAAGACTCGTCTCAAAAAAAAAAAAAAAGAAGGCTGGGCGCGGTGGCTCACGCCTGTAATCCCAGCACTTTGGGAGGCCGAGGCGGGCGGATCACGAGGTCAGGAGATTGAGACCATCCTGGCTAACACGGTGAAACCCCGTCTCTACTAAAAATACAAAAAATTAGCCGGGTGTGGTGGTGCGCGCCTGTAGTCCCAGCTACTCGGAGGCTGAGGCAGGAGAATGGCGTGAACCCGGGAGGCGGAGCTTGCAGTGAGCCGAGATCGCGCCACTGCACTCCAGCCTGGGCGACAAAGCCAGACTCCGTGTCAAAAAAAGAAAAGAAAAGAAAAGAAAAGCACACCTGATATAATCCTTACCTGTGGAGGAGAACAAAATGACAGGCCTTGACTTTGGGTGTGGCCATGTGACTTGCTTTGGTCAATAGCAGAGGGGCATAAGTGACAGTCGTGTCAGTTTTGAGCTTAGGCCTCAAGAGACCCTGAACATTTCTTTCTGCATCTCAGCATGGCCATGAGAAGGGCTTCCTCTGAGAGGTTCCTCTCCCCTCAGTCTGCGCTCCACAAGGTTCCCATATGAAGCAGAGCTTCCCATCTGAGCCCAGCCGGCATTGGCCAACACTCAGCCAACCGCACATCCATTTTAGAGCTATTGACCAGGCATGGTGGCTCACACCTGTAATCCCAGCACTTTGAGAGGCCAAGGCAGGAGTTGCTTGAGACCAGGAGTTTGAGACCAGCCTGGGCAATATAGCAAGATCCCCATCTCTACCAAAAAAAAAAAAGTTAAAATGAGCCAAGTGTGGTGGCGCACACCTGTAGTTCTAGCTACTTGGGAGACTGAGGTGGGAGCCCCAGAGGTCAAGGCTGCAGTGAGCTATGATGGCACCACTGAATTCCAGCCTGGGTGAAAAAGAGTGGGGCAAGAGGTGAGAACCTATCTCCAAAATAAAAATATACCAAAATAAAATGTAAAAAACCATAAACCAAAAATGTTAAAAAAAAAAAAAAAAAAAAAAAGCCAGGCACAGTGGCTCATTCCTGTAATCCTGGCACTTTGGGAGGTCGAGGTGGGTGGATCACCTGAGGTCAGGAGTTTGAGACTAGCCTGGCCAACATGGTGAAAATCCGTCTCTACTAAAAATACAAAAAGTAGTCAGGTGTGGTGGCACATGCCTATAATCCCAGCTACTTGGGAGGCTGAGGCTGGAGAATTGCTTGAACCGGGGGAGGCAGAGGTTGCAGTGAGCTGAGATCACGTCATTGCACTCCAGCCTGGGCAACAAGGGCAAAATTCCCTCTCAAAAAAAAAAAAAAAAAAAAATTACCTTTTTTTTTTTTTTTTTTTTTTCCGGTTGCGGCACCACCTCACGTGGTGAGGGTCTCTAGTTCACGCTCGCAGCCATGTGGTCCAAGGGCCTACTGCAGTCTGTGCAGGTCTTCGGTCGCAAGAAGACAGCCACAGCTGTGGTGGGCTGCAAACGCGGCAATGACCTCATCAAGGTGAACAGGCGGCTCCTGGAGATGATGGAGCCATGCACACAACCATAGAAGCTGCTGGAGCCAGTTCTGCTTCTCGGCAAGGAGCGATTTGCTGGTGTGGACATCCACGTCCATGTGAAGGGTGGTGGTCACGTGGCCTAGATTTATGCTATCCATCAGTCCATCTCCAAAGCCCTGGTGGCCTATTACCAGAAATATGTGGATGAGGCTTCCAAGAAGGAGATCAAAGACATCCTCATCCAGTATGACCAGACCCTGCTGGTAGCTGATCCCCGTCGCTGTGAGTCCAAAAAGTTTGGAGGCCCTGGTGCCCGTGCTCGTTACCAGAGATCCTACCGATAAGCCCATCATGACGATCAAAATTCACCTGTATAATGAAGTTTTTGAAGGATTTTAAAATTTCAAGGAAAAAAAATTCGCTGGGCGTGGTGGTGCACACCTGTAACCCAGCTACTCCGGAGCCTGAGGCAGGAGAATCGCTTGAACCTGGGAGGTAAAGTTGCAGTGCGCCAAGATCGCCCCACCGCACTCCAGCCTGGGTCTCAGAGTGAGAGTCAAAAAAATAAAAAATAAATAAATAAATAAAAGCTATTGCATTTTGGGGTACTGTGTTTCACTAAAAAGAAAAAAGAAAAAAAAAAAAAGAAGAACGAAGCAACAAAAGACAAAGCAGAGATTTATCCAAGACAATTCACAGAGTGGGAGCGGGCTTGAGCGCCTCCCCAATTAGGGTTCTTTTTGAGACGGAGTCTTGCTCTGTCGCCCAGGCTGGAGTGCAGTGACACAATCTCAGCTCACTGCAACCTCTGCCTCCCGCATTCACATGATTCTCCTACCTCAGCCTCCTGAGTAGCTGGGACTCCAAGGACAATCCCTGGGTGCACAAGCCACCAGGGACGCGCCACCACGCCCAGCTAATTATCGTACTTTTAGTAGAGACGGAGTTTCACCATGTTGGCTAGACTGATCCGAAACTCCAGATCCCGAGTGATTTGACCGCCTTGGCCTCCCAAAGTACTGGGATTACAGGTGAGCCACTGCACCAGGCCTGCCAGTTAGGGTTTTTATTAAGCTAAAAAGGACCCAGCAACACCCCTAGGTGCCCTTCAGAGGCCTCCAATTGGTTACACGCTATGAAGGATTGGCTCACGACCAATCACAGCCCAAGTGGAGACCTGGCTCGCAGTCAATCAGAGGCTGAAGTGGCTTATTATCATGGGAGGGAGGATATAGCCTGTCTGAACCTGTGGCTCTCCTGACTATATCAACTGGCTGCACCTGCTATTCTGTTGCTTATGCAAACTGGCTGTACCTGATGAAATCCCAGTTATCCTAATTACCTATTCTCCTGCCATACCAGCACTTTGGGAGGCTAAGGCTGGAGCACTGGAATTGGAGGCCGTAGGCTCATTTGAGGCTGGGTGTTCAAGATCAGCCTGGGCAACATAGCAAGACCCACCCCATCTGTACAAAAAAAAAAAAAAAAGAAAGAAAAAAAGGAATCTCAAGAGACAGAAAGTTGAGCAAAATAAATCACACAAATGGGCTGGGTGCAGTCACTCACGCCTGTAATCCCAGCACTTTGCAGGCTGAGGCAAGCAGATCACGAGGTCGGTAGTTCGAGACCAGCCTGACCAACATGGTGAAGCCTCTACTAAAAATACAAAAATTAGTCAGGTGTGGTGGCATGCATCTGTAATCTAGCTACTCAGAAGGCTGAGGCAGGAGAATCGCTTGAACCTAGGAGGTGGAGGGTTGCAGTCGACTGAGATCAGGCCACTGCACTCCAGCCTGGGTGACAGGTCGAGACTCTGTCTCAAAAAAAAAAAAAGAAATCAGACAAATGAGCAGCCATCCTGTATGATTTTATTTATATGAAGTTCAACAAATAGGCAAAGCTAATCTATGGTGTAAAAAGCCAGGAGAACGGTTTTATTTACTTTCTTTTTCTTTTTTTGAGATGCTCTGTCGCCCAGGCTGGAGTACAGTGGTGCGATCTCAGCTCACTGCAACCTCCACCGCCAGGTTCAAGCGATTCTCCTGCCTCAGCCTCCGAGTAGCTGGGACTACAGGCACATGCCACCACACCCAGCTAACTTTTGTGTTTTTAGTAGAGATGGGGTTTCACCATGTTGGCCAGGCTGGTCTCGAACGCCTGACCTCAGGTGATCCACCCACCTCGGCTTCCCAAAGTGCTGGGATTACAGGCGTGAGCCACCGCGCCTGGCTTTTTTTTTTTGAGACAGAGTTTCAATCTTGTTGCTTAGGCTAGAATGCAATGGCTTGATCTTGGCTCACTGTAACCTCTGCCTCCTGGGTTCAAGCAGTTCTCTGCCTCAGCCTCCTGAGTAGCTGAGATTACAGGCATCCACCACCACACCTGGCTAATTTTTTTGTATTTTTAGTAGAGATGGGGTTTCACCATCTTGGCGAGGTTGGTCTTGAACTCCTGACCTCATGATCTACCCACCTTGGCCTCCAAAAGTGCTGGGATAATGGGAAGGGAAGGAAAGAGAAGGGGAAGGGAAGGGGAAGGGAAGGGGAAGGGAAGGAGGAAGGGAGGGGAGGGGAGGGAAGGGGAGGGAAGGGGAGGGGAGGGGAGGGGAGGGGAGGGGAGGGGAGGGGAGGTGGAAATTTTGCTTCAATAAAAAGAGTAAATTCGGCCGGGCGCGGTGGCTCACGCCTGTAATCCCAGCACTTTGGGAGGCCGAGGCGGGCGGATCACAAGGTCAGGAGATCGAGACCATCCTGGCTAACACTGTGAAACCCCGTCTCTACTAAAAATGCAAAAAATTAGCCGGGCGAGGCGGTGGGCGCCTGTAGTCCCAGCTACTCGGGAGGCTGAAGCAGGAGAATGGCGTGAACCCGGGAGGCGGAGCTTGCAGTGAGCCGAGATCGCGCCTCTGCACTCCAGCCTGGGCGACTAAGCGAGACTGTCTCAAAAAAAAAAAAAAAAAAAAGAGTAAATTTGGCCGGGCGTGGTGGCTCACGCCTGTAATCCCAACACTTTGGGAGGCTGAGGCGGCCGGATCACGAGGTCAGGAGTTCGAGACTAACCTGGCCAACATGGTGAAACCCTGTCTCTACTAATAATACAAAAATTAGCCAGGCATGGTGGCGCATGCCTGTAATCCCAGCTACTCAGGAGGCTAAGGCAGGAGAATCGCTTGAACCTGTGAGGTGGAGGTTGCGGTGAGCTGAGATCACGCCATTGCACTCCAGCCTGGGCAACAAGAGTGAAACTCCATCTCAAAAAAAAAAAAAAAAGTAAATTTGAGAAAATAAAATATGAATAAGTGTGAATATCTATACACTCCAAATATAACAGTTCCAATAAAAAGAATACATTTGAAACGATAATAGAACATAAAAACAGGCCAGGTATGGGCCAGGTGCGGTGGCTCATGCCTGTAATCCCAGCACTTTGGGAGGCCGAGGTGGGCAGATCACGAGGTCAGGAGTTCCAGACCATCCAGGCTAACACAGTGAAACCCTGTCTACTAAAAACACATAAAACATTTAGCCATGTGTGGTGGCAGGCACCTGTAGTTCCAGCTACTTGGGAGGCTGAGGCAGGAGAATGGCATGAACCCGGGAGGTGGAGCTTGCAGTGAGCTGAGATCGCGTTATTGCACTCCAGCCTGGGTGACAGAGCGAGACTTCAGCTCAAAAAAAAAAACCCAAAAAAACAAAAAAAAAACAAAAACCAGGCCAGGTGGTATGGTGGCTCACACCTGCAATCCCTGCACTTTGGGAGGGTGAGGCAGGAGGATTGCTTGAGGTCAGGAGTTCAAGACCAGGCTGGGCAACATAGCAAGACTGTGTCTTTACAAAAGATACAAAAATTAGCCGGGCGTGGTGGCATGCATCTGTGGTCCCAGCTACTGAGGAGGCAGAGGTGGGAGGATCACTGAGCTCAGGAGATGGAGGCTGCAATGAGCCAGGATCACACCACTGCATTCCAGCCTGGGAGACAGAGTGAGATCCTGTCTCTAAACAAACAAACAACATAAAGAAAAAAACAAAAATGGTTAAAACAAAACAAAAAACAACCTGGGATAAAGCTAAAGCAGCACCTACAGGGAAATGTATAGCTAATTTGATAAAATTGATTGATCTGAGGCCAGGTGCAGTGGCTCATGCCTGTAATCCCAGCACTTTGGGAGGCTGAGATGGACGGATCACTCGAGGCCAGGAGTTCAAGACTAGCTTGGCCAACATGGTGAAACCCCATCTCTATTAAAAATATGAAAATTGGCCGGGCGCAGTGGCTCACGCCTGTAATCCCAGCACTCTGGGAGGCCGAGGCGGGCGGATCACGAGGTCAGGAGATGGAGACCATCCTGGCTAACACGGTGAAACCCCGTCTCTACTAAAAATACAAAAAATTAGCCAGGCATGGTGGCGGGCGCTTGTAGTCCCAGCTACTCGGGAGGCTGAGGCAGGAGAATGGCGTGAACCCGGGAGGCGGAGCTTGCAGTGAGCCGAGATCGCGCCACTGCACTCCAGCCTGGGTGACAGAGCGAGACTGCGTCTCAAAAAAAAAAAAAAAAAAATGGCATCGTAAATGGCCCGGTTTGGGAATGGGATTTGAGGAGTGGATGGGGGAGGGCCTTACAGGGTGGTGGGCCATGGGGGTGGAGTGCTGCCCTCCCAGAGTCTCTCCTGGAGGTGGCAGCCTCTTCCTGAGGGTAGGGACAGAGACAGATGAGATGTTTAAGAGTAAGACAGGGTTTGAGGGCAGGGCTGCCTGGGAATGGAGTGCACTCCAGCCTGGGTAACATAAGTCAACATATGTAAAGCACTTAGCACAGTACTTGACATATAGGTGTATTCAATAAAAGTTAACTATCAGGGCCTGGCATGGCGGGGCGCGCCTGTAGTCCCAGCTACTCGGGAGGCTGAAGCGGGAGGATTGCTTGAGGCTTGGAATTGGAGGTTGCAGTGCACTATGATTGTGCCTATGAATAGCTACTCTGCTCCAGCCTGAGCAACATAGCAAGACCCCATTAAGAACCCATGTCTAAAAAGCAAACAAAAGCTTGTTTGTGGAATGGCTGTTTAACGTCCATGATAACCTCCTTCTAGCACATTCTCCTGTCAATGAAGAGGCTGAAAAGCTAAAGACTAGATTTTCCAGAAGGAAAGTAGGAAAGTAGTTCTGGGGCCCGAGCAGTGTTTCTTCAGCCCTTCCAACGATTTTGTTAGTGCCTAATTTATGATAACAGAGTCCTAATATATAATAACAGAGTCTCGGCCGGGCGCGGTGGCTCAAGCCTGTAATCCCAGCACTTTGGGAGGCCGAGGCGGGCGGATCACAAGGTCAGGAGATCGAGACCACAGTGAAACCCCGTCTCTACTAAAAATACAAAAAATTAGCTGGGCGCGGTGGTGGGCGCCTGTAGTCCTAGCTACTCAGGAGGCTGAGGCAGGAGAATGGCGTGAACCCGGGAGGCGGAGCTTGCAGTGAGCCGAGATCGCGCCACTGCACTCCAGCCTGGGCAACAGCGTGAGACTCCGTCTCAAAAAAAAAAAAAAAAAAAAAAAAAAAAAAAAACAGAGTCTCGCTCTGTCGCCCAGGCTGGAGTGCAGTGGCGCGATCTTGGCTCACTGCAAGCTCCGTCTCCCAGGTTCACGCCATTCTCCTGCCTCAGTCAACCCCCGCCCACCCTCCGGGTAGCTGGGACGACAGGCGCCTGCCACCATGGCCGGCTAATTTTTTTTTTTTTTTTTTTAGTAGAGACAGGGTTTCACCGTGTTAGCCAGGATGGTCTCGATCTCCTGACCTCGTGATCCGCCCGCCTCGGCCTCCCAAAGTGCTGGGATTAGAGGCGTGAACCACCGCGCCTGGCCGATAGCAGAGTCCTTTCTATTTAAGCTGGGTAGTGGTTACTGTCGCCTACATTTGCCAGATAAGGTTACTATTATTTACTTAGTCAGCAAATACTCATTTACCTTGAGGGCACTGGGGAGACATGGCAAGTTCTGAGGAGACGAGGTCAGCAGGCAGGGTTTAGGTGGGAGTGGGAAAGACTGGGGCTGGAGTCTAGGGAGGAAGTTGGGGCAGGAGGGACAGTGGAGGGGGTCTTGAGTTAGTGTGGGCAGTGGAGGGGCAGAGGTCGGATGGACAGTCGGGCTCTGGGGAGGTGGGATGAAAATAGGTGATGAGGGTTGTAAAGCTCCCCACGGCCAATTGTTTCTTTTTTTTTTTTTTTTTTTTTTTTTTTTTTTTTTTTTTTTGAGACGGAGTCTCGCTCTGTCGCCCAGGCTGGAGTGCAGTGGCCGGATCTCAGCTCACTGCAAGCTCCGCCTCCCGGGTTTGCGCCATTCTCCTGCCTCAGCCTCCCGAGTAGCTGGGACTACAGGCGCCCGCCACCTCGCCCGGCTAGTTTTTTTGTATTTTTAGTAGAGACGGGGTTTCACCATGTTAGCCAGGATGGTCTCGATCTCCTGACCTTGTGATCCGCCCGTCTCGGCCTCCCAAAGTGCTGGGATTACAGGCTTGAGCCACCGCGCCCGGCCCAATTGTTTCTTTAAGACTCAAAGCAGAGGGCGCTCACGGCACAAGGTCCTGCTGGAACGTTGATTGGCTCAGCCCAGGTCACCTGCCTGGACCATTGCTGCAAGGGATTCTGGGAAATTGAGTTTCTGGCATCTTTGGCTTCTCCAAAGGAGGCGGGCTTACAGTGGGGAATCCCCAAACATAGAACGGGCTTCTGGCACTGTGTGGCTAAAAAGAATGTGAAATGGGCCGGGCAGGGTGCCTCACGCCTGTAATCGCAGTACTTTGAGAGGCCGAGGCGGGTGGATCACCTGAGGTAGGAGTTCGAGACCAGCCTGGCCAACATGGCGAAACCCCTTCTCTACTAAAAATACAAAAATTAGCCGGGCGTGGTGGCGCATGCCTGTAGTCCCAGCTACTCCGAAGGCTGAGGCAGGAGAATTGCTTGAACCCGGGAGGCAGAAGTTGCAGTGAGCCGAGATCGCGCCACTGCACTACAGCCTGGATGACAGAGCAAGACTTCGTCTCAAAATAAATAAATAAATAAATAAATAAATAAATAAATAAATAAATCGGCCGTGCGCGGTGGCTCACGCCTGTAATCGCAGCACTTTGGGAGACCGAGGCAGGCGAATCACGAGGTCAGGAGATCGAGCCCATCCTGGCTAATACGGTGAAACCCAGTCTCTACTAAAAATACAAAAAAAAAAAAAAAAAAATAGCCGGGCGTGGTGGCAGGCACCTGTATTCCCAGCTACTCTGGAGGCTGAGGCAGGAGAATGGCATGAACCCAGGAGGCGGAGCTTGCAGTGAGCCGAGATGGCGCCACTGCCCTCCAGCCTGGGTGACAGAACTAGACTCTGTCTCAAAAAAAAAAAAAAAAAAAAAAAATCAAACCTTCCCACAGGGTGTGGCTGGGCTGTGCCACCCAAAATGTGTGTGGCATGGATCCAGTCTCTTCCCTGCTTATGACCCTCAGTGTCTCCAGTCAATCTCACAGTGGGATGATGATGATGATTTTTTCCATTTAATATTTTAAAAAATTATTCTAAAAAATTTTTTGTGGGTATTTAGTAGGTGTGTATATTTATGGGGTACATGAAGTGTTTTGATCCAGGCATGCAACTTGTAATAATCACATCATGGAGAATGGGGTATCCATCTTCTCAAACATTTATCCTTTGTATTACAAACCATCCGATTATACTCCTTTAGTTATTTTATTTTAATTAATTAAGTTTTGCGTGCGTGAGACAGGGTCTCACTCTCTTGCCCAGGTTGGAGTGTAGCAGTGGCTCGATCACAGCTCACTGCAGCCTCAACTACCTGGGTTCGAGCAATCCTCCTACCTCAGCCTCCTGAGTAGCTGGGACCACAGGTGCACTCCACTACGCCCAGCTAATTTTTGTAGTTTTTTGTATTTTTTGCAGAGACAGGGTTTAGCTATGTTGCCAAGGCTGGTCTCAAACTCCTAGGCTCAAGGAATCCTTCCTCCTTGGCTTCCCAAAGTGCTGGGATTGCAGGTGTGAGCCACCGCACCTGGCCTATTACCCTTCCCAGCCTCTGGTGTCCATCTTTCTGCTCTGTCTCCCTGAGTTCAATTGTTTGAATTTTATTTTATTTATTTTATCTTTTTTTTGACACAGTCTCACTCTGTCACCAAGGCTGGAGTACAGCGGCACGATCACAGCTCACTGCAGCCTCACTTCCCTAGGCTCAAGTGATCCTCCCATCTCAGCCTCCTGAGTAGCTGCAACTACAGATGTGTACCACCATGTCCAACTAATTTTTATATTTTTAGTAGAGACAGGGTTTCACCATGTTGGCCAGGCTGGTCTTGAACTCCTGAGCTCAAGCAATCCTCCTGCCTCAGCCTCCTTGTTTTGATTTTTAGATCCCACAAATAACATGTGATGTCTGTCTTTTTATGCCTGGTTCATTGAACATTTTCTTTTTCTTTCTTTCTTTCTTTTTTTTTTTTTTTTAGTGCAATGGCTCCATCTCAGCTCACTGCAACCTCTGCCTCCTAGGTTCAAGCAATTCTTATGCCTCAGCCTCCCAGCTAGCTGGGATTACAGGCATGTGCCACCACACCCGGCTAACTTTTGTATTTTTAGTAGAGATGGGGTTTCACCATGTTGGCCAGGCTGGTCTTGAAATCCTGGCTTCAAGTGATCCGCCCTCCTCTGCCTCTGCCTCCCAAAGTACTGGGATTACTAAGGGCCTGAGCCCCGCCCATCTAACATTATCACTGTCAATCACAATGGGATTAAAACTCCTCCCACAGCCCCTCGGGCATGATGGGTCTCCTCCTGGCCCCCCTCCAACCTCATCTTCTTCCTCCCACTCTCTCCTTGGCCCCATCTGCTCCAGCTCCCTGGCCTCCTTCCTGTCTGTCCTCAGATGAGTCCAGCCATTCTCACCTCAGCGCCTTTGCACCTGCTGTTCCCCCCAGATCCACACATGGCTGGCTCCCTGCTCTCCTTCAGGTCTCTGCTCAGATGTCACCTTCCCAAAGAGGCCTGCCTCGACCTCCCCTGCTGCTGTGCTGTTCCCTCCTCTGTGACCCTCTTGAAATATCACCTCCAGGAGGGTAGGGGTTTTGTGTTTTGTTGTAGCCTCAGGAAGTGCCTGATCGATTATTGTTTTGAGACCAGTTCCACTTAGTTTTCTGGGCCTCAGTTTCCATAACCATGAAGGAGACCCTTGCCGATCTGAGCTTGCTGGGAAAGGGCTGGGCCCCGTGTAACATTTCTAAAGCACCCCTCTCCCCTCCTCCCTCAGATCAGGAGTCTGGGGGAGAGGCAGAGAGGCTCCCTTTCTCTAAGCCAGTCCTCACCTGCCTAAGAAGATACAAAGGAGACCCAGGAGACCCTGGGAGAGGGAGGAACCCGGAAGGAAGGGACATTCTTTTCTTCACAATCCTGGGAGCTCCCTGGAGGAGGAGACCCAATCAGCCTGCAATCTTGGCGCGTCCCAGGAGGAGAAAGCGGCTTCCTCTATACTGTACCCGCCTCCATAGAACCTCCCTCTCAGCCCTGGAAGTCCTTGGTCACAGCCGAGGTGCCCAGAGTGCTTGCTATGCCCAGATCTGCGCGAGTCTGGCACTGGCACTCTGAACCGCATCGCTGCCCAGCCCCCTTCCCCGGGAGGTGGGAGCAGCCACCCAGGGCCCCGTGGCTGCCCTTGTAAGGAGGTGAGGCCCAGGGACACCCGAGACGCCCGGTTATAATTAACCAGGACACGTGGCAAAGCCCCCTCCAACACCTGCCCCCGAACCCCCCCATACCCAGCGCCTCGGGTCTCGGCCTTTGCCGGGAGGAGACAGCAAAGCGCCCTCTAAAAATAACTCCTTTCCTAGCGGCCGAGACCCTCCCTGTCCCCCGCACAGCAGAAATCTCCCAGTGGCACCGAGAGTGCAAGGGTTAAGCGGGGGGAGGGTGACCACCGCCTCCCACCCTTGCCCTGAGTTTGAATCTCTCCAACTCAGCCAGCCTCAGTTTCCCCTCCACTCAGTCCCTAGGAGGAAGGGGCACCCAAGCGCAGGTTTCTGGGGTTAGACTGCCCTCTATTGCAATTAGGCTTGGTCAGACCCTCCCTATAGGTGGTGGCAG
Organism: Macaca fascicularis; assembly: GCF_037993035.2. Classification (NCBI taxonomy): domain Eukaryota; kingdom Metazoa; phylum Chordata; class Mammalia; order Primates; family Cercopithecidae; genus Macaca; species Macaca fascicularis. Next base: position 53,374,863 of record NC_088393.1, on the reverse strand, counting down.
CAGGCGGCCACGCAGCCTCTCCCGGCCTCTGCTTCCTCCCGCTCACAGGGTCCCGGGTCCTCCTGGAGCAACAGCATGGCTCCCCCAGGTGCCGCTGGGACTCGGGTAGGGGTGAGGGCCCAGGGGGCACAGGAGGAGCCGAGGGCCACAGGAGGGGCTGGTGGCTGGAGGAGACTCAGGGGCCAGGGGAAGGTGGCTCTACGTGCTTGGGACGTTCCCAGCCACTGTCCCATGTTCCCGGCGGGGGGCCAGCTGTCCCCATTGCCAGCCCGACTCAGCACTTGGTCAGGGTATCAGCTTGGTGGGGGGGCTTGGGCCCAGCCCCTGGGGCAGCTCAGCCCATACAAGGCCATGGGGCTGGGCGCAAGGCATGCCTGGGTTCAGAGTGGGCATGGTGCCCGAGCAGGGAGGTGAGAGGCTCAGCTGCCCTCCAGAACTCCTCCCTGGGGACAGCCCCTCCCAGCCAATTGCACAGCCTAGGTCCCCCTATATAACCCCACGGCTGCAGGCCCTTCCTTTGGGTCAGTGTCACCTCCAGGATACAGACAGCCCCCTTCAGCCCAGCCCAGCCAGGTACTGCACGGGGTGGGAATCTGGGTGGGAGCCAGAGTAGGAGATTTCTGTGGGTGCTAGAGGCTGTCTTGGCTTGGGAAAGGGCCTGTGTGTCACCCCTTGCTCCACCAACATCCTCCTATACAAAGGCAGGTCAGTGCATGGGAAGGTTGACCTTGTGTGTCTGGGAGTCCCCTCCATCTGTGAGGACGCCTGAACCCCCGCTGGGACCTGTGATTTCTGCGGCACAAGTCTTGGGTTATGGGGAGGGATCCCAGAGATGAAAGGGGTCCTGACAGCTGCCAACTGTCACCCCCTGCAAGGGGCTGTTGAGCCAGGCCCGCGTTCATTACGGTTTGTCGCCAACACTGGCGCCACAAGCCGTGGGAGGTGTGTCTGTCGCCTAGCAGAGTCTGCAAGAGCAGGTGTCACGGGCTTCTTTGCGTTTGCTACCGTGTAGGTCTCTGTGACCTTGTACTGACTTGGTAGCGGACACATGAGTGCCTCTATCTTGGGCGTGTCCTTGAGCTTGGAAGTGTGACTGTGTGACTCAGTTTACAGTGTGATCTGGGGAGTCTGTGGTGGTGGGGGTATGTGGCTCTGGGGCTTTCTGCTTATGTCTCTTGGGGGGGGTCCCCCACCTTGCCTCAGGGCCCTCTCCTGGCGTGTCCCTGGCAGGGATTGGGGGGGCATCCTCTGAAGGGAGGGGGTCTGGGCTGCCAGCCCGGGATGTCCTTGAGCCCCGGAGCCGAACCCCGGGGCCTGGACCCGTGTCCTCCCAGCCACCCTGGCCCACCTGTCTTGGGCCTGCTGACTTGGTGCAAGCCGAGCCCCGGAATGTGGGGGTGGGGAGGGGCAGCAGCTGGGGGTGGGGCGGCAGGCAATTGCCAGAGTCTAAAAATAACCACCCTGGACAGCAGCGCCCAAGGTCTTTGGCGGGTCCCTGTTCCTCTTCCCTGGCCTCAGCTCACCATGGTCCCAATTTCCCTCCCACAATCCCACCTGCTTCCTATCCCCCTCTCCCACCGCTGTTGGAGGTCCCTTCTCCTTTCTGGGTCCAGTGAATAAAATAATAATAACAATAGGACCTGGCGCAGTGGATCACATGCATAATCCCAGCATTTTGGGAGGCTGATGCTGGAGATCACTTGAGGCCAGGAATCCCAGACCAGCCTGGGCAACATAGTGAGACCTCATCTCTACAAAAAAAAAGTAGTAACAACAATAATAGCAGCCACCAGGGTTCCAGGCTCCAACTCCATGCCAGGGCCTGTGCTCAGCCAACCTCACGGCCAAGCTCAGAGGATCCTGGCAATCCTATGGGGTAGGCTCAGTTCACAGGAGACAAGGTCCAGAGAGGCCTAGTGACTGGCCTGGGGTCATACAGCAGGAAAATGGCATAGGTGGGATTTGAACCTGGCTCTGACGACCCAGAGGCTGAGTTTTTCTTCCCTGCTGAACCTTGTGGGAGAATTGTCAGCAGGCAGAGGTGGGGGCGGCCACCCAGCCCTCCCCCGACCCAGCCCCTTTGTCTTTGGATTGATCATCCAAGAACTGCTCACATACTCACTTCCAGCAACACCCTCACCTCCACCTTCTCACCAGCTCCTCACACAAACGTTTAAAATAACAACAGGCCAGGCGCGGTGACTCATGCCTATAATCCCAGCACTTTGGGAGGCAGAGGTGAGCGGATCACTTGAGGTCAGGAGTTCAAGACCAGCCTGGGCAACATGGCAAAACCCCATCTTTACTAAAAATACAAAAAAAAAAAAAAAAATTACCTGGGTGTGGCGCACGCCTGTAGTTGCAGCTACTTGGGAGGCTGAAGCAGGATAATTGCTTGAACCTGGGAGGTGGAAGTTGCAGTGAACTGAGATTGCACCATTGCACTTCAGCCTGGGTGACAGAGAGAGACTCCGTCTCAAACATAATAATAATAATAATAATAGCTAAGTGAAATAATGCTTATTGTGAACCAGGCACTGTTCCGAGAGCTATACCTGCATTCAAACATTTAATCCTTTCAACACTGCCATGCGGCGGGTGCTGTTAGGATCCTCATTGTCCAGCTGAATAAACTGAGGCACACAGAGGTTAAGCAACTTGCCCCCGGGCACACAACTGGTTGTAGGTAGCAGAGCTGGGAATCAAACCCTGGGCCGATTCCAGAACCTACGCTCTTACCCACGCATGATATTTTTCCAGCCTCCGTGTGGGGCCTATTTTCCACCTGGGGAAATTGAGTCTCCAAAAAGAATGACTAGTCCAGGCTCACCCAGCTGGGATGTGGCAGAGCCGGGCCCTCGATCTAAGACTCCGGATGCCTCCTGCTGAGACGCAGGGGCTGGGAGAGAGGATTTCGCTTGCTCCAAGTCACACAGCCTGCCTGACCCCAATGCCTCTTGCTGCTGTTTGCAAGATGTGAGGTAGGCGGGGCACAGTGGCTCACACCTGTAATCCCAGCATTTTGGGAGGCCGAGGTGGGTGAATCACTTGAGGCCAGGAGTTTGAGACCAGCCTGGCCAACCAGTAGAGATGGTGAAACTCCATCTTACTAAAAATACAAAAAAATTAGCCAGGCATGGTGGTGTGTGCCTATAATCCCAGCTACTCAGGAAGCTGAAACAGGATAATCGCTTGAACCTGGGAGGTGGAGGTTGCAGTGAGCTGAGATCTCGCCACTGTACTCCAACCTGGGTGACAGAGTGAGACTCCTTCCCAAAAAAAAGAGCTGTGGCTCACGACTGTAATCCCAGCACTTTGGGAGGCTGAGGCAGGCAGATCATGAGGTCAGGAGATTGAGACCATCCTGGCTAACACGGTGAAACCCCGTCTCTACTAAAAATACAAAAAATTAGCCGGGCGTGGTGGTGGGCGCCTGTAGTCCCAGCTACTCGGGAGGCCGAGGCAGGAGAATCACTTGAACCCGGGAGACAGAGGTTGCAATGAGCTGAGATTGCGCCACTGCACTCCAGCCTGGGTGACAGAGGGAGACTTTGTCTCAAAAAAATAAAAATAAGGCTGGGCACGGTGGCTCAAGCCTGTAATCCCAGCACTTTGGGAGGCCGAGGCGGGTGGATCATGAGGTCAGGAGATCGAGACCATCCTGGCTAACATGGTGAAACCCCGTCTCTACTAAAAATACAAAAAAAACTAGCCGGGCGTGGTGGCGGGCGCCTGTAGTCCCAGCTACTCGGAGGCTGAGGCAGGAGAATGGCGTGAACCTGGGAGGCGGAGCTTGCAGTGAGCCGAGATCGCGCCACTGCACTCCAGCCTGGGTGACACAGCGCGAGACTCCGTCTCAAAACAAAAAATAAATAAATAAATAAATAAATAAATAAATAAAAATAAAAATAAATAAATAAAGAAGAAGAAGAAGAAGAAAACAGATGCGAGCTAATCTTCCCCTCCTGCCCTGCCCATCAGGTCTCCTACACCGCCACCATGCCGTTCGGTAACACTCACAACAAGTTCAAGCTGAATTACAAGCCTGAGGAGGAGTACCCCGACCTCAGCAAACATAACAACCACATGGCCAAGGTACTGACCCTTGATCTCTACAAGAAGCTGCGGGACAAGGAGACCCCATCGGGCTTCACCCTAGACGATGTCATCCAGACAGGAGTGGACAACCCAGGTGAGCCTCCCTGGTAGAGCACTGAAGGGGCTACATGGGGGCTCCAGAGGCTGCAGGCTACGCCCCATCCCACCTCCCCTGAAGTGGGGGGGGGTCTCAGTTTTCTCATCTGTAAACCGGGGCTGTTGTGAGAATCAATGCACTGATATACGTAAAGGGCTTGGGACAGTGCAAGGTATGCAGCAAACCACGCAATAAACATGCACGAGAATAATGTGAGATCCCCGAGGAGGTCGGTTCATCTCCCAAACCTCAGTCTCCTCATCTGAAAAATGGGCACCCATGTTGTGAAAACACAGGTCAATGACTGTGCAGTGCTTACAGTGGCGCCTAGCACCAAGTGAGTGCTCAAGCTCTGACGGGAGGCCAGGTGCAGTGGCTCATGCCTGTAATCCCAACATTTGGGGAGGCCCAGGTGGAAGGATCGCTTGAGGCCAGGAGTTTGAGACCAGCCTGGGCAACATAGCAAGACCCTGTCTCGACAAAAAATACAAAAAAATTAGCCAAGTGTGGTAATGAGGGCCTGTGGTCCAAGCTACTCAGGAGGCTGCGGTGGGAGGATAGCTTGAGCCTGGGAGGTGCAGGTTGCAGTAAACCATCGCGCCACTGTACTTCAGCCACAGAGTGAGACCCTGTCTCAAAAAGAAGAGAATCGGATAGGGGATGTTATTAATGTTATGGTTGTTTCTCAAAGCCCTTTCGCTCACAAGGCGAAGAGAGCTGGGAGTAGACAGGAGGCTCTAGTGCCCCTCACGTCCAGCTCTCTGTGTGATGCAGTGGAGAGGCCTCTCTCTTCGGGCCCCTGTTTTTCCACTGGGTCTTTCAAGTCTCTGGCCTTCCTGACCCTCTGTGGCAGGTGGTACCCCAAGATCCTAACAACATTTCAGGCTGAGACGTCATGACTTTGGGTGCTAATGTTTCCGAGGTGCTGATGTTTTTAGCACCAGGTACCCTCTGAAGCTCCCCCTTCTCCTTTGACCCCACGCCCCGCATTCTTTCTTCTCTCCTACTTTGACTCCTCCCAGCCACCTTGACCTCTCCCAGTCTTCCCTCCCGGTTCCCACCAGTCCTCAGTCTTATTTCTTTTTTTTTTTTCCTTTCTTTTTTTTTTGAGAAAGAGTTTGTTCTATCACCCAGGCTGGAGTGCAGTGGTGCCATCTCGACTCACTGCAACCTCCACCCCCTTGGTTCAAGCAATTCTCATGCCTCAGCCTCCCAAGTAGCTGGGATTACAGGCGTGTGCCCCACACCCAGCTAATTTTTGTATTTTTAGTAGAGACAGGGTTCACCCTGTTGACCAGGCTGGTCTCAAACTCCTGACCTCAAGAGATCCACCCCCCTCGGCCTCCCAAAGTGCTGGGATTGCAGGTATGAGCCACTGCGCCCAACCCTTAGTATTCTCAATTCCCACCCAGAGGTATTGAATGTACCCCCCACAACCCTGACACACACATGTCCACAGTCTCCACTGAGCCCACGAGCCCAGGCCCTGTTTGCTGAGGACTAGCAGTTCTGACCTCACCCCCACCCCTCCAGGTCACCCCTTCATCATGACTGTGGGCTGCGTGGCTGGTGATGAGGAGTCCTATGAAGTTTTCAAGGAACTCTTTGATCCCATCATCTCGGATCGCCACGGGGGCTACAAACCCACCGACAAGCACAAGACTGACCTCAACCATGAGAACCTCAAGGTCAGTGTCTGCACGGAGGGGAGGGCTAAGGGGTGAGGAGGAGAGAGATCACAGGAGAGATGGGGGGAGAGAGAAATACAGAGACACAGAGGTGTGGAGAAGCAGAGAGATGAAAGAGAGAGGGACATTGGGAGGCCGAGGCGAACATATCACTTGAGGTCAGGAGTTTAAGACCAGCCTGGCCGGCCGGGCACAGTGGCTCACGCCTGTAATCCCAGCACTTTGGGAGGCCGAGGCAGGCAGATCACGAGGTCAGGAGATCAAGACCATCCTGGCTAACACGCTGAAACCCCGTCTCTACTAAAAATACAAAAAAAAAAAAAATTAGCCGGGCATGGTGGTGGGCGCCTGTAGTCCCTGCTACTCGGGAGGCTGAGGCAGGAGAATGGCGTGAACCCGGAAGGCAGAGCATGCAGTGAGCGAAGGCCAAGCCACTGCACTCCAGCCTGGGTGACAGAGCGAGACTCCGTCTCAAAAAAAAAAAAAAAAAAAAAAAGACTAGCCTGGCCAACATGGCAAAACTCTGTCTCAAAAAAAAAAAAAAAAAAGAATGGGCCAGCCAGGCACGGTGGCTCACGCCTGTAATCCCAGCACTTTGGGAGGCCGAGGTGGGCAGATCACCTTAGGCTGAGAATTCGAGACCAGCCTGAACAACATGGAGAAATCCTGTCTCTACTAAAAATACAAAATTAGCTGGGTGTGCTGGTGCATGTGGTAGCACATGCCTGTGATCCCAGCTACGCGAGAGACTGAGGCAGAAGAATCGCTTGAACCTGGGAGGCGGAGGTTGCAGTGAGCAGAGATCGTGCCATTGCACTCCAGCCTGGGCAACAAGGGTGAAACTTGGTCTCAAAAAACAAAACAAAAAAAACAAAAAAATAAATTAGCTGGGCATGGTGGTGCACGCCTGTAATCCCAGCTACTCAGGAGGTGGAGGCAGGAAAATCTCTTGCACCCAGGAGACGGAGGCTGCAGTGAGCTAAGATCGTGCCACTGCACTCCAGCCTGGGTGACAGAGCAAGATTCTATCTCAGAAAAAAAAAAAAAAAAAAAAAGGAAAGAGAGAGGGACAGAGAGACACAGAGACAGCCAAGGAGACAGAAAGAGGAGAGGGAGAGGGAGAAGAAAGGCACAAAAGCATGTAGAAAAGGAAGAGGCAGAGCTGGGCACAGTGGCTCATACCTGTAATCCCAACACTTTAGGAGGCTGAAGTGGGTAGATCATGAGGTCAGAAGTTTGAGACCAGCCTGACCAACATGGTGAAACCCAGTCTCTACTGAAAATACAAAAATTAGCTGGGCATGGTGGCACACACCTGTAATCCCAGCTACTCAGCCTGGGCAACAGAGCGAGACTGTCTCAAAAAAAAAAAAAAAAAAAAAAGGCCGGGCGCGGTGGCTCAAGCCTGTAATCCCAGCACTTTGGGAGGCCGAGACGGGCGGATCACGAGGTCAGGAGATCGAGACCATCCTGGCTAATACGGTGAAACCCCGTCTCTACTAAAAAATACAAAAAAAACTAGCCGGGCGAGGTGGCGGGCGCCTGTAGTCCCAGCTACTCGGGAGGCTGAGGCAGGAGAATGGCGTAAACCCGGGAGGCGGAGCTTGCAGTGAGCTGAGATCCGGCCACTGCACTCCAGCCTGGGCGACAGAGCGAGACTCCGTCTCAAAAAAAAAAAAAAAAAAAAAAAAGGAAGCGGCAGAGACACAGAGAGAGACAAAAGGGAGCATCAGAGAAGGCAGGAGAGACAGGCAGAGAGAAAGACATGCAGTTGCAGTCAGAGACAGACAGGGAGAGTGGGAGAAAGGGAGACAGGAAGAGAAACAGAAATGGGCAGAAAGGCTGGGTGCAGTGGCTATACCTGTACTCCCAGCACTTAGGGAGGCTGAAGTGGGAGGATCACTTGAGGCCAGGAGAGTTCACGACCAGCTTGGGCAACATAGCAAGAACCTGTCTCTACCAAAAAAAAAAAAAAAAAAGGCCGGGCGCGGTGGCTCAAGCCTGTAATCCCAGCACTTTGGGAGGCCGAGACGGGCGGATCACGAGTTCAGGAGATCGAGACCATCCTGGCTAACACGGTGAAACCCCGTCTCTACTAAAATACAAAAAAAATTAGCCGGGCGAGGTGGCGGGCGCCTGTACTCCCAGCTACTCGGGAGGCTGAGGCAGGAGAATGGCGTGAACCCGGGAGGCGGGGCTTGCAGTGAGCTGAGATCCGGCCATTGCACTCCAGCCTGGGCAACAGAGCGAGACTCCGTCTCAAAAAAAAAAAAAAAAAAAAAGCCTAAATATTTAGTTAGGCATGGTGGCTCACGCCTGTAATCCCACTGTGTTGGGAGGCTGAGGCAGGAGGACTGCTTGAGCCCAGAAGTTTGAGATCAGCCTGGGCAACATAGTGAGACCCTGTCTCTATTTTTTTTTTTTTTGAGACAGAATCTCACTCTATCACCCAGGCTGGAGTGCAGTGGCTGGATCTCAGCTCATGGAAACCCCCGATCCCCAGGTTTAAGTGATTCTTATGTCTCAGCCTGCTGAGTAGCTGGGATTACAGGCACATGCCACCATGCCCAGCTAAATTTTGTATTTTTAGTAGAGATGGGGTTTTACCATGTTGGCCAGGATGGTCTCGATCTCTTGACCTCAGGTGATTGGCTCACTCGGCTTCCCAAAGTGTTGGGATTACAGGTGTGAGCCACCGCGCCCAGCCCCTGTCTCTATTTATAAAAAAAAATTTATTTTAAGTTAGCCAAACATGGTGGCACATACCTGTTAGTCCCAGCTACTTGGGAGGCTGAGGCAGGGGAATTGCTTGAGCCCAGGAGTTCGAGGTTGCAGTAAGCTATGATGGCATCACGGCACTCCAGCCTGGGTGACAGTGAGAGACCCTGTCTCGGAAAAAAAAAAAAAAAAAAGGAAAAGAAATATACAAAGGTGGGGGGAGAGAGGTATAAAGAAAAACAGAGATAGGAGATGGGAGAGAGACAGAGAAGGGAGAGAGAGAGCGCAGGTATGGGTGGCGGGGAGAGGCTCTGCACAACCAATCAGTGAGGAAGCAGAGGGCAAAGGAAGCAACAGGGAGACTGAGGGGAGCATCCGGGGGAGACTTGGGCTTGCTGGAGGGGGCGGAGGATCTACCTGGTCCTGATCTCCCACCCGCTCTCCAGGGTGGAGACGACCTGGACCCCAACTATGTGCTCAGCAGCCGCGTCCGCACCGGCCGCAGCATCAAGGGCTACACGCTGCCCCCGCACTGCTCCCGTGGCGAGCGCCGGGCGGTGGAGAAGCTCTCCGTGGAAGGTGAGCGCCCCCACCCCGTCCACTGCTGGGGTCACCCAGCCCTGTCTCTGTTCCTCCATGGGCAGGTCCTCGGGTCTCTTTGGGCCCCCGTTTTCCAAAGTAGGGGAAGAGCTTGGTAAATCGTGGGGGCTTGGGGAGTGGTGCTGGCCCTGGGCATTACCTGCTGTGCTGGAGATCCGGGGGTGCTGTCCAGACTCAAGGGCCCCTGAGAAGACCCACACAGACACCCGGCTGCCCCCAGCGTCCTGCCATCCGTTCATCCAGCACACATTTCCAGGGGTTCTTGCCCTGTGTGGGGAGATGGGAGTCCCTCACTGTTCTCATAGAGTGTTCAGCTGGTGGGGAGATGAGAGGAAATACAGAAACCCACAGATGAACAAGATAATTCAAAAGTGCCATGAAGCCAAGACATGGGTGTGGTGGAGAATGACCGAGGGGAGCTGCCTCAGAAAGGAGGAGTTGAGGCCCGGCACAGTGGCTCACAACAGTAATCACAGCAGTGTGGGAGGCCTAGGAGGGGGGATCGCTTGAGCCTAGGAGTTTAAGACCAGACTGGGCCACATAGCAAGACCGTGTCTCTACAAAAAACACAAAAATGAGCCACGAGTGGTGACACACACCTGTCATCCCAGCTACTCAGGAGACTGAGGTGGGAGGAACGCTTAAGCCCGGAAGGTTGAGGCTGCAGTGAACCGTGACTGTGCCACTGCACTCCAGCCTGGGTGACAGAGTGAGAACCTGCCTCAAAAACAAATGAAAAGAGGCCGGGCACTGTGGCTCACACCTGTAATCCCAGCACTTTGGGAGGCTGAGGCAGGAGACTCGCTTGAACCTGGGAGGCAGAGGTTGCAGTGAGCTGAGATCGCGCCATTGCACTCCAGCCTGGGCAACAAGAGCAAAACTCTATCTCAAAAAAAAAAAAAAAAAAAAAAAAAAAGATGGGGGGTCTTGCTATGTTACCCAGGCTGACCTCCTGGCTTAAGTGATCCTCCTGCCTCAGCCTCCCCAGTATCTGGGACTACAGGCTCGTGCCAGTGCACCTGGCTACCATTCTGCCTTATAATAATTTTTACTAATGGCCTCTCAAAGTCCTGAGACTTCAGCCATCTGTCTGGCCAGCCATTAGGAGCAGACACCAGCACACTGTGGCCTGCAGGTGGACTGGATGTGAGGGTCCCTCAGGGGAAGGGGTGGGTCTGTTTTCTAGATTGAGCACATCGTGTGGCCATTCCTGGGGGCCTGGACAGATGGCAGGAACAGATTTTGGGGAACCGTCACAAGTGTGGGTTTAGACACAGGGTTCAGATGCCTTTAGGACATCCAGGGGGCCAAGGCCCAGGCCCATTAGGAGCAGCAGCAGGGGGAACCCTGGGCCTCCACGCCCTGGTTGAAGTGGGACAGGCTGCCGACCACTCCCTCGTGTGTCCCCATAGCTCTTAACAGCCTGACGGGCGAGTTCAAAGGGAAGTACTACCCTCTGAAGAGCATGACGGAGAAGGAACAGCAGCAGCTCATTGATGACCACTTCCTGTTCGACAAGCCCGTGTCCCCACTGCTGCTAGCCTCAGGCATGGCCCGCGACTGGCCCGACGCCCGTGGCATCTGGTGAGGCCCCTCCCCGCCCCCTGGCTTCCTCTTTCCCCAGCCTCCTCCAGTCCCACAATGGCCCTCCTCACTCCTCCACCAAAGCCAAGGCCATATACATAATTATGATCTTCTACATGCCACGGAAAATGATCTTGCCCTCCGCCCCTGCCTATCCTGTGGTCTGTGTGTCAGATTTTGGGAAATCTGGACCAGAGAAGTGGTAGTTAAAAACAGACTTGGCCGGGCGTGGTGGCTCACACCTGTAATCCCTGCACTTTGGGAAGCCAAGGCGGGCGGATCACTTGAGGTCAGGAGTTTGAGACCAGCCTGGCCAACACGGTGGAACCCCATCTCTACTAAAAAATACAAAAATTTAGCTGGGTGTAGTGGCAGGCGCCTGTAGTCCCAGCTACTTGGGAAGATGATGCAGGAGAAACGCTTGAACCCAGGAGGCGGAGGTTGCAGTGAGCCGAGATCCCACCACTGAACTCCAGCCTGGGCGACAGAGCGAGATTGCGTTTCAAAAAAAAAAAAAAAGCCAGGTGTGATGGCGTATACCTGTGGTCCCAGCTACTCCAGAGGCGGAGTATCGCTTGGGCCCAGGGGATTAAGGTTACCGTGAATCGTGACCGAAGTACTGCACTCCAGCTACCCTGTCTCAAAAATAAGAACTTAGACTTGAACCACACTCCCTAAGTTCAAATTCCAGCTCTACCATTTACTAGCTTTACTAGCTTTGTGACCTTGGGTAACTTATTTTATTTTTCTCTACCCCAGTTTCCTATCTATAGGATAAGGATCACAGTTATTTGTAGCTTCTGGTGTTCTTGTGAGGATTAAATGAGTTAATTTATGTAAAAAAATTTTTTTTTTTTTTTTTTGAGGCGGAGTCTCGCTCTGTCGCCCAGGCTGGAGTGCAGTGGCGCGATCTCGGCTCACTGCAAACTCCGCCTCCCGGGTTCCCGCCATTCTCCTGCCTCAGCCTCCCGAGTAGCTGGGACTACAGGCGCCGCCACCACGCCCGGCTAATTTTTTTGTATTTTTTTAGTGGAGACGGGGTTTCATTGTGTTAGCCAGGATGGTCTCGATCTCCTGACCTCGTGATCCGCCCGCCTCGGCCTCCCAAAGTGCTGGGATTACAGGCTTGAGCCACCGCGCCCGGCCTATGTAAAGTATTAAAAGCAGTGCCTGGGCCAGGTGCGGTGGCTCACACCTGTAATCCCAGCACTTTGGGAGGCCAAGGCGGGGGGATCTCGAGGTCAGGAGATCCAGACCATCCTGGCTAACATGGTGAAACCCTGTCTCTACTAAAAATACAAAAAATTAGCCGGGTGTGGTGGCAGGCGCCTGTAGTCCCAGCTACTGTGAGGCTGAGGCAGGAGAATGGCGTGAACCCGGGAGGCGGAGCTTGCAGTGAGCCGAGATTGCATCACTGCACTCCAGCCTGGGCAACAGAGTGAGACTCTGTCTTGAAAAAAAAAAGCAGTGCCTGGTATACACTAAGTGTTCAGTTCATCTTGGTTATTCATCTTATCTTTATTATAAACTATTATTGCTAGACTTGCTTTGACTCTCTGAATCCCTGATTCAGGTAGTCAAAGATTTAAAAAGATTTAGAGAACCTAGGTTTCAACTGATGAGGGGATCCTGGGTGCTAAGATATACAGATGGGATGATTCTAAGATTTCAAGATTTTAAATATTTTCAGGTTTTAAGATTCCACTCATTTCAAATTCTGTCATTCCATAATTTGAAGCATTTCTGGATTTATTTATTTATTTATTTTGAGACGGACTCTCACTCTGAGGCCCAGGCTGGAGTGCAGTGGGACGATCTTGGCTCACTGAAACCTCTGTCTCCCGGGTTCAAACGATTCTCTCACCCTCTGCCTCCTGAGTAGCTAAGACTACAGGCATGTGCCACTGTGCCCAGCTAGTTTTCGTATTTTTGGTAGAGACAGGGTTCTGCTATGTTGCTCAGGCTGGTCTCAAACTCTTCACCTTAAGTGATCCGCCCACCTCAGCCTCCCAAAGTGCTGGGATTACAGGCGTGAGCCACCATGCCTTCCCTCAGATTTTTTTTTTTTTTTTGAGACAGGGTCTTGCTCTGTTGCCCAGGCTGGAGCGCAGTGGCAGGATCATGGCTTACTGCAGCATGGACCTTCCAAGGTCAAGCGATCCTCCCACCTCAGCCTCCCCAGTGGCTTGGACTACAGGCATGTGTCCCACCATGCCTGCTAACTTTTTAAATTTTGTAGAGATGTGGGTCTTGCCATGTTGCCCAGGGTGGTCTTGAGCTCCTGGGTTCAAGCAATCCTCAGGCCTCGGCCTCCCAAAGTGCTGGGATTACAGGCGTGAGTCACCACACCCGGCCATTTCCAGATCTTAATATTTTATGGCTTTTTTTTTTTTTTTGAGACAGAGTCTTGCTCTGTCACCAAGGCTGGAGTGCAGTGGCCTGATCTCGACTCACTGCAAGCTTTGCCTCCCAAGTTCACGCCATTCTCCTGCCTCAGCCTCCTGAGTAGCTGGGACCACAGGTGCCCGCCACCATGCCCAGCTAATTTTTTTGTGTTTTTTAGTAGAGACGGGGTTTCACAGTGTTAGCCAGGATGGTCTCGATCTCCTGACCTCGTGATCTGCCCGCCTTGGCCTCCCAAAGTGCTGGGATTACAGGCGTGAGCCACCGCACCCGACCTTAATATTTTATGTTCTAAGATCCTGCTTCTGAGATGCTAGGATTGGGAGCTAACACACTGCCATGGGAAGATTTTCTGGTCCTGAGACCAGATGTAAGATTTCCAAGATGTTATCAATTCTGATCCCAAGCTTCTGTTCGTCAAACATCCTGAGATCCCAAGGATCTATAATAATGCTGTTCAAAGACTTAAGTCCCTAAAAGTCCTTGATCCCAGGATTCAAGGTTTTGCAGATCCTGTGATGTTAGAGTCTACAGGTTTAAGCTTCTGCGTTTTGAGGAGGCAGATGCCACCCACCTCCCACCTCTCAGGCCCTCTTCCCCCTGACGGTGGACAGATGTTTGGGGAAGGGCTGGGAATGGGGTTCCCGCGGGGCTGACACCTTGGCCTCTTGCTGTGGCACCTTACCCTAGGCACAATGACAACAAGAGCTTCCTGGTGTGGGTGAACGAGGAGGATCACCTCCGGGTCATCTCCATGGAGAAGGGGGGCAACATGAAGGAGGTTTTCCGCCGCTTCTGCGTGGGGCTGCAGAAGGTGGGTGTCTGCCCTTAGCTGCTGACTTCCGACTCCACCTTGAACGCCCCACCTGCTTTCCGAGGCCCCGCCCCTGCCCCTATGCTAAGCCCTGCCCCGCCCATTTTCCAGGGCCCTGCCCCCCGGACCTGGCTCCACCCCATGCCAAACCCCGCCCCTCAAAATCAGCCCCACCCGCTTTTCAGGACCCCGCCCCTGGACCCAGCTCCACCCTACGCCCAACCCTGCCCTGAAGGATCCGCCTTCAGGCCGGGAGCGGTGGCTCATGCCTGTAATCCCAGCACCTTGGGAGGCCGAGGAGGGTCAGGAGTTCAAGACCAGCCTAGCAACATGGTGAAACCCCTGTCTCTATATCAAAAATACAAAAAAAAAAAAAAAAAAAAAAAAAAATTAGCCAGTCGTGGTGTCACGGGCCTGTAGTCCCAGCGACTCGGGAGGCTAAGTAAGGCAGGAGAATCGCTTGAATATGAGAGAAAGAGGTTTCAGTGAGATGAGATCACGCCATTGCACTCCACCCTGGGTGACACAGCGAGACTCTGAAGAAAAAAAAAACCCGCCTTCAAAGCGTTCTTAGTCCCCTCCCCTCAAAATCCTGCCTTGGTCACCATTGTCTAGCCTCAGAATCTCCTACCTCCCGGCTCCCCTCAGAATCCCGCCTCCACCACGTTCCCACGCCCTGTCCATGTTGCGGGTGCATTTGGGGGTGGCTGCCGGCGCTGACCCCTGGTCCTCTCCCCCAACCTCAGATCGAGGAGATCTTTAAGAAAGCGGGCCACCCCTTCATGTGGAACCAGCACCTGGGCTACGTGCTCACCTGCCCATCCAACCTGGGCACTGGGCTGCGTGGAGGCGTGCATGTGAAGCTGGCGCACCTGAGCAAGCACCCCAAGTTCGAGGAGATCCTCACCCGCCTGCGCCTGCAGAAGAGGGGTACAGGTACGGCTCCCACATCCTTTGCACCACGACGGGTGGGGAGGGCCCTTTGCGGGGATGGAAGGAGAGGTGCGACATCCCTGCGAGTTCTGGGGATCCGGCAAGAGCTGACCCTCTGTGAGCTTGCATTTCTTCCTCTGTAAAATGGGTGTCAATACCCCTAAGTCACAGGAGTCAGTGTGGGATTTTCATGATTATATAATATGCATTGCACATGCCCTTGGACCTCCCTCGGGGCCTCAGTTTTCCCATTTATAAAGCGAGGAGTGGTCAGGATTCGACCGCAGGCCGCCTGGCTCCAGAACCCACTCTCTTACCCACTATACTATATTTTCATGTTTGATAATTGAGTGGCGTGGTACCCCATCTAAAGCCAGAGACTCGTGAGTCCATGAATAAACAGGCATTACCTGTGTGCAGGTAACCTGTTACACAGTAGGCACTCACTACATGCCGCTGTTGCATTTGGCACGGGGGGGGCGGGGGGGCACGTCCCAGCCCCTCTGCACCTTTGCTGCCTCTTCACTTCCCTGTGCCTTGCTCCCACAGGTGGCGTGGACACAGCTGCCGTGGGCTCAGTATTTGACGTGTCCAACGCTGATCGCCTGGGCTCGTCCGAAGTAGAACAGGTGCAGCTGGTGGTGGATGGTGTGAAGCTCATGGTGGAGATGGAGAAGAAGCTGGAGAAAGGCCAGTCCATCGACGACATGATCCCCGCACAGAAGTAGGCGCCCTGCCCACCTGCCACCGACTGCTGGAACCCAGCCAATGGGAGGGCCTGGTCCACCAGAGATGCGCCCCCTCACTTCTTGCCCCGCCCCCTGTCCCGGAGTCCCACCCTGTGATGGTTCTGTCTCCTGGGAGCTCTCTCCACCCTTCTCAGAGTTCCAGTTTCAACCAGAGTTCCAACCAATGGGCTCCATCCTCTGGATTCTGGCCAAATGAAATATCTCCCTGGCAGGGTCCTCTTCTTTTCCTAGAGCTCCGCCCCCACCAGGAGCTCTAGTTAATGGAGAGCTCCCAGCACACCCGGATCGTGTGGTTTGTCTCCACGCAAAGCAATAAATAAAAGCAATGGTGGCTTTAGCTTTGTGCAATAGTTATTGAGGGAGGAGGTGCAATTGGCCACTGTCTGGCCTCGGAGTGGTTTGTCCTGTCTCGGCATGTACTAAACATGTCTTATCCCGGGTCTAAAATGAGGCAAAGTTAGGTCACAGAATCCAGTCCAAAAATTAGAAGGTTCTGTGGGGAATCTGAGAGCCGGAGAGACACTGAGCCCAGTGTCACTCACCCAAAGCATGGGCCCTTTCCAACTTTGGCTTTGAATTAGTCATGCTCAGATCTCAAACTGGGGAGGAATGCAGCCAAACGAAATGTCTGAAACTTGAATTTAGCCCAGGGGTCTCCAGTTTGAGGCTTCCCATGCAGCTCATCACATCTACCTCTATTCTGCTTCTCACTGGCTTCCTTCTGTCCCGTCTGACTTCATCCCTCTGTAGTTGCTGCCAGTCCCTTACTTTGCTCAAGAACCTGCCATGGCTCCCCATTTCTCCCAGAAAGCCTTTCTGTTATTTGCAATTCAAGGTCACACTGAAATGCATACCATTTGCTGGAGACTCACCTTTCCAGTTCTTTCCCCATTACTCCTCTGATTCTTTCACACCTTACACCCTCCAATTCCCACCTCAATGTCTTTGACCAAGCTGTTTCCCTCTCCAATCTGGAACTTTGAATCTGAGCATCCCCATGAAGTCTTTAGGGACAGGCATTTTGGAGAACTCAGTCCCAGGAAGGAACAGGAAACAGGCGTGGTAGAGCAATTGGTGGAGGGAGAAGAAGAGTTAATAGGAGTCAAGCAGTATCTGAACAAGCACTGGGTGTTGGACATGTCAATCACCTCCACCCACCCAAGGACACAGTGGGTGGGCCCCAAAAGACAAAGGTTTTAGGGGGGAAAAAAAAGTTAGGCGGGAGTAAATGGAAGACCTGACAGAGCCCTCAGGAACCTAAGGTGCTTTTTCAAACCTGAAGAGTCACAGAGATTAAGGGCCCTTGTAGTTCAATCTGCCCTCTGTTTTACAGAGGGGAAACTGAGGCCTAGGGATGTCCCCAAAAGTTCCCAGGGAGATTACTAAAGGTTAGAAGAGATCCCAAACATCAAGGTACGCAGAACCTGTGAGATGCTGGGATGTTCTTTACTGTACTGTCCCCAGTTGAAGATCCCAGCTCCACACCCAGAGGCTACACAGACCACACATGCCAGTGGGGACCATCTGAGCCAGCCAAATCCACAGTCCAGACACCTGTCAGTAACCATGTCCCACCCACTTTGCCTCATAGGACTCTCTTAATCTATCCGTGCTTTCCCCATCTGTCAGGCCCAGACCTCTTTCCTGCTCTTCTGACCTGTTAACTTCCCTCCCTTCCACCCTGCACATAGCACAAACCCGCCCATCTCTACACTGCCCACAACCTTGCCATGGTTCCCTCAATGCCCTTGGAAGAAAGCCCAGTCCCCTGTCCATAACCTTCAAAGCCCTACTGACGCCCCTAGCCCCATACCTCACAGCAAATCTACACTTACCAAGTCACATGCCATTTGTTGAAGAATGTGTCCCCTCTCCTGCTCCCTGGCCCTTGTATGTGCCATTCGCTCTGCCTAAAATGCACTCCTATCCATGTCTAGCTGGCTCCTTCTCCTCCAGGAAGCCCTGCCTGGCTGAGGCAGGCATCACCTCTGGACTCCCCGACACCAGCCCTGCCCAGTCGCTGCCTGAGGACACATCTGCCTCCTCCATTGGAATGTGAGCTCTATGAGGGCAGTGTTGGGGCTGTCTTGATTACCACTGTGTCCCCAGCACAGAGGATGCTCTCAGTAATTGACCAAGCCTCTTCCCTGAAGTTCCCTGAACTTCCATGGCTCCCCAGTGCCATGGGGAGAAAGTCCAGCTTATTCATTTTGGCCCCAAAGGCACTGTGTGAATAAGCTCCGCCCTTCTGTACTGCACAGCCTTCAACCACTATAATCTGTCCAGCTCCCATGCCTTTTCTCCTGCTCGTGACACTTGACCTTCCTTTGAGGAACCCCTACTAACTGCAGCTCTAAGTATGAGTCTGGCCACTCCACAGTCACAGTGATTGGTTTAGAGAAAATCACATGGCCCATTTGGGCCAATGAGAGTCTGCCCTGGGACTTTTGCTGGGAAACTGACAATGAGGATCTTTCTGCTGCAGAAAGCTGGAGGGATAGAAACTTCTAACTGCTGAAGTCATCTGTGCCATCAGGAAAGGTGCACTTACTTGATACAAACTACTAGAATTCAACTTACACTGAAAAATAGATGCAATGGTCTGATGCCTGGATCAAACCTACCTGAAGTCAGGTGCCCCTGTACTATTGAGTAAGCTAAGCCAACAAATACCTTTTTGCTTAAGCAGTATAGATGGATTATTAGTCCTAATACAGCATTTCTCTTGTTAATTCTCCATCCATGCCCAACACAGTAGCCACACTGAAATTACCCAGTTCTCTGAAGATATACCACATACTCCCACTTCTGGGCTTTTGCCCAGGGCAAACTCAATGCCTAGCCAACTCCTACTCATCCTTCAACACTCCACTCAAGCATTAATTCCTCTAGAGCATCTTCCCCAGTGACCCCACCCTGCCCGCTTTCTCTTCTGGACTCCCCTGTCCAGTGTCTGTGTCAGAATCCATGTCTCCCACAGACAGGGCTTTGTGTCTCTGTGTCCAGCACTGGACCTGGCATGGAGTAGGCACGGGTCAATGATTGTTTATTGAATAAATTTACTACTGGAGTAAGAAGTGGCTTAGAGTCCAGTGTAACATGGTGGCTGGGAGTGTGAGTGGATGAATGGGGGGCCCGATGTAGGAACTGGGGCCTCGGGGATGAGGCCGAGTTCCATCCTGCCTTCTTCCATGACCATCCTTACCTTCCCACCCCCACTGCTCCCATTCTGCAGATGAGAAAACCGAGGCTCTGAAAGGAAAAACCACTGCCTGGATTCCCAGGCCTCTTCTTCAACTCATTTGCAGGTGAGGGCAGGGAAGGAAAATTCTAGGGTCAGCACTGGGGTGGGGGGGGGGACTCTCCTAAATTTATTGGGCAACAGGCTGCAGGTGAGGGGGCTGACAGGAGGAGGGTCGGGGTGTAATAACTTAAAAACCGTAGGTGACAGCGGCAGCTCCTCAAGAGACCTTTGCAGAGGGGAGGGTGTGGGGTATTTACAAGGATTTGTACAAAGTGCCCCGCGCCAGCCTGGGGCAGGAAGTGGGGGGTTTGAGCGGGAGGGGAGGGGAGGGGAAGGAATCTGCCTCTCTGACCCCCACTCCCAGTCCCCCAGATTCTCCAGTCTTTAGGCTCAGCAGCTCTCCCTGCCCTTGCCCAAGGCCTAATTTTGAGCTGTTGGGAGGAATGGAAGATTTCCTCAGTTTCCCTCCCTGCCCTGTCCCCAAAGTCTCCTCAGGTGCCCTCTTGGTAGGGTGAGGGAGGACAGGACTGGCTGGAGGCTCCAGGAAGGTGCCAGCTCCCCCCGCTGAGCCCCCTCATCCTTCTTCTGTGCTGAGCGGCCCCAGAGAACAGCAGAGGGGACAATCTTTGCCCCCAAATCTAATTCAGGGAAACTGAGGTGATGATAAAGGGAGAATTCCCCTCCCTGGCCCCTTCCCCTCCTTTAGAAGTGAAGGGGACAAGGGAGAGGAAGAGGAAGGGCCCTGGGGCCGTGGTGGCTCAGAGCTCGAGGTCGTTGGAGATGCGGGTGACGAGGGTGCGGAAGGCCAGGGCGGTGCCCGCCACACGGCGGAAGAGAACTCCCCGCAAGCCCGGCCGGGGCAGCTGGCAGACCTCCACTTCGAAGTGGGACAGGGGCTCGGGCCCGCCCGCACCCCCGTGCAGGCAGGCCAGCAGGAACGGCTGTGGCTGGCGGCAGCGGCAGCGGGCGGCTGCTGTGGCCTGGCGCAGAGCTGCCATCAGGGCCTCGGGAGGGCGCGAGCTGGTCAGCTTCACACTCCAGGGGAATCGGAGCAGCCGGGGGGCGGTTTCCGTTTGATCCCAAGGTAGATGGCAACTGAGGTGAGAAGATATCAGGGGTCAGAGATGGGAGCGAAGAGGAATGTGGTGGAGGGCTGAAGGGATACCTCTTCCCAATTTGGGACAGATTCCTAGCCGTCCCCTCAAAAAACTTCCCCTGCTATGCCAGTGACAGTTTCAACTGGAACAGAGCTGCCCCCCAGCTGGAGACCACACTTTCCAGCCTCCCTTGCAGCCAGGTGTGACCCTGTCTCTAAATTCTGGGACATGAGCAGAAGTGAGGTGTGCCACCACATCAGTTCCTTCAGAGAACCTGCATGCTCCAGGCTCTCCTGTCCCGCATCTCCCAGGAGCTGGACTGAGCAGTGGCACAAGCCAGCCTCAATTGTGAAGATGACATGAGGGCTTCAGGGAATGGGGATGGAAAAACCTGGGGACGTGAATGATTGCGCAGATCCGGGTGGCCCTACCAGCCTGGCTTGGCCACATGGTTTGAATGAGAAATTTCTGTTTTTTTTTTTTTTTTTTTTTTTTTTTGAGACTGAGTCTGGCTCTGTTGCCCAGGCTGGAGTGCAGTGGCCGGATCTCAGCTCACTGCAAGCTCCGCCTCCCGGGTTTACGCCATTCTCCTGCCTCAGCCACCCGAGTAGCTGGGACTACAGGCGCCCGCCACCTCGCCCGGCTAGTTTTTTGTATTTTTTAGTAGAGACGGGGTTTCACCATGTTCACCAGGATGGTCTCGATCTCCTGACCTCGTGATCCACCCATCTCGGCCTCCCAAAGTGCTGGGATTACAGGCTTGAGCCACCGCGCCCGGCTTTTTTTTTTTTTTTGAGAGGGAGTTTTGCTCTTGTTACCCAGACTGGAGTGCAATGGCATAATCTCGGCTCACCACAACCTCCGCCTCCTGGGTTCAAGCGATTCTCCTGCCTCAGCCTCCCCAGTAATTGGGATTACAGGCATGTGCCACCACGCCCGGCCCTGGCTAATTTTTGTATTTTTAGTAGAGATGCGGTTTCTCCATGTTGGTCAGGCTGGTCTCGAACTCTCGACCTCAGGTGATTCACCAGTCTTGGCCTCCCAAAGTGCTGGGATTACAGGCGTGAGCCACCGTGCCCGAGCCACAGTGCCCAGCCACTTTTTAGTTTTTTTGAGACAGGGTCTTGCAGTGCAGTGGTGCAATCACGGCTCACTGCAGCCTTGACCTCCTCGGCTCAAGTGATCCTGCTGCCTTGGCCTCCTGAGTTGTTGGAATTACAGGCATGAGCCACTTGTGTTCGGCCTCTGGGGGCTTTTTGTCATATGTTTTAGGATGGGAGCACTGTTGGCATTTGACTAGGTTGGGGATGGGTTAAGTCAGGGATGATAAACATTCTCCAACGTGCAAAAGGGCCCTGCACAACAAAGAAATGTCCCGCCTGAAGTACAAGAGTGCTGCACTGGATGAGCAGCCCAAGGCTAGCCCCCCTTGTTTCCGTGTGGCCACCCCTCAGCTTGGGTGAGCACGAGCCTCAGCTCTGCCAATGAGAGCATTCTACTTCCGACCTCTGTGCTTGGATCTAGGGTGACCACATGACCACGTCTGACCAACCAGAGTACTTCTCCTCTCTGGCTGCAGACATTGGCTTAGGAATGAGCATGTGACCTAGTCCCAGCCAATAAAAGTCAGCCCTGGCAGTTTGTTGCAGCTGCTGGCAGGGCTTGGGTTTCCACCTGGGTCTCTAAACCGGGAACTCAGACTAAACCAGGGCCTGGCAAACTTCGGTGCTGTCTGCTTTTGTAAATCAAGTTTCATTGGAACACAGCCATATCCATTTGTTTTGTGTTGAATATGACCGCTTTTGCACTACAGTGGCACAACTGAACAGGCGTGACAGGGGGTGCCTGGCCCTCAAAGCCTAAAATCTTCATGATCTGGGTCTGTACAGATAATGTTTGCCTCCTGCTGGCCCTGAGGTGCCGGCAAACATTGTGCCATGACTGGATGAGAAGCAAAAGGAGGTGGGGGCATTGACCAGAAGTTGAGTTGTAGATGGGATCAGGCTTTTTTTTTTCTCTTTTTTTAGAGGGAGTTTTGCTCTTGCTGCCCAGGCTGAAGTGTGATGGCACGATCCCGGCTCACCGCAACCTCTGCCTCCCGGGTTCAAGTGATTCTCCTACCTCAGCCTCCCAAGTAGTTGGGATTACAGGCATGCGCCACCACGCCCGGTTACTTTTTGTACTTTTAGTAAAGACGGGGTTTTTCCATGTTAGGTTGGTCTTGAACTCCCGACCTCAGGTGATCCGCCTGCCTCGGCCTCCCAAAGTGCTGGGATTACAGCCGTGAGCCACGGCGCCCGGTCGGAGGCTGAGGTTTAAGATGGTCAAGAGAAGGTGCTTGTGATGGGGTGGGAATGAGAGGAGCTGGCAGAGAAGGCGGGGGCCATAGGGCATTTCAGGAAGTTGGCCTTGCAGGTGAGACTGGGGCCCCATCTAATTCCCTGGGGTAAGTGTCAGGAGGTGCGGAGGCAGGAGAGGGGAAGGGCTGGTGTGGCAGTCGGGGGTAGGCCCAAGCACTCACCTTGTGACCTCAGGTCCCCCGATTCTCTCAGGTTCGTCTGCGACCCTAGGGGAGGGGAGGGGGACAGAGTGTCTAATCTGGACATAGGGAACCCACCTCCCCCAACCCACTGCCTCTGGGATTCTGAGCAGCCCCTGCCTCAACCCCAGTCCTTCCGGGCTGGCTGGCGAGGGCCCGGAGTCAGGATTTGATCTCCCTGTCCATCCCCATAATGGGGCTCATTCTGAAATGGGTTAGTGCAGGTCACAGGAAAGATACTGAAGAATGTGGAAGATGAAAGGGAGGGGAGTGGGCAGAGACACACCCTTATATAGAAAAGTGGCCAGAAAGAGAGAGACGCGCACACACACACTCACATATACAATCATGCTTTGCTCAAACAACACCTTTGTGAGACCTGCCCTTTTTTCTTTTTTTGAGACAGAGTCTTACTCTGACATGCAGGAGTGGCGTGATCTCGGCTGGCTGCAGCCTCAATCTCCTGGGTTCAAGCAATCTTCCTGCCTTGGCCCCTGAAGTAGCTGGGACTATAGGTGCGTGCCACAAATTTTTTTTTTTTTTGGTAGAGATGAGGCTTTGCCACATTGCCCAGGCTGGTCTCAAACTCCTGGACTCAAGCGATCCGTCCAAAGTGCTGGGATTACTGGCCTGAGCCACCTCATCCAAAGGCCTGCCCATTTAATGCTGCACCCCTCCCTTCCCCACACCTCTCATTCTCCTAACTGTTCTATTTTTTTTTTTTTCCAGAGACAGGGGATCTTCCTCTGTTGCCAAGACTGATGATCATAGCTCACAGTAGCCTCAACCTCCTGGGTTCAAGTGATCCTCCTGCCTCCCAAGTCCATAGGACTACAGGTGTAGTCGCCATGCCCGGCCAATTATTTATTTTTTGTAGAGATAGGACCTTGCTATGTTGTCCAGGCTGGTCTTGAACTCCTGGGCTCAAGTGATCCACTCGCCTCAGCCTCCCAAAGTGCTGTGATTCCAGGCATGAGCCACCAAATGTGGCTTCTATTCTATTTTTCTTCTTCGTTACTTCGCACTACCTAGACGTCTATATAATAAGTATATTTTACTGATTTATTTTTTTGTCTAGATCCCTTGATAGAATGTTGGCTCTGCCAGGGCAGAAGTTTTATACCTTTTGCTCACCCTCTACTACAGGGCCTAGGACAGTGCCAGGCACACAGTAAGGACTCAATGAATAATAGCAATTAATAACTAATACACATGTAAAACACTTTCCAAGGCAAGGTTCTAAGCTCAGTCCATATATCACTTCATTTAGTTCTTACAATAACCCTAGGAGACAGGTACTGTTATTACTATACCCATTTTACAGAAGAGGAAAGTGAGGCCCAGAGACCTTGACTAACTGCCATTTGAACCCCCGAGTCTGGCTCCAGAGGCTATGCTTCTGTGAGTAAATGAACAACCAGACCCCACGTACTGACCCTGCACTCCACTCATATCCACAGAGCCCCCTCCCCAATGCCCGCACACACAGGTGAGACATGCAGACAGGGAGGCAGGGCCAGCGAGAACAGGGCATGGACGGGACTTACTGATCTTGGATCCCTGGGGCAGAGAGGCGCCCGAAACACAGCGGTTAGAGTTCTGCCGTTTAGAGGGATCGAGGGTAACCCTGCAGTGTGAGGAGGGCGGTGAGGGACGACAGGGGAGGAGGAAAGGAGGAGGAGGAGGAAATGTTCGGGTACAGGAGACAGAGCAGAGTAGAAGACAGGTTAGGTCCCACCAGCCCCCCCACCCTGCTCCACCCCGCTTCTGCCATCCCTGCGGAGCTCACCTTCGGGTCAGTTTGGAGGTCAGCTTGGTGAAGAGGTTGGTGGTGGGGCGGGGCCGCCCGGCGGGCAGGGGTGCAGCCTCATGGGCCAGCGTGGGAGAGGCAGGGGGCCCATTCTGCACACCCCCACCACCCCCACCCCCTGCCCGCCGGTCCCGGACCTGGCCACCGTGGAAGGTGCTGCGGATGGTGGAGCCGCGTGCCAGGCGGCTCCGCTCCCCTGATGGGGGTGCCAGGCTGTGACTGGAGGGGGAGGCAGGGGGCACCCGTGGGGTGCCTGAGCTGTGGGCAGAGAGAGACAAGTCAGGGTCGGGGACTGAGGCAAGCCAGGACCCCAGTCCCTCTGATTCTTCATAATCCTGTCCTGAGACCAGGGACTGCAACCAGCCTAGAACTCAGAGACAGGGCTGCAATGTACAGTTGTGCAGGCTGTGCACTATACAATCCTAGCATTATTTTACTAACTCTCCTCTCCTATTACCCCTCCTTCAAACTGTCCCTTCTTCAAACTCTACCCCCTCCAAACCATCTCCTATCACAACTCTCCTCTCTCCAAACGCAGCAACTGAATAGACGCACAGAAATTTTTGGGTGACTTCCTTGCTATTTCCCAAAACCCCAGGAACCAAATCAACTTGGCAAACACTTTGCTATCTGAACTCCCATCATCTAAAATCAGGAAAGGGAAAGATGTAAAGATCAAGGATACCTGTATTCACTATGATAATTTGAGCAGTGGGGGTCCCACTGTCCCAGGACCCTCCTCCAGCCCCTCGGACCCTCCTAGTCGACAACAGGGGCCAGACCTCCATCTTCTGAGTTCAATTCTCCTGCCTCACCCTCCCGAGTAGCTGGGATTACAAGTGTGTGCCACCATGCCTGGCTAATTTTTTTTTTTTTTTTTTTTTTTTTTTGAGACAGAGTCTTAACTCTGTCACCTAGGCTGAAGGGCCATGGGGCGATCTTGGCTACTGCAACCTCCGCCTCCAGGGTTCAAATGATTCTCCTGCCTCAGCCTCCTGAGTAGCTGGGACTATAGGCATGCAGCACCACGCCTGGGTAATTTTTGTATTTTCAGTAGAGATGGGGTCTCACCATGTTGGCCAGGCTCGTCTCAAACTCCTGACCTCAGGTGATCCACCCGCCTTGGCCTCCCAAAGTGCTGGGATTCCAGGCGTGAGCCACTGCGCCAAGCCCAGACCTCCAATTTCTATCCTTCCAGGGACTTCAGGCCCAGCTTGGATCTCAGAGAAGAATCCTGATTGTGGCAGAGGCTGTTACTTCTCCCTTAGAATCCATCCTCCCTGTTTTGCTCTTGGTACCCCTAAGAGTATGAGCACTGCACACGGCCACCCAGCCAGAGTCTACATTTCCCAGACTCCCTTGCAGTTAGGGATGGAGTCATGTGACCATGCTCCAGCCAATGGGATATAAGCAGAAGTGCTCTGTACGATCTCCGGGTCACGCCTTTAAAAAGCGTTGCTGCTTGTCCCCTACTCTTTCCCCACTTCTTGCTGATTAGGAAATGATGGCAGCTGGTGCAGTGGCCTCAGTCCCAGAGCTGGAAACTCATGTTGGGGCTGGAAGAACTTACCTGGGTCCTTGGAGGACCCTCTGGACTAAGCCTCCTTTTTATTTAAATTACTTTACCCTGGGATCTCTTTGTTTTTGTTACAGCAGCTGAGTCTATAATTTTTATTTTTTGTGTTTTTAAATTTTAAATTTTAAATTTTTTTTTTGTCTGAGTCTGTAATTTAACTGTTCTACTGTCTCTTGAGCAGAACTGGAAGGCCATATATTATGGTGATTACAAATAGATTCTGGAGGCCGGGCGCGGTGGCTCAAGCCTGTAATCCCAGCACTTTGGGAGGCCGAGACGGGCGGATCACGAGGTCAGGAGATCGAGACCATCCTGGCTGACATGGTGAAACCCCGTCTCTACTTTAAAAATACAAAAAACTAGCCGGGCGAGGTGGCGGGCGCCTATAGTCCCAGCTACTCGGGAGGCTGAGGCAGGAGAATGGCGTGAACCCGGGAGGCGGAGCTTGCAGTGAGCTGAGATCCGGCCACTGCACTCCAGCCTGGGCGGCAAAGCGAGACTCTGTCTCAACAACAAAAAAACAAAACAAAACAAAAAAAACAAATAGATTCTGGAGTCAGTCTGGAATCTGCTTCTTGACTTACCAGCTGTGTGGCCTTGGACAAGTTACTTAACCTCCCTATGCCTTATGTCCTCAGCTGTAAAATGGAGATATTAGGATCTACCTCACAGAGTTGTTAGGGGCATTGAGCCAGGCGATAGACATAGAAGCCTGGCATGTGGCTGCTGCTTCAGAATGTTCACTACTATTATTTTTACTTGATAACCACCAAGAAAAAGCACTCTCAGTCACTGAATGAAGGCCTCCTAAGCATCAGACCCAGTGCCAGGTACAGGACACACCTGATCTCTACTGGATCTCTATAATGGGGCCTGGAAGTAGACAGCATCAGCCCATTTTTTTTTTTTTTTTGAGATGGAGTCTTGCTCTGTCACCCAGACTGGAGTGCTGTGGCGCCATTTAGGCTCACTGTAAGCTCCACCTCCCAGGTTCACGCCATTCTCTTGCCTCAGCCTCCTGAGTAGCTGGGACTACAGGCACCCACCACCACGTCTGGCTAATTTTTTGTATTTTTAGTAGAGACGGGGTTTCACCATGTTAGCCAGGATGGTCTCGATCTCCTGACCTCGTGATCTGCCTGTCTCGGCCTCCAAAAGTGTTGGGATTACAGGTGTAAAAAGACCGCACCTGACCTTTTTTTTTTTTTGAGACAGAGTCTTGCTGTGTGGCCCAGGCTGGAGTGCCGTGGCGTAATCCCAGCTCACTGCAACCTCTGCCTCCTGGGTTCAAGCGATTCTCCTGCCTTATTCAGCCTTCTGAGTAGCTGGGATTACATGCGCATGATACCATTCCTGGCTAATTTTTGTATTTTTGGTAGAGACAGGGTTTCACCATGTTGGCCAGGTTGGTCTCGAACTCCTGACTTCAGGTGATCTGCCCACCTCGGCCTCCCAAAGTGCTGGGATTACAGGCGTAAGCCACCGTGCCCAGACAGCATCAAGCCCATTTTATGGAGGAGGAAACAGAGGCTCAGAGATTTACCCAGTCATTCAGCTAGCAGTGCGAGCAGAGGTAAGATTCGAACTCAGAACTGAGTATTCACAGAATTGTGACTGTTAACTACCTCATTCCCCTGCCCACACCCAGTGGGAAGATCTGCATCCACTAATCAGGTGCATCCCAGAGTGTGCCCTGGTGTTGGCCATCAACCTGCCCTACTGTCCCGGTGGGTGGCAGTGTCCTCGTTGTGGAGCCGGCCCCACTCTCACTGGCCTTGACCTGTGATGTGAACCAATCCCTTCCCTCTCTCTGCTCCAGCCAGTCTGAACTGGTTTCTCTCCCTTGCCAGCTGGAAGAGACCTCACAGACTCAGGCCAACAAGCTGGAAAACCAGCCAACCAGATGATGCTGAAGCTGTGACATTCTGGGGCTTCTCTCGCCTTCTAAAAATGGATCATTCAAAAAATCAATTCAGGTTCCCAAGGCTTGTAGGCGGAGAACAGGGCCAACTGCTTTCCTGGTGCTGAAGACTAATTAATTAAGTGGGGAGGATTTTCAGGGGGGTACATGGCAAGGGCACATGGCCAAGGGCAGGGCAAATACACTCCCTCTCTGGGCCCCGGTCCCCATGGCACCAGCCTCCAATGCCTACTATCTCAGATCCAGGGAGGTCCTATTTACCTACCCCCTACTTCCCACCCCTCACCCTGTTGCTGCCCCATCCATACCTGTTTTCTTTCCCATTTGGCAACAGTGACGGGCGCTCAGCCCCCGGGCGTTCTGTGCAAACGTAGGTGTTTCTGCGGGTCATCATGCTGGGAGGGAGGTTGTTCTGCAGGAGACATGGCCAGGAAGGGAGTGAGGGGGTGAAGACACGCCCCTGAGCTCCACCCTCTTCCCTTGTCTGCCCTCCCCATCGACGAATGAGTCAGGGGCTCGTGTGGGAAGCCAGGGTGAGTAGGAGATGGTCAAAGGTCTCAAAGACGTGAAAAGCTCATGAGAATCCCAACCACCTAGGCTGAGTCAAGGGAGACCCCTGGAGCCCGGAGAAGAGGGCGACACTGAGGGAAAACGAGTCAGGGAAGGTTTCCAGGGGGCATCCTTGTCCATCGCTCTTCTCCCAGCAATGCCCACCTTCTCAAGGTCCGGCCCAGCCACACCAAACGTTTGCTAACGTACTTATTCATGCCACATTCTGTCACTCTGCCTAGCCTTTGCACTGGCTGTCTCACCTGTTAGAACATTCCTCCTACCTTTTCCCCTGACTCACTCCTACATATCTTTCAGGTGTCAGTTCATAATCTACCACCACCCCCGGCCCCAGGCTGAGTCACGTGCCTCCTTTGGGTTCCCACAGGTCCCTGGGCTCCCCACTGCAGCTTCAATCACTGCGCTATCAATGTCTGTTCTCATATATGTCCCCATCCCATACTGGGCTGTGAGCTCTGGGAACATAGGGAATATCAGGATTACGCTGCCTCATAAACATGTTAGGCAGAGAGCTCTCTTTTTCTATTCTCTGGAAGTTTGTGTAAGGTTAGTGTTATTTCTTCTTTAAGTGTTTGGAAGAATTCCACTGGTGGGAGTCATCACAGCTGGAAATTTTCTTTATGGGGAAGGTTTTCAGTTACGAATTCAATTTCTTTAACAAGAATAAAGACTGTTCAGGTTTTCTATTTCTTCCTGTGTCAGTTTTGATACAGTGTGTTTTTAAAGTAATGTGTCCATTTCATCTAAGCTGTTACATTTATTGGCATAAAGTAGTTCCTAATATCATCTTACTATCTGTCAATGCTAGAACAAAGTTCCCCTTTTCATTTTGGATACTGGTAATTCATGTTTGCTGTCTTTTTTCCTTAATTGATTTTTACCAGGGATCCATTGGATTTTATTTATTTATTTATTTAGGACAGAGTTTCACTGTTTTTGCCCAGGCTGGAGTGCAATGGCATGATCTCGGCTCACTGCAACATCCACCTCCCAGGTTCAAGTGATTCTCCTGCCTTAGCCTCCCAAGTAGCTGGGATTACAGGCGTGCACCACCACGACCAGCTAATTTTTTGTATTTTTGGAAGACACAGGGTTTCACCATGCTGGCCAGGCTGGTCTCAAACTCCTGACCTCAAGTAATCCACCCGCCTCAGCCTCTCAAAGTGCTGGGATTACAGGTATGAGCCACTGCGCCCAGACTGATTTTATTAATCTTTTCAAAAAACCAACTTTAGGTTTTGTTGCTTTATTGTACCTCTTCCTTCTCCTTCACTGATTTATTCTCTTTAATGCCTCCTCCCTTCTTTTTTTGAGATGGGGTCTTGTTCTGATGCCTAGGCTGGAGTGCAGTGGTGTGATCATGGCTCACTGCAGCCTCCCGAGTAGCTAGAACCTCAGGCATGTGTCACAACACTTAGCTAATTTTTATTTTTGGCAGAGACAGGGTCTGTGTTGCCCAGGCTGGTCTTCAACTCCTGGGTTCAAGCAATCCTCCTGCCTCAGCCTCCCGAAGTGCTGGGATTATAGGCGTGAGCCACCACTTCTGGTCCCTTCTACTTTCTTTGAGGTTTATTTGCTTTTCTTTTTTTTTTTTTTTTTAACCTTCTTAAGGTGTGGGTTTCATTTAGCAATAACAATAGCTCTCATTCACTGAGTGCTTACTGTGCCAGTATGTGAAGTACCTCATGTTTGAGATCTTATAAGATCCTCACAATGACCCAGGTTCTCTAATGAGCCCATTTCACAGAGTGAGATACTAAAGCTCAGAAAGATGAAGTTATTTGCCCAAGGTCACACGGCTCATTAATGTAATTCAAACTCTACGTGGCTTCAGAATCTTGGCCACTTTCTCAAACTGCCTCCACCCTTTTTCTCTTTTTTAAGAGAGAGGATCTCACCATGTTGCCCAGGCTGGTCTCTAATTCCTGGCCTCAAGCAATCCTCCCACTTCAGCCTCCCAATAGCTGGGACTACATGTGTGTGCCACCATGTCCAGCTGCCTCCACTCTCCTGTTCCTATATTGAGGATATTTTCATACTATGCTGTTCCTGGGAACTCAGATGCAGGAAAGCCAAGTACTACATTTCCCAGAGTCCTTTGCAGCTCAGGTTCTGCATACAAGTTGGGTTCCGCCAATCTTTGCATTCACGAAGATTTGGAAGGTGTAAATGGGGCAGCAGCTGCTGTCCTGCCTACTTTGACTTCAGCTCACACAGGCAAGGCTATGAGATGAAGGTCTTTGCTTCAGCAGGGCCCCATTGCCCGTTGTTCAGCCCTCTAGGCATCAATAAGCTCTTTTGACTGATGAGGGATGAGGTTTTTGAGTCTTGGGTTACAGCCATGTCAATGTGCCTTTTTTTTTTTTTGAGACGGAGTCTCGCTCTGTCCCCCGGCTGGAGTGCAGTGGCACGATCTCGGCTCACTGCAGGCTCGGCCTCCTGGGATCACGCCATTCTCCTGCCTTAGCCTCCTGAGTAGCTGGGACTACAGGCGCCCGCCACTGCGCCAGGCTAATTTTTTGTATTTTTAGTAGAGACGGGGTTTTACCGTGGTCTTGATTGATCTCCTGACCTTGTGATCTGCCTGCCTCAGCCTCCCAAAGTGCTGGGATTACCGCACCCGGCCTTTTTTTTTTTTTTTTAAAGACAGAGTCTCGCCCTGTCACCCAGGTTGAAGTGTAGTGGCGCAATCTCAGCTCACTGTAACCTCCGCCTCCTAGGTTCAGGCAATTCTCCTGCCTCAGCCTCCCAAGTAGCTGAGATTACAGGTGTGCACCACGCCAGGCTAATTTTTGTATTTTTAGTACAGACGGGATTTTTGCCATGTTGGCCGGGCTGGTCTTGAACTCCTGACCTCAAGTGATCCACTGCCTCAGCCCCCAAAGTGTTGGGCTTACAGGCATAAGCCACCATGCCCGGCCTAACAGTGCACTCTTGAATTTACCAGTGCTGGGGCAGCCTCAGAAGCAGCAGCTCCCTTGGTGGGTCAGTTCTGCGGTGTGGTTGGGACTGTTGTTCCTGCAAATCCCGCCCACTGTCCGCCCTGCCCACTGTCCGCTCCTCCAGTCCTTCCTACAATTTTTTCTTTTTTCTTTAACCACACTCCCACCTCATCCTCTCCTTCTCTGGCCCTGCGGCTCCCACCCATTCTCTGGGCTGTGGATCACTCTCTGACACATGGGCCTCAGAGGCTGCCATGTGGAGCTCCAGGTCTCGGGGCTGGGGAGGAGCCAAGGGGCGTGAATTTGTACTGATCCGGAATACTCAGGACACACAGGCATCCCCGCCTCCCTCCTGTACCACCTGCCTGAAGTCGAGTTGATGCCCTCAAGATCTGTTTCCCTAAGGCCCTTCTGGTATAAGGTGGCCAGTAAGCTGTCCTCAGGGTCACCCTCTCCTGCCCCATCCCCACAGGGTCCCCTCACAACATTCCACTCCCCTCCCTGTACTGACCCCGGGCTCTGCACAGCCCTGGAGTTCAGGGCCCTCAACACGGACTAGCAGTCCTCACAGGTGGCGGCAGGGTCACAGCTGGTCAAACCAAACACAGCCGGTCACTGCCAGTCACTGCTGGCTACCGCTGGTCATGGCCTGACACTGCTGGTCAAAGCCTATCTCAGCAAGTTAAGGCTGGTCATAGTCAGACACCAACAGTCAGGGACAGTTAAAGCTGGTCATGAGTGGTAATGGCCAGACACCACTGGTCACAGCCAGATACCATTGGCCAAGGGTGGTCACGGCCAGTCAAGGCTGGTCAAAGCCTGTCACAGCCAGTTGCTGCTGGTTAATACTGGTCATGGCTGGACACTGCCAGTAAAGGCTGGTTAAAGCTGGCCACAGCTGGCTGCCACTGGTAAAAGGCGGACACTTGCAGTAAAAGCTTCAGTAGGGCCCTGGCAGGCATTGCCAGTGAAGGCCAGTCACAATCAGTCAAAGCCAGTCAAGGGTGGTAAACGCTGGTAACAGCCAGACACCACCAGCCACCACGGCTGGGTTCCTCCTGATGGTCAGGACCTCCGCAGAAACACCCCTACCCCGCAAACAGCCGTGCAGTGAGACCTTGGTTTGCCTTGGGTGTTTAGAACCAAAATAAAATGGAAGTACCCAGGGGCACCAAGAGCACTAAGAAGAAATTAAAAAGATGAATGTTCTCAAGTATGTACAAGAAAAATTAGTATTTAAAAACTTATTTTTTTGTTTGTTTGTTTGAGACAAGGTTTCCCTCTGTCGCCCAGGCTGGAGTGCAGTGGCGCGATTTTGGCTCACTGCAACCTTCGCCTCCTGGACACAAGTGATCCTCCTGCCTCAGCCTCCCAAGTAGCTGGGACTACCGGCACGTGCCACCACCACACCGGACTAATTTTTGTATTTTTTGTAGAGAAGAGGTGTCACCATTTTGCACAGGTTGGTCTCGAACTCCTGAGCTCAAGTAATCCACCCACCTCAGCCTCTCAAAGTGCTGGGATTACAGGCATGAGCCACCACACCCGGTCAACTTATTTGTTAAAGAGCAAAATCTTACGGTAAAAATAAGATAACTATAAGTATTTTGTGTCTGTGTGGGTGGCAACCCATGCTTTTTTTTTTTTTTTTTGAAAGAGTCTCACTCTGTCGCCAGGCTGGAGTGTAATGGAGCGATCTCGGCTCACTGTAAGCTCTGCCTCCCGGGTTCATACCATTCTCCTGCCTCAGCCTCCCGAGTAGCTGGGACTACAGGTGCCCGCCACCACGCCAGGCTAATTTTTTTTGTATTTTTAGTAGAGACGGGGTTTCACCGTGTTAGCCAGGATGGTCTCCATCTCCTGACCTCATGATCTGCCCACCTCGGCCTCCCAAAGTGCTGGGATTACAGGTGTAAGCCACCACGCCCAGCCGACCATGCTTTTTTTTTTTTTTTTTTTGAGACGGAGTCTCGCTCTGTCGCCCAGGCTGGAGTGCAGTGGCCGGATCTCAGCTCACTGCAAGCTCCGCCTCCCAGATGCACACCATTCTCCTGCCTCAGCCTCCCGAGTAGCTGGGACTACAGGCGCCCGCCACCTCGCCCGACCATGATTTTAAAAGTTTAGGCCCACAACTGGCTCAGACTCATACCTGTGTGCACCCTGGTCAAGGCTGGGACTTGGCTGGTAGTAACCTGCCATGACCAGCCTCGAAACACCAAGGGCACAGCCACGTGGGGCGGCTCCTGAACATGTGCAGAGCAGAGGAGCAGGGAGTGGGACAGAATGTAATGTAGATGCCGGAAGAGCTGAGGAGCTGGGGAAGCTGCTGCTGCTTCCTACGACATTTTTTTTTTTCTTGAGACAGAGTCTCACTCTGTCACCCAGACTGGAGTGCAGTGGTGTGATCTTGGCTCACTGCAACTTCCGCCTCTCGGGTTCAAGTGATTCTCCTGCCTCAACCTCCAGAGTAGCTGAGACTATAGGTGGATGCACCACATCCAGCTAATTTTCTGTATTTTTAGTAGTGATGGGGTTTCACTGTGTTAGCCAGGACGGTCTCGATCTCCTGACCTCATGATCCGCCCGCCTCGGCCTTCCAAAGTGCTGCGAGTACAGGCGTGAGCCACTGCATCCAGCCTTTTTTTTTTTTTTTTTTTAATGGAGTCTCACCTGTCACCCATTCTAGAGTGCAGTAGTACAGTCTTGGCTCACTGTAGCCTCCGCCCCCTGGATTCAAGCGATTCTCCTGCCTCAGCCTCCCGAGTAGTTGCGATTACAGGTGCCCGCCACCACGCCTGGCTAATTTTCATTTTTTTTTTTTTTTTTTTTTTTGAGACGGAGTCTAGCTCTGTTGCCGAGGCTGGAGTGCAGTGGCCGGATCTCAGCTCACTGCAAGCCCCGCCTCCCGGGTTTACGCCATTCTCCTGCCTCAGCCTCCCGAGTAGCTGGGAGTACAGGCGCCCACCACCTCGCCCGGCTAATTTTTTTGTATTTTAGTAGAGACGGGGTTTCACCGTGTTAGCCAGGATGGTCTCGATCTCCTGACCTCATGATCCGCCCGTCTCGGCCTCCCAAAGTGCTGGGATTACAGGCTTGAGCCACCGCGCCCGGCCTAATTTTCATATTTTTAGTAGAGACGGGGTTTCGCCATATTGGCCAAGTGGATCTCAAATTCCTGACCTCAAGTGATCCGCCCACCTCTGCCTCCCAAAGTGCTGGGATTATAGGCGTGAGCCACTGCGCCTGGCCTGATTTTTTAAATTACTATTAATATTTTATTTATTGATTCATTAAGACAGGGTTTTGCTCTGTCACCCAGGATGGAGTGCAGTGGCAGGATCACAGCTCCCTGTAGCCTCAACCTCCCTGTAGCCTCAACCTCCCGGGCTCAAGTGATTCTCCCACCCCAGTCTTTTGAGTAGCTGGGACCACAGGCACATAACACAATGCCTGGCTAATTTTTTTGATTTTTAGTAGAGATGGAGTGTTGCTATGTTTCTTAAACTCCTGGCCTCAAGTGATCCTCCTGCCTCGGCTTCCCAAAATGCCAGGATTACAAGCATGAGTCACCATGCCTGGCCCTTCCCACATTTTTAAAAGCACTTAATTTCCTGTATTAAATCCTTTCTGCCAAGAGTATGTTCTTCGCTTCTTTGACACAGAACGTTATACACGAACATCAAGTGTTTGTGTATAAATTGAGCTCAGGTAAACAGAGGCACTCGATAAATGTTTGTTGTTTGTTGAGTGAATGAATGGGTATAAGAAGGAATTGGTAAGAAGGAGTTCTGCCTGGGGAATGAGATGAAGGCAGGGCCTGAGGAATGTGGCTCGGGTGGTGTCCGCAGGCTGGCCACAGGTGGCGGCGCCCCCAGCCCTGCCCCCCAGCCCTGGTCACTCACGGGGGTGCTTGTGCTGTCCTTCCGCCGCTCTGGGATCTCTGCCTTGTTGGGGTTGTGGGCGCTGCTGACCATGGGGCTGGAGGGGGGCAGCCCTCGACTCCCGCTCCCCGCAGCACTGCAGCTCGCCTTCCGGCCTGGCAGCCGCTCCTCCTTCAGCTCTGCTTCCCCCGTGCTCGTCGGGCTGCGTTTGGGGTGCAGGGGTGCAGGGGATGGGCCACCTGGGGGAGGGGGCACCGTTTAGAGCTGGCATCACCACGGAAACCCAGAACTGACTCTGGGGGATCGTTGGAACCTGAGAATTCCTCACGTGGGCTGCAATCTCTGTGTGGGCCATTCTGACAGTATCTGTCAAAATTACCTCAAGATTACCAACGCACATATACTGACCTAGAAACTCCAAATCAATGACATCATGCACATACAGGCCATTCATTGCACCTTCTCTTTTTTTCTTTTTTGAGACAAAGTCCAGCTCTGTCGCCGAGGCTGGAGTGCAGTGGCGCAACGTCTGCTCATCGCAACCTCCACCTCCCAGGCTCAAGCGATTCTCCTGCCTCAGTCTCCCAAGTAGCTGGAATCACAGGTGTGTGCCACCCCACCCGGCCTGCCATTAGACCCTTAGTAGGGGAATGACTACGTAAGTCAAGGTATTTCCACAGTGGAAAATTATGCAGCTATAAAAAAGAATAAGGAAGCATTTTATGCACCAATACAGAATGACCTTCATGATAGACTAGAAAGTAGAAAAGGCAAGACAAGAGATGGGTCAACAATGTGTTATCATTTGTCTACAAAAGTAAAAAAGTGTGTATCTATAATCTCTATCTACTTGCTTATATATGAATATCTCCAAAGGACTATAACTTGTTTCAAAAGGGGAGAATTTCCTTATTGTTTTTATATATCTTCAGTTTCCTTCTTTCTTTTTCTTTTTTTGAGACAGGATCTCGTTCTGTTGCCCAAGCTGAAGTACAGTGGCGTGACCTCAGCTTGCTGCAACCTCGGCCTCCTAGGCTCAAGCCATCCTCCCACTTCAGCCTCCCAAGTAGCTGGGACTATAGGCACACACTACCATGCCCAACTATTTTTTGTACTTTTTTTGTAGAGACAGGATTTCGCCATGTTGTCCAGGCTGGTCTTGAACTCCTGGACTCCAATGATCCTCCCAACTTGGCCTCCCAAAGTGCTGGGATTATAGGTGTGAGCCACCACGCCAGGCCTCATATCTATCTCTTTACATGTTTGTTTATGAATAAAATCTCTCCAAAAGAATTCATATAAAACCCATAACAGGGCCAGGCACAGTGGCTCATACCTGTAATCCCAGCACTTTGGGAGGCCGAGGCGGGCAGATCACGAGGTCAGGAGATTGACCATCCTGGCCAACATGGTGAAACCCCGTCTCTACTAAAAACACAAAAATTGGCCGGGTGCGGTGGCTCACGCCTGTAATCCCAGCACTTTGAGAGGCCGAGACGGGCAGATCACGAGGTCAGGAGATCGAGACCATCCTGGCCAACACCGTAAAACCCTGTCTCTACTAAAAATACAAAAAAAAATTAGCCGGGCGTGGTGGCGGGCGCCTGAGCAAGACTCTGTCTCAAAAAAAACCCCCAAAATTAGCTGGGTGTGGTGGCACGCGCCTGTAATCCCAGCTACTCGGGAGGCTGAGGCAGGAGAATCACTTGAACCCGGGAGACGGAGGTTGCAGTGAGCCGAGATCACCCCACTGCACTCCAGCCTGGGTGACAGAGCGAGACCCTGTCAAAAAACAAAACAAAAACAAAAACAACAACAAAAAAACCCTAACAGTCGCTGTATTTGAGAAACTGTGAGCCGGGGATATGTGCTGGATGAAGACTTTTTCACTGTCTATCCTTTCCAAACTAACACATTTTCAAGGATGTGATTGTATGTACAATTTCAAAAGCAACACAAAATAATTCTGGTCCCTTGAAACATCTTAGGAATCTACTGTTTTAGAACCCAAGGGTGCAAAGTGATCTCAAACTTGAGAGAGTCAGAACATCTGCATGTTAGATCCTCAGGAGCGATACATGCTCAAAAATCCCAGAGCCACAAGCTGAGAGCTCTACAATGACAATGACAGATACCTGGCAGCTGCCAGCAATCCCTCTCCTGAGAATCCCTAGAACTCAGGTCTCAGTGTGGGGAGTTCTGAAGGTTACCATGTTCTAACCATATGATATCGAACTCACAAGCTCCTTAGGAACTTTCTGGGCACACCCTGTCATTTCACAGGTGGGGAAGACAAGACACAGGGGCAGGGAATGGTTTGACCATCCAGCAATGGTGGAGGTAGGGCAGAAGCACCACTTCCCGTGTGGGGCTCATGCTGACACCTCTCTCCTCCCTTACTTCAGTGTGGAGGGGAGGCCAGAGCACAGGCTCTCAGCAGCCACTTTGTGCCATGTGTCTTCCTGTGCCCCTGTTACAGTGGATTAATCCCAACTGGACTCAGTATCAGAGCTCCATCCTGATCCTGATGA
Organism: Macaca fascicularis; assembly: GCF_037993035.2. NCBI lineage: Eukaryota > Metazoa > Chordata > Mammalia > Primates > Cercopithecidae > Macaca > Macaca fascicularis. The sequence goes on along the minus strand of NC_088393.1, from coordinate 53,337,068 downwards.
GTGGACCAAGGAGATTCTAGCTAACACTTGGGGTAGATTTTTTTTTTTTTCCTGAGATACAGTTTAGCTCTATCACCCAGGCTGGAGTGCAGTGGCATGATCTGGACTCACTGCAACCTCAGTCTCCCAGGCTCAAACCATCCTTCCACCTCAGCCTCTCAAGTAGCTGGGATTACAGGTGCACACCACCATGCCCAGCTAATTGTTTTGTTTTGTTTTTGAGATGGAGTCTCTCTGTTGTCGCCCGGGCTGAAGTGCAATGGCACGATCTCGGCTCACTGCAACCTCCACCTCCCAGGTTCTAGCAATTCTCCTGCCTCAGCCTCCCAAGTAGCTGAGATTACAGGCACCCACCACCACGCCTGGCTAATTTTGATACTTTTAGAAGAGACAGGGTTTCACCATGTTAGCCAGGCTGGTCTCAAACTGCTGACCTCAGGTGATCCACCCAGGTCAGCCTCCCAAAGTGCTGGGATTACAGGCATGAGCCACTGTGCCCGGCCTAATTTTTGTATTTTTTTGTAGAGATGAGGTTTCGTCATGTTGCCCAGGCTGGTCTCGAACTTGTGAGCTCAAGTGATCCACCAACTTCAGCCTCCCAAAGTGCTGGGATTACAGGTGTGAGCCACTGCACTCAGCCCCGGGCTGGATTCTAAAACTGAGATGTAAGAAATCTAGGAGCGGCCGGGCACAGTGGCTCACGCCTGTATTCCCAGCACTTTGGGAAGCTGAGGCGGGCAGACCACCTCAGGTCAGGAGTTCAAGACCAGCCAGGCCAACATGGTGACACCCTGTCTCTACTAAAAATACAAAATTAGCTGGGCGAGGTGGCCTGCGCTTGTAATCCCAGCTACTCAGGAGCCTGAAGCAGGAGAATCGTTTGAACCTGGGAGACTGAAGTTTCAGTGAGCCAACATTGTGCCACTGCACTCCAGCCTGGGCAACAGAGCGAGACTCTGTCTCAAAAAAACAAACAAACAAAAGAAATCTAGGAGCTGAGAGATCTAGAAAAAGATAAGGTGAAATATGTAAGAGACAGAAAAAAAAAGATCAGACAAGCAGACACCCCAGTGCCTGACCCAGAGTAAAAACTTCACCCCTGCAGACAAGCAGGGCTGTAAAAAGAACAGAGAGTTGGAAAACACTCTGGAAGTTCCTCAAACTATTAAACACAGGATTACCAGATGACTCAGCAATTCCGCTCTCAGATATGTACCCAAGAGAAATGACGGCAAAACACAGCCACATGAAAACATGGACACAAATGTTCACAGTGCGTCATTCACAAGAGCCAAAAAGTGGAGGCAATCCACATGCTCATGAATGAATAAACAAAATGTGGTCTATCTATGCAATGGAATATTACTTGGCAATGAAAAGGAATGAAGTGCTGATACCCATATCATGGATGAACTTTGAAAAATTTCTGCTAAATGAAAGAAGCCAGTTACTGAAGGCCACACATCGTATAATTCCATTTACCTGAAACATCTAGAATAGTCAGATTCATAGACACAGAAAGTAGATTAGTAGCTGAGGGTGGAAGGGGGATTGGAAGTTGATGTTTGTTTTTTTTTTTTTTTGAGAAGAAGTCTCACTCTTATCGCCCAGGCTAGAGTGTAGTGGCAGGATCTCGGCTCACTGTAACCACTGCCTCCTGGGTTCAAGCAATTCTCCTGCCTCAGCCTCCTGAGTATCTGGGATTACAGGTGCCTGCCACTACGCCTGGTTAATTTTTGTATTTCATTGTGGAGACAGGGTTTCGCCATGTTGCCCAGTGGTCTTGAACTCCTGCGCTCAGGTGATCTGACTGCCTCAGCCTCCCAAAGTGCTAGGATTACAGGCATGAGCCACCGCGCCCAGCCTGAAAGGTGACTGCTAAAGGTTGTGAATTTTCTTTTTTGGGGTAATGAAAATGTTCTGAAATCACTCATCATTATAGATGTACAATTCTGTAAATATGTTAAAGCCATTGAATTGTGCACTTTTTAATTTACTCTTTGAGGTGAGGTCTCGCTCTGTCACCCAGGCTGGAGTGCAATGGCGCGATCACGGCTCACCATGACCTCGATCTCCTAGGTTCAAGTGGTCTTCCTACCTCAGCCTTCCAAGTAGCTGGGACCACAGGTGTACACTACCACACCTAATTTTTAATTTCTCGGGGGGCAAGGGGACAGAGTCTCGCTTTGTGGCCCAGGCTGGAGTGCAGTGGCATGATCTTGGCTCACTGCAACCTCCACCTGCCAGGTTCAAGCAATTCTCTGCCTCAGTCTCCCAACTAGCTGGGACTACAGGTGCCCGCCACCATACCTGGCTTTTTTTGTATTTTTAGTAGAGATGGGGTTTCACCATCTTGGCCAGGCTGGTCTTGAACTCCTGACCTCGTGATCCGCCCACCTCGGCCTCCTAAAGTGCTGGGATTACAGGCATGAGCCACCGCGTCTGGCCAATGTTTAATTTTTTGTAGAGACGGGGTCTTGCTTTGTTGCCTAGGCTGGTCTAGAACTCCTGGGCTCAAGCAATCCTCCTGCCTCAGCCTCCCAAAGTGCTGGGATTACAGGTGTGAGCCACTGTGCCCGGCCTGAATTGCGCACTTTAAATGGGTATGTTGTTTGGGATATGAATTTTAACCTTAATAAAGCCATTAAAAAAAATAGCAGAGAGGGTTAAAATTTGAGGAGTGTGTGGGTTAAAGGACCTCTTGGAAGTTTCTATATATAATGGGTGCTGATGGTGGGTGTATCCATTTTTTTTCTTTTTTTAATTTTTTTGAGACGAGGTCTCTCTGTTGCCCAGGCTGAAGTGCGGTGGTGTGATCTCGGTTCACTGCAACCTCGGCCTCCCAGTTTCAAGCAATTCTCCTGCTTCAGCCTCCCGCGTAGCTGGGATTATAGGCACGCACCAACACGCCCAGCTAATTTTGTATTTTTAGTAGAGACAGGGTTTCATCATGTTGGCCAGGCCAGTCTCAAACTCCCAACCTCAGGTGATCCGCCCACCTTGGCCTCCCCAAGGAATTACAGACGTGAGCCACCGTGCCTGGCCCAGATTTAAACTCAGACTCTCTCTTAATTTTCTGCAGCAGATGAAATGTCTGTCAGACATTTCAGCAGAATGTGGGGTATAATCAGCTGTCTACCCAGCCCTCTTCCACTAGGAAGAGCCTCCTTCACTTCAGCGTGGAGGCAAAGCCAGAGGGCAGGCTCTCAGCAGCCACTTTGTACAATGTGTCCTCCTGTGCCCCAGTTACAGTGGATTAATTCAAACTGGACTCTGATATCAGAGCTTCATCCTGGACCAAAGAGATTCCAGCTGCCATTTGGTCTGGTCTCTAAGGCAAGAAATCGGGGACGAGGTGCAGTGGCTTACACCTATAGTTCCAGCACTTTGGGAGGCTGAGGTGGGCAGATCATGAGGTCAGGAGTACAAGAGCAGCCTGGCCAATGTGGTGAAACCCTTCTCTACTAAAAATACAAAAATTAGCCAGGTGTGGTGGCAGATGCCTGTAATCCCGTCTACTCAGGAGCCTGAGGCACAAGAATCGCTTGAACCGGGGAGGCAGAGGTTGCAGTGAGCCAAGATCACGACACCGCACTCCAGCCTGGGATACAGAGTGAGACTCTGTCTCAAAAAAAAAAAAAAAAAAAAAAAAAAAAAGAAAAAAAAAGGCTGGGCATGGTGACTCACACCTGTAATCCCAGCACTTTGGGAGGCTGAGGGTGCATCATGAGGTCAGGAGTTCAAGACCAGCCTGGCCAACATGGTGAAACCCTGTCTCTACACTGAAAACACAAAAATTGGCTGGGTACGATGGCAGGCACCTATAATCCCAGCTACTCCAAGAGGCTGAGGCAGGAGAATCGCTTGAACCCGGGCGGCAAAGGTTGCAGTGAGCCGAGATCACACCACTGCACTCCAGCCTGGGCGACAGAGTGAGACTCCATCTCAAAAAAAAAAAAAAAAAAAAAATCGGGCAGCTAGGAGATCAGGAAAAAAGATAGGATGAGATAAGTAAGAGACAAAGGAAAAACCACACAAGCAGAGAGGAAGCAGGACAGAGAGTGTCTGCTCTGGGTCTGGCTGCTTTTCCGGTTTTAATCCCTTCCTGAGCCTGGCTGTGCACTCCTGCCTCCAAGTTCCGTGCAATGCCCTGTGTCTTTGTAAGACATTCTTCCCTCTCTGCAGGTAGCTCCAGTGGGCTTCTGTGGCTTGCCAATCAGAGAACCCTGATATAACTGTAAGTCTGGGCCTTGGGGAGGAGGAGGAGGGCGCGTGAGGGCGTGGGGTTGATACTCACAGAAATCGCTATGCCTGCGCTGACGGTGGTAGGTGGAAGAGGAACTCCGTTGCCCTTTGCTGTGGCTGGTGCCTTTGCTGGAACTTGTTCCATTGGTGGTGTCGCTGGGCGCCCGCACCCGTGCCAGGGCCAGCCCTGGGGCGCCCCGGTCCCCACCCTCCTGTGAGAGGATGACAGATGAGGCTCTTCTGCACCCCAAGTCCCTCCACCCAGGCATCATGCATTCCCAAGGGCCCCTGGCGCCCTCTGACCTCAGTCTTCCTGCCCAGCAGGAGGTAGGTGGCGGTCACTTCGTTGTACTTCTGGCTGGTCAAGGCCTCTTTGATTTCTTCCCGTGTGTAGCCCATACCCACCATCACCTCTGGGAAGCGGGGATGGAGAGAAGGTTCAGACTTCCGGAAACTTTAACTTCTACTCATTTCTTTTTTTTTTTTTTTTTTGAGATGGGGTGTCACTCTGTCATCCAGGCTGGAGTGCAGTGGCACAATCACAGCTCACTGCAGCCTCGGCCTCCCCAGGCTCAGCTGATCCTCCCACCTCGGTTTTTGTATTTTTAGTAGAGACAGGGTTTTGCTATGTTATCCAGGGTGGTCTGAAATTCCCGGGCGCAAGCAATCCACCCACCTGGGCCTCCCAAAGTGCTGGGATTACAGGCATAAGCCACTGCACCTGACCCACTTCCACCCATCTCCGTATCATTCAGCGGTGTCTGCTCTTTGACCTGTCCAGTATCCATCCTCAAGGCCTTCCCAACAGCATGCTGATTTCCTCTGAAAGAACATTCTTGGCCAGGCGCGGTGGCTCACGCCTGTAATTCCAGCACTTTGGGAGGCCGAGGCAGGCAGATTACGAGGTCAGGGGATCTGGACCATCCTGGCTAACACAGTGAAACCCCATCTCTACTAAAAATATGAAAAAATTAGCCAGGTGTGGTGGTGGGCGCCTGTAGTCCCGGCTACTCGGGAGGCTGAGGCAGGAGAATGGGGTGAAACCAGGAGGCAGAGCTTGCAGTGAGCCAAGATCCTGCCACTGCACTGTAGCCTGGGCGACAAAGTGAGACTCTGTCTCAAAAAAAAAAAAAAAAAAGAAAGAAAGAAAGAACATTCTTTCCGCTCAGATGATGTGGATGGCCCCCCTGCTCCAACCCTAAGGCAGGCAGATAACCCAGGTCTGGCTAATTAGTGTGTTCTACACCCAAAGCCACACTGACTGGTTCATTGCAGGCATGTGACCCAGATCTGCTTGCCTCCTGGGGTGATAGCAGCCTGGGAAAAAGCTACCATAGAAAACATTCCCCAAAACTGTCTCTGAGCACCTGGATTCAACTGTGCCTGAAGGCTGCATACTCTATTCATTTTAGTTATGTGACAGAATAAATTATCACTATTAGGTTAAACCATACAAAATTGGTGGTACTGACAACTTTAAACCAATAAAATGGCAATTTCAAATGGTTCAACTTTTTGTTGTGTTCAACCTATTAATATAATTAGGTTGATGCAAAAGTAATTCTGGATTTTGCCATTTAATGGTAAATAGCGTAATTATTATTATTATTATTTTAGATGGAATTTTGCTTGTTGCCCAGGGTGGAGTGCAGCAGCGTGATCTCAGCTCACTGCAACCGCTGCCTCCCGGATTCAAGCAATTCTCATGCCTCAGCCTCCAGAGGAGCTGGGATTATGGGTGCCCGCTACCACACTCATCTAATTTTTGTATTCTTAGTAGAGACGAGGTTTCATCATGTTGGCCAGGCCAGTCTCGAACTCCTGACCTCAGGTGATCTGGCAACCTCAGCCTCCCAAAGTGCTGAGATTATAGGCGTGAGTCACTGCGCCTGGCCTTTTTTCCTTTTTTTGAGACAGGGTCTCACCCTGTCGCCTGGAGTACAGTGGCATGATCATAGCTCACTACAGCCTCAAATTGTTGGGCTCAAGGGATCCTCCTACCTCAGCTTCCTGAGTAGCTAAGACTACAAGTGCACACCACCACAACTGGCTTTTTATTTTTATTTTTTTGTACAGACAGGGTCTCCCTGTGTTGGCCAGGCTGGTCTCCAACTCCTGAGCTCAAGTGATTCTCCTACCTCGACCTCCCAAAGAGCTGGGATTACAGGCATGAGCCACCTCGCCTGGTCTCTTTTTATGGTTTTTTTTTTTTTTTTTTTTTTGAGACGGAGTCTTGCTCTGTCGCCCAGGCTGGAGTGCAGTGGCCGGATCTCAGCTCACTGCAAGCTCTGCCTCCCAGGTTCACGCCATTCTCCTGACTCAGCCTCCCGAGTAGCTGGGACTACAGGCGCCCGCCACCTCGCCCGGCTAGTTTTTTGTATTTTTTAGTAGAGACGGGGTTTCACCGTGTTCGCCAGGATGGTCTCGATCTCCTGACCTCATGACTCGCCCGTCTCGGCCTCCCAAAGTGCTGGGATTACAGGCTTGAGCCACCGCGCCCGGCCTTTATGTCTTAATATCAAAGTGAACACGGGCCAGGTGCAGTGGCTCACACCTGTGATCCCGGCAATTTGGGAGGCTGAGGTAGGCAGATCACCTGAAGTCAGGAGTTAGAGACTAGCATGGCCAACATGGCAAAACCCTGTCTCTACTAAAAATAACAAAAATTAGCTGGGCATGGTGGCAGGTGCCTGTGGACACAGCTACTTGGGAGGCTGAGGAACAAGAATCTCCTGATTCTGGGAGGTGGAGGTTGCAGTGAGCTGAGATTGAGCCACTGCACTCCATCCTGGGTGACAGGACGGCTCTCCCTGACCCTCACCGATTCTCTTGGTGTCCCCGAAGTCCTCCTCGGGCTCTGTGTATGGCTTCAATTCCTCACCCTCATAGCCGATGTTGATCCATTTGTCTTTCATGATTTGCTGCAGGCATCAGGAGCAGGGAAGGCGGAAGACAGGTGTCAGAAGGAATCATACAGCTTCCCACCTCCCAGAGGCCCCCAGGTGGGGCTACCTGCCCTGCCCCAAACCTCCGAGGCCTAACACCCAGTATTGTGGGCCTCCTAAGAGATAGCGCCTCCTGGGCCTCCCTCTCCCCCGCGTCCCCTGCCGGAGCCTCCTGATGCCACCCTCCCTCCTCCGCATCATCTGGGTCCCTGGCACCCTGTAATCATCCTAGGAGCTCATTAGCTAATTACTGGCATGGCGGGGAGTGGGTGAGCCTGTCGGGGGGGTGGCGTCAGGACAGGCCCGGGAGCTTTTCCCTGGACGGCCTGTCTACCCCCACTCACCAGCGGCAGATCTTAGGTGGGCACGGGAGAGGAAAAGTGTGTCAAGAAGGCTTTTGTGGGTGGGGGCAGGCAGAGTTTAGGGGAGTCAGGAGACAAGAAGGGCCCCCGCTGGCTGTGAGGCTGGGCTCACCTCGAGAGTACAGCGTTTAGCTGGGTTCAGCACCAAAAATCTCCGCAGAATGCTCTCACAGTCTGTTGACATGTAGAAAGGGACCCGGTACTTCCCTCTGAGGACTCGCTCCCGCAGCTCCTGCAGGGAGGGGGTTACTGGAGGAGGGGGGTCTGCCTCGCCCCCCCACCTATTACACACACACACGTGTGCGCACGCACACACATACACGCACTGTGACACACACATACACACACACATACACACACACTACGCACGCACACACACGTGTGCACACGTACATACACACATGGCACATACGCACACGCACACACATATACACACACTCACACATACACTCACACACACACACAGACACACACACACATGCGTATGCGCGCGCGCACACACACCTTTGTCCCAGCCCCTTTGATAGAAGTGACAGAAGCTCTGAGTCCCAGCTCTTGACAAGGCAGGCAAAACCCCATTCCTCTCTCCTGACCTCAGTTCCCTATCCATAAAATGGGAACACCATACGGACCCTGCAATTAAAAAAAAAAAATTCTTGGCCAGGCGTGGAGGCCAAGACGGGAGGATCGCTTGAGCCCAGGAGTTCAAGAACAGCCTGGGCAACACAGGGAGACCTCATCTCTACAAAAAATAAAAAATGACCTGAGCATGGTGGTGCACACCTGTAATCCAAACATTTTGGGAGGCCGAGGGAGGGGGATCACTTGAACCCAGGAGTTCAAGACCAGCCTGAACAACCAGTCTGTCTCTACAAAAAAACAAAAAACAAACAAACAAACAAAAAACTTAAGCTACATAACTTTTCATTCAGAGGAAAACTTGCAGAGAAAGTTTATTCTCTGGCCAGGCACGGTGGCTCACACCTGTAATCCCAGCACTTTGGGAGGCAGAGATGGGTAGATGGCCTGAGGTCAGGAGTTTGAGACCAGCCTGGCTAACATGGTGAAACCCTATCTCCACCAAAAATACAAAAATTAGCTGGGTGTGGTGGTGGCTGCCTGTATTCCCAGCTAGTTGGGAGGCTGAGGCACGATAATTGCTTAAACTCTCAGGAGGTGGAGGTTGCAGTGAGTTGAGATCACGCCACTGCACTCCAGCCTGGGTGACAGGGCAAGATTCCGTCTCAAAAAAAAAAAAAAAAAAGGAAGTTTATTCTCTAAGTCAGGTAAGAGGGAAGTAGGTAAGTGAGTCAGCCACTGGGGCCTCATTCTCCCTGTCTGTGAAAGGGATTACAGGACCCACTCCACATGCTTGCTGCCAGGGTACAAGTGAGTTAAAAATATCTGTAAAAATGTGGCCAGGTGCCGTGGCTCACGCCTGTAATTCCAACACTTTGGGAGGCTAAGGCAGGTGGATCACCTGAGGTCAGGAGATTGAGACCAGCCTGGCCAACATGGCGAAACCCCATCTCTACTTAAAAAAAAAAAAAAAATGAGCCAGGTGTGGTAGCGGAAGCCTGTAATCCCAGCTACGTGGGAGGCTGAGGCAGGAGAATCACTTGAACCCAGGAGGCAGAGGTTGCAGTGAGCCGAGATCGCGCCACTGCACTCCAGCCTGGGAGACAGAGCAAGACTCCGTCTCAAAAAAAAAAAAAAAAATCTGTAAAATGCTTACCACATGCCTGTCCCAGAGTCAGCGGTATGTAAATACGAGATTCACTCAAGGGCAAGGAGAAGATCCTACTGCCCCTCCTGCCTTCCCATCTCTCCCCTCCCCAAGCCATGCCTGTTGTCCAAAGACATACTCCTCAAGGCCATTCATGGATTTATCTGATGGCTTTCTCTTTAAGGGCCATTTATGAGAGGCCCTACCAAAGCTGTGAAAAATCAGATAAATCCATGGCTTGGCAGACCAGGGGGAGCTCTTTCCATCTGAATAAAAAACGGCAACAGCCAGGCGTGGTGGCTCATGCCTATAATCCCAGCACTTTGGGAGGCCGAGGGGGGAAGATCGCTTGAGCCCGCAAGTTCGAGACCAGCCTGGGCAACACAGTGAGACTCCGTCTCTACAAAAATTACAAAAATTAGCCAGGTGTGGTGGTATATGCCTGTGGTCCTAGCTACTCGGGAGGCTGAAGCAGGAGGATTGCTTGAGCCTGGGAGGTTGAGGTTGCACCAAGCAGTGACTGCACCACTGCACTCCAGCCTGGGTGACTGAGACCTTGTCTCAAAAAACAAAAACAAACAAAAAAACGGAGGGAGGCAGAAAACCGGTAGGAATGAAGTGAGCGTGGGGGGTGAACAGGACTCTTTTGGGACAGGGTCTCTGCTGGGGCATTCTCCTAAAATGGCTGAAAGATGCCCATGCCTGGGGAGCCTCTGCAGATCATAAAGGGCTATTAATATTTAATGTGAATCACTTTCAGGACACTTACCCCTTAGCAGGCAGTGTTCTAAGTGCTTTATGCATATTACATCAATTTTCACAACACCGCGAAGCCCAGTTATAATGCCCACTTTCCAGACGAGGAGGTTGAGGCCCGGAGGGGTTTGGTCACTTGTCCCAGAATTGCACAGCCAAAAAGTGGCAGGGCCTTGGTTCTGGAGCCTGTGCTGTGTGACCACCATGCCACACTGCCTGTCATGTGATGGAGAGCAGCAGCCATCAGGCCACCACTGCCATCTCCAGCGCAGCTCCCAAGCATGATGCTGTGGCCAGATGCCAAGCTCCAGCGAAGGGCTTAACATATGCAGATGGGCTGTAAGCAGACGCTTTTTTTTTTTTTTTTTTTTTTTAAAAAGAGACAGGCTCTTGCTTTGTCACCCAAGCTGGATGCAGTGGTGTGATCATAGTTTGCTGTAGCCTGGAACTCCTGGGCTCAAGCAATTCTCCCACCTCAGCATCCCAAGCAGCTGGGACTACAGGCATGCACCACAATGCCCGGCTAATTAAAAAAAATTTTTCTTTTTGTAGAGATGGGGTCTTGAAATGTTGCCCATGCTGGTGTCAAACTCTTTTTATTTTTTTGAGATGGAGTCTTGCTCTGTCGTCCAGGCTGGAGTGCAGAGGTGCAATCTCGGCTCACTGGAGCCTCTGCCTCCTAGATTCAAGTGATTCTCCTGCCTCAGTCTCCCGAGTAGCTGGGACTACAGGCGTGCGCCACCACACCTGGCTACTTTTTGTATTTTTAGTAGAGACGGGGTTTCACCACGTTGGCCAGGCTGGTCTCGAACTATTGACCTCCAGTGATCTGCCCGCCTCGGCCACCCAAGGTGCTGGGATTACAGGCGTGAGCCACCACACCTGTCCCGAATACTCTTAATGTCTTCATCTTATAGGTGGGGAAATTGAGGTTCAGAAAAGGACATGTCCAAGATCACTCAGAAAGGAAATGACAGAGCTAGAACCTGCCTCTTCTCAGCTGTGTGCCTCCTTTGCCCAGCAAGGCCAGGAGTGCCTGGTGGGAACACCAGGAAGGCAGAAAGTGACAAGGGCGCCGGGCGCGGTGGCTCAAGCCTGTAATCCCAGCACTTTGGGAGGCTGAGACAGGCGGATCACGAGGTCAGGAGATCGAGACCGTCCTGGCTAACACGGTGAAACCCCGTCTCTACTAAAAAAATACAAAAAAACTAGCTGGGCGAGGTGGTGGGCGCCTGTAGTCCCAGCTACTTGGGAGGCTGAGGCAGGAGAATGGCGGGAACCCGGGAGGCGGAGCTTGCAGTGAGTTGAGATCCGGCCACTGCACTCCAGCCTGGGCGACAGAGCGAGACTCCGCCTCAAAAAAAAAAAAAAAAAAAAAAAGAAAGTGACAAGGGCCTGGGGCAGGTGAGACACTGGCCTGGCCCTTCAAAAAGGTCTCTTAGCTTCATGCTTGAGGCTCAGAAAAATTACTCTGTGACAGCCCCTCCCTACCCCAGGCTTCAGCTATGGCCGGAGTGTCAGAGGCTTTTTTGTTTGTTTGTTTGTTTTGTTTTTTTGAGACAGAGTCTTGCTCTGTCGTCCAGGCTGGAGTGCAGTGGTGTGATCTCAGCTCACTACAACCTCTGCCTCCCTGGTTCAAGTGATTCTCCTGCCTCAGCCTCCCAAGTAGCTAGGATTACAGGTGTGCGCCACCACGCCCGGCTAATTTTTGTGTTTTTAGTAGAGACAGGATTTTACCACGTTGGCCAGGCTGGTCTTGAACTCCTGACCTCAGGTGATCCGCCTGCCTCAGCCTCTCAAAGTGGTGAGATTACAGGTGTGAGCCACTGCGCCCAGCCAGGAGGCTGTCTTGAATGAGCACTTTGCATCCCAGATCTCAGCCAGTCCTTAAAAATCACTGCCACAAGGTTGGTATCATCTTTTTTTTTTTTGAGATAGAGTCTTGCTCTGTCGCCTAGGCTGGAGTGCGGTGGCACCATCTCGGCTCACTGCAAGCTCCGCCTCCTGGGTTCACGCCATTCTCTGGCCTCAGCCTCCTGAGTAGCTGGGATTACAGGCACACGCCACCACGCCCAGCTTATTTTTTGTATTTTTAGTAGAGATGGGGTTTCACCGTGTTAGCCAGGATGGTCTCGATCTCCTGACCTCATGATCCGCCCGCCTCAGCCTCCCAAAGTGCTGGGATTACAGGCGTGAGCCACCGCGCCCAGCCTACGGGGTTGGTATCTTTATGATCCTCACTGAACAGCAGGTGAGACTGAGGCTTAGAGGGGTTGGCTACTTGGCCAAGGCCACTGTGAAGAAGGGACTCCCTCCTCTTCATCACTGAGGGCTCTGATTTGATGGTCTGTCCCCTGCAAGTATTTCCCTGACTTTCCAATTTCAGATCACAGTACGTGCTCCTCATGGACCACGCAGAGCAGGGCAGAGCGTCCCAGCTGCAGAATTCCTGCCCCAGTGCATCCCAGATTCCAATCGAGAGGAAACACCAGGCAACCCAAATTGAGGGACGTTCTGCAAAATTAACTGGCCTGAACTAATCGATAATGTCAATGTCACGAAAGACAAAAGAGAGGCTGAGAACTGTTCCGGATGAAAGGAGACACAAGAGATGGCGCAGCTAAATGCAACTCGGGGACCCGAGTGGATCCCTGACTGGGAAAAAAAAAATAGCTGCCAAAGATATTCGTGGGATGATGGATGAAATCTGAGTATGGGCCATGGGGTAGAGGCCAGGATTATACCACTGTTGTATTTCCTGTATGTCACCATCAACAGGAAAATGCCCCTGGTCTCAGGAGATAACCCGCTGTCGCCTTTAGGGATAAAAGGACACAGTGTCTGCAACTGTCAAATGTCTCATCAATACCAATGACGGCAGCAAAGATCATGTGCAAATACAGACAGATACAGCAAATGTGGACACAGGCCAGCGATTGTGAAGCTCCTGAAACATACCATGTGTTATTCGCTCTATTGTTGCAACTATTCCATAGATTGGCAATGGTTCAAAACAAAAAGTTCAAAGGAAAAAAAAAAATAAAGCAAGCAACAACTCAGCCCACACCTCCCACCCCCTTACAACATTCCCCCCACCCCGCATAGCACTGGCCAGCATCTGATATCGTATCTAGTTCGCGTATTTGTTTTGTTAGCTGCCTGGCTCCAGTAGGAATGTTAGTCTGAGAAGACAGGAATTGTTTTGTTTGCACAATTCGATGGTTTTTAGTATACGCACGGAGTTGTACAATCATTACTACATTCAATTTTATTTATTTTTTTGAGACAGAGTGTCGCTCTGTCACCCAGGCTGGAGTGCAATGGCGTGATCTCGACTCACTGCAACCTCCGCCTCCCGGGTTCAAGCAATTCTCCTGCCTCGGCCTCCCGAGTAGCTGGGATTACAGGCCCCCGCCACCATGCCCAGTTAATTTTTGTATTTTTAGAAGAGATGGGGTTTCACCATGTTGGCCAGGCTGGTCTCAAACTCCTGACCTCAAGTGATCCACCCGCCTCAGCCTCCCAAAGTGCTGGGACTACAGGTGTGAGCCACCAGGCCGGCCGCTACATTCAATTTTAGAACATTTTTCAGCCCCTCAAAAGAAACCCTGTACCCTTTAGCAATCAGCCTCCAAATCGCTTCTCCCCACCAGCCTCAGGCAACCAGTAATCCACTTTCTGTCTCTATGGATTTGCCTATTGTGGACATTTCACATTAATGGAATCATACACTCTGTGACCTTACATGACTGGCTTCTGTCACTTAGCACAATGTTTTCAAGGTTCACCCACAGCGTAGCATATACGAGGGCAGGGTTTTTTTTGTTTGTTTGTTTTTTTTTTTTTTTGAGACGGAGTCTCGCTCTGTCGCCCAGGCTGGAGTGCAGTGGCGCGATCTCGGCTCACTGCAAGCTCCGCCTCCCGGGTTCACACCATTCTCCTGCCTCAGCCTCCCGAGTAGCTGGGACTACAGGCGCCCACAACCGCGCCCGGCTAATTTTTTGTATTTTTAGTAGAGACGGGGTTTCACCGTGGTCTTGATCTCCGAGGGCAGGGTTTTTTTGTTTGTTTTTAAATTTCTTTTTGGAGACAGGGTCTCCCTGTGTCACCCAGGTTGGAGGGCAGTGGCATGATCTCAACTCACTGCAGTCTTCATCTCCCAGGCTCAAGTGATCCTCCCACATCAGCCTCCCAAGTAGCTGGGACTACAGGCGTGCGCCATTATGCCCGGTTAATTTTCGTATTTTTGTAGAGACAGCGTCTCCCTATGTTGCCCAGGCTGGTCTCGAACTCCCAGGCTCAAGTGATCCTCCTGCCTCTGCCTCCCAAAGTGCTGGGATTACAGGCATGAGCCACCGCACCCAGCCAAGCGGGAGTTTTTGTTCTCGCCTTACATGCAAAGCCCAAGACAGAGCCTGACACAGAGAAGTGGGCCATAAATATTAGCTCAGTGAATGGATGAGTCAGGATTTGAACTCAAGCCTGTTGGCTGCAAAGATCATGCCCTTAACCCCAGCATGGCACAGTCCATTCGGCCGGCCTCACTGCAGAGGGGACTTGAATCCTGCCTGTCCCGTCTTCCCATGGGAACTCAGGCCAGTCCCACCACTGAGGCCCTCTGCAGGGGAGGTGTGTGGGGGATGGGGGCCTGACTGTTGGGAGGGGCTGACACCGCCACACCCAGCCCTGCCTGGTACCTTGAGGTTGTGCCCGTCGAAGGGCAGGGAGCCGCTGACGAGGGTGTACAGGATGACTCCCAGGCTCCAGATGTCCACCTCCGGCCCGTCGTACTTCTTGCCCTGAAACAGCTCCGGGGCAGCGTATGGGGGGCTCCCACAGAACGTGTCCAGCTTTGAGCCCAGCGTGAACTCGTTGCTGAAGCCAAAGTCAGCGATCTTGATGTTGGCCTCGGCGTCCAGCAAGAGGTTCTCAGCCTGCGGGGAGAGGAGGAGAGGGACTCGAGGCCAAAGCCCTTCGTGGACGTGGGAGGCGGACAGGAGCACAGGCTCTAGGGTTGGCCCACAGGGATCAATTCTTGGGCCTGTCCCTTACTCTCTGCCTGACCTTAGGTAGTGACTTTACCTCACTGAGCCTCAGTTTCCTCATCCATAGAATGGGGATAATCTTAGTCCCTACTTCATAGAGTAGTTTGAGAATTATGAGTTAATCCGCATAGAAAACCTAGACGGGCTGGGCATGGTGGCTCACCCCTGTAATCCCAGCACTTTGGGAGGCTGAGGTGGGTGGATCACCTGAGGTCGGGAGTTCAAGACCAGCCTGACCAACATGGAGAAATCTCGTCTCTACTAAAAATACAAAATTAGCTGGGCATGGTGGCGCATGCCTGTAATCCCAACTACTCAGGAGGCTGAGGCAGAAGAATCGCTTGAACCCGGGAGGCGGAGGTTGCGGTGAGCCGAGATCACGCCATTGCAAAAAAAAAGAAAGAAAAGCTAAAACAGTATTTCATACCCAGTGAACACTATGGAATATCACTATTACCCCGTGTGGTCTGCAGAGCTGGGGGTCTTCAGGTAATCTCCTGCCCCTCTTGGAGCCTCAGGTTACCCAGCAGAAACAAAATGAGGCCTGACTGCTCAAGACCCAGGAAAATGAAAGCAATAATTTAATCCTGGTTGCATACCTACCATGCACTGGGCTCTGTTGACTATCAATTATAACAGTGTCCATCTGCATAATGTGAAGGTGAAACTACAGACTCTTGGAGAATTCCCGCTGCAAATCCCAGCTCCACCACTTACTCGCTGTGGGACTTTAGATAGGTTACCAGACCTCTCTGTGCCTCAGTTTCCTTGTATGTAAACCGAGGGTGATCCCGACACCTGCCTCAACCACTGTTGTGGGTTTAAGTGTAAAGTGCTCACAGCAGCCCCAAGAACGCAGTCAGTGATCAGTAAACATTTCCTGGCCGGACGCTGTGGCTCATGCCTGTAATCTCAGCACTTTGGGAGGCCAAGGCAGGCAGATCTCCTGAGGTCAGGAGTTCGAGACTAGCTTGGGCAACATGGTGAAACCCCGTCTCTACTAAAAATACAAAAATTAGCTAGGTGTAGTGGCGGGCGCCTGTAATCCCAGCAACTCGCGAGGCCGAAGCAGGAGAATCGTGTGAGCTGAGACTGCATCACTGTACTCCAGCCTGGGCAACACAGCGAGACTCCATCTCAAAAATAAATAAATAAATAAACGTTCTGTATTGTTATAAAGTTTTGTCTATTTTTTTGTGGCATGCAGTCTTACAATTGCCATTTCACAGGGGAGGAAACAGAGGCTCAGGGAGGCCACACCTCATGCCCATTGCAAGAAAGCAGCAGAACTAGAATCTAAACAAAGCCACCCATTTCCACAGTGCGTGGAGGAAGAAGCCTCCAGCCTTCTGACTACAAACAGACGCACAGTTCCACCTTTCAAAATGTTACCCGCGTCTGGTCCATCCCAACTGCGGTCCTTCCCTCGCCCAGGTCACCAGCATCCCTGGCTTCCTCCCAGGTCTCCCTATGTCTCCTGGTTTATTTCTGGACCACACTTCCCCAGCTCCTGCCCCAGTAAAGGCCCAAACCCTACAAAGACACACCAGAGAGCTCCTCCCCAAACCTGAATCTAATAGCATCTGCCTTGCTCAGGGCATATATATATATATACTTTTTTGTTTCTTTTTGAGATGGCGTCTCATTCTGTCACCCAGGCTGGAGTGCAGTGGCACAATCTCGGCTCACTGTAACCTCTGCCTCCTGGGTTCACGTGATTCTCCTGCCTCAGCCTCCCAAGTAGCTGGGACTACAGGTGCGTACCACCACCCCCGGCTATTTTTTTTTTATTTTGCTTGAGGTGAGGTGATCCGCCCTCATTTTTTTTCCTGCCATTTGAGGCTCCACAATCCAGCCCCAAGGTCACATTTGGGTTGGTCCCCTTGGTTGGTACCCCCGGTGTACTAAAAGGACCCCAAACTTCGTGTTAGCTGCTTTGGGGACCCTCCACCAGGGGGCGTA
Source organism: Macaca fascicularis (assembly GCF_037993035.2). NCBI lineage: Eukaryota > Metazoa > Chordata > Mammalia > Primates > Cercopithecidae > Macaca > Macaca fascicularis. Next base: position 53,320,027 of record NC_088393.1, on the reverse strand, counting down.
CGACCTCCTGGTTAATCATGGAAGCCTCGAAGGTGCTGCCTCCAGGGCTGTGTGGAGGGACACCCTGGCCTAGCAGAAGGAAGTCAAGAGAAGGTTAGCACTTCAACCTCTACAGCAATTTGTTTTTTGTTTTCATTTTTTATTATTTTTCTTTTTTTCAGATGCACTTTCTGCTTTTGAATTTTTTGTTGTTGTTTTTAGAGATAGGGTTTTGCTCTGTCACCCAGGTTGGAGTGTAGTGGTGCAGTCATGGCTCCCTGCAGCCTCAACCTCCTGGGCTCAAGGGATCCTCCTGCCTTAGCCTCCTGAGTAGTTGAGACTACAGGCATACGACCTAATTTTTTTCTGTTTTTTTTTTTTTTTTGAGATGGAGTCTTGCTATGTTGTCCAGGCTGGAGTGCACTGGCATGATCTCAGCTCACTGCAACCTCCACCTCCTAGGTTCAAGCAATTCTCATGCCTCAGCCTCTCAAGCAGCTGGAATTACAGGCACACGCCACGACGCCCAGCTAATTTTTGTATTTTTAGTAGAGATGGAGTTTTACCATGTTGCCCAGGTTGGTCTTGCACTCCTGGCCTCAAGTGATCTACCTGCCTAGGCCTCCCAAAGTGCTGAGACAGGTGTGAGCCACTGCGCCCAGCTAAGCTAATTTTTTACAATTATTTTTTGTAGAGATGGGGTTTTGCTGTGTTGCCCAGGCTGTTCTAGAATTTCTGGGCTCAAGCAATCCTCCCACCTCAGCCTCCCAAAGTGCTGGGATTGCAGGTATGAGACTGCACCTGGTCATGCATAGGAATTCGACTGTGGAATTTTGCGTCTTTAGAATCTGACAATAGCTTTTAAAATGGGGTTTGTGGCTGGGTGCAGTGGCTCACGCCTGTAATCCCAGCACTCTGGGAGGCCAAGGCGGGCGGATCACCTGAGGTCAGCAGTTCGAGACCAGCCTGGCCAACATGGTGAAATCCTGTCTTTACTAAAAATACAAAAATTAGTGGTGGTGCCCATCTGTAGTCTCAGCAACTCAGAAAGCTGAGGCAGGAGGATCACTTGAGCCCAGGAGTTCAAGACCAGCCTGGGCAATGGAGTGAGACCCCCATCTCTACAAAAAAATTAGAAATTAGCCAGGCTTGGTGGCTCACACCTGTGGTCCCAGCTACTCAGGAGGCTGAGATGGGAGGACTGCTTGAGCCCAAGAGGTCGAGGCTACAGTGAACTGTGATGGAACTATCACACGTCAGCATGGGCAAGAAAAAAACATAACGAAACAGCAAAAGCAACCCAGTCCTTCCTCACAGATAGTTCCAGCAGCACTTCCTTAAAGCACTTAGGATGCCATCTAGCACACAGGTACTCACAAAACCACAGTCAAGACAATGGGATTTGAGCCAACCAAACATTCAGCCACCTGGTCTTGGAGCAGGAGGCCAGAGACATGCAGTGGAAGGTATGGAATGGGGACCCTGGGGCCACAGGTACTTGAGGAGGCTGCCCGGCTCAGCTCCTACAGGCAGCTGGGCTGGAGCCCTGCTGAGTCCCTTCCGGCCTGGTACTGGCCAAAGTGGTTTTTCTCTCAAAGTCCCTCCTGGGACTGGGCGCAGTGGCTCACATCTGTAATTCCAGCACTTTGGGAGGCTGAGGCAGGTGGATCACGAGGTCAGGAGTTCAAGACCAGCCTGGCCAACAAGGTGAAACCCTGTCTCTACTAAAAATACGAAAATTAGCCGGATGAGGTGACAGGCACCTGTGATCCCAGCTACTCGGGAGGCTGAGGCAGGAGAATCGCCTGAACCCGGGAGGCAGAGGTTGCAGCCAGCTGAGATGGGGCCACTACACTCCAACCTAGGCAACAGTGTGAGACTCTGTATCAAAAATAAAAATAAAAACAAAGCCTCTTCTCAAGTTCATAGAAACAAAGCCCCTTCTCAAGTTCTCAGATACCCTGCAGGCAGAGTGACTCTGGGGCTCTGCAACCTAAATCCTCCAGGAGTCCTGAACGTCCTAAGGTCAGAGAATGCCAAGGTCCCAAAGGCTCTGAGAGCGACAAACCCCTTATCACGTCCCAGCGTCCTTATCCAACAGCCCTGTAGCATCCAGGGCCGTTCTGGGACACTTTGTTTCTCCCCGCTTTGTTCACTCCCCCTGTCCCCTCCTCCTCATCCGCTCCCCCATCTGCTGGCCTTGTTTCTGCCACAAAAGCTTGGGAAAGGGTCAAGGGGGTGCTGGGTGCGGAGGGAGGAGCAGGAGGAGAAAAGGGCTGGGGGAATTTGCTGGAGACCACAGGAGCCATGGAGGGGTGGGGGCAGGGAGAAGTCTGAGGGCTGAGCTGGGGTCCCCGAGATCACAGCAGGGCGGGGGCTTACCTTCAGGTCCCTGTGTACAATGTTTTTCTGGTGACAATAGTGCACAGCCGAAACGATCTGGGAGGGAGGGGGAAGGTTGGTTATTTGTGGCTCCTGAAACCCTCAGCCTCCCTCAGTGGACTGTGAAACCACTCACAACCGAGCCCCAGGCCTCCCCAAGGCACAGCCTGAGACCTGAGGCCTTGCACCCCAATTCAGTCCCAGCAAGAGGTGCCCGTGGAATCTGGGCAGACACACGCCTCCCACAGGACACCCCCATGCCCAGGGATGTCGGAACCAAGGCATGGGCACCAGCCTCTCTTGACCTTCACATCTGGAAGTTCCCATGAGGATATCCCGTACCTGTAGATAGACACGCTACCCCAACTCACCAGGGCTTACGGCCCTTGAGTTCAGGACAGCTGTGTCAAGGCAGCTAGACAGTCCCCAAGAGACACCCTCACACCGGCACATCTGCTTACCCCTCACGCCCCGGCACCCTCACACCTGCATCTCCTCTTACCCCACACACCTTGGCACCTTCACACCAGCACATCTACTTACCCCTCATGCCTGGACACCCTCACACGCGCATCTCCTCTTACCCCACACCTGGCACCTTCACACCAGCACATCTACTTACCCCTCATGCCTGGACACCCTCACATGCGCATCTTCTCTTACCCCACACCTGGGCACCCTCACACCTGCACGTCCTCTTACCCTACACCTGGGCACCCTCACACCTGCATCTCCTCTTACCCCACACACCTTGGCACCCTCTAACCCACATCTCCTCTTACCCCACACACCTGGGCACCCTCTAACCCACATCTCCTCTTACCCCACACACCTGGGCACCCTCACACCTATATCTCCTCTTACCCCACACACCTGGGCACCCTCAAACCTGTATCTCCTCTTACCCCACACACCTGGGCACCCTCTAACCCACATCTCCTCTTACCCCACACACCTGGGCACCCTCTAACCCACATCTCCTGTTACCCCACACACCTGGGCACCCTCTAACCCACATCTCCTCTTACCCCACACACCTGGGCACCCTCACGCCTGCATGTCCTCTTACCCCCCACACCTGGCCCCCTCCCACACTCTTATACACCTGGGTGTCTTCACTACCACACACCTGGAAACCCATACATCTGGGCACTCACACACCCGGGCACCCACATACCGGCATGCCCTAGTACCTACAAACTTACACAACCACCCCTCGGCCCTTTCTTGCCCATCTACCTGGGGTGCCCTACACCCTCTTCCCCACACACCTACATACCTGGACACCCACATACCTACTGCCCACACATCTTCTGAATCACACTCTGGCACACTCACACCTGGCACCCTGGCACCTTCGTGCCCCCTCACCCACACACCTACGCACTGGGCACACCCACATGCCCCACACAAGAAACACCTGCCCACCGGGGCGCCTTCATGCCCAAACATCCTCTCACCCACCCAAAGGGGCACCTGCAAACCTACATCCGGATGCCCTCACATCGGGACGACTGCATGCCCAGCACACCCAGCTCTGCACCTTCACCCCTGCCCAGACTTAGGCCCCGCCCCCAGGTTGCTGGACAGCCTAGACCATGCCCAGCTCTCGGACACCCTTCCCAGGGACCCAGGCACCCCGTCAGCCCCACCCTCAGCCCTGCCCCAACCTGTCGGAACTTGGCTCGAGCTTCCTTCTCCTTCATGCGGCCATGCGACACGAGGTAGTCAAACACTTCTCCTGCAGGGCAGAGGCCGAGCGGGGTCAGGATCAGGTGCAGGGGCAGGGGGAGGCAGCACAGGGGCAGGGTGGAGAGGGTGGGCAGCTCACCGGCACTTGCATACTCCATCACCAGGTACAGCGTCTTCTCAGTCTCAATCACCTCGAAGAGCTTCACTACAATGGTTGGGAACAGTGTAGGGGGTTAGGGAGAAAGAGCCCCTCCTAACCTGTACTTGGTAACTATGCAAAAGGCCAACCATAATACCCACCCACCCCCAACTCAAAAACACTCAATGGCTCCCTACTGACAGCAAGATCTTCTAAACTCCTCACCCACCTCTACCACCCTTTTTGTTTTGTTTTGTTTTGTTTTTTGTAGACGGAGTTTTGCTCTTGTTGCCCAGGCTGGAGTGCAATGGCGCATCTCTGCTCACTACAACCTCTGCCTCCCGAGTAGCTGGGATTACAGGCACGCACCACCATGCCCGGCTAATTTTGTATTTTTAGTAGAGACGGGGTTTCTCCATGTTGGTCAGGCGGGTCTCAAACTCCCGACCTCAAGTGATCTGCCTGCCTCGGCTTCCCAAAGTGCTGGGATTACAGACGTAAGCCACCGCGCCCAGCCACCCTTTCCACTTTCTCTCTCACAAGAATGTCGGCTCCATGAGGCCAGAGATTTGTCTTGTTTTCTTCCCTGCTGTGTCCCCAGGGTCCGGCACATAGCAGCCACTCAATCAACAGTTACTGAGTAAATGAATGAATGCTGCAGCCACATCCACGCGGAGCTAAACTCCGCTTCTCTCACTAAAGACCCCTCTCTCCCCGCTCTGCCCAGTGATAATGACAGTGAGGATGCTGATGCTGGTGGAAATAATCGGACCAAGTCCCATAGCTCAGCCCAAACTAAGCATTTTAGACGCATGATCTTTGTCAATCCTCACAATGACCTGGTAATAGGCCCTCTTATCATCCCTACTCCAGAAAAGAAAATAGCTCAAGGAGGTTAAGTGACTTGCCCAAGGTCACACAGCAGTGATGCAACTATGAGAAACCAGGTCTCTAACTCTTTTTTTTTTTTTTTTTGAGACAAAGTCTCGCTTTATTGCCCAGGCCGGGGTGCAGTGGTGTGATCTCGGCTCACTGCAACCTCTGCCTCCTGGGCTCAAGCAATTCTGCCTCGGTCTCCCAAGTAGCTGGGATTACAGGCATCCACCACCACACCCTGCTCATTTTTGTATTTTTAGTAGAGAGGGTTTCACCATGTTGGTCAGACTGGTGTCGAACTCCTGACCTCAAGTGATCCACCAGCCTTGGCCTCCCAAAGTGCTGGGATTCCAGGAGCGAGCCACTGCGCCTGGCGGGTCTCCAACTATTCTAACCACTGCCACCACCCCCAACTCCTTTGCAAGTGTCCGGCTGGTGGCCTGCCCCTGCACCCGTTCCCTCCTCACCGATGTTGGGGTGGTTTAGGCCCTTCATGATGCGGACTTCTCGGAACAGCTGGGTGTGGCCAGAAAGGAAGACAGAGGAGAGTGAGGGTGGGTGGCTTGGGGGATCCTTTCCCCAGCCGGGCCCCCGCAGGAGGGGTCAGGTGGGTCACCCGGCTGTCCCGGAAGCCTGGCTCCTGCTCTCCCCCATCTTCCCAGCCTCACCTTCTGCAGGCTGCTGGGATTCAGCTGGGTTTTGTCGATGATCTTGATGGCAACCTAGAGAGGGAGGAAAGGAGGAGGGAAGGTCAAGGTACCACAGGCCCCACTGGGCGTGGTGGCTCAGGCCTGTAATCCCAGCATTTTTTGGAGGACCAAGGCGGGAGTATCACTTGAGGCCAGGAGTTCGAGACCAGTCTGGTCAACGTGATGAAACCCTGTCTCTCCTAAAAATACAAAAATTAGTCGGGTGTGGTAGCGGGCGCCTGTAATCCCAGCTACTCGGGAGGCTGTGGTGGAAGAATCGCTTGAGCCTGGGAGGTGGAGGTTGCAGTGAGCCAAGATGGCGCCACTGCACTCCAGCCTGGCCCAGCTCAGATCACCCTAGGATATCCTTCCCTTGCCCCCTCTCCCGGAAGAGCCCTCACTCTGGGCCATACCCAGTGGATGGGGAACTTGGGGACTCAGGGCCTTTGCACAAGCTGTCCTCACTGTCTCCACTGCCACCCTCACTTCTGCAGAGAAATATCCTTATTCCACAGCAGGGCCTGGCTGACGCTCCAGAGCTGCCTGAGGGGATGTGGGCATGGCCAAGACCTTGAGGGGATCCCTTTGTAAGGGCACCGCAGATCACTCGCCCATCACATCTTTGTTTTGAACAAAAGGACAGTGGAATAAATAACAACTGGCTAACACGTACTAAGTCCTCACTCTACCAGGCCTATGTGCTTTACTAATGAGAACTCTTAATCCTCACAACCACCTGTGAGGTAAGTGCTAGGATTATCCCTCCCATTCTCCACACCCACCCCCTCTTTTGTTTGTTTGGAGGCAGAGTCTTGCTCTGTTGCCCAGGCTAGAGTACAGTGGTGTTACAGTGGTGTCATCATAGCTCACTGCAACCTTGATCTCCTGGGCTCAAGCGATCCTCCCACCTCAGCCTCCCAAGTAGCTGGGACCACAGGCACGTGCCACCAACACTTGGCTAACAGGATTATCCTCATTTTACCAACAGAGAAACTGAGGCACAGAGCTGTTGAGTCACTTGGCCAAAGTTATATGGATAGTAAACTGTAGTAAGTTGTGGGCCAGATTTGAATTTACGCAGCACGATGGAATCTACCTTTTAAACACAACTTTTAAAACAGCTTTGAGATACATCATGGGAAGGAAATCAGAATGTCACTGAACTCTCCTTATACTTCTTTTGCAGTGAAACTTTTTTTTTTTTTTTTGAGATAGAGTTTCCCTCTTGTTGCTCAGGCTGGAGCACAATGGTGCCATCTTGGCTCACAGCAACCTCCACCTCCCAGGCTCAAGGGATTTTCCTGCCTCAGCCTCCCGAGTAGCTGGGATTCCAGGCATGCGTCACCACACACAGCTAATTTTGTATTTTTAGTAGAGACAGGGTTTCTCCATGTTGGCCAAGCTGGTTTTTTTTTCTTTTTTTTTGAGACGGAGTCTTGCTCTGTCGCCCAGGCTGGAGTGCAGTGGCCGGATCTCAGCTCACTGCAAGCTCCGCCTCCCAGGTTCAGGCCATTCTCCTGCCTCAGCCTCCCGAGTAGCTGGGACTACAGGCGCCCGCCGCCTCACCCGGCTAGTTTTTTGTATTTTTTAGTAGAGACGGGGTTTCACCGTGTTAGCCAGGATGGTCTCGATCTCCTGACCTTGTGATCTGCCCGTCTCGGCCTCCCAAAGTGCTGGGATTACAGGCTTGAGCCACCGCGCCCGGCCTGGCCAAGCTGGTCTTGAACTCCCGTCCTCAGGTGATCCGCCCACCTCAGCCTCCGAAAGTGCTGGGAATACAGGCATGAACCACCGCACCCGGTCTGCAGTGAAACTTTCATTTTATTTTTAAAACAGAGATGGGGCCAGGTCCCTCTCAGAAACCCCTGGAACCAGATCCACATACAGGGAACCATGTGTTCTTCATGGAAGAGGGGGCCCCTTAGCTTTCCTCATATTCTCACGAATGGGTTTTTAAAAATTTTATCAAACACTTTTTATGCCAGTATTGAGACGATCATATGGTTTCTCTCCTTTAATCTGAGAATGTGGTGAAGTACATGAATAAATTGTCAAAGGGAAAAGAACTTTGCATTCCTAAGATAAAGCCAGCTTCATCATCACACAGTTTTCTTTAATTGATTTGCCAGGTTCTGTTTGTTAATATTTTGTATAAGATTTTTGTACCTATGTTCACCAGACTGGCCAGTAATTTTGTTTCTTGTCTGGTTTTGCTCTTAAGGACAAACTGGCACCTAAAAACCTATCGGGCAGTGAAGTTCTTTCTTTAGTCTCTGGAAGAACTGGCATAAAATGTGAACATCCGGTAGAATTTGCCCGTAAGACCATCGGGGCTTGGTGTCTTTTGCGTGTATGGTGTAGACAGTGTGAGGGAAGGAGAGAGTCCATCCAAGGCAGGATAATTCATTCCAATCATTTCTCTAAAACTGAAGGAGGGGTGGGGAAATCATGAAATCATCCACCATTCTTTTTCCTCTAAGTGAGTTAGAGACCTCGTATCTAGGCTGCAAAGCCTGTGTGGGCCCTTTTCGCAATGTCGCCATACTCAGCACAGATGCCTGCTCTGAAAGAGGAGGTGGGGAGAGTGAGGCTGTGTGTAACTGAGAATACAACATAAATAAACCTGCTGTGTTCTCCAGATCACAGGAAGATTTCAAGGAACCAAAGTTTACCCTTAAAACAGACAGGCAGCTCAGGTTTATTTAACTTTACTTTTCATTTTTAATTTATTTACTATTTATTTTTGAGATGGAGTCTTGCTCTGTCACTCAGGCTGGAGTGCAGAGGCATAATCTCAGCTCACTGCGGCCTCCGCCTCCTGGGTTCCAGTGATTCTCCTGCCTCAGCCTCCCAGGTAGTTGGGATTACAGGCACGCACCACCGCGCCTGGCTAATTTTTGTATTTTTTTTTTTTTTAGTAAAGATGGGGTTTTGCCATCTTGGCCAGGCTGGTCTTGAACTCCTGACCTCAGGTGATCCACCTGCCTCAGCCTCCCAAAGTGCTGGGTTTATAGGCATGAGCCACTGCACCTGGCCTTTTTTTTTTTTTTTTTTTTTTTTTTTTGAGACAGAGTCTCACTCTTGTTGCCCAGGCTGGAATACAGTGGCGCGATCTTGGCTCATTGAAACTTCTGCCTCTGCCTCCTGGGCTCAAGCAATTCTCCTGCCTCAGTCTCCCAAGTAGCTGAGATTAGAGGGGCCTGCCATCACGCCCAGCTAATCTTTATATTTTTAGTAGAGACAGGGTTTTACCATGTTAGCCAGGCTGGTCTTGAACTCCTGATCTCAGGTGATCCACCCGTCTCGGTCTCCCAAAGTGCTGGGATTATAGGCATGCGCCACCACGCCCAGCTAATTTTTGTATTTTTAGTAGAGACAGGGTTTCACCATGTTGGTCAGGCTGGTCTTAAACTCCTGACCTCAAGCAATCCACCTGCCTCAGCTTCCCAAAGTACTGGGATTACAGGCGTGAGCCACCGTGCCCAGCCCTCTTTTATTTTTATTTTTTGAGATAAGGTCTCACTCTGTTACCCAGGCTGGAGTGCAGTGGTGAGGTCACACCTCACCGCAGCTTCAAACTCCTGAGCTCAAGTGATCCTCCGGCCTCAGCCTCCCAAGTAGCTGGGACCACAGGCACGCATCACTGCACCCAGCTAATTTTTAAAAAATTTTATTTATTTTTCAGTAGAGACAAAGTCTTGCTATGTTGCCCAGTCTGGTCTCAAACTCCTGAGCTCAAGCAATCCTCCTACCTTGGCCTCTCAAAGTGCTGGGATTACAGGTGTGAGCCAACGCATCCAGCCACAGCTCAGGTTTATCTACAAAAGCCGCATGCATCCTTAGCAATGCACACATTGGACTGCCTGTGATCTGAGATCTCCCGGCAATTTCAGGGATACCTGAAATGGGTTCTCTTTTCCCACGGGGGTGGTTCTGGGAACATCGGGGATATTGTGACCTGTCCCATAGAGAGTCGGGAACTTACCTGAGGCCGTAAAGCAAACCCAGGGCCGATCCCGACCTCTATCAACGTACCCCGAAGACCTGCTCCCGCGGGAAAGTGCCCCGAGCCCCACCCTGTGCCCATACTCACCTCCCGACCAGTGAGGATGTGCCGAGCCAGCTTGACTTTGGCAAAGTTGCCCTTCCCGATGGTCCTCAGCAGGCGGTAGTTGCCCACGTGGGGCTGCTCCTCGGGACAGGAGGCGATGGAGTTCCGGCAACGGGCACCCAGTGAGCGGCTGGACCAGGACGGGCCTTTGTCCGAGGAGCGGCCACTGCCCAAGGTGCCATGCTGGGCGGGGGAGACGCAGCATGAGCTATCCAATCCCACCTTCCGTGGCACCCGTAGGCTGGTGCAGTTAACTTGAGGTCTGGCTACCGACCCCTTTGTGGCCCTTTTCAACCTCAGGTCACAGACAGCCAAGCATCCTTCATCTTTCTCTACAAAAAGATGCCTCCAGGAACAAAAGCTCCCGTGTCCCCCAAATCTGCAACATCCAGGACCCCAGGCATCAGACCCCTTCTTCAACCCTCACTGCAGTCTGACTACTACCAACTTTATCTTTTTTTTTTTTTTCTTGGGATGGAATCTTGCTCTGTCACCCAGGCTGGAGTGCAGTGGCACAATCTCAGCTCACTGCAACCTCCGCCTCCGGGTTCAAGCCATTCTCCTGCCTCAGCCTCCCGAGTAGCTGGGATTACAGGCGTGCACTATCATGCCTGGCTAATTTCTGTATTTTTAGTAGAGACGAGGTTTCACCATGTTGACTAGGCCGGTCTCAAACTCCTGACTCACGTGATCCACCTGCCTCAGCCGTACGGATTACAGATATGAGCCACTGCATCCAGCCCCAACCTCCTTTTCTAATTACATACATACCTCAGAGATATTGCAAGTTTGGTTCCAGACTACCATAATAAAGCATATATTGCAAAAAAGCAATGCACATAAATCTTTTGGATCCCCAGTGCATATAAAAATTATGGGCCAGACAGCCTGGAGCAGTGGCTCACGCCTGTAATCCCAGCACTTTGGGAGGCCGAGGTGGGTGGATCACGAGGTCAGGAGTTCGAGACCAACTTGGCCAATATGGTGAAACCCCATCTCTACTAAAAAAAATACAAAAATTAGCCAGGCATGGTGGCAGACACCTGTAGTCCCAGCTACTCAGGAGGCTGAGGCAGGAGAATCGCTTGAACCCGGGAGGTGGAGGTTGTAGTGAGCCAAGATCTCTCTACTGCGCTCCGGTCTGGGTGACAGACTGAGACTTGGTCTAAAAAAAAAAAAAAAAAGTCCAGGCACGGTGGCTCACGCCTGTAACCCCAGCAGTTTGAGAGGCCAAGGCAGACAGATCATGAGGTCAGGAGATTGAGACCATCCTGGCTAACACGGTGAAACCCCGTCTCTACTAAAAATACAAAAAACTAGCCAGGCGTGGCAGCTTGCACCTGTAGTCCCAGCTACTCAGGAGGCTGAGGCAGGAGAATGGCGTGAACCCGGGAGGCGGAGCTTGCAGTGAGCCGAGATGGCACCACTGCACTCCAGCCTGGGCAACAGAGCGAGACTCTGTCTCAAAAAAAAAAAAAAAAAATTATGGGCCAGGAGGGGTGGCTCACGTCTGTAATCCCAGCACTTTGGGAGGCCAAGGCAGGTGGATCACCTGAGGTCAGGAGTTTGAGACTAGCCTGGCCAACATGCGGAAACCCCATCTCTACTAAAAATACAAAACTTAGCCGGATGTGGTGATGCACACCTGGAATCCCAGCTACTCAGGAGGCTGAGGCAGGAGAATCACTTGAACCAGGGAGGTGGAGGTTGCAGTGAGCTGAGATCGTGCCACTGCACTCGTCTGGGCGACAGAGTGGGACTCCATCTCAAAAAAAAAAAAGAAAGAAAGAAAGAAAAAATGTGTTTACACCATACTGTAGTCTACTGAGTGTGCAATAATAGCATTACAGCTATAAAAACAATGTACATACTTTAATTTTATAATACCTTATTGTTAAAAGATGCTAACAATCATCTGAACCTTCAGTGAATCACAATAAAAAAAATCATTGACGAGGTGGGAGGATTGCTTGAAGCCAGGGAGTTTGAGACCAGCCTCAGCAATGAAGTGATATGTCCATCTCTAGAAAAACTAAAAAAAAAAGAAAACTAGCTAGACATGGTGGCATGTGCCTATAGTCCTGGCTACTCAGGGGGCTGAGATGGGAAGATCGCTGGAGCCCCAGGAGGTCGAGGCTGCAGTGAGCTATGATTACGGCACTGCACTCCAGCCTGGGCAACAGAGCAAGACCCTGTCTCTTTAAAAAAAAAAAAAAAAAAAAAAAAGGCCGGGCGCGGTGGCTCAAGCCTGTAATCCCAGCACTTTGGGAGGTCGAGACGGGCGGATCAGGAGGTCAGGAGATCAAGACCATCCTGGCTAACACGGTGAAACCCCGTCTCTACTAAAAAAATACAAAAAACCAGCCGGGCGAGGTGGTGGGTGCCTGTCGTCCCAGCTACTCAGGAGGCTGAGGCAGGAGAATGGCGTGAACCCGGGAGGCGGAGCTTGCAGTGAGCTGAGATCTGGCCACTGCACTCCAGGCTGGGCGACACAGCAAGACTCCGTCTCAAAAAAAAAAAAAAAAAGAAAAAAGAAAAAACATCACTGATCACAGATCACCATAACAGCTATTATAATAATAATGAAAAAGTTTGAAATATTGTGTGAATTATCAAAATGTGACAGAGACATGAATGGTGCACAGGCTATTGGAAAAATGGAGGCTACAGGCTTGCTCAACACGGGGTAGTCAGAAACCTTCAATTCGTAGAAAACACAGTATCTGTGAAGTTTGATAAGGCAGTGCGAAAAAGCAGGATATGCCTGTCCTGGAGCCTGGATCACCTCTACGATATTTTGCTCTAAATGAGACTGCCCTCAACCCCAATCAACACTGACCTCAATCTGGACTCGAGGCTCCTCCTCCACCACCACTGGTTCTGACATGCTATTTGACCCATCGACCGTCCCCTCTCCAGCCACCAAATTCTACTTCAAACCCAAATGGCAACATTTGATTCCCAGTGGAATGCCCCTAACATTTTATCCCAATCACTGTTGCCCCAGATTGGACTCCAAACATTGTAACCAAGTCTTTTTGTTTGTTTGGTTTTTTTGGACGGAGTTTCGCTCTTGTTGCCCAGGCTGGAGTGCAGTGGCGGGATTTGGCTCACTGCAACCTCCACCTCCTGGGTTCAAGTGATTCTCCTGCCTCAGCCTTCCTGAGTAGCTGGGATTACAGGCATGTGCCACCATGCCTGGCTAAGTTTGTATTTTTAGTAGGAACGGAGTTTCATCATGTTGGCCGGGTTGGTCTTGAACTCCTGACCTCAGGTGATCCACCCACCTTGGCCTCCCAAAGTGCTGGGATTACAAGCGTGAGACAACACCCCCCCGCGGTATAACCAAGTCTTTCACTGGCCCTGAGACCTGGCTGAATCCCTGTTATCCTCCTTCCATGGGAAACATTGTTGCTTCTGCTACCCCCTGAAACACCCAGGGTTTGAGCAGCCCCTGACTTGCTGTCTCCCACACCATGGCTTCTCTCCTCCCGAAGTTCTGTTCCTACTGTCCCGCCCCTCCCCGCCTCTCTCCCCCACAGGTCACCTGCCGGCTCCAAGCTGCCCTGGCCTGATTGGAAGCCCCAGGGACTGTGTCTCCCTTTCAGGGCTGGGACTCAGGGTGCCTGAGGCCCCCTGCCAAGGCAGTTCTGCCTGTGCCCTTCTAGCTGGGAGTGGGAAGCCGGAGGGCAACAGGAGGGGAGGAAGAAAGTCCAGGAGGCTGATGGGCTGGTGTCCCAAGTCTCTGAGAAAGGCACTGCCGGGCCACTTGATAGCAACAACTAACATTTAATTAATGCTGGTCATTGATGCAACATGAGGCCATTACCACACTATCATCTCCACTTTACAGGTGGGGAAACTGAGGCCCGGACCCAAGATCTGAACCCAAACAGTTTCCGCTAGTCTTTTTTTTTTTTTTTTTTTTTTTGATGGGGCTTCACTCTTGTTGCCCAGGCTGGAGTGCAGTGGCATGATCTCAACTCACTGCAACCTCCACCTCCCAGGTTCAAGCAATTCTCCTCCCTCAGCCTCCCGAGTATTACAGGTGCCCGCCACCACGCCCGGCTAATTTTAGTATTTTTAGTAAAGACGGGGTTTCACCATGTTGGCCAGGCTGGTCTTGAACTCCTGACCTCAAGTGATCCGTCTGCCTCAGCCTCCCAAAGTGCTGGGATTACCGGGGCGAGCCACCATGCCCAGTAGTTTCCACCAGTCTTGATGCTCTTCTCTGTCACAACACCACACTGCCTCTCACACCTGAACCTTTTTTTTTTTTTTTTTTGAGACAGGGTCTTGCTCTGTTGCCCAGGCTGAAGTGCAGCGGTGCAATCAAGGCTCAATGCAGCCTCAACTGCCTGGGTTCAAGCAGATCCTCCCACCTCAGGCTCCCAAGTAACTGAGACCACAGGAGTGCCCCACGACACACAGCCAATTTTCAAATTTTTTTGTAGAGATGGAGTCTTGCTATGTTGCCCGGGCTAGTCTTCAGCTCCCAGGCTCAAGCCATCCTCCCGCCTGGGTCTCCCAAAGTGCTGGGATTATAGGTGTGAGCTACCACGCTGGGTCATGAACCATTTCTACAAAGCAGCTCACGCTATGGACCAAGTCCTGTGTAAACAGGCAACTCGCCTACACTTGATTCCTGCAGTAACCCAGTGAGCGACTCCACGTTCCAGCAGAGAAACTGAGCCTTGGAGAGGGAAGATGCTATGTGAAGGTCACACAGTCCATTCACAGGGGCAGAAAGACAATCTCCCCACAGCTGGGCAGTTCCAACCACCACAGCCGGGGCTCTAACCATGCGTCTGCCACTGCCTGCCGTGCCCTCACCCTGGCCTCCAATGTGGGTCCAATTATGATCTGCAGTCTCCAGATGGGGACCCCCAGGCTCAGGCAGGGGGAGTCCCTCCCCCAAGGTCACAGGGCAGATGGAGCAGAGTGCTGGGATGCGAACCCCAGCCTGCTGATTCCTCCTGAGTGCTGAGCCAGGCTTCCCCACTGCCCCAGGCTTCCTCCCAGCAGAGACCAGGGAGGCAGGTGGAGATCCTGGAGATAAGGCCTCGGATCCCCACCGAGATAAGGACCTGGAGAAGAACCCCCGTCAGGTGGCACCACGGCAGCCAGCTGGAGGTGGGATGGCACCACGCTGAAGGCAGCATGGCTGAGGGACCCCTGCGAGGGGCAGCTGGGGCAGTGGGTGACAAAGCCCCTGGGGGCCGGGGGTGGGAGCTAAAATTGGCCTGCACCACCACCTGGCCTGGCTCCCTCTCGCCCGGCTGGCGCCCCAACACCCGGGCCTGTTGCTAGGGAACCTGGGGAGGCTGGCCCCCTGGTGGGGGGCCCTGGAACTTGGGGTGGGGGAGCATGACCCTATGTGGCTGTAGCCATGGTAACCAGGTAACAGGAGAGGGGGCTGCAACCTCCTATTCCAGAGGCAGGCAGGTGACTCCCCATCAGGACTGACAGGCAGGTCTTAGTGACAAGAGTTGGAGGAGAGAAAAGGGGATTAGCCATCCTCAAATCCGCACCATGCACGCATCTTAACAACCCAGGGAACAGCAAGTCGTCATCAGGCGTTCCACTTAACAGACAAGGAAACCAAGGCTCAGAGAGGTGAGGTTACTTGCCCGAGGTCACACAGCTAGGGAGGGACAGAAACAGGATATGAACCCAAGTTTATCTGAACAATTAAACTAGTACTAATAACCACAACAGCCACGACACATGCCAGGCCCTGTGCACCTTAGTCACATCACGTCATTGGCTCCTGCAAACATCCCTAACAGCGGAGGGCCATCAGCAACCCGATTTAGAGATAAGGAAACTGAGGCTGCAAGCTGGGAGTGAATCTGCAGCCTCACTCAACAACTAATAACAGCCCTGAGCTGAGAATCCACGGGCCGTCTGACTCATACCCACAGCCACAATAGCAGCTGGCATTTGTGGAGTGCTTCCTAGGTGCCAGGCTTTGCCTGAATCGAGTAAGCCAAGGAGGCACTCAAGCGGTCACCCCTATTTTCCAGGGCAGGAAACTGAGGCTCAGAAAGGGAGAACTGGTTTTCTGAGGACACAAGGCAAACCAGCTAGCCATGCCAGCATTGGAACCCAGGACTGTGGAGCCCCTGGCACCTCACTGTAGATTGCAGTGACCAAGGAACAGAGGTAGTAGGCATTTCATTAGACTCCAAATTGGAGTTCTGGCCCGTAGTGATGATGGGGGTGGTCTCTGTGAGGGAGGGATCTGCAAGATGAGGAAGGGACAGATACAAATCTCTGATGGTGTGTGCGCGTGGGGGGGGCGGTCTGTCAGAGGTGAGGGAAACAGGGGGAAGGGGAACAGGGACCTGGCAGAAAGATTTGGAGAAAGACACAAAGATCCCAGCTGGGGAGACGTCTAGGATTGGGTGGTGGGCAGGTCTTTGGAAGTGATCAGAGTGATCAGAGACACAGGAGATAGGGAGGGGCCTCCCTGGGACTCTCTGGGAAACAGTGTAGAGGCAGGGGGCGCCTGGGAATGGTGGAAAGTGACAAAGCTATTGGGGCAGTGGAAGTCAGAGGCCAGGAATCCCTGGATCTTGGGAAGCTCCTAGGAATCAGAGAAGGGGGTTTCTAGGAGCAGTCCTTGAAACTAGAGAAGGGTCTGGGGGACCTGGAAGTATGGGGTAGGGGTTTCTTGGGCAAGGAGCAGCACAGACGAATAAAGGCTGAGCCCTGGGGGAGGTCAAAGGGTCTAGAAATTTGGGGAGAAGGCTTCCAACAGATTGACCCCAAGGGAAAAGGGCTTGAAGCCAGGGCAAGATGAGGGGCTTGAAGCCAGGGCAAGATGAGAGGCTTCAGGTCTGGGAGTTTTCTGGAAGAAGGATCTGGGGCCAGGCCCTGTAGCTGAGGAAGGCCTCTGAAGCTGAGGAGGGGGCTTCCTTGGGAGGCCAGACCCCCAGCAAGGAAGGGGGAGGCCCTGGGGCAGGAGAAAGGACGGTGGTTTGTGGGGAAGGGGCCTAAGTTTGGCCTAGCATGGGTGGAGAGGTTGGGGGTTGGGGAAGGGGCTTGCCTGAAGCTGAGAAGTTGATAGAGGGCGGATGAGGCCTGGAGTCAGACTGGTCCAGGGCCTAGAAATACGAGCCTGGGTGAGGTGGGGGCCTGGAAGTTGGAGGCCAAGGCTTCCTGGGAGAGGAAGAGACCAGAAAGGGTCCAGGTGGCTTCTGGGGGCCCCGGAGTGCTGGGATCTAGGGACAGGGCTGCTTGGAAGATGGGGACCAGGCCTGGGACAGGAGAGACCTTGAAGGCGGCAGAAAAGGGCCGGGGCCCAGGAGAGGTGGAAACCAGCTTCCTGCCAGGGGCTGCCCACAGGCGCCCCGGGTGCGTCCTGGAGGGGCAGAGGACTGGGAATGAGAGGAGAGGGGCTCCTGGAGAGCCGGCACCAAGCCCCAGATAGGGAAGGCCGGAGCCAGAGGCAGGACAGGGCCAGGCCCCGCTGGGAGAGCCAGGGCCGGGCCTTGGGGGGTCAGGGGCCCTGCAAATCCGGGAGGGGGCGAGGTGTCGGACGCGGACAGCCTGGAGGGGAAAGGGCTTAGCACGCGCGAGGGAAGGGAGGGGCTCCTGGAAGCAGGGGAGGGGGCTTCCTGGAGGGAACAGACCCGAGCGGAAGCGTTCTGCACGGGGACAAGAGAGGGGTCCCGAGAGAGGGGCGCCCCCAGGGGTCGGGCTGGGCTGGAAAAGGTGGGGAGGGCCGAGAGGCCTGGAAGTCCGGGAGGGGTCGAGAGGCGACGAGTAGGGTCGAGCCCAGGAAACGAGGGTAGGGGCTCGCGGGGCGAGGGGCACAGCGGGGCGAAGGGTTTGGCGGCTGGACCCAGTCAGGGCTCCCCAAGGGGCCGGGCCCCACTCACCGTGTCCGAGTTCCGATCGTTGCCCGGGGCCAGCACCGTCCGCGAAGACATCTTCTCCGGGTCCCGGGGGGCAGGGGCGGCCGGGTGGGGGGGGCGGGGGTCCCAGGGTCCCCTCTCTTCCCCTCCCCCCCCTGCCGGCCTGGGGACGCGAGCTCAAAAGCTGGGCGCCGAGAACGCCCGGGTCCGCGCCGCGGGAGAGAGGACAGGGCGGGGGAGGGGAAGGGACCCCGAGGGTCCTAGTGGCCCCGTGCAGCGGGGACCCCGGGCGCCATGGGGGCGGCGGGCGGGCAGGCGGGCGGGCGGGGGCCGCGGAGGGGGCGCGGAGCCGGCCCAGGCGGCGGCGGAGGGAGGCGGTGGAGGGGCTGGGGAGGGAGGAAGGGACGTCAGGGGGAGGGGCGGGCAGGGCGGGGCACCGGGACCCCGCCCCCCGCCGCCGGCCCTTAAAGGCGCAGGCCCGGGCTGGTCCGGGGCGCCGGGGGCGGAGGCGGGTCTGGGCGCGCCGGCGGGGAGCGTGTTCTCGCCCAGAAGAAGAGGCGCACTGGAGAGGAGAGAAGGGGAGAGAGAGACCGGGGCAGAGCGCCAGAGACGCAGAGAGAGAGATCGAGAGGCGTAGAGATAAAGAGACACAAAGAGAGAGAGACGAGTTACAAAAGGGTGGAGAGAGAGGCGCAAGGAGATGAACGGAGAGCCAGAGGACAGAGAGGGAGAGATACAGGGACACGGAGACAGAGAGACCCAGAGACGCAGAGGGACAAAGACTAAGAGAGACCCCCCCCCACACACACACAGGGAGAGACAAAGAGATACAAAGACGCAGAGATCTGTGAAGAGATGGAGATAAAGGGACTGAGCCAGAGAAGCCCTCAGAGGCGCTGCCCACATTGTCCCTCCCCCCCCCCCCCCCCCGGTCCATTCTCTCCCCAGTTGGCGGGGGGGCAGGGGAAGCTCTTCCCTCGGAGGCTTAAGGGTGGGGTGGGTCAAGGGGATGGTGTGCAGGGCTTGGCCAATGCTGAGGGCTCAGCGACCTCCCTAGTCAGGCCGCCTCCACCAACCCACAAAGCTCCAGACCCCCCGGTTGGGGCTGCAGTATCCTCTCCTCTGCACCCCAGCTGGGGACCATCTCTGTCCACCTGTATGACCCAGGGCAAGTACTTGCCCTTTCTGGGCTTCACTTTCCCAGTTTGTAAAGTGAGAGGAAGAATCCGTGTGTTGCTCACTGGCAGGTGCGAAGGAACCCTGTGCAGGTATTCGCCTGCAGGGCACGGCCACTCCCCATGCGGGCAGACTGAGACCAGAGAGGACAAAGGCCTCTCGGAGGCCACACAGCGCTGTGGGGACCATCCACAAGAAAAACGGGCATTACATAGTCTTGGCCTGGGAGTCACACGGTTTTGGGAAGGGGTCTGTGCCCTGCCTTCGTCTATCTGAGGGCCACTTTCCTGACCCTCAGTTTTCCCTTCTAAAACAGCAGTGTGCTGGATCTGGCTGGAGCAAGCTGATTGTTATGTCTCAGGAATTTTGGAACTGGTTGTTAAACACAGCCATTATTAAAAATTAAATTATGCAAACATACAATTAAATTATATTAAAAGTCCAGGTAATACATACTCATCACGTCCTAATTATCTTACTACATTTGCCATTATCTGTGATCTTGAGGTTACTTACGTCTATTGTAGCTGCACGGTAAAAGTACTATATAATGGGGGACAAAAATGCCTTGTGACATCACCTTGGTAGCTTGAAATTAGCCATGGTGGGAGTATTTACACCATGGAAATTGGCAAATGCTATAAATTAAGGCTCCCCACCCCCACCTGCAGAGAGCTGGGGGTGTTTTGTTTTGCTTTGCTATGTTTTGTTTTTGAGACAGGGTCTCACTGCATCACCCAGGCTAGAGTGCAGTGGTGCGATTATGGCTCACTGCAGCCTGGACATCCCGGGCTCAAGCAATCCTCCCAGCTCAGCCCCACCGAGTCGCTGGGACTACAGGTGTGCATCATCATCACGCCCAGCTAATTTTTTGTAGCCATATTGCCCAGGCTGATCCCCAACTCTCAGGCTCAAGCAATCCTCCCGCTTGGGTCTGAGTGCTGGGATTACCCTGCACTCAGCCAAAAGCTGGTTGTGAAACAGTCAGCAGCACAGCACTGCTTCATACAATGAACACCACAGACTCATGGCAGCTGCGCTTATACCAGGCTCTGAGCACTTTCTCCTTTCTGCCACCCCAGGAGGTAGGGAGCATCTTTATCAATCCCATTTACAGATGAGGAAGCAGAGACCCAAGGAAGGGAGAAATGTCGCACGTTGAAGGTCACACGGCAAATTAGTGGCAGGGCTACGATTTGAATCCAAGTGCTCCCAAGTTCCCAAACTTGGACCCTCTCTCAACCACTGTGGTTTCCTGTCTCCAAATAATAATAGCAGCAACCTCAGGCTGCTACTATTTTTATTTGTCAATTTGTTTATATTTATTTGTTATTTTAATTTGTTACTACTAACAAATAAATGAGAATTTGTGAGTAAAGTGCTTCACAGGGGGCCAGATTCAAAATTCGTATGTGGGAACATTATTATTACTATTTGGCAAATATGGCCCGAGGAGTCTCAGGGACAGTGGCAGAGAGGGAGGAGTTCCAGGGTAGTGTTCTAGAAGTATTGTGATCCCAGGGACGCTGCAGGGTGAAAGTGGGGGTCTTGGGGGTGGGCTAGAGGGGCTGAGCGCCGCCAACCTCTTCCCTGCATTGGCGCTGAGAGCTGCAGTTCTACCATGCACCACACGGGGGCAGCCGATCACCTCCCTACACGCGCCCCACACACACCAGGGTCCACCCCTGCCCTCCCTTTCCCAACAGCGTCCCCACCCGATTTCCCAGATGCTCAGGGACTGAGGCTTACTGAGAGGAAGGCTGCAAAGTGGATGAACCTTGAAAACAGCATGTTTAGCGAAAGAAGTCAGACGCAAAAGATCACTTATTGTATGCTTCCATTCATATGAAATATTCAGAGTTGGCCAATCCATAGACAGAAAGTAGATTAATGGTTGCCAGGGGTTGCCAGAGGGGGAATGAGAAGTGACCGCTGATGGCTACCAGGTTTCTTTTTGGGGTGATGAGAATGTTCTGGAATTAGATAGTGGTGACGCTTGCTGCAGCCTTGTGAATATACTAAAACCTACCGGACTCTCTTTGAAAAGGGCGAATCTTAGGTATGTGAATTGTATTTCAAGAAAATTTAAAAAAATTTTTTTTGAGACGGAGTCTCGTTCAGTTGCCCAGGCTGGAGTGCAGTGGTGCATGTTAGCCAGGATGGTCTCGATCTCCTGACCTCGTGATCCGCCTGCCTCGGCCTCCCAAAGTGCTGGGATTTTTAGTAGAGGTGGGGTTTCATCAGGTTGGCCAGGCTGGTCTCAAACTTCTGACCTCAAGTGATCCAGCCGCCTTGGCCTCCCAAAGTGCTGGGATTACAGGCATGAGCCACTGCAACCAGCCTAGTTTTATTATTGGAAAAAAAAAAAAGTTTTTTTTTTTTTTTTATTTTTGAGACAGTCTCTCTCAGTCACCCAGGCTAGAGCACAGTGGTGAGATCATGGCTCACTGCAGCCTCCACCTCCCGGGATCAAATGATCCTCCCACTTCAGCTCCCTTAGTAGCTAGGACTACAGCGTGCCACTACGCCTGGCTAATTAAAAAAAAATTTTTTTTTTGTAGAGATGGGATCTTGCTATGTTACCAGGCTGGTCTTGATCTCCTGGGCTCAAGCAATCCCCCTGCCTTGGCCTCCCAAAGTGCTAGGATTACAGGCATGACCCACCACACATGGCCCTAGTCTTTTAAAGTAACCCTCTCATACCCAGCTCCACCCAGCACCAGCTCCAGCCCCAGCCCTCACTTCACTTGGCATCTCCAACTCTAGCTGGAAGTCCATCTCCAAACCCACCTCCAACCCTCGGCTTCAGTCTGTCCCCACCGATGCATTCATTTAAATTTCATTTAAATCTTGACTGCTGAGGGCCAGGCACGCAGCTAGGCTTATAAAGATGAACAGGATCAACAAAGTGAGCTTTGCTGAGTTTATCTGCAAGGAATCCAGCTGCATCTGATAATTTCACATTGTAGAAGGTGCAATAAAGAAATCGACAGACTGGGCACGGTGGCTCACGCCTCTAATCCCAGCACTTTGGAAGCCGAGGCAGGAAGATGGATTGAGGCCAGGAGTTTGAGACCAGCCTGGAGAACCTAGTGAGATCCCTGTCTCTACAAAAAATACAAACATTAGCTGGGCGTGGTGGCGCATGCCTGTAGTCCCAGCTACTCAGGAGGCTGAGGTGGGAGGATTGTCTGAGTCTGAGAGATCCAGGCTGCAGTAAGCTATCATTACGCCACTGCACTCTAGCCTGGGCGACAGAGCGAGACTCTGTCTCAGGGGGAAAAAAAAAAAAAAAGCAAAATAAATGGACAAAGCAGAGTGACGCCTCTGTGAGACGGGACCGTGGAGAACAGAGGAAGAGACCATGGGGCTGGAACCGGGATGATGCAAAGGAGGGCCCCATGTACAGACCTGGGTGCAAGAGCTTCTAGACAAAGAGAACCACAGTTCCAAAGCCATGCCCAGTGCCCTCCTCCATAGGTCCCCCTCCCCAGCCCCTGGGCCCAGCAAAACTTCCCTCCTGGTCTTCAGCCTGTGGCAGGGAACTGTGGAGAGATGCTTGCCTGCCCCCAAGTTCTCATTCCAAGTCCTCGGGGCTTGCCCATGCTGGAGAGCAGCTCTGGGCTGGCGTCCAGCTTGGGGTGTCTCCCTGGGGCTCCCAGGATGGTGTTGTCACCTTGGGAGGCGTGAAGAGCATCCAGGCGTGGGCGGATTCCGGCCTGGAGCAGGGGTGAGGGTGGGGGCCCGGCTGTGGGCCTCGGCCTTCCCAGCCCAACCGCAGCCTGGCCTAAAAGGGCAGACAGATAATGAGTCCTTCCCGCCCCTGGCCCAGAGAGGGAGGGGTTTCCTGACAGGAAATTGTCCTCCTCCGAGCACCCCCCCAACTCAGATCCAAGCTCTCAGCAGTCCTGGCTGAAGTAGCCTGGGGACAGGACAGCAGCGGGAACAGAAGGACGGGCAGGAGGACAGAGGTGAGTGTGCTGGGGACAGGGGGAAGGGGTCCCACCTCCCACTGGGAGCCCTTCTGAGAAAAGAGTTGCCCTGAGTTGCACTGGACCAGAGCTGATGAGAACCTGTGCCTTGAACCCAGCAGGGGCCGGGGGGCAAGAGAGAATCTGGGGCCTGACCCCAGCGGGGTGCCGGCGAGAAGGCAGAAAGGAGATGAGAACAAGAGGAGGGTGCAGGGGAGAATTTGAGGACTCGAAGGGTCCAGAGAGGGTGCAAGGGAGCACTGGAAACCTTGGCCACCAAGGGAGAAGAGAGATGAGACGACACTGGGTCAAACGTCCTGCAAGTCTGGGTGGGAAGACTGAGGCCAGGACGGATCGAGTGTGTGTTCTGTCCCAAGAGATGGGGTCTCGGAGATGGGAGACAGGGACCAGGTGGGGATTGACATCAAGCAGGAGAGACGAGATCAGGTTGGGATTGGAGATGCGGATGAGCTTGCAGTGGGCTGGGCTGATGACAGGATTGTGTTTGGGGTCAAGGACTGGTTTGGGGTTGCACTGGTTGGGGTTGGGCTTGGGGACACGCCGTGCAGAAAGACTGTTCTCTAATGTAGACGCTGGCGTCAGAGGTGATGGATTCTGCAAACCGAGGTCAGGGCCGCTGCAGAAGGTTAGGGACTCCAGGGAAAAGGCTGGCAGTGAGGAAGAGGAGGAGGGGCTCAAAGAGGGAAGCTCTGGTGGCCAAGACATCCTGCGGGCCTGAGAGGCTGGGGGCTTGAGGGATGCCTCGGAAGTGAGTCAGGGGCTGGGCACTGGGAGGCAGACAGAGGGTTGGAGGGGGCAGGATGTCAGCACCCGTTTGCAGAGGCGGGTGTTGGAGCCAGGAAGGGGAAAGACGTCGGAGCCAGTTTTGGGAAAATGTTGCAGCCAGGTTTGGGGATGCTGGATCCAGATTGGGGGCGATATTGAAGCCAGGTGGGGGAAAGTCAGACGTCGTCTGGGTAAGGTTGACTTCAATTGGAGGGAAATTCAAGCCTGAAATTTTGAGAGGAAGATGGAGACAGCTATGGGGTGGAGGGGGGATGATGGAGCCATTTTGGGATGAGGCATGTGGATGCCAGTTCAGAGGATGAAAGAGAAATCGAGGATGGCTGTGGTGGCTCATGACTGTAATCCCAGCACTTTGGGAGGCTGAGGCAGGTGGATCGCTTGAGCTCAGGAGTTGGAGACCGGCCTAGGCAACAGGACGAAACCTCATCTCTACTAAAAATACAAAAATTAGCCAGGTGTGGTGACTCGCACTTGTAGTCCCAGCTACTCGGGAGGTTGAGGTGGGAGGATTGCTTGAGCCTGGGAAGCAGAGGTTGCAGAGAGCCGAGACCATGCCACTGCACTCCAACCTGGGCGACAGAGTGAGACTGTCTAAAATATAAAAGAGAAGGTCAGAGTGCAGTGGCTCATGCCTGTAATCCCAGCACTTCGGGAGGCTGAAGTGGGTGGATCACAAGGTCAGGAGTTTGAGACCAGCCTGGCCAATATGGTGAAACCTTGTCTCTACTAAAAATACAAAAATTAGCCAGGAGTGGTGGTGGGCACCTGTAATCCCAGCTACTTGGGAGCCTGAGGCAGGAGAAATCGCTTGAACCCAAGAGGTGGAGGTTGCAGCGAGCTGAAATCGTGCCATTGCACTCTAGCCTGGGTGACAGAGTGAGACTCCATCTCAAAAAAATAAAATAAAATAAAAGAGAAATGAGCGTGCAAATAATGTGTGTGCATGGGGGGTATCTATTGCACATCCCTGGGGGCTCCAGGCAAGGGGCTGTCATGGTGACTGCCTCCTGGAGGGTGGGGGCCCATGGAGACTGGAAGGAGGTCCGAGAGCATTTCTAGGAACCGGAGGGTTGAGAAGCAGCAGCTCAGGGGTTGAAATGGGGGAGGAAAGAAGGGGCCTCCCCATCATGGAAAGGGGTGCTCTTACCCACAGCCTAGGCAACCCAGGCCTTTTGCACACCACCCTCTTTCCAGGCCTCCTGTCCACCCCCACACGTCTGCATAATCCTGACCGTGTCCCGACCTGCTCAGAACCCTGTCCTGGTGACAAACAAACTACAGGTCCAGCAATAGGAGAACGAGTGAACATCTGACCCTTTACGCAATTCATACAGTGGAATATTACATAGCACTTAAATGAACTGGAGCTGTATAGCTAGACATGGATAAATCTCACAAGTTCATAATGTGGGCAAAAAAATAAATTTTAAAGCAAGTTGCAAGATACAAATAGTATGATACCATTTATAGAGAGTCTGAAACCGTGTAAAACACTATATTATTTCTGGATACAAGTCTATGGAGCATGGGATAAAAATCTACTTGGATGAATAGACAGTACGTTCATTCTGGATGCTGGGTTCCTTAAGAGAAGACTAGAGCGAGTGGGACCAGGAGAGGTGGCGGGAGGAGGCTGCACGCATTTGTAATTCATTCTTTTTTTTTTTTTTTCTTGAGATGGAGTTTTGCTCTGTTGCCCAGGCTGGAGTGCAGTGGCACAGTCTGGGCTCATTGCAGCCTCTGCCTCCCAGGTTCAAGCAATTCTCCTGCCTCAGCCTCCCAAGTAACTGGGACTACAGGCACCTGCCACCACACCCAGCTAATTTTTATGTTTTTAGTAGAGACAGGGTTTCACCATGTTGACCAGACTTGCCTTGAACTCCTGACCTCAGGTAATCCACCCGCTTCGGCCTCCCAAAGTACTGGGATTACAGGCGTGGGCCACCGCACCTGGCTTATTCTTTAAAACAAAAATCAGGCCAGTTTGCAGTGGCTCACACCTATAATTCCAGCACTTTGGGAGGCGAAGGAGGGAGGATTGTTTGAGACCAGGAGCAGGAGTTCCAGACCAGCATGCACAATATAGCAAGACCTCATCTATAACAAAAAATTAAAAAATTAAATTAGCAGGGTGTCCCCGTTGCTTGGGAGGCTGAGGTGGGAGGATCGCTTGAGCCCAGGAGTTCGAGGCTGCAGTGAGCCATGATCACGCCACGGCACTCCAGCCTGGGCAACAGAGTGAGACCCTGTCTCTAAAGACAAAAGCAACAACAAAAACCTGAACCAAGAGAACAAATGATCGTGTGAGCTGTGGCTAGGATGGTAGGCCCAGAGGTGTTTATTAAGCTTGTCTTCTGTACTCTTCTGAATGTTTGAACTATTTCATCGTTTTAAAAAGCACCCATCTGGCCGGGCGCGGTGGCTCAAGCCTGTAATCCCAGCACTTTGGGAGGCCGAGACAGGCGGATCATGAGGTCAGGAGATCGAGACCATCCTGGCTAACACGGTGAAACCCCGTCTCTACTAAAAAAATACAAAAAACTAGCTGAGCGAGGTGGCGGGCGCCTGTAGTCCCAGCTACTCGGGAGGCTGAGGCAGGAGAATGGCGTGAACCCAGGAGGCGGAGCTTGCAGTGAGCTGAGATCCGGCCACTGCACTCCAGCCTGGGCGACAGAGCGAGACTCCGTCTCAAAAAAAAAAAAAAAAAAAAAAAAAAAAGCACCCATCTGTGGCTCTGCAGGGCTCTTGGAAGAAAGTCTGTCCCTTATCAAGGAATTTAAAGCCTTGTATGGCCTGCTCCCTAGTGACCTCTTCCAGCTTGACTCACCCTCCTCCTCTCCACCCAAGGAATGAACTGTCTTGCCTCTTTCCTTCCTTCATTTCCTGTTTAGCACCCATTCCCTGAGTGTCTGCCCTGTGCTGGGAGCTGGGGACACAGTGGTGACCGAGACAGCCCCAGCCCTGTCCTCCTGGGGTTTGCAGTCCAGTGAGGGACACAGATCTGTCCCCAGACAGGGACGACCCAGAGCAGGCAGGGGTGAGGTGTGGGAACCCAGGGGCTGTGGGAGCCTGAGGGTCAGGGAGGGCTTCCTGGAGGAGGGGGCATGGGGCTGAGTCCTGAAGTGTGAGTCCTGAAGTCCTGACTGGAGCATGGAGAAGAGGTGTCTATGTAGAAGCACCAGCAGATGCTGAAACCTGGAGGGTCCTGGGGTAAGGAGGAGGCTACGGGACAGCGCTAGTGAGGTATGCAGCTGCCAGAGCATGAAGACTGTGGTGACAGGCCTCAGCTTTGTCCCGAAGTCACTAGGGAGCCATGGAAGGCTTAAGAGATGGAGAAGAGCAGGTCTGTGCTTTTTCAAGGTCCTGAAAGGTGCACTGGAGGTGCTAAGACTAGAGGCTGGGGACCAGGGAGGAGGCCAGGGCAGGGAAGTGGGTAAGGGTTCCGCTTGGGGTAGGGGCTATGGGAAGGGAGTGAAAGGAGGGAGCGCAGACTGAAGAGAGGCTTAGGAGATGGAATGGGCAGGACTCAGGAAGCTGTGAAGGCAGGGACTGGGGCTGCCCTGGCCACCGCTGTGTCCCTAACACCTGCACAGGGCTGGGCCCATGGCAAATACCTAGTAAATTTTTTTGTTTTGTTGTTTTGTTTTTTGAGACTGAGTTTTGCTCTATCTCCCAGGCTGGAATGCGGTGGCATGATCTCAGCTCACCACAACCTCCACCTCCTGGGTTCAAGCAATTCTCCTGCCTCAGCCTCCTGAGTAGCTGGGATTACAGGCGCCTGCCACCATGCCTGGCTTTTTTTTTTTTTTTTTTTTTTTTTTGAGACGGAGTCTTGCTCTGTGCCCCAGGCTAGAGTGCAGTGGCGCAATCTCGGCTCACTGTAAGCTCCGTTCCCCCGGGTTCACGCCATTCTCCTGCCTCAGCCTCCCGAGTAGCTGGGACTACAGGTGCCCGCCACCTCGCCTGGCTAATTTTCTTGTATTTTTAGTAGAGACGGGGTTTCACCGTGTTAGCCAGGATAGGATGGTCTCGATCTCCTGGCCTCGTGATCCGCCCGCCTCGGCCTCCCAAAGTGCTGGGATTACAGGCTTGAGCCACCACGCCCGGCCTTTTTTTTGTATTTTTAATAGAGACAGGGTTTCGCCATGCTGGCCAAGCTGGTCTCGAACTCCTGACCTCAGGTGATCCGCCCACCTCTGCCTCCCAAAGAGCTGGGATTACAGGCACAGGAGCCACCACACCTGCCCTCAAGCCATTTAAAAGCACACAATTAAGTGGCATTTAATGCATTCACAATGTTGTCCAACCATCCCCTTTATCTAGTTCCAGAGTGTCTTCCTTTCCCCAAAAGGAAACCCTGCATCCATTAGCAGTCACTTCCCATTCCCTGATTCTCTCCAGTCCTATAGGTAATTGTCAGTCTCCTTTCTGTCTCCAAGGATTTGCCTAGAGACCTGCGAGGTGACTCACACCTGTAATCCCAGCACTTTGGGAGGCAGAGGCGGGCAGATCCCTTGAGGCCAGGAGTTTGAGACCAGCCTGGGCAACATAGCAAGACCCTGTCTCAATAAATAAATAAATAAAGTTGGGCATGGTGGTGCACACCTGTAGTCCCAGCTGCTGAGGAGGCTGAGGCATGAGGCTCGTTTGAGCCCAGGAGTTTCAGACTGCAGTGAGCTATGATGGGGCCATTGCACTCCAGCCCTGGGTGACAGGGTGAGACCCAGTCTCAAAAAAAAAAAAAAAAAAAAAAAATTTAGGCTTTGCCTATTCTAGACATTTCCCAATAAGTTTTTGCCGAAGACATGAATGAGGGAGAGATGACAAGGGTACTAATCAAATGGGAGAGATGAAGGGGATGAGGGGGTGTAGGCAGGTGCTCAGGAGTCTGTCCTGGATGTCTGGATGGATGGTGGGGCCTGGGTCCCCATACCATCTCTGTCCTTGGCTGACTGTGTCATCTTGGGAGGGAGCCTTCCCCTCTCTGAGCCTGTTTCT
Organism: Macaca fascicularis; assembly: GCF_037993035.2. NCBI lineage: Eukaryota > Metazoa > Chordata > Mammalia > Primates > Cercopithecidae > Macaca > Macaca fascicularis. The sequence goes on along the minus strand of NC_088393.1, from coordinate 53,291,345 downwards.
CCACGGAGTAGGAGGATCAAGAGGATCAACTTAAGATAGAGAATATTCCAGGCCAGGAGCGGTGGCTCACGCTTGTAATCCCTGCACTTTGGGAGGCTGAAGTAGGTGGATCACCTGATGTCGGGAGTTCAAGACCAGTCTGGTCAACATGGTGAAACCACATATCTACTAAAAATATAAAACTTAGCCTAGTGTGGTGGCACGTGCCTATAGTCCCAGCTACTCAGGCTGAGGCAGGAGAATTGTTTGAACCTGGGAGGCAGAGGTTGCAGTGAGCCGAGATTGTGCCACTGCACTCCAGCCTGGGTGACAAAGTGAGTGAGTGAGACTCCATCTCAAAAAAAAGGGAGAATATTCCAGACATAAACATTGCTCCTTAGTGACAGGGCAGGAGTAGGGTAAGGAAAGGTTCTAATGTGGATATGCAGGGAGAGCACCCAGGCACTGGAATCAGACGGTCTGAGGGCAAATCCTGACTTTGTTCTTGAATCATCGTGGGACCTTAGGCAGGTGCCTTTGCCCTTCTGAGCCTCCATTTCCTCATCAAAATGAAGATAATGAAAATCCCCACCATGGCCGGGCATGGTGGCTCATGTCTGTAATCCCAGGACTTTGGGAGGCTGAGGCAGGCAGATCACCTGAGTCCAGGAGTTTGAGTCCAGCCTAGGCAACATGGCAAGATCTCCATCTCTACTAAAAATATGAAAAATTAGCCAGACGTACTGTCATGCGCCTGTAATCCCAGCTCCTCAGGAGGCTGAGGTGGGAGGATTACTTAAGCCCAGGAAGTGGAGGCTGCAGTGAGCTGCACTCCAGCCTGGGTGACAGAGTAAGACTCTGTCTCAAGAAATAAAAACAACAAAAAAAGTCCCCACCTTGGGCTCCTGTAATCCCAGCTACTTGGGAGGCTGAGGCAGGAGAATGGCGTGAACCTGGGAGGCGGAGCTTTCAGTGAGCCGAGATTGCGCCACTGCACTCCAGCCTGGGCGATAGAGTGAGACTCCGTCTCAAAAAAAAAAAAAAAAAAATGTCCCCACCTTATAGACTCGTGCAGATCCAGGGGTTATTAAGTGCTCAGGCAAGTGTCTGGTACACTCACCCCAAAGTGCTCGGTACACAGAGGTACTGTCATCCACACCACCGTTGTCATCAGCATCGTCCATGGTCATTATTTTTTTCCCCAGGTCCTCACCTGTCAAAATGCCTATCCTGAAGAACCTGGGAGTGTCAGACCCTAAGGTGCCCCGGGCGGGGACCCTGCCCCTGAGGTCCTCTCGGAACCCCTTTGAAGAAGTTTCAGGGCTGGAGGAAGAAGAGGCCGGGGAGCTGGGGTCCCTCCCCAATGGAACATCTTGTCGCCGCCGCGCCACCCTGGAGAAGCTTGCAGGCCTGGCTCCCTTCCGTCTGGGCTGGGCCCCGGGCCGGCGGGCAGGCAGCCCCGGGGATGGGCAGTCCCGCTCTTTCCTGGGCCGTGTGCTGGTACCAGGGATACGCAGGAGCTCAGCAGATTTTGGCCTCCTGGCCCGGCTGCATGGGACCCGAGCCCATGGCGACGAGGAGGCAGCAGGGGAGGCTGCCCGGAGACTGGCCTTCCTGAGACTCGGGCGTGGATCCAAGCCCCAGCGCGCGTCCCTGGCTGAGAGAGTGGTGCCTGCAGGCGAGGCAGCTCCAGAGCCCCCACCCAAGGTCCCAGAGCCCCCAAAGATGAAGGAGCCATTGTCAGGTGAGTCCAGAGCCCTGACCCAGTCCTGGGAGAATTCCAGTGCCCATGTCCATCCCCAGCCCTGGTGGTCCCAGGCTTCATACTTAAGCCCATCCCAGCTGCCACCTGTGACCCCGACCTGCAATTCACATGTCTGACTCACATCTCCTGCCTCCATGCCAGCTCCAGCCCATTACTACTGCCGTCCTAACTCCTGTCATCAACCTTCTTCAGAGCCACCTGTTAATATACGCCCACCCTCAATCTTTGCCTCCTCCACCTGCCGTCTTCAGCCCTACTCCCACGTCTAAAGCCACGTGAATACCTGATTTTGGTCCCATCTCTCCCCCTTCCCTTTCTATCCCCAATTTCTTCAATTTCTTTATTTTATTTATTATTTTTTGAGATGGAGTCTCACTGTGCCGCCCAGGCTGGAGTGCAGTGGTGCAACCTCGGCTCACGGCAATCTCTGCCTCCTGGGTTCAAACGATTCTCCTGCCTCAGCCTCCCAAGTAGCTGATATTACAGGCATGTGCCACCACGACCAGCTAATTTTTGTATTTTACTAGAGATGAGGTTTCACCATGTTGGCCAGGCTGGTCTCAAACTCCTGACCTCAAGTGATCTGCCTGCCTCATCCTCCCAAAATGTTGGGATTACAGGTGTGAGCCACGGCACCTGGCCAATTTCTCCTTTTTATGAGGATACCACTCATATGGGATTTGGGTCTGCGCTATGATCTCACTTTAATTTGATTGCCTCTGTAAAGACCCTATTTCCAAATCAGGTGACATTCTGATGTACTGGGGTGAAGACTTCACATATCCTTTTTTTTCTGGGGGGACATAATTCAATCCCTAACACCACCCCGTCTTCATCCTCAGTCCCCATTCCTACTCCAAGCCCCAGTGTCTTCCTCAATGCCTTTTCTGTTCTCACCCCACACTTATTCCAAGCCCACCATCAGTCTCTATCTGAGACACATCCATATGCTTCTCGTACAGCTCATCCTTTCCTCCAAATGCCATCTCCTTTTGGAGACAGGGTCTCACTCTAACACCCAGACTGGAGGCTAGAGTGCAGTGGTGCAATCATGGCTCTCTGCAGCCCTGACCTCCTGGGCTCAAGCAATCCTCCCACCTTAGCAGCCTGAGTAGCTAGGACTACAGGCACACGCGATCACACCTGGCTAATTTTTACATTTTTTGTAGAGATGGGGGTCTCACTATGTTGGTCAAGTTGGTCTTGAATTCCTGGCCTCAAGTGATCCTCCTACCTCAGCTTCCCAAAGTGCTGGAATGACAGGTGTGAGCCACCACGCCTAGCCCAAACACCATCTTTTTTTTTTTTTTTTTTTAAGACAGAGTCTCGGCCGGGCGCGGTGGCTCAAGCCTGTAATCCCAGCACTTTGGGAGGCCGAGACGGGCGGATCACGAGGTCAGGAGATCGAGACCATCCTGGCGAACACCGTGAAACCCCGTCTCTACTAAAAAAAAATACAAAAAACTAGCCGGGCGAGGTGGCGGGCGCCTGTAGTCCCAGCTACTCGGGAGGCTGAGGCAGGAGAATGGCGTAAACCCGGGAGGCGGAGCTTGCAGTGAGCTGAGATCCGGCCACTGCACTCCAGCCCGGGCTACAGAGCAAGACTCCGTCTCAAAAAAAAAAAAAAAAAAAAAAAAAAAGACAGAGTCTCTCTCTGTTGCCCAGGCTGGAGTGCAGTGGCATGATCTCGGATCACTGCAAGCTCCGCCTCCCGGATTCACACCATTCTCCTGCCTCAGCCTCCCAAGTAGCTGGGACTACAGGCGCCTGCCACCATGCCTGGCTAATTTTTTATATTTTTAGTAAAAATGGGGTTTCACCAGGTTAGCCAGGATGGTCTGGATCTCCTGACCTCGTGATCCACCTGCCTCGGCCTCCCAAAGTGCTGGAATTACAGGCATGAGCCACCACGCCTGGCCCCAAACACCATCTTTAATATCAATGTCTATGTCCAACACCATGGCAACCCCCAGCTGGTCCAGTCCCGTTTCATATCCCATTCTTCCCCATGTTCACCTTCAACCCTTTTACACTCTTTTGGTCTCACTCTTAACCCCCAGCCCCAGGCCCCTCTCAGCACCCACCTTCCACCCATTTCCCTCCGGCAACCTCCTTTTTTTTTTTTTTCCTTTGAGATGGGGTCTCACTCTGTTGCCCAGCTGGAGTGCAATGGTATAATCTCGGCTCACTGCAACCTCCACTTCCCCGGTTCAAGCAATTCTGTCTCAACCTCCCGAGTAGCTGGGATTACAGGCATGCATCACCATCCATGCCTGGCTAAAATTTTTTTCTGTATTTTTAGTAGAGATGGGGTTTTGCCATGTTAGCCAGACTGGTCTCGAACTCCTCATCGCAGGTGATCCACCTGCCTCAGCCTCCCAAAGTGCTGGGATTACAGGCATGAGCCACCACCCCTGACCAGCAACCTCCTTATTCAGTCCTACTTGATATCCTAGTCCTTCCTCAGCCCCCAGTTTCAACTCCAACTCCAAACTCAACCTCCTCTTCATCCCTAATCTATCTTCACCCCTATCCTGAGTCCCAATCCTAAACCCTCATCCCCAACCCCTCCATCTTCAATTCCATCCACGTTCCTATTCCCAAGCCCAACTCACTTCCAGAATTCATCTTCAAACTCACATCAATTTTTTTTTTTTTTTTTTTTTTTTTTTTTTTTTTTTTTTTGCGACGGAGTCTAGCTCTGTCATCCAGGCTGGAGTGCAATGGCGAGATCTCAGCTCACTGCAACCTTCGCCGCCCCGGTTCAAGCAATTCTCCTGTCTCAGTCTCCTGAGTAGCTGGGACTACAGGCACACACCACCATGCCCGGCTAATTTTTGTATTTTTAGTAGAGATGATGTTTCACCATATTGCTCAGGCTGGTCTCGAACTCCTGACCTCAGGTGATCTGCCCAACTCCCAAAGTGCTAGGATTACAGGCGTGAGCCACCGTGCCCGGCCTTCACATCAATCTTTACGTCCTTTCTATCCTCAGCTTTCACTTACACTCCCCTCCCCCACCTTTCCAACCTCATCCCTACCCAGATCCCAATGTCATTCTTCCCTCCTTTCCCATTTCTGTCCAGACTCCCACCCGACTTAATCCTAACCCTAAACTCCCTCATCCCCACCCCCACCTTCCCCCCATCCTCACCTCCAGCCCCATCCCCATCCTTGTCCCAATCCCCATCTTAATTCACTGCCATCCCCAACCCTGCCTCTATCTCTGCTCCTGTGCCTGAGCTCTGCTTTTAGCCCTGAGGCCTGAGCTGCTCCAGGGCTCGGGACACAGGAGAGCCTTTTCTGTCCTCTGATGCCCTCCGCGTTCTGGCCAGAGGCTATTTCAGCCCCAGCTCCCTGGGGACTGGGAGGGCACTGGAGGGAGGTGAGGAGGGGGTGACTAGAGCCCCGCCTTCTGGAAACGGATGGGCAGAAATAGCGCTGGCCAGGAAATAGTTTCTCTGCCAGGGAGGAAGTGGAGGGGGGTGGAGGTGTCGAGGGTAACCCTGGGCTGCCAGGACCCTCCTTCAGCCTCAGAGGCCTTCCAGCCCCACGACTCCCCTTTCTTGAGGCAGTCTGAACTCATCAGAGGGCCAGATCACCCCACAGCCATCCCCACCCCAAAAAGACCCCATCAGTGGTCCCATATCCTCTCCTCATCTCCAAGCCCCCACCCTGCCCCTCCTGCTCCCACCGCTGCCTCCATCCCACTCCCCCTTACCTGGCTCCTCTCTCAACCCTCTCGCCTCCTCCGACCCCTCCTCCATTTCTCCATCCCGCAACCTCCCGAGATCCCTTCCTCAGTCACAGGCATTTTTCTTTTCTCTCTCTCTCTTTTTTAAGTTTTTATTTATTTAGTTTTGAGATAGAGTCTCACTCAACATGTTGCCCAGGCTGGAGTGCAGTGGCGCAATCTCGGCGCCCTGCAACATCCGCCTTCCGGGTTCAAGCGATTCTCCTGCCTCGCCCTCCCGAGTAGCTGATATTATAGGGGTATGCCACTACGCCCTACTAATTTTTGTATTTTTAGTAGAGACGAGGTTTCGCCGTGTTGGCCAGTCTGGTCTTGAACTCCTGACCTCAAGTGATCCGCCAGCCTCGGCCTCCCAAAGTGCTGGGATTACAAGCATGAGCCCCTCACCCTGTCCCCTCCCCTACATCCTTTACCCAACACCCTTCTTTCTTGCTCTTCTCCGGGCTCTTCTCTGCCCCCAACACCTTCCCGCCTCCTGTAACCCTCTTCCCGTCATCTCCCTTCCCTTCCTAAGCACCCACCCTACCCCTGCGTCCGGCATTGCCCCCATCCCCCCCCCCCCCCCCCCCCCCCCGCGCACTGCTGACCTCCCGCCTTCCCCCCTGCAGTGCTGGAGATCCTGAGCCTGATCCAACAGCGCGAACTAGCGCGCGCGGACGAGCACATCCTGGAGCTGGAGGCCGAGGAGCTGGCGCCGTCGGGGGGCGGCGCACCTGGGCCTCCCAAGGCCGAGGGCGCTGGCGGGGGCCGCCGGGCGCGGGACGTGGCGCTGCTGTACGAGGCCCTGCAGCGTGAGCTGTGGGCGCTGGTGCGCGAGACGCTGGCGGGCCCCGGGCCGGGCGCGTGCGCCGGGGCAGGCGCTGTGGCGCAGCTGGGCCAGGTGCTGGTGCAGGAGGAGGCGGCGGATGGGCGTCGGGGGCCCGGGGCGGCCCGCAAGCTGCGCGCCCGCTGGGCCGAAGCTGTGGCGCGCGCGGCCCGGGAGCGCCTAGAGGCGGCGGCTCCTGGGGCGCCCGGAGGTCTGGCCGGGCAGCTGGAGGCGCTGCGGGCGCGGTTGCTGGAGGATATGGCCGTTGTGCGGGGCCGCCTGGCCCCCGCCTACCCCGCCGGCCTGGGCGCCTTCGGCGTCTACCTGCGCGGCTACCACGGGGCCCTGGCCGAGTGGCTGGGGGCCTCTGCCCGTCGCAGGCTGCCGCTGGCCGACCGCTACGCGCTGCTGCATTGGCACAATCAGGTCTACCCCAGGTGAGCTGGGCTCGGTTGCCCAAGGTCGCGTGAAACCCCCAGCCCCAACCCCCAGCACTGGCCTCTTCAGACATTAAGGACCTTGGGACAGCTGACCTTACAGTCCTAGCACTTAACACCATTGACCCATCCAGTCGTCAGCACCGCTGACAGTTATAATCCTAGAATCAAATTGCTACCCAGGCTTCCGGTTCCAGCACCTTACTGCCACGAACCCTTGCAGTCCTAGAAGAGCTCCGGCACCACTGTTGTCCAAGAACCTCAGCGCTCTGTCAACACTTACACTCTAGATCGCCTCACTGTCCACCCTTCCAGTCCCCGAATCTTAGCACCGTTGATTCCTCCAGTCCTAGAACCTTCGCGTGTCTACGTTTCCGTTCCTAAAATCTCAACACCATTCATTCTTCTAGACCTACATACAACCTTAGCATCATCGGACAGTTACACTCCTAGCACCTAAGTAACACCGATGCTTCCAGTCTTAGAATCCTAGCATTCCCACCTTTTCAGACCTAGAACGTATTGGCACCATTGAGTCTTCAAGTTCTACAATTGTAGCACTATCAACAGTTTCAATCCTAGTAGCTCAGCACCGTGGGCTCACCAGTCCAAGAACCTGGGCTTCATGACACTTACGCTACTGGAATCTTAGCTGTTCACACTTTGAGTCCTAGAGTTTTAGCCTTGTTGACCATTCCTTCCTAGAACCATAGCCCCACTGACCCTTAACCTTAATACAATGACACTTAGAATTCTAGAATCCTGCACTGCTCTCTCTTTAGAGCCTAGGTCAGTAGTAGTGTTGACGTTTCCAATCTTAGAACTTAGAATTGATGACTCAACCATAGAAACTTAGTACCAATGAACCTTTGAATCGTAAACCTTAGCCTCATTCCCTCTTTCGGTCTTAGAACCTCAACACTGTTGATCCTTCTAGTTTTAGGACTTTATTTATTTATTTATTTATTTGTTTATTTTTGAGACGGAGTCTTGCTCTGTTGCCCAAGCTGGAGTGCAGTGCTATCATCTCCGCCCACCGCAACCTCCGCCTTCCGGGTTCAAGCAATTCTCCTGCCTCAGCCTCCCAAGTAGCTGGGATTTATATAGGCACCCACCACCATGCACAGCTAATTTCTGTATTTTTAGTAGAGATGGGGTTTCACCATGTTGGCCAGGCTGGTCTTGAACTCCTAACCTCAGGTGATCCACTTGACTCGAACTCCCAAAGTGTTGGGATTACATGCCAACCATGGGATTACGAGCCACCATGCCCAGCCTAATTTTTTTGTATTTTTAGTAGAGGCGGGCTTTTACCATGTTGGCCAGGCTGGTCCTGAACTCCTGACCTCAAGTGATCCATCCACCTTGGCCTCCCAAAGTGCTTCGATTACAGGTGTGAGCCACCACACCTGGCCCAGTTTTAGGACTTGAGTGCTGTTCACCCCTTGAATTCTATACGGGTAGCCCCCAGAACCTCAGTACCATGGTCCCTCCCAGTCCTAGAATCTTACTACTCTTGAGCCTTTGTGTCCTAAAACATACCCATTCTTGTGGCCGGGGGATGGAATATGGTGATTAGTTACCTCCAGGTCACCTGTCTACCCCAGAGAAAAGGGAGTTAGCCACATCCAAGCCACACCTTGGGCAGTGAAGGGGGTGGGTGGTTCTTCCAACAAAATCAGGGTGCTGTCACCAGAAGACTGGGAAGATCTCATTTGGGAATGTATGTTGATAATGCTCTCATGTTATCTATAAGGGATGGAGGCAGGATAGGGAGTCCAGAAAGCTTCCTAAAGTGCTGGGAACTGGGTTTGGTCCAATTTGTAGGGAGATGGTGTTTATAATTGAGAGGATGCCGTGAGCCCAAGTCTGGGGTATATGGGGGTGGATATTGATGATGTCACATAGCTCCAGGCATGTAATCAAGTAGAAGGTGGGGAGCAAGGGCTGGACTGGGGAAGCCTGCAAGGCCAGGTAAGGGAGCAGGGCTTCAGAGCATAGGCGCAAAGGGAACTTCTGTCTGGTGAAATGGATCATGGGCGAAGCCTTGCGTGTCAGATCTTCAAGCCTGGACTTGACCCTTAAATATCATGCCCGGACACCATCCATCAGGGAGCTGACTCAGAGAGCTGGAGCCGGGGAAGCAACAATTCCAAAGACTTCCTCTGAGGGATGAGCAGAGCTGACTTAAGAGAGAGGAAGGGAGTGGCCTAGGGTCACAGAAACAGTGGGTAGGAGGGTGTAGGGAAGGGTCCAACTGCCCAGCCCCACTTTTCACAGACCTCCTTTTCTCTCACCCCCACCCCCAGAGAGGTCTTAGGGTTGGTGGACATGGCTGCCCTGGAGAATGGGGAGCTGGGGCCCCTTTTGTCCCCTGGCACCCTGCGGGGTTTGGAGGATGAATGCGTCACAGATGTTAAGGTACCTGGGATTTTGCATTTTGGAAGTGGGAAGTGCTGTGGAGGGAGGGAGGGGGTCACAGTGGGCTTCGGAGGCCTGTCCCCTCCCCCTTTCACTCTTTCCAGCTCCCTTTCCCCTTTATGAATTTCTGAGTTCTGTCCATACGCCATAGACACAAAGGCCGCCTGTACAGACACTTAGTAAAGGTTCAGTATATCTGGACACTTCAAACCTTAGAGTACAAGAAAATCACAGAACTGGGCCGGGCGCGGTGGCTCATGCCTATAATCCCAGCACTTTGGGAGGCCGAGGTGGGTGGATGACGAGGTCAGGAGATCAAGACCATCATGGCTAACATGGTGAAACCCCGTCTCTACCCAAAAAATACAAAAAATTAGCCAGGCGTGGTGGCGGGCGCCTGTAGTCCCAGCTACTCGGGAGGCTGAGGCAGGAGAGTGGCGTGAACCCGGGAGGTGGAGGTTGCAGTGAGCCAAGATGGCGCCACTGCACTCCAGCCTGGGTGACAATGCGAGACACCGTCTCAACAACAACCGTCTCACAACAAAAATTGTTTTGTGAAACATTTAAAAAGTTAGCTGGGTGTGGTGGCATGTGCCTGTAGCCTCAGCTACTCAGGAATCTGTGGCAGGAGGATTGAGTCCAGGAGTGTGAGGCTGCAGTGAGCCATGATGGTGCCACTGCACGCCAGCCTGGGGGACAGAGCAAGACGCGGCCTCTAAAGAAAAACAATATTTAATATAAATAATACTTAATACATATTATGTAATAGTAGGATTTATATTAAATATATTTAATTTAATGTATATTAAATATAAATATTAAATATACATCATTTATGTATACGTATTAACATAAATATGTATACACATTGTAAATAATATACACGTGTACATTAATGTACGTATATGTATATTAATGTACATGTGTCTTTTTTTTTTTTTGAGATGGAGTTTCGCTCTTGTTGCCTAGGCTGGAGTGCAGTGGCACGAACTCGGCTCACTGCAACCTCCTCCTCCTGGGTTCAAGTGATTCTCTTGCATCAGCCTCCCAAGTAGCTGGGATTATAGGCATGCACCACCACGCCCGGCTAATTTTGTATTTTTAGTAGAGACGGGGCTTCTGCATGTTGGCCAGTTTGGTCTCGAACTGTTGACCTTAGGTGATCTGCCCACCTAGGCCTCCCAAAGTACTGGGATTACGCGCATGAGCCACTGCGCTCGGCCAAACCACAGACTTTTGATATAAAGTTCCAAACCACAGAGTTAGGAGTGGGAAGGGCTGTGGAAGTTTTCTGGCTCAGCCTCCCTCCCCAGCATCACCTTGACAAGCTCACAGGTAGAAACCGGAACTGCTTGGGGCTAAGGGCTAGGGGATTGTGGTGGGAAAAAGAGATAGAAAAAGACCCCCAGGCAGCCCCCAAGTCCTACCTGTCTCCCATCTCCCCACTGTAGGCTCAGACCAGGGCCGCCCTTCTCCGCGTGCTGCAGGAGGACGAGGAGCACTGGGGGAGCCTGGAGGACCAGCACAGCAGCCTGGCCCAGGATGTGTGTGAGGTAGGAGGTGGAGGGAGGCTTGGGGATGGACTGGACGGCGCAGGCATGGGAAAGTGAGACCTTGCCCCCTCCTCACCTCTTCTCGTCGCCCTGGACCTTGCAGCTGCTGGAAGAGCACACAGAGCGAGCGCCCCGCATCAGCCAGGAGTTTGGGGAGCGGATGGCCCACTGCTGCTTGGGGGGGCTGGCAGAGTTCCTGCAGAGGTAGGGGGACCTGGGAGCACGGGTTAGCTCTGCTGGGGTTGGGCATCGGGGCCTGGGATCCTACAGAGAGAGGAGAGATGAGAGGGAGTCACCTGAGGACAGGTAGAGTGCCAACGCAGGGGTGGTGGCTTTGGCAGCCTGGGTGCCCAGCCAGGAACCCTGACCCAGCAGCGCCCCATCTGTCCCCTTTCCTCCCACCAGCTTCCAGCAGCGCGTGGAGCGATTCCATGAGAACCCAGGAGTCCGGGAGATGCTACCTGACACCTATATCAGCAAGACCATCGCCCTGGTCAACTGCGGCCCCCCGCTGAGGTGAGGGCATCCCCGGTATGATGGAGGGAGGACCAATCCAAGGTGGAAGCTGACCTGGGATGCCCGGATCCTGGGTGGGGATTGAAGAACTGATTCAGGGGAGCCTGAGCATGGCACCTTAGAAGCATAAAATCTGCGAGTCCTTGAAACAGCCATAGTACCACAGAGCATCTAAATATTGGAATGTTCGAATTATAGAAACCTAGACCCCAGACTCAAGACTCTTAAGAATGACAATTTTTTTTTTGTTTGTTTGCCTTTTTATCCTTTTTGATTAGTTTAATTAAAAAAAAAAAGATGGGGGCTGGGTGTGGGGGCTCACGCCTGTAATCCCAGCACTTTGGGAGGCCGAGGCAGGTGGATCATGAGGTAAGGAGAGCAAGACCATCCTGGCTAACACGGTGAAACCCCATCTCTACTAAAAATACGAAAAAATGGCTGGGTGCCGTGGCTCAAGCCTGTAATCCCAGCACTTTGGGAGGCCGAGGCGGGTGGGTGGATCACAAGGTCAGGAGATCGAGACCATCCTGGCTAACACCGTGAAACCCCGTCTCTACTAAAAAAATACAAAAAACTAGCCGGGCGTGGTGGCGGGCGCCTGTAGTCCCAGCTGCTCAGGAGGCTGAGGCAGGAGAATGGCATGAACCCGGGGGGCGGAGCTTGCAGTGAGCCGAGATCGCGCCACTGCACTCCAGCCTGGGGCACAGAGCAAGACTCCGTCTCAAAAAACAAACAAACAAACAAAAAATACGAAAAAATTAGCTGGCCGTGGTGGCGGGTGCCTGTAGTCCCAGCTACTCAGGAGGCTGAGGCAGGAGAATGGCATGAACCTGGGAGGCAGAGCTTGCAGTGAGCCGAGATCGCACCACTGCACTCCAGCTTGGGCAACAGAGTGAGACTCCGTCTCAAAAAAAAAAAGAGAGGCCGGGCGCGGTGGCTCAAGCCTGTAATCCCAGCACTTTGGGAGGCCGAGGCGGGTGGATCACAAGGTCAGGAGATCGAGACCATCCTGGCTAACATGGTGAAACCCCGTCTCTACTAAAAATACAAAAAACTAGCCGGGCGTGGTGGCGGGCGCCTGTAGTCTCAGCTACTTGGGAGGCTGAGGCGGGAGAATGGCGTGAACCCAGGAGGCGGAGCTTGCAGTGAGCCGAGATCACGCCACTGCACTCCAGCCTGGGAGACACAGCGAGACTCCGTCTCAAAAAAAAAAAAAAAAAAAAAAAAAAAAAAAAAAGAGAGAGAGATGAGGGTCAGCTGGGTATGGTGGCTCACACCTCTAATCCCAGCACTTTGGGAGGCCGAGGTGGGCAGTTCATCTGAGGTCAGGAGTTCAAGACCAGCCTGATCAACACGGTGAAACCCTATCTCTAAAAAAAATAGAAAAATTAGCCAGGCATGATGACAGGTGCTTGTAATCCCAGCTACTCAGGAGGCTGAGGTGGGAGAATTGCTTGAATCCGGGAGGCGGAGGTTGCAGTGAGCCAAGATCCCATCACTGCACTGCAACCTGGGCAACAGAGCAAGACTCTGTCTCAAAAAAAAAAAAAAAGAAAAGAGATGAGGGTCTCTCTATGTTACCCAGGCTGGGCTCGAACTCCCAGGCTCAAGTGATGCTCCTGCCTCAGCCTCCCAAAATGCTGGCATTACAAGTGTGAGCCACCGCACCTGGCCATTCCCATTTCCTATCATTGTGGCAGTCTGTGTTCTTCCATTGCTGAATGGAGAATAGTCCAGACTGAGCACTTTCTGCCCAAATCACAAACACTGGGACCTTGACCCAGCAGATCCTCTAGGAATCCACCCTTTAGAGGCCAAAAGCTCATGGGAGATGACATGTGTGCGGGGTTCCTCCCTGGAAAAAATGGAACCAACTGTCCATCTATCGGGGGCCAATTAAATAAATGATGGGACAGCTAAGCAGCGGAATCCAGTTCAGATATTAAAAAGGAGCATGAGAACTCTTCATGCCCTAACGGAAAAGTCTCCAAGCTGTTGAAGGAAAGAGCAGAAGTGGGTATACCATTCTACCATTTGTATTACAAAAAATAATAACAATGGCCGGTGCGGTGGCTCACACCTGTAATCCCAGCACTTTGGGAGGCCAAGGCGGGCAGATCACGAGGTCAGGAGATCGAGACCATCCTGGCTAACATGGTGAAACCCCGTCTCCACTAAAAATACAAAAAATTAGCTGGGCGTGGTGGCGGGTGCCTGTGGTCCCAGCTACTTGGGAGGCTGAGGCAGGAGAATGGTGTGAACCCGGGAGGCGGAGTTTGCAGTGAGCCGAGATTGCACCACTGCACTCCAGCTAGGCAACAAAGCGACACTTTGTCTCAGAATAAATAAATAAATAAATAAATAAATAAATAAATAAATAAATAAAAAATGGCTGGGGCAGGATGCAGTGGCTCACACCCATAATTCCACACTTTGGGAGGCCAAGGTGGGCAGATCTCTTGAGGCCAGGGTTTCAAGACCAGCCTGACCAACGTGGTGAAAGCCCGTCTTTACTAAAAATAACAAAAATTAGCCGGGTGTGGTGGTGGGCACCTGTATTCCCAGCTACTTGGAAAGCTGAGGCAGGAGAATCACTTGAACCTGGGAGGCGGAGGCTGCAGTGAGCCGAGATCGTGCCACTGCACTCCAGCCTGGACAACAAGAGCAAAAGTCTGTCTCAAAAAAAAAAAAAAAAAAAAAGAGTAAGGGTAGAGTTTCAGAGTTGTAGACTATCAGAACCACAGACTTTTAGAATGGAGGCCTCCCCACTCTCACCCAGAAAGCACCAAGAGAAACTGAGACCCGAAAACCCAGCAAGACCTCCCCCAGTATACCCTAGACCTCCTAGCCATCCATCCCTCAGCCTCCCAATATCCATGAGTCCCCTGACATCCCCAGACATCCCCAATCCCCAGATACCCCCAACCTGTCAAGTATCCCCTGTCCCCTCTCCAGAGTCCCTGACCTTCCCCAGCCTCCCATCTGACCTGTCACCCCCGTGGCCCTCTGCTCTACCTAAGGGGAGACTGGTCTAGGCAGTTGGGCTGAGATGTTGGGGTCCCTCACTTTTGGCTCTGTTGATCCCTACAGAGCTCTGGCCGAGCGCCTGGCCCGGGTGGGGCCCCCAGAAAGCGAGCCGGCCCGGGAAGCATCTGCTAGTGCTCTGGACCATGTGACCCGGCTCTGCCACCGTGTGGTGGCCGACCTGCTGTTCCAGGAGCTGCAGGTGAGTGAGATGGGAGGCCAGGGTTGGGGCCCTTGCCAGGACAGGGAAGTGCTCCCCACCTCCAACCACCATCCTCCAGTTCCCTTCAGCCCATAGCTCAGTGTTTGGGAAGCAAACAGCGGTGGGTGGCGGGGGCGGTTAGGGCCATGCCTGGCCTGTTGGTGGGGTGGAGAGGGTGCAGGAAGGAAGAGGTGAGGATGTGACCAGGGGGAGAACAGAGGGCCATCAGCAGGAGTGGGCTTGAGGTTTGGGTGGAGCCCCTCTCCACTGAGGTCCCCCAAATCCCTGCTTAGGCTCTGCTAGACCCCAGAGCCCCCTACGCCCATCTCTAGGCCCTCATGCCCGCCCTATAAGGGTTTGGTGCAAAGGTGGGTTAGTGAATGTGGTGGGGGGTCGGTGGGAGCACTGAGGAGAGAGACTGCAGGCGGAGTGTGTTCCTGGCCATAACACAAGCTCAACCCGTGTTATACAGTGAACCACTCCCCTTTGCTCAGAATCCTCCCACAACTCCCAGCTCATGCAGAGCAAATGCCAAAATCCCGCCGTGGCCCCCACAGCCCTGCACAATCAGCCCCTTCCCTCTCCCCTCTCTCTCTCTCAGACCTCATCTCCTCCCTCTGCCCGCTCCCTGACTCTCCCGCTAACCCCCACGCCAGCCACACTAGCCCCCTTGCTGTCTCTTAACCCAGTAGGCACATTCCTGCCTCAGGGCCTTTGCACTTGTCCTTCCCTCTGCCTGGAACGCTCTCCCTCTCACAGCCACATAGCTCCTTCTCATGCCTCTTTCAAGTCTTGTTTTGTTTTGCTTTGTTTTGTTTTGTTTTGAGACAGAGTCTCCCTGTGTCGCCCAGGCTGGAGTGGAGTGGCACAATCTCAGCTCACTGCAACCTCTGCCTCCCAGGTTCAAGCAATTTTCCTGCCTCAGCCTCCCTAGTAGCTGGAACTACAGGCATGCACCACCACGCCGAGCTAATTTTTGTGTAGTTTTAGTAGAGACGGGGTTTCACCATGTTGGCCAGGCTGGTCTCGAACTCCTGGCCTCATGTGATCTGCCCAGCTCGGCCTCCCAAAGTGCTGGGATTACAGGTATGAGCCACCACGCCCTGCCTCAAGTCTTGACTCAAATGTCACCTCAGTGTGACCTTCTCTGATTGCCGCATTTAAAACAGAAGCCCGGGCCAGGTGCGGTGGCTCATGCCTGTAATCCCAGCACTTTGGGAGGCAAAGGTGGACGGATCACTTGAGGTCAGGAATTTGAGACCAGCCTGGCCAACATGGCTAAACCCCGTCTCTACTAAAATTACACAAATTAGCCAGGCGTGGCAGCACACGCCTGTAATCCCAGCTACTCTGGAGGTTGAGGCAAGAGAATTGCCTGAACCCAGGGGGCGGAGGTTGCAGTGAGCCGAGATCATGCCATTGCACTCCAACCTGGGTGACAGAGCGAGACTCCCTCTCAAAAAACAAAAAAACAGAAGCCCCTAGACGAAACCCTCCTCCCAACTTCCTGCTGTTTTTCTCCAAAGCACTTACTGCCATCTGCCATGCTTTTTTGCCACCACGCCCAGCTAATTTTTGTATTTTTAGTAGAGACGGGGTTTCACCATGTCAGCCAGGATGGCCTCGTGATCTGCCCACCTTGGCCTCCCAAAGTGCTGGGATTATAGGCATGAACCACCGTGCCCTCCCTATTTATTTGTATTTCTGGTAGAGACAGGGTCTCACTATGTCGCCCAGGCTGGTCTTGAACTCCTGGGCTCAAGCAATCCTCCTGACTTGGCCTCCCAAAGTGTTGGGATTACAGATGTAAGGCACCACACCCAGCTTGCTATCTTAAATGTACAGACTTTGTAGCAACAGCAAACACATTCTCAGGACTCACTGTGCCAGGTGCTTGAGAGTATCAGCTCGTTTAATTCTCACCGCAATCCTACGAGATGGACTGTAGGTTCATTTTACAGGTGAGGAAGATGAGACCAGCAAGTGGCAGAGCCCATTGCGAATCTACAGTCTTAATCTATAAACCACTGTGTGGCCGGGTATGGTGACTCACGCCTGTAATCCCAGCACTTTGGGAGGCCGAGACTGGTGGATCACGAGGTCAGGAGATGGAGACCATCCTGGCTAACACGTTGAAACTCCGTCTCTACTAAAAATACAAAAAATTAGCTGGGCGTGGTGGCAGGCGCCTGTAGTCCCAGCTACTAGGGAGGCTGAGGCAGGAGAATGGCATGAACCCGGGAGGTGGACGTTGCAGTGAGCCAAGATTGTGCCACTGCACTCCAGCCTGGGCGACAGAGTGAGACTCCGTCTCAAAAACAAACAAAAAACAAACAAAAAACACTACATATGTTTGCTTTTTTGTTTTTGTTTTTGAGACAGAGTCTCGCTCTGTCACCCAAGCTGGGATTACAGGTATGAGCCACTGTCTCTGGCTTTATAAACCACTATGTATGTTTTGAGAGACAGAGAGAGAGACAGAGACAGAGAGAGCGGAAGCAAAAGAAACAGGGAAAGACTGAGAAAACAAGATAGGTGAGGGAGGAAGGAAAGGAGACATCAGAACCAGCTAGAGATAGACCGCTCATGGTGGCTCACGCCTGTAATCTTAGCACTTTGGGAAGCCAAGGCGGGCAGATCACTTGAGGTCAGGAGTTTGGGACCAGCCTGGCCAACATGGTGAAACCCCATCTCTACTAAAAATACAAAAAATTAACCGGGCATGGTGGCAGGTGCCTGTAATCCCAGCTACTCGGGAAGCTGAGGCAGGATAATCGCTAGAACCTGGGAGGCAGAGGTTGCGGTGAGATGAGATCATGCCACTGTACTTCAGCCTGGGCAACAGAGGGAGACTCTGTCTCAAAAAAAAAAAAAAAAGAAAAAAAAAGAACCAGCTAGAGACATGAAGAGATAGGACACAGTGCTGTGCTTGCATGCCTGTGTGAGTGTATGAATGGCTGTAGGCTTTTGAGGGAGTGTGTGTGTGTGTGTGTGTGCCGTGTGCATGAGTATGCATGTGTGTGTAAGCATCAGCCAGGGTGTGGACCCTGGGAGAATCACCAGGGCCCAGGCATTATGTGGGTTCCCTCATGCCTTGCTCCATTTTTGGAGGTTCAGTAAACAGAGCTGGCCAGGCACGGTGGCTCACACCTGTAATCCCAGCACTTTGGGAGCTGAGGCGGGAGGATCGCTTAAGCCCAGGAGTTGGAGACCAACCTGGGCAACATAGTAAGACGTTATCTCTACAAAAAATAAAAAACAATAAGCTGGGTGTAGTGGTGCATGCCTGTGGTTCCAGGTACTTGGGAGGCTGAAGTGGGAAGATTGCTTGAGCCCAGGAAGTCAAGGATGCAGTGAGCCGTGTTCGCACCATTGCACTCCAGCCTGGGAGACAGTGCAAGACTCTGTCTCAAAAAAGAAAAAAACAAACACCCTGCCGGGCGCAGTGGCTCACACGTGTAATCCCAGCACTTTGGGAGGCCAAGGCGGGCAGATCACAAAGTCAAGAGATCGAGACCATCCTGGCCAACACGGTGAAACCCCTTCTCTACTAAAAATACAAAAACTAGCTGGGCATGGTGGCAGGTGCCTGTAATCCCAGCTACTCAGGAGGCTGAGGCAGGAGAATTGCTTGAACTGAGAGGCGGAGCTTGCCGTGGGCCGAGATGGCGCCACTGCATCCCAGCCTGGTGACAGAGTGAGACTCTATCTCAAAAGAAACAAACAAACAAAAAACCCCCAGCAACACGCTAGACATGGTGGGTCACACCTGTTGTAATCCCATCACTTTGGGAGGCTGAGGTGGGAGGATCGCTTGAGCTCAGCAGTTCGAGACTAGCCTGGGCAATACAGTGAGACCCTACCTTAAAAACAAAAACAAAAACAAACAATAAAAGAAAACTGGGCTGCTGTCAGGGTGAGAGAACAGGAGGGGGTGCTGAGGCTGAGCTGAAGAGGGAATTAGACCCCCCCCCCGTGGATACCATCCTGGGGATGTCTCCGAACCTCACATGCCCTGTGTCCACCCAGACTGCAGCCTCTCCCCCAACCCTCCCCTTGCCCCTGTATCAGGGAGAGACCCACAGCCTGCCCATCTCCAGGGTCTCTGGTCTCCTCCAGATACCTCCTTTCCCTCCCCATGGGCGGTGGTCACTCACTTCATCCTATGAATTCTACCACTTGGATTCTCCTCTTCCCCCTCCTCACTCTTTCATTCCCTCCCTATCTCCGCTTTCCCCTTTGTTCCAGCCTCCTCCCATTTTGGTAAAGCACAAATCTGACCCTCTCCCTCCCCAGCACAAAACTGGCCATGACTCCCTACTGCCCTCAGGAGAAAGCTGGGGCTTCTCCCCCAGCCCAGGAGGCCCTGTGCACCCCAGGCCTGCCCCAGCCTCACCTCTCCCCTCCCTGTCTTATACCTGGAATAAGCCTCAAAACCGGCTTAAGGGTCGCACAGCTCCCCTCACCCCCAAAACACACACTTCGAAAGGCCCAAGCTTGGTTTAATGCTCTCCGTCACTGTCTTAAAGTTATTATTATTTTTTGTTTTGGACGGGGAAAAAGAGTTTTGTTTTTGTTTTTGTTTTTAGAGATAGAATCTTGTTCTGTTGGCCGGGCGCGGTGGCTCAAGCCTGTAATCCCAGCACTTTGGGAGGCCGAGACGGGCGGATCACGAGTTCAGGAGATCGAGACCATCCTGGCTAACACGGTGAAACCCCGTCTCTACTAAAATACAAAAAAAAAATTAGCCGGGCGAGGTGGTGGGCGCCTGTACTCCCAGCTACTCGGGAGGCTGAGGCAGGAGAATGGCGTGAACCCGGGAGGCGGGGCTTGCAGTGAGCTGAGATCCGGCCATTGCACTCCAGCCTGGGCAACAGAGCTAGACTCCGTCTAAAAAAAAAAAAAAAAAAAAAAAAATCTTGTTCTGTCGCCCAGGCTGGAGTGCAATTGCATGATCATAGCTCACTGCAGCCTCAACCTCCTGGGCTTATGCGATCCTCTCACATCAGTCTCCTAAGCAGCTAGGACCACAGTGTGGGCCACCATGCCCAGCTAATTTAAAAAAAAAAATTACAGAGAGGGAGTCTCACTATGCTGCCCTGGGCTCAAGCAATTCTCGAGCCTCAGCCTCCCAAAGGGCTGGGATTACAGGCATGAGCCACCGTGCCCAGCCCTTAACATTTTTTTTTTTTTTTTTTTGAGATGAAGTTTTTCTCTTGTTGCTGAGGCTGGAATGCAGTGGCTCAATCTCAGCTCACTGCAACCTCCACCTCTCAGGTTCAAGAGATTCTCCTGCCTCAGCCTCCCGAGTAGCTGGGATTACAGGCGCCCGCCATCACACTCAGCTAAGTTTTTTTATTTTTAGTAGAAATAAGGGTTTCACCTTGTTGGCCAGGCTGGTCTTGAACTCCTGACCTCATGATCCACCTACCTCAGCCTTCCAAAGTGCTGGAATTACAGGCATGAACATCATGCCTGGCCCCTTAATAATTTTTCAATAAGTCTGCCTGGTCAAAAGACAGTTTTTAAAATGATGAACTCAATTCATTTGGTGCATTTGCAAGGTGCAATGCTTTCCTTCATTAACCAGTGAAAGAAGTTAGAAATTAACTTCCCCCAGAATCAGCAAATGGCAAACACATTTCCGTGAAAGTCACAGTTGCATATATATACCGTGCATTCTAGAAAAGAGGGGGCAAGACAGGTTCCACCCACTTTCACAAGTTTCATCAAATACCGGATCTACTCAAGGGTGGAGAGAAAAGGCAACTTTCAAAAAGGAGGATGTTATTAACTGAGGCATTTACTATATTCCTTCCTAAGTGCCCCAGATGGGGAACCTGTTTTCTCAACCAGATCTAGGAAGTGGAATGTGGAAGCAATTCGTCCTCCTCCCCTTAAGGGCTGTGCATAGTTAATGAATTTTAAAAATATGTCTTAAAGTTCTTTCTTTTTCTTTTTCTTTTTTTTTTTTTTTTTTTTTGAGACAGGGCCTCCCTCTGTTACCCAGGCTGGAGTGCAGTATCATGATCATATTTTACCGAAGCCTTGAACTCCTGGGCTCAAGCGATCCTCCCACCTCA
This sequence comes from Macaca fascicularis, assembly GCF_037993035.2. Taxonomy (NCBI): domain Eukaryota; kingdom Metazoa; phylum Chordata; class Mammalia; order Primates; family Cercopithecidae; genus Macaca; species Macaca fascicularis. The sequence continues at coordinate 53,270,806 of NC_088393.1, read as the reverse complement.
GCCTCCTGAGTAGCTGGGACTACAGGCACATGACACCATACCTAGCTAATTTTTATTTATTATTTTTATTTATTTACTTATTTTTGAGACGGAGTCTTACTCTGTCACCCAGGCTGGAGTGCAGTGGTGCGATCTCGGCTCACTGCAGCCTCCACCTCCCAGGTTCAAGCAATTCTGCTGTCTCAGCATCCAGAGTAGCTGGAACTACAATTGCACGCCATCACACCCGGCTAATTTTTGTATTTTAGTAGAGACAGGGTTGAACTCCTGACTTCAGGTGATCCACCCGCTGCAGCCTCCCAAAGTGCTAGGATTACAAGCGCGAGCCACCACGCCCAGTCCCAGCTAACTTTTTTTTTTTTTTTTTTTTTTTTTGAGACGGAGTCTCACGCTGTTGCCCAGGCTGGAGTGCAGTGGCACGATCTCGGCTCACTGCAAGCTCCGCCTCCCGGGTTCCCGCCATTCTCCTGCCTCAGCCTCCTGAGTGGCTGGGACTACAGGCGCCCGCCACCGCGCCCGGCTAATTTTTTGTATTTTTAGTAGAGACGGGGTTTCACTGTGGTCTCGATCTCCTGACCTTGTGATCCGCCCGCCTCGGCCTCCCAAAGTGCTGGGATTACAGGCTTGAGCCACCGCGCCCGGCCCCCAGCTAACTTTTAAATGTTTTGTATAGAAGGGGTCTCGCAGTGTCAGGCTGGTCTCAAACTCCTGGGCTCAAGCTACCCTCCTGCCTCGGCCTCCCAAAGTGCTGGGATTACAGGTGTGAACCACTGTGCCCAGCCCTTAATTTTTTTTTTTTTTTTTTTGAGATTGAGTCTTACTCTGTCACCCAGGCTGGAGTGCAGTGGCGCCATCTTGGCTCACTGCAAGCTCTGCTTCCCGTATTCACGCCATTCTCCTGCCTCAGGCTCCCGGGGCGCCCACCACCACGCCTGGCTAATTTTTTTGTATTTTTAGTAGAGATGGGGTTTCACCATGTTAGCCAGGATGGTCTGGATCTCCTGACCTTGTGATCCGCCCGCCTCGGCCTCCCAGAGTGCGGGGACTACAGGCGTGAGCCACCGCGCCCGGCCCCTTAATAATTTTTAAATGAAGTCCCCTGTTTTCATCAGCCACTCTGACCTTTTTGCTGGTCCTCTCCCTGGCATGCCCATCTGAAATCTGAACTGTCTTAATACTCACGATTTTCTCCCATTGAGCCACTCCCGCCCCCATCCCTCCCTTGGCTAAGGAAGGTCATCACCAGGGCATCAGTTCTGGTGTCCCTTCCTCCAGGAAGCCCTCCTAGGCTGTATGCTGAGTCAGGCATCCCCTCTGGGCTTCCTAAACCCCTGGGCTCCCTGGTCCCAGCCTTGCCAGCTTTTGGTCATCACTACCTGGGGACCAGTCTGTCTCCCCTTCTGGACTGTGAGTCCCAGGATGCCAGGGCTGGGGCTATCTGTTCCCCATGTGTTCCGAGCACCACACAGCTTGGGTTCAACACAGAGCAGGGTTCCAGGAACAAATTCCTAAGTGAAGAAGGAGGGTGGGAGGGAGGAGAGCCATTACCCCCTACTCTGTCCCTGCCAGCCACACTTCAACAAGCTGATGCGCCGGAAGTGGCTGAGCAGCCCGGAGGCCCTGGATGGCATCGTGGGCACGCTGGGTGCCCAGGCCCTGGCCCTGCGCAGAATGCAGGATGAGCCTTACCAGGTGCGCCTGCCTGAGGGGAGGGGAGGTGAGGGTGGAGGAGAAGAGGGGAGGAGGAAAGGGGAAAGGGGCCCGAAGAGGGGAGGTTGGGAGAGCAAGAACACTACTGCTGGAGGAAAGCCCTCTAAGGTGGGGAGCGGCTCCCTATGGATGGAAGAGGTGGCCCCTGCCCAGGGTCTGCGGGGAGGCGTGTGCGTGGAACTGGGGTGTAAGGCGGGGTGCAGACTGAGTCAGGGCCCCTGAGAGTGGAGCTTGGGGAATAGGGAGAGGCTGGGATGGAGCACCCTTTGGGGGCCGGCAGGGGCTGTCTGCGGGCTTATTAGGGGGCCAGGGAAGACATCCTAGGATAGTGCAGGGGCTGGGGGCTGGGGCGTGGGCACGGGAAGGGTGCCCATGGGTGCCTGAGTGGATATGGGCGAGTGGGGCGGGGCTGGCCTTCAGACTGGCGGGATGGGAGTCAGTGGGGCACGGCTCACACCCCTCGGGTTTCCCTCCTCCGCTTCCAGGCGCTGGTGGCCGAGCTGCACCGGCGGGCGCTGGTCGAGTACGTGCGGCCCCTGCTCCGTGGGCGCCTGCGCTGCAGCTCGGCGCGGACCCGCAGCCGCGTGGCTGGGAGGCTCCGGGAGGACGCTGCGCAACTGCAGAGGCTGTTCCGGCGGCTGGTCAGTGTCGGGACGCGGTTGGGGGGCTTTCAGAAACCAGGACAAGGCTTGGCTTCCGAGAATCTCAGGTCTCAAAAGCCAGGGGGAGAGGGGCAGGGCTCAGGACAGAAACTCTCAGCCAACTTCTGGTCAATAGCAACCAGTAACTTTGATCCACACCCTTTGCACTTAAAACCTGGCTTTCTTGCTCTGAGAACTCGCCTCTGGGCGCTTTCCTTGGCTGTTAGGGCGAATAATGGTCCCTATCCATTGTTTTGAGGATCAGATTGGTTAATTCCTGTTAAGTACTTAGGACGGTGCCTGGCTCAGAGTTAAAACTCCTTGCATTACCAAAATTACCCGGGTGTGGTGGCTCATGCCTGTAGTCCCAGCTACTTGGGAGGTTGAGGCAGGAGAATCCCTTGAACTAAGAGGCGGAGGTTGCGGTGAGCCGAAATCCTGCCACTGCATTCCAACCTGGAGACTCAGTCTCAAAAAAAAAAAAAAAAAAAAAAAAAAGACTCCATGAACGTACAGAGAAGATACATGCAAGAGAAATGCAGAAATCCTAACATTTCTAAACCCTGGAATTAAAAACCGCCAGATCTTATTTGTACCCAGTTGTATTCAGCTGGGCTAGAAGGGCCTCATTCAGTCGCTCTTCCCGGAGTCTCAAGCCCGGAGTCCTTGGAATGTTTTCTTTGGAAAATTTTTGAGATAATTGTAGATTCACATGCAGATGTAAGAAAGAATGCAGGAAGCTTCCTTGTACACTTTATCCAGTCTCCACTCCCCCAAAGGCAAGATTTTGCAAACTTGGAAGAGGTTTGGAGAAGTGTCCCAGAGTTCCAAATTATCTGCAAAACTGGGAGGAGATTATATTATGGATTTTTCTCAAATGTGACCACAGTATGTCTTCTGCTACATTTTATTTTTTATTTTTATTATTTTATTTATTTTATTTATTTATTTTTGAGACAGAGTCTCGCTGTATTGCCAGGCTGGAGTGCAGTGGTGCGATCTCGGCTCACTGCAAGCTCTGCCTCCCAGGTTCACGCCATTCTCCTGCCTCAGCCTCCCGAATAGCTGGGACTACAGGCGCCTGCCACCACGCTCAGCTAATTTTTTGTATTTTTTGTAGAGATGGGGTTTCACTGTGTTAGCCAGGATGGTCTCGATCTCCTGACCTCGTGATCCACCCACCTCGGCCTCCCAAAGTGCTGGGATTACAGGTGTGAGCCACTGCACCCAGCCTATTTTGATTTTTATTCTTTATTTTTGAGACAGAGTCTTGCTCCATCGCCCAGGCTGGAGTGCAGTCGTGCAGTGTCCGCTCACCGTAACCACTGCCTCTCGATTTCAAGTGATTCTCCTGCCTCAGCCTCCTGAGTAGCTGGGATTACAGGTGTGCACCACCACGCCTGGCTAATTTTTGTATTTTTAGTAGAGATGGGGTTTCACCATGTTGGCCAGGTTGGTCTTGAACTCCTGACCTCTAGTGATCTGCCCACCTCAGCCTCCTCCCAAAGTGCTGGGATTACGAGCTTGAGCCACCACGCCTGGTTTCTGCTACATTTTAGAGATGGGATAACAGGCCGGGGGGGGCAGGAATTGGCAGGGTCAATCTTGGGAGGGTGTGAGCCCTGCGACCTCCCTCCCCTGCAGGAGTCCCAGGCCTTGTGGCTGGACGCCGTGGTGCCCCATTTGGCTGAAGTCCTGCAGCTGGAAGACACGCCCAGCATCCAGGTGGAGGTGGGAGTGCTGGTGCGCGACTACCCAGACATCAGGTGAGACACCCCGCCTGGGCCGGGGCTTTGCAGTGCCTGGCCGAGGTCTCCTGGCGGCCTTGGCATCCGTCCTCATGTTTCCTGCCTCCTGGGCGAGGGAGGGAGCCGGCGAGCGTGTCTGACGGCCGTTTCCTGTTGGAACCAGGGCATTATTAATACGATTTCCCTCCTTCTCCTGCCGCTGCTGCTGCCTCCGCCGCCACCGCCACCAGGGCTCACAAACAAACAGGCGGTCACAGGAAGCCCAGGGCAGGGGGGCGCAGGGCTGCCCGGAGGCAGGAAGGGCCGGCCCGCAGGGGAGCCGCGGGGGACTCAGGGACACGCAGGGCACACGGGCGCACACGCACTGGGACAGCGGCAGGCGCAGGCGGCATTCAACGCCTGCTAGGTCACTTCCTTTCTATGTGACCTTCTCAGAGCCTCAGTTTCCTCATCCGTTCCATGGGGATAATAGTATTCTCGTCATAGGGTTCTTAGGGAAATTTATCATCATCAACATCATCATCATCATCATCCATGACTATAGTAACAATTGCAGTTCTCATTCAATGAGTTCTTATTTCAGACCTAAATAAGCATCTTACATGCCAACCTTTTTTTTTTTTTTTTTGAGACAGGGTCTTACTCTGTTTCCCTGGCTGGAGTGCAGTGGCACAATCATGGTTCACTGCAGCGTTGACCTCCTGGGCTCCAGCAGTCCTCCCACCTCAGCCTCCTGAGTAGCTGGGACCACAGGCACGCACCACAATGCCCAGCTAATTTTTTGTATTTTTTTGTAGAGGTGGGTTTCACCATGTTGCCCAGGCTGGTCTCGAACTTCTGGGCTCAAGTGATCTGCCTGCCTCAGCTTCCTACAAACAGGGAAGCATGAGCCACCGTTGCCCAGCCCATGCCAACTTTATAAGGGGTATTTTGTTGTTGTTGTTTTGCTTTGTTTTTTGAGACAGAATCTCACTTTGTCGCCCAGGATGAAGTGATCTCAGCTCACTGCAACCTCTGTCTCCCGGGTTCAAGCGATTCTTCTGCCTCAGCCTCCCAAGTATAGGCATGTGCCACCACACCCAGCTAATTTTTGTATTTTTAGTAGAGAGCGGGTTTCACCAAGTTGGCCATGCTGGTCTTGAACTCCTGAGCTCAGGTGATCCACCTGCCTCTGCCTCCCAAAGTGCTGAGATTGCAGGTGTGAGCCACTGCACTTGGCCTGTAAGGGTATAATTAACGCTATTGAAATACCACACCTAGCAAGTGGCAAAGGTGGAACTTGAACCCGGGCAGTAGACTGGCTCTAAAACTAGTGCACCAGATTGGCTGGGCATGGTGTCTCATGCTTGTAATCCCAGCACTTTGGGAGGCTGAGGCAGGCGGATTACCTGAGGTCAGGAGTTCGAGGCCAGCCTGGCCAACATGGTGAAACCCCATCTCTACTAAAAATACAAAAATTAGCCAGGTGTGATGGCACACGCCTGTAATCCCAGTTACTCGGAAGGCTGAGGCAGGAGAATTGCTTAAGCCCGGGAGGCAGAGGTTGCAGTGAGCCAAGATTGTGCCACTGCACTCCAGCCTGGCCAACAGAGCTAGACTCTGTCTCAAAAAAAAAAAACAAAAAAAAAAAACTAGTGCACCAGATCAACACACTACACAACCATGTGACAGTGCTGGATGGTGGTGGCAGTGGTGGTGGCTGCTGGAGCACTGCCAGTCCCTGCAGTGCTATTCAGGCAGACAGACATTCTATACTCAGAAACAGAACCCCAGAAAAACAAGGAGTGAGGCATGAGTGGGTTTCAGTTTCAGCACTGAGGGTGGGGGTCTTGGAACTGATTCAGGGTGGTCAGTTCTGGTTCTGGGGGATAGGGTCATGTCCTTGGGAAGGCGCAGATTCCTGGAGTCCCATGGGGTCCCAAGAAGTCCCAGTATTCTTGCTGATAATGGAGTTTCTGAACTTGAATATTGGATCATGAGTCAGAACTTGAATCTGTAGCTAAGTTTGAGAGTTTGCTAGCTGGGTTGGGTTTAGGGGGTTGAGCTTGAGGAGATTAGGAGGTGCCTAGGGCTGAGGATTTAGGGGGAGTGGGGTACAAGGTTTCTTTCTTTTTTTTTTTCTTGAGACGGAGTCCTGCTTGTTGCCCAGGCCTGAGTGCAGTGGTGCGATCTCGGCTCACTGCAAGCCCCACCTCCCGGGTTCATGCCGTTCTCCTGCCACAGCCTCCTGAGTAGTTGGGACTACAGGCACCCACCACCACACCCAGCTAATTTTAGTACTTTTAGTAGAGACGGGGTTTCACCGTGTTGGCCAGGATGGTCTCAATCTCCTGACCTCGTGATCCGCCCGCCTCAGCCTCCCAAAGTGCTGGGGTTGCAGGCGTGAGCCACCTCGCCCAGCCTCTTTTTTTTTTACTTTTGAAACGGAGTCTCGCTCTATCACCTGGGCTGGACTGCAGTGGCACGATCTCAGCTCACTGCAACCTTTGCCTCCCAAGTTCAAGCGATTCCCTTGCCTCAGACTCCCGAGTAGCTAGGATTATAAGCGCCTGCCACCACACCCAGCTATTTATTAATTATTATTATTATTATTTATTTTTAGTACAGATAGGGTTTCGCCATGTTGGCCAGGCTGGTCTCCAACTCCTGACCTAAGGTTATCCACCCGCCTTGGCCTCCCAAAGTGTTGGGATTACAGGCGTGAGCCACTGCACCCAGCAGAGAAGGTGAATTTTAATCACGAGCTGAGGCTTGGGGTGAAAAGGAAGATTGCAGGGCTGGTTCTGGAGTTGGTTGTAAGGGGGATTTGGAGATGGTTGGAAGTGAAGTTCTGGAGGGACCTGGTATGAGGTGAGGGCCTGGGCGAGGGAGCTGATTGGATGGAAGGCTCTGGAGGGGGCACAGAGGCAGAACTCGGGCAGGTTCTGAGACAGGTGAGGGGGTCAGGTGGGGTCTGGGGGTGGGCTGGGTGTGTGTCTAGAGCTGGGGAGCTGCACACACCTGTCTGTTCCTCTCCCCACAGGAGGAAGCACGTAGCAGCCCTCCTCGACATCCGTGGCCTGCGCAACACAGCCGCCCGCCAGGAGATCCTGGCCGTGGCCCGGGACCTGGAACTCTCTGAGGAGGGAGCCCTGTCGCCCCCTCGGGACCGTGCCTTCTTTGCAGACATCCCCGTGCCCCGCCCATCTTTCTGTCTCAGCTTCCCTCTCTTCCTGGGCCGCCTCCCCCTCTCCCGGCTGGCCAGGCCCAGTTTGGCCTGTCTGCCCCGGCCCCGGCCTCCGTCTCTAGTGCGGCCTCGGGCCCGGCGCTGAGGGTCACCCAGCCGCCTGCCTTAGTGACCCCATCTATGCTGCTGACAAGCCAACCTCCTGTACGGCGCCTCTCCTGACTCCCTGCCTGGGATCACACACCCCTGGGATAGAAAGACCCTTAGATGTCTTCTCACTCAACCCCAAACTCCCTGTGCAGAAGGGAAATGAAGGCCAGGCACGGTGGCTCATGCCTGTAATCTCAACACTTTAGGAGGCTGAGGCCGGAGGATTGCTTGAGTCCAGGAGTTCAAGACCAGCCTGGGCAACATAGTGAGACCTGCCCCCTATCGCTACAAAAAATAAAAAATTAGCTGGGCATGGTGGTGTGTGCCTATAGTCCCAGCTGTTGGGGAGGCTGAGGTTGGAGGATCGCTGGAGTTTGAGGCTGCAGTGAGCTATGATTGTGCCACTGCACTCCAGCCTGGGCAACAAAGCAAGACCCTTTCTCAAAAAAAAAAAAAAAAAAAAAAAGGTGGGGGAAACAGAGGCCAAAGAGACAAAGGACTTTCCCAAGGCTGTGAAGCCTGTTCCCAGCACCTCCCCTCCTGCCATAGCCCAGAGTGGTGAGTGGCGTTCTGGAAGTCTCTACAGAAATATCCCAGCTTCCCCGCCCCTTTCCCCGACCTCAAGGTCTGGCCCCAATCCAATGTATTAAGGAACGTTCGATACTTAGAATAAAGAGGTTTCTATTTAACACAAGGAAGGGCTGAGTCCTGAGTGTGTTGAGGGGAGGAAGGACCGGGGGAGTAGGGCCCCGGGCCAGTGGCTTTTCACACGCCCAAGGCCGGGCTGGGCTCCGGCTCCAGCTCCTGGGCAGGGCAGTGGAGGCAGAGGGAGGCTGCGTGTGCCAGGAGCGATGCCAACCCATGTATACCTCCCGGCTGTGTGGCTCTGAGGCCAGGCCTTGGCCACTCTGAGCCAGGGTCCCTCATCTGGTCAGTCTCAAAGTGCCTGTCCATTCCTGGTCCTGGTGGCTCCATCTTGGCGCGCCCTCCCCATCCATCCCTAGCCGGGAAGCTGCCCTGTCAGGAGAGGAAGGAGGTTGGGGGCAGGGCTGGCGGCATCCAGGGCGCCCTCCTGGGTTGACGCAGGAAAGTCTCAGGGTGGGAAAATTTCCAGCCTCTCACCCCCAGCCCCGCCGGATCCTGGTCCCCACGGAGACCTTGAGGTCACTCCCTGTTGACCCCTGCCCCTCCGGCCTGGGCTGGACAGCCCGTGATGGATGTTTCCTGACTTGCGGGATTTTTGTGTGTATGTGGTGGTGGTTGTTTTTTTTCCCTGAGAAGTCAGAAAGAGGAGGCAGCCAGGGGTTAGCGTTGGGGCTGGGTTTGAAACCTCATGCATGCACATTTGAACTTGGGGAGGTAGAGACGAGGGACTCTTGGAGCCCAAGGCTGTGCTACCCAAGGCAGGAAGCTGCCCCTCTCTGGGCTGAGGTTCCTGTGCCTTTCTGGGGAATTGCTTAAACTCTCTTTCCCCAGGCTGAGGCAAGAATGTCCTGAGGGTGCACCCTCCTCACTTTGCCCTCTGAAAATTACATTTTATTTTATTTTATTTCTTTTTTTTTTTTTTTTTTCAGTCAGAGTCTTGCTCTGTCGCCCAGGCTAGAGTGCAATGGCGCGATCTCAGCTCACTACAACCTCCGCCTCCCAGGTTCAAGCAATTTATTCTCCTGCCTCAGGCTCCTGAGTAGCTGGGATTACAGGTGCCCTCCCCCTCCAACCACCACCATACCCCGCTAATTTCTGTATTTTTAGTAGAGACAGGGTTTCACCATGTTGGCCAGGCTGGTCTCCAACTCCTGACCTCAAGTGATCCACCTGCCTCAGTCTCCGAAAGGGCTGGGATTACAGGTATGAGCCACCGTGCCCAGCCCGAAAATGACACTTTTTCTGTTGCCAATATGCAAAAGAGCAAGAGAGGAATTGAGGAATCAACAGTATTGTGCAGTCCATAGGCATTTATTGTTTATTTTTTAGAGACAGGGTCTTGCTCTGTCGCCCAGGCTGGAGTGCAGTGGCACGATCATAGCTCACTGCAGCCTCTACTTCCTAGCCCAAGTGATCCTCCTGCCTCAGCCTTCTGAGCAGCTGGGACTACAGGCTCACGCCACCACACCCAGCTAATATTTTAATTTTATTTGTTTAGTAAAGACAGAGTCTCACTATGTTGACCAGGTTGGCCTCAAGCCATCCTCCTGCCCCATCCTCCCAAAGTGCTGGGATTACAGGCGTGAGCCACTGCCACTGCCCTGTAGGCATTTAATTAAACATATAAGAGCCTCAGTTTGTCAGTGTCCTTTTCAGATGTTAGTCCCCCATTTAAAAACAGCTTTTGGCTGGGTACAGTGGCTCACACAGCAGTTTGGGACACAGAGGTGGGAGGATCGCCTGAAGCCAGGTGTTCAAGGTTGCAGCTGGCTATGATTGTACCTCTGCATTGTAGCCTAGATGACAGGTGAGACCTTGTCTCATTAAAAAAAAAAAAAAGGCTGGGCACAGTGGCTCAAGCCTGTAATCCCAGCACTTTGGGAGGCCAAGACGGGTGGATCACAAGGTCAGGAGATCAAGACCATCCTGGCTAACACGGTGAAACCCCATCTCTACTAAAAAATACAAAAAGCTAGCCGGGCGAGGTGGTGGGCGCCTGTAGTCCCAGCTACTCAGGAGGCTGAGGCAGGAGAATGGCGTGAACCCGGGAGGCGGAGCTTGCAGTGAGCTGAGATCCGGCCACTGCACTCCAGCCTGGGTGACAGAGCGAGACTCCGTCTCAAAAAAAAAAAAAAAAAAGTGGCCGGGTGAGGTGGCTCACACCTGTAATCCCAGTGCTTTGGGAGGCCAAAGTGGGCGGATCATGTGAGGTCAGGAGTTCGAGACCAGCCTGGCCAACATGGAGAAACCCCATCTCTACTAAAAGTACAAAACTTAACTGGGTGTGGTGGCGCACCTATAATCCCAGCTACTTGGGAGGCTCAGGCAAGAGAATCACTTGAGCCCAAGAGGCAGAGGTTGAAGTGTGCCGAGATCATCCCCTTGCACTCCAGCCAAAGAGACAGAGCAAGACTGCATGTCAAAAAAAAAAAAAAAAAAAAAAAAAAAAAGTTATAACAGTAGTAAATTTTATGTGTATTTCAGCACAATAAAGAAATTTTATATAAAGAAACCTCATACTCATTTGTAGTTAATGTCCAACCTCCTTAGTCACTTTCTAGCCCTAAGCAGACACTAATCTGTCTGTCTCTATTAATCTACCTATTTTGTACTTTTCACGTTTGGAAATACACAATGTAGTCTTTTGTGACTGATGTTTTTCATGTGCATAATTTTTTTTTTTTTTTTTTAGATGGAGTTTGGCTCTTGTTACCCAGGCTGGAGTGCAATGGCGCGATCTTGGCTCACCACAACCTCCGCCTCCTGGGTTCAAGCAATTCTCCTGCCTCAGCCTCCTGAGAAGTTGGGATGACAGGCATGCACCACCATGCCCAGCTAATTTTGTATTTTTAGTGGAGACAAAGTTTCTCCATGTTGGTCAGGCTGGTCTCAAACTCCTGACCTCAGGTGATCCACCCACCTCGGCCTCCCAAAGTGCTGGGATTACAGGCATAAGCCACTGTGCCCAGCCTTTTTTCTATTTTTTTAAGGTAGAAGCTTAGATGATTTTAAATCCTCCTCCCTCTCTTCCTTCCTTTCCTTCTTTCCTTTTTTCTTTCTTTCCATCCCTCCCTCCTTTCCCTCCCTTCCTTGACAAATAAAATTATATCTATTTGTGTCATACAACATGATGTTTTGGGGCCAAGCTCAGTGGTTCACACCTGTAATCTGAACACTTTGGGAGGCCAAGGTGGGAGGATCGCTTGAGCCCAGGAGTTCAAGACCAGCCTGAGCAACATAGGGAGACCCTGTCTCTATAAAAAATTTAAAAAATTAGCCAGGTGTGGTGGGGCATACCTATGGTCCCAGCTAATTGGGAGGCTGAGGTGGGAGGATGGCTTGAACCCGGGAGGTGGAGGTTGCAGTGAGCCGAGATGGTGCCACTGCACTCCAGCCTGGGTGACACAGAGAAACTACATCTCAAACAAACAACAACAACAAAAAAAAACTGTAGTCACCATATTGTGCAATAGATCTCCTGAACTTATTCCTCCCGCCTAACTGAAATTTGTATCCTTTGACTACCGTCTCCCCAATCTTCTTTTTCCTCTTTTCTAATTAAGCATTTAAAAATCTATCAATGTCTTTCTAAGCATTACTTTATCTCATGTCATGTACTTTGATATGTTAATTTTTTTCATTGAGTTTTATGTAGTTTATACTTTCTCTTTTGATTTCTTCTTCGACTTCTGGGTTATTTACTTTCCAAATACTTGTGGGTTTCTTTTTTTTTTTTTTTTTTCCGAGACAGAGTTTTGCTCTTTTTGCCCAGGCTGGAGTGCAATGGCACAGCCTCAGCTCACTGCAACCTCTGCCTCCTGGATTCAAGTGATTCTCCTGCCTCAGCCCCCCAAGTAGCTGGGATTACAGGCACCCGCCACCACGCCCAGCTAATATTTGTATTTTTAGTAGAGATGGGGTTTTACCCTGTTGGTCAGGCTGGTCTCGAACTCCTGACCTCATCAGGTGATTCACCCACCTTGGCCTCAAAGTGCTGGGATTACAGGCATGAGGCACCGCACCCAGCCAAGGGTTTTTGTTTTTTTGGAGTTATCTTTGTATTACTGATTTCTGTTATGGTCACAAAACATATTTCATAATATTTTAACCTTCTAGATAGATCTTGCCTTTTATTTATTTATTTATTTATTTATTTATTTATTTATTTATTTTATTTATGTTTTGAGACAGTCTCTTCTGTGGCCCAGGCTGGAGTGCAGTGGTATGATCTCAGCTCACTGTAACCTCTGTCTCCTGGGTTCAAGCATTTTTCGTGCCTCAGCCTCCTGAGTAGCTGGGATTACAGACGCCCGACACCACATCCGGCTGATTTTTGTATTTTTAGCAGAGACCGGGTTTTGCCATGTTGGCCAGGCTGGTCTCAAAGTCCTGACTTCAAATGATCCACCTGCCTCAGCCTCCCAAAGTGCCTGGATTACAGGCATGGTCCACAGAACCCAACTGATTATTTTTATTTCTAAGAGACTATAGATTCATAAGAAGTTACAAAAAGAGTACATGGTGCTGGGCGTGGTGGCTCACACCTGTAATCCCAGCACTTTGGGAGGCCAAGGTGGGTGGATCACCCAAGGCCAGGAGTTCAAGAGCAGCTTGGCCAACATGGCAAAACCTGTCTCTACTAAAAATACAAAAATTAGCTGGGCATGGTGGCGGGCACCTGTAATCGCAGCTACTCGGGAGGCTGAGGCAGGAGAATCGCTTGAACCCAGGAGGCGGAGGTTGCGATAAGCCGAGATCTCGCCACTGCACTCCAGCCTGGGCGACCCAGCGAGATTCCATCTCAAAAAAAAAAAAAAAGAGTCCAAAGTGGTCTTGTTTGCCCTTCGCCCACTTACCTCTGATGCTAACATCTTTAAAAAAAAAAAAAAAATCCTCAGCCTCCAGAGGATGCTAACATCTTATATAACTATAATACAACATCAAAACAGGACATTGACATTAGTTCAATTCTAAGACCTTATTCTTCCGATTTCACTGGTTTTACTCACTCACATATGTACCTGAGCACATGTGTGTGCATGCAGGTGTATGCGTGTGCACCTGCACATTCCTATGTGTAGCACTAGGAAAATTTTTTTTTTTTTAATTTTTTGAGATGGAGTCTTGCTCTGTCTCCCAGGCTGGGGCACAGTGGTGCGATCTCAGCTCTCCACAACCTCTCCACCTCCTGGGTTCAAGCAATTCTTGTGACTCAGCCTCCCGAGTAGCTGAGACTATAGGTGTGCACTACCACGGCCAGCTAGTTTTGTTTTTTTTTGAGACAGAGTCTTGCTCTCTCACCCACACTGGAGTGTGGAGTGCAGTAGCACTTGAATGTAGTCTGCAAGAAGTTAAAGATGTGGACTATAAACTCTACAGTGGCCATTAAAAAAACAAAGCAGGCCAGGTGGCTCACGCCTGTAATCCCAGCACTTTGGGAGGCCAAGACAGGTGGATCACCTTAGGTCAGGAGTTCGAGACCAGCCTGGCCAACATGGAGAAACCCCATCTCTACTAAAAATACAAAAATTAGTCGGGCGTGGTGGCAGGCGCCTGTAGTCCCAGCTACTCAGGAGGCTGAGGCAGGAAAATCACTTGAACCTGGGAGGCAGAGGTTGCAGTGAGCCGATATTGTGCCACTGCTCTCCAGCCGAGGCGACAGAGTGAGACTCTGTCTCAAAAAATAAAATAGCTGGGTGCGGTGGCCTACACCTGTCATCCCAGCACTTTGGGAGGTTGAGGCGGGTGGATCATCTGAGATCAGGAGTTCAAGACCAGCCTGGCCAACATGGTGAAACCCCATCTCTACTAAAAATACAAAAAATTAGCTGGGCGTGGTGACGGGCACCTATAATTCCAGCTACTCTGGAGTCTGAGTGAGGCAGGGGAATCCCTTGAACCAAGGAGGCAGAGGTTGTAGTGAGCCTAGGTCGTGCCACTGCACTCCAGCCTGGGCAACAAGAGCGAAACTCTCAAATAAGTAAATAAAAAAACAAAACAAAGAGCTATAGCTAATAAACCTACAAAAGAGATAAAATAGAATCATAAAAAAAATTACCTGATTAATTCAGCCAGGCATAGTGGCTCATGCGTGTAATCCGAGCCCTTTGGGAGGCCAAGGCGGGAGAAATCACTTGAGCCCACGAGTTCGAGTCCAACCTGGGCAGCACATGAGACACCATCTCTATTAAAAAAAAAAAAAAATTAACTAGATGTGGTGGCACATGCCTATAGTCTCAGCTACTGGAGAGACTGAGGTAGGAGGATCACTTTTGTCCAGGAGTTTGAGACAGAAGTGAGCCATGATAACACCACTGCACTCCAGCTTGGGCAAAAGAGTGAGATCCTGGCTCAAAAAAAAAAAAAACAAAAAAACAAAAAAAAACTTGATTAATCCAAAAGACTGTGGAAAAAGAGAACAATGACCAAATGAATCAGGAAAAAGCATGAAAATAATATATATATATAGAGAGAGAGAGAGACGGAGTTTCGTTCGTTGCCCTGGCTGGAGTGCAATGGCGCGATCTCAGCTCACCACAACCTCCGCCTCCTGGGTTCAAGTGTTTCTCCTGCCTCAGCCTCCTGTGTAGCTGGGATTATAGGCGTGCACCACCACGCCCGGCTAATTTTGTATTTTTAGTAGAGACGGGGTATCTCCATGTTGGTCAGGCTGGTTGCGAACTCCTAGCCTCAGTTGATCTACCCTCCTTGGCCTCCCAGAGTGCTGGGACTACAGGCGTGAGCCACTGTGCCCAGCCAATATATTTTTTAATTTTTTATTTATTTTTTGAGACATAATTTCACTCTTGTAGCCCAAGCTGGAGTGCAATGACGAGATTTTGACTCACTGCAACCTCCACCTCCCAGGTTCAAGTGATTCTCCTGCCTCAGCCTCCAGAAGAGCTGGAATTACAGGCGTGTGCCACCATGCCCGGCTATTTTATTTTATTTGTATTTTATTTTATTTTATTTTATTTTTACTAGATACGGGGTTTAACCCTATTGGTGAAGCTGGTCTTGAACTCCTGACTTCAGGTGATCCGCCTGCCTCAGCCTCCCAAAGTGCTGGAATTACAGGCGTGAGTCATTGCGCCTGGCCCCTAATTTTTATGTTTGTAGAGACGGTGTCTCGGTATGTTGTCCAAGCTGGTCTCAAACTCCTGGCCTCAAGTGATTACCCTGCCTCTTTTCTCCATGGTAACCACTCTAATAGGTGGAGAATGACCTTGTGGTTTTCATTTGCATTTCTCTAAGGACTAATGATGTTGAGCAGCTTTTTATGTACTTGTTTTCATCTGCATATCTTCGCTAGTGAAGTGTTTATTCAAATCATTTGCCCTTTTTAAATAATTGGGTTGTTTGTTTTCTAGCTATTGACTTTTAAGAGTTCTTAAAATATTTGGATACTAGTTGTTTATCAAGTATGCAATTTGCAAATATTTTTCTCCCACTGTTTGGCTTATCTTTTCATGCTCTTATTAATGTTTGTTGAAGAGCAGAAGTTTTTAATTTTGATGGAGTCTAATTTATCAAGGTTTTCTCTTATGATCATGCTTGTACATAATGAACTTTTGTATATAATGAACTTTTGCATCATCTAGGGTCACAAAGATTTTCTCCTATGTTTCTTCTAGAAACGTTATAGTTTTAAGTTTTGCATTTAGTGATGTGGTCCATTTTGAGTTAACTTTTGTACAGAACATCTTTCTATTTAAAGTGCATTTCGGCCGGGTGCGGTGGCTCACGCCTGGCTCACTTTGGGAGGCCGAGGTGGGTGGATCACGAGGTCAGGCGCCTGTTCAAGACCGGCTTGGCCAACATAGTGAAACCTCATCTCTACTAAAAATACAAAAAATTATCTGCGTGTGGTGGTGGGCGCCTGTAATCCCAGCTACTTGGAAGGCTAAGGCAGGAGAATCGCTTGAACCCAGGAAGTGGAGGTTGCAGTGAGCCGAGATCACGCCACTGCACTCCAGCCTGGGCAACAGTGAGAGACTCCGTCTCACAAAAAAAAAAAAAAAAAAATTATTGTGGGCAGCATAGAGTGGGGTAATGCTTTTTCATTCAGTCTGAAATCTCTGTCTTATAATTGGGTGTTTATATAATTTAGAGTCAATGCAGTTATTAGTATGGTTAGATATAAATCTATTGTTTTCAGCCAGGCATGGCAGCTCACACCTGTAATCCTAGCACTTTGGGAGGCCAAGGCGGGTGGATTACGTGAGGTCAGGAGTTCAAGACCAGCCTAGCAAACATGGAGAAACTCTGTCTCTACTAAAAACACAAAAATTTCACCGGGCGTGGTGATGCATGCCTGTAATCCCAACTACTCAGGAGGCTGAGGCACGAGAATCGCTTGAACCCAGGAGGCAGAGGTTGCAGTGAACCGAAATCGCACCATTGCACTACAGCCTGGACAACAAGAGCAAAACTCCAAAAAAAAAAAAAAAAAAAAGCAAAACAAAAATCAGCTGGGTGTGGTGGCGGGCGCCTGTAATCCCAGCTACTTGGGAGGCTGAGGCAGGAGAATTGCTTGAACCAGGGAGGCAGAGATTGCAATGAGCCAAGATCCCGCTACTGCATTCCAGCCTGGGCGACACAGTGAGACTCCACCTCAAAAAAAAAAAAAAAAGAATCAGCTGATTCAGCTGGTTAAACTCTCTTAACCCATTGAACCCATGAGAGGTAATATTAGACTGCTATTTTAAGCCAATGAGCTTTTGGGGTGGTTTGAGCTCTTGGGATGGGACTGCTATTTTAAGCCAATGGGCTTTTGGGGTGAGGTGCCATCCCTCCCACATCTCCTGGCAGCAGTCAGATGGCAAGGAGAGAGAATCTGTGCATTTGGGGTAGGGAGAGCTCAGTGATTGACTGGAGCTTTGCACTGGATCTCAATGCTGTTCTATTACAGTGGAAAGCAACAGGGGGCAGAAATCAGACACCACCCACAGAGGGAGCATTTAAATAAGCATTAGACAGAGGAAAATCCATTCTAGCGGTGGGAACCTGAGTTCCGGCGTGCCTAGCCACTGTGGGCCAAAGTGCTCTGGGACCCTAAATAAACTTGAGGCCAGGTGTGGTGGCTCATGCCTGTAATCCCAGCACTTTGGGAGACTGAGGTGGGTGGATCACAAGGTCAGAAGTTCGAGACCAGCCTGACCAACATGGTGAAACCCCGTCTCTACTAAAAATACAAAAATTAGCCGGGTGTGGTGGTGCACGCCTGTAATCCCAGCTACTCAGGGGGCTGAGGCAAGAGAATCACTTGAACCCAGGAGGCAGAGGTTGCAGTGAGCCGAAAGCATGCCACTGCACTCTGGCCTGGGCAACAGCAAAACTCCATAAATAAATAAATAAATAAATAAATAAGAAAGGCAATCAGGTCCCAAAAACTGCAATTCCTGGGCAAGTCCTGGTGCCTTGCTGGGCTCAGAACAAGCGGACCTGGAGGACATGAGGTCCAGTGAGACATTGGCTGAGGAGCCAAGGGAGTGCTTGAGCCCCCAAGCCCCAAACCCCAGGCAGTAAAGCTTACAGTTCCAGGAGAGACTCCTTCCTTCCGCTTGAGGCAAGGAGAGGGAAAAGTCAAGAGGTCTTTGTTTTGCTACTTGGATACCAGCTCAGCCACAGGACGACATGGCATCAGGCAGAGTCCTGAGGCCCCCATTCCAGGCCCTAAATCTTGGATGACATTTCTAGACACACCCTGGGCCAGAAGGGAAGCCACTGTCTTGAAAGGAAGGACCCAGTCCTGGCAGGATTCATTATTTGCTGACTAAAGATCTCTTGGACCTTGAATAAACATCAGTGGTTTGCCAGACAGTACTCGCTTCAGGCCTTGGGTTAGACGCAGGGCCGTGCTGATTTCAGATGTGACCAGTGCATTCCCAGCTGCGGTGGCCCTGGGGAAAGACTCCTGCTTCAGGAAAGGAGAGGAAAGAGTAAAGGAGACTTTGTCTTGCATCTTGGGCACCAGCTTGGCCAGTGGGGTAGAGCACCAAGTGGCTGCTGGCATCCCCAGTCGAGATCTTGGCTCTTGGACAGCATTCCTGGATCAGCCCTGGGCCAGAGGGAATCCCTCTTCCCTGAAGAAAAAGACCCAGGCCTGGCAGCATTCACCACAAGCTGACTGAGGAGGGCTTGGGCCTTGAGTGAACATCAGCAGTAGCCAGGCAGTACCCGCCATGGGCCTGGAGCAGTGGTGGCCACAGAGAGAGACTCCTGTGTGAGGAAAGGTGAGGGAAGAATAGTGTATTAGTCCGTTTTCCTTTTTTTTTTTTTTTTTTTTTTTTTGAGACGGAGTCTCACGCTGTTGCCCAGGCTGGAGTGCAGTGGCGCGATCTCGGCTCACTGCAAGCTCCGCCTCCCGGGTTCCCGCCATTCTCCTGCCTCAGCCTCCTGAGTAGCTGGGACTACAGGCGCCCGCCACCGCGCCCGGCTAATTTTTTGTATTTTTAGTAGAGACGGGGTTTCACTGTGGTCTCGATCTCCTGACCTTGTGATCCGCCCGCCTCGGCCTCCCAAAGTGCTGGGATTACAGGCTTGAGCCACCGCACCCGGCCTATTAGTCCGTTTTCATGCTGCTGATAAACACATACCTGAGACTGGGTAATTTATAAAGAAAAAGAGGCTCAATAAACTCCCAGTTCCACGTGGCTGGGGAGGCCTCACAATCATGGCAGAAGTTGAAAGGCATGTCTTACACAGTGGCAGGCAAGACAGAATGAGAACCAAGTCAAAGGGGTTTTCCCTTATAAAGCCATCAGATCTCATGAGGCTTATTCACTACCACAAAAACAGTATGGGGGAAATTGCCCCCATGATTCAGGTATCTCCCACCGGGTCCCTCCCATAACATGGGGGAATGATGGGAGCTACAGTGCAAGATGAGATTTGGGTGGGGACACAGCCAAGCCATATCGAGTGGGAAAGACACTTTTTCTCGTAGCTTGGGTGCCAGCTCAGCCACAAAATAGAGCACCAGGTAGATTCCTAAGGTTTCTGTCTCCGTGCCCTGGTTCCCATATGGCATTTCTGGACATGCCCTGGGCCAAGAGGGAACTCACTACCCTGAAGGGAAGGACACAAGCCTGGCTGGCTTCACCACCTGCTGGCCGAAGATTCCTTGGGCCTTGTATGAATATTGGCGGAAGCCAGGTAGTGGTTGCCACGGGCCCTGGGTGAGACCCAGTGGTGTGTTGGCTTTGGGTCTGACCCAGTGCAGTCCCAGTGGTGGTGGCCACAAGGGTACTTGTGTCTCCCCTCCAGCAGCTCCAGGCAGCTCCGAACAGAGAGAGACTGCGTTTGTTTGGAGAAAGTAAGGGAAGAGAAGAGTTTCTGCCTGGTAATTTAGGGAATTCTCCTGAATTTCACCCAAGACCACCGAGGCAGTACCTCTAAGATTCCTTTTTTTTTTTTTTTTTTTTTTGAGACAGGGTCTTACTCTGTCACCGAGGCTGGAATGCAGTGCTGCAGTCTCCACTCACTGCAACCTCCACCTCCCATGCACAAGTGATTCTCCCGACTCAGCCTCCCAAATAGCTGGGACTACGGGTGCCCGCTCCTACGTCTGGCGAATTTTTGTATTTTTTGGTAGAGATGGGGTTTCACCATGTTGGCCAGGCTGGTCTCAAACTCCCCTCCTCAGATAATCCGCCTGCCTCGGCTGCCCAAAGTGCTGGGATTACAGGCGTGAGCCACTGCGCCTGGCCAGTACCTCTTGAGATTCTGCAAGAATCACAGCGTTACTGAGCCTGGGGTGCCCCCTAATGCAGACACAGCTGCAGTGACCAAAAGTTTAGATCACAACACTCTATTTCCTTTAAATACCTGGAAAGCCTTCTCAAGAAGGATGGGTTCAAATGAGCCCAGACTACAAAGACTACAATAAACAGTGAACTCATCAATGCCCAGCCATTGACGAACATCCACAAGCATTGACACCATGCAGGAAAACATGACCTCACCAAGTGAGCCAAACAAGCCTCCAGTGACCAACCCCACTGTGACAGAGCTATGTGACCTTTCAGACGGAGAATTCAAAACAGCTGTTTTGAGGAAGCTCAATGAAATTCAAGATAGCACAGAGAAGGGATTCAGAATCCTATCTGATAAATTAACCAAAGAGATTGAAATAATTTTTAAAAATTAAGCAGAAAGGGGCCAGGCGCGGTGGCTCACGCCTGTAATCCCAGCACTTTGGGAGGCTGAGGCGGGCAGATCACGAGGTCAGCAGATTCAGACCATCCCGGTTAACACACTGAAACCTCGTCTCTACTAAAAATACAAAAAAAAATTAGCTGGGCATGGTGGCGGGCGCCTGTAGTCCCAGCTACTCAGGAGGCTGAGGCAGGAGAATGGCGTGAACCCAGGAGGCGGAGCTTGCAGTGAGCTGAGATTGTGTCACTGCACTCCAGCCTGGGCCATGGAGCGAGACTCCATCTCAAAAAAAAAAAAAAAAATTAAGCAGAAAAAATTCAACTGACACACTGAAGAATGCATCAGTCTCTGAACAGTAGAATTGATCAACCTGAAGAATTGGTGAGCTCAAAGACAGGCTATTTGAAAATACGCAGTCAGGGCCGGGCGCGGTGGCTCAAGCCTGTAATCCCAGCACTTTGGGAGGCCGAGACGGGCGGATCACGAGGCCAGGAGATCGAGACCATCCTGGCTAACACAGTGAAACCCCGTCTCTACTAAAAAAATACAAAAAACTAGCTGGGCGAGGTGGCGGGCGCCTGTAGTCCCAGCTACTCAGGAGGCTGAGGCAGGAGAATGACGACGTAAACCCGGGAGGCGGAGCTTGCAGTGAGCTGAGATCCGGCCACTGTACTCCAGCCCGGGCGACAGAGTGAGACTCCATCTCAAAAAAAAAAAAAAAAAAAAGAAAATACGCAGTCAGGCTGGGCACAGTGGCTCATACCTGTAATCCCAGCACTTTGGAAGGCTGAGGTGGTAGGATCACCTGAGGTCAGGAATTTGAGACCAGCTTGGCCAACATAGTGAAATCCTGTCTCTACTAAAAATACAAAAATTAGCCGGGTGTGGTGGTGCATGCCTGTAATCCCAGCTACTCAGGAGGCTGAGGCACTAGAATGGCTTGAAACTGGGAGGTGGAGGTTGCAGTGAGCCAAGATTGCACCACTGCACTCCAGCCTGGTCGACAGAGTGAGACTCTGTCTCAAAAAGAGGAGAGGAGGAGAGGAGGAGAGGAGAGGAGAGCAAGACACAGTCAGAGGAGACAAAAGAAAAAATGAAGAATAAGGGCCAGGTGCAGTGGCTCACGCCTGTAATCCCAGCACTTTGGGAGGCCGAGGTGGGCAGATCACGAGGTCAGGAGTTTGAGAACATCCTGGCCAACATGGTGAAACCCCATCTCTACTAAAATACAAAAAATTAGGTAGGCATGGTGGCAGGCACCTATAATCCCAGCTACTTGGGAGGCTGAGGCAGGGGAATTGCTTGAACCTGGAATGCAGAGGTTGCGGTGAGCCAAGATTGTGCCACTGTAGTCTGGCAACAGAGCAAGACTCTATCTCAAAAAAAAAAAAAAAAAAAAAAGAAAGAAAAGAAAAGAATAAGGCACACCTACAAGATCTGGAAAATGGCCACAAAAGGTAAAAATCTAAGAGTTTTATTGGCCCTAAAGTAGATTGGAACAGAAAGTTTATTAAGTGGGATAATAACAGAGAACTTTCCAAACCTAGAAAAAGATATCAATATTCAAATACAAAAAGGTTATAGAACACTAAGCAAATTTAACCCAAAGACTACCTTCAAGGCATTTAATAATCAAACTCCCAAAGATCAGGGATAAAGAAAAGGTCCTAAAAGCAGCAAGAGAAAAGCAACTAATAACATACAATGGAGGCCATGTGCAGTGGCTCACGTCTGTAATTCCCAGCATTTAGGGAGGCTGAGGTGGGTGAATCACTTGAGGCCGGGAGTTAGAGACCAGTCTGGGCAACATGGTGAAATCCTGTCTCTACCAAAAATACAAAAAAATTAGCCAGGCATGAGGCCAGGCGCAGTGGCTCACGCCTGTAATCCCAGCTACTCAGGAGGCTGAGGCACAAGAATCGCTTGAACCTGGGAGATGGAGGTTGCAGTGAGCTGAGATTTCGTCACTGCGCTTCAGCCTGGGTGACTGAGACTCTGTCTCAAAAACAAAACAAACCTACAATGGAGCTCCAATACGTCTGGCAGCAGACTCTTCAGTGGAAACCTCACAGGCTAGGATAGAGTGGCATGACATATTGAAAGTGATGAAGGTGGCCGGGGGCGGTGGTTCACGCCTGTAATCCCAGCACTTTGGGAGCCCAAGGCGGGCGGATCACGAGGTCAGGAGATCGAGACCATTCCCATCCTAGCTATCACGGTGAAACCCTGTCTCTACTAAAAATACAAATAATTAGTCAGGCGTGATGGCGGACGCCTGTAGTCCCAGCTACTCGGGAGGCTGAGGCAGCAGAATAGTGTGAACTCGGGAGGCGGAGCTTGCAGTGAGCCAAGATCACACCACTGCACTCCAGCCTGGGGCGACAGAGTGAGATTCTGTCTCAAAAAAAAAAAAAAGAAAAAAGAAAGTGATGAAGGTGGCCGGGTGCGGTGGCTCACATTTGCAATCCCAGAACTTTGGGAGGCTGAGACAGCTGGATCACCTGAGGTCACGAGTTCAAGACCAACCTGGTCAACATGGTGAAACCCTGTCTCTACCAAAAATACAAAAAAGTTAGCCAAGCGTGGTGGCGGGCACCTGTAATCCCATCTACTTGGGAGGCTGAGGCAGGAGAGTTGCTTGAACCTGGGAGGCAGAGGTTGCAGTGAGCTGAGCTTTCACCATTGTATTCCAGAGCCTGGGCAACAGAGCAAGACTCTAGAAAAAAACAAAAAACAAAACAAAACAAAACAAAACCCTTCCCCATATGGTTCTGAGTTAGAGTTGGCCAAAAGAGAAAATTGCATGAAAACTGGAAGAAAGAAGTTGAGCATGGTATTTTTCTTGGACAGTTGCTTTATTTAGATGTGGCAAGAGACAGATGTAGATGTGTTAGGGGGTTCCCATGTGCTCTCGCTCTGCCCTGAAGGGTGAGACAGATGCAAATGTTCAGGAGCTTGTTTCCCCCACACTCCTGTTTATCTCTTCTCAATTTTCCGCCCTGCTAACCACCAGGGACCTCGGGCTCAACACCAGATGCAGAGGCAACAACCTTCCATGACTCTGATAGTTGGATATGCCTGACTTCCCAGATTTTCCTGCAAAGTCTGACTTGTTCCCCTGTCTAGTGCTTCAGGAGGGCTGGCCAGAGATTTGTCATGGACTCCCTAACTCTCCTTTCTAGATCTTTTTTTTTTTTTTCTTGAGACGGAGTCTCGCTCAGCCATCCAGGCTGGAGTGCAGTGGTACAATCTCGGGTCACCGCAACCACCATCTCCCAGGTTCAAGCAATTCTCCTGTTTCAGCCTCCCGAGTAGCTGGGATTACAGGCACCCACCATCATGCCTACCTAATTTTTGTATTTTAGTAGAGACGGAGTTTCACCATTTTGGCCAGGCTGGTCTTGAACTCCTGACTTCAGGTGATCCGCCCACCTCGGCCTCCCAAAGCACTAGGATTACAGGGGTGAGCCACCACACCTGGCCTCTAAATCTTCTTCTTTTTTTTTTTTTTTTGGTGGTGGTTGTTGAGACAGAGTCTCACTCCATCGCCCAGGCTGGAGTGCAGTGGCACAATCTCAGCTCACTGCAACCTCCACCTCCCAGGTTCAGGTGATTCTCATGCCTCAGCCTCTCGAGCAGCTGGAATTACAGGCACCTGCCACCACACCCAGCTAATTTTTTAATACTTTGTAGAGACAGGGTTTCGCCACGTTGCCCAGGCTGGTCTTGAACTCCTGAGCTCTAGCAATCTTCCCACCTTGGTCTACCAAAGTGCTGGGATTACAGGTGTGAACCACCACACCTGGCCTTCTTTTTCTTTTTTTCTTTTTTTTTTTTTTTGAGACGGAGTCTCACGCTGTCGCCCAGGCTGGAGTGCAGTGGCGCGATCTTGGCTCACTGCAAGCTCCGCCTCCCGGGTTCCCGCCATTCTCCTGCCTCAGCCTCCCGAGTAGCTGGGACTACAGGCGCCCGCCACCGCGCCCGGCTAATTTTTTGTATTTTTAGTAGAGACGGGGTTTCACTGTGGTCTCGATCTCCTGACCTTGTGATCCGCCCGCCTCGGCCTCCCAAAGTGCTGGGATTACAGGCTTGAGCCACCGCGCCCGGCCTCTTTTTCTTTTTTTGAGACAAGGTCTCACTCTGTCACCCAGGCTGGAGTGCAGTGGTGCGATCATAGCTCACTGCAGCCACAAGGGGGTAAAGGAAAGAACACCCCTCAGCCCCCTCCACTCCCAGCATCCCACCCACCTGCTGAGGTCCCACTTGGGTCCCTGTGCCTGGGAGACCCCGTGGGCTCCTGTGGGACCATGCCCCCAGAAAGAAGCCATGGTTTCTGAGCACTTCCCCACTCAAACTCTGAGTCACTGATCTCTCTCAGACACCTTCATAAAATTGATTTTTTCTTTTTCTTTTTTTGAGACAGAGTCTCGCTCTGTTGCCCAGGCTGGAGTGCAGTGGCACAAACTTGGCTCACTGCAAGCTCCGCCTCCCGGGTTCACGCCATTCTCCTGCCTCAGCCTCCCGAGTAGCTGGGACTACAGGCGCCCACAACCGCGCCCGGCTAATTTTTTGTATTTTTAGTAGAGACGGGGTTTCACCGTGGTCTTGATCTCCGAGGGCAGGGTTTTTTTGTTTGTTTTTAAATTTCGTTTTGGAGACAGGGTCTCCCTGTGTCACCCAGGTTGGAGGGCAGTGGCATGATCTCAACTCACTGCAGTCTTCATCTCCCAGGCTCAAGTGATCCTCCCACATCAGCCTCCTGAACAGCTGGGACTACAGGCGCCCGCTACCATGCCTGCCTAATTTTTTTTTTTTTTTTTTGTATTTTTAGTAGAGACGGGGTTTCACCACGCTAGCCAGGATGGTCTCAATCTCCTGACCTCGTGATCTGCCTGCCTTGGCCTCCCAAAGTGCTGGGATTACAGCCATGAGCCACCATGCCCGGCCATAAAATTGATTTTTAAACATTCTTTTTTAGAGATGGGGTCTCACTATGTTGCCCAGGCTCGTCTCAAACTCCAGGGCTCAAGCGATCCTCCCTCCTTGGCCTCCCAAAGCACTGGGAACCACTGCTCTTGACCTCTAATGAGCCTCCACTATCTCTAACTGCCTATGCTCGCCTTTTCTGAGCTACCACCCTTGTCACATCCCTTACAACCCCCCCCAGAGTCTGGCACCTGCATGGTGATACCCTCAGGAAGTACCCTGCACCCACTGCCGAGGAGAAGCTTCACACAAAGGCCTGTGGAGGAAGCGGAAGGAGGATCCCAGGACAGAGGGCCTTCCCTCTGGGGCAGGAATCTCCCTCTATCCAGCCTGCTGTTCCTCCAGCCCTGTCTGTTTCTAAAACACTCCATGGCTCTAGAGGGCCCCAGCCTCACCTCAACCCCTGCACGTCTCCATGATCTAAGCCTCCCTCTATTACCACACATCCATTCTCTACTCCAGCCGGGCCAGTCTCTTAATTGCCTGACCTCCTTCACACTGCCAGGTCTTTTCTTGACTCTCAGCCTCCATTTTTCTTTAACAAAAAAAAAAGAAAGAAAGAAAAGAAAAGAAAAGAAAGAAAAGCTGGGCGCGGTGGCTCACGCCTGTAATCTCAGCACTTTTGGGAGACCGAGGCGGGTGGATCATGAGGTCAGGAGATCGAGACCATCCTGGCTAACACGGTGAAACCCCGTCTCTACTAAAAATACAAAAACTTAGCCAGGCATGGTGGTGGGCGCCTGTAGTCCCAGTTACTCGGGAGGCTGAGGCAGGAGAATGGCGTGAACCCGGGAGGCAGAGGTTGCAATGAGTCAAGATTGTGCTACTGCACTCCGGCCTGGGTGACAGAGCGAGACTCTGTCTCAAAAAACAAAAAAAAATTTTTTTTCCCTTTCAATTCTCTCACCTACCCAAAGACCCCTGCCTCCTGCTCATCAAATTAATTCCCAGCTCCCTGAATTCCCTCCGGAATATTCCCCTAGCACCTCCTCCGTGGTAGGCTCAGTGCTGTGGGACACTGAGGACCACTCAGAGGGGTCAGACCTCCCCTGACCTCGGACCTCCTAGCCCAGCCTCACCTGGACCATGGACATCACGTTGCATTATATTTGAGACAGAGTCTTGCTCTGTCACCCAGGCTAGAGTGCACTGGTGCGATCTCAGCTCATTGCAACCTCCATCTCCTGGGCTCAAGCAATTCTCAAGCTTCAGCCATCCAAGTAGCTGGGATCATAGGCGTGTGCCACTATGCCTGGCTAATTTTTGTACTTTTAGTAGAGACAGGTTTTCACCATGTTGGCCAGGCTGGTCTCAAACTCCTGGCCTCAAGGGACCTGCCTGCCTTAGCCTCCCAAAGTGCTGGGATTATAGGTGTGGGCCACCATGCCCAGCTAGGGACATTTTTTTGGGGGGTGGAGGCATGGTGCTTCATTCAGGCTAGAGTGCAATGGTGCGATCTCAGCTCACTGCAACCTCTGCCTCCCAGGTTCAAGCAATTCTCCTGCCTCAGCCTCCCAAGTAGATGGGGTTACAGGTGCCCACCACCCCCCACCCCGCTAATTTTTGTATCTTCAGTAGTGACGGAGTTTCACCATGTTGGCCAGACTGGTCTCGAACTCCTAACCTCGTAATCTGTCCGCCTCGGCCTCCCAAAGTGCTGGGATTACAGGTGTGAGGCACTGCGCCCTGCCTAGGACAGGCAGGCTACTTTTCTAAAGTAGCACCTAAGGCTGGGCGTGTTGGCTCACACCTGTAATCTCAGCATTTTGGGAGGCTGAGGTGGGAGGATCACTCAAGCCCAGGAGTTTGAGGCCAGCTGGAACAACATAGTGAGACCCTATGTCTAAAAAAAATAATCACAATTAAAAAGAACTGGCGGAGCTTGGTGGTGCACGACTATAGTCCCAGCTACTCAGGAGACTGAGGTGGGAGGATCACTTGAGCCCAGGAGGTCAAGGCTGCAGTAAGGCATGACTGCACCACTGCACTCCAGCCTGGGCAACAGAATGAGATCCTGTCTCAAAAAATAATAATAATAATAAATTAATTAATTAATAAAAAATAAAAAATAAAGTAGCACCTAACAGAATTTAAAATGTACTCACTCTTTGACCCATCAACTCCACATCCGGAAATGTGTTTCTTTCCAAGATACTCATACATGTGGGAAACGAGTATGTTCAAAGATAATCTTTGCAACACCGTATGTAGTCACAACAATAGGGAACACCCTGAATGATCATCAATAGGGGAATGACTAGCAGATGGCTGGGTCACTGGATGAGTAAACAGAATGGCTCAGCTGTTTTTCATTCTGATTAGAATACTCTCCAAGACATATGACTACTTGAAAAAGGCAGGCTGGGCGCAGTGGCTCACACCTGTAATCCCAGCACTTTGGGAAGCCAAAAAGGGTGGATCACCTGAGGTTGGGAGTTTGAGACCAGTCTGGCCTACATGGTGAAACCCCGTCTCTACTAAAAAACACAAAAATTAGCCAAGCGTGGTGGTACATGCCTGTAATCCCAGCTACTTGGGAAGCTGAGGCAGGAGAATCTCTTGAAGCCAGGAGGTGGAGGTTGCAGTAAGCTGAGATCAGGCCATTGCACTCCAGCCTGGCCAAGAAGAGAGAAACTCTATCTCAAGAAAGGAAGGAAGGAGGGAGGGAAGGAAGGAGGGAGGGAGGGAGGGAGGGAGGGAGGGAGGGAAGGCGGGAGGGAGGGAGGGAAGGCAGGAGGGAGGGAGGGAAAGAAGGGGGGGGGGAGTGAGGAAGGGTGCAGAACAGTAGGCTTCCATGTAAATTAAATATACATCTGTGGCTGGGCCCGGTGGCTCATGCCTATAATCCCAGCACTTTGGGGGGCCGAAGTGGGCGGATCACTTGAGCCCAGGAGTTCAAGACCAGCCTGGGCAACATGCCAAAACCCCATCTCTACTAAAAATACAAAAAGTAGCTGGACGTATTGATGTGAACCTGTAGTCCCATATATTCGGGTGGCTGAGGTGGGAGAACTGCCTTCACCCAGCAGGTTGAGGCTACAGTTAGCCATGATTGTACCACTGCACTGCAGCCTGAGTGGCAGAGTGAGACTCTGCCTCAAAAAGAATTAAAAACTGGCCGGGCGCGGTGGCTCACGCCTGTAATCCCAGCACTTTGGGAGGCCAAGGTGGGCAGATCACCTGAGGTCGGGAGTTCGAGACCAGCCTGACCAACATGGAGAAACCCCATCTCTACTAAAAATACAAAAATTAGCCTGGAATGGTGGCGCATGCCTGTAATCCCAGCCACTTGGGAGGCTGGGGCAGGAGAATCGCTTGAACCCGGGAGGCGGAGGTTGTGGTGGGCTGAGATCATGCCATTGTACTCCAGCCTGGGCAACAAGAGCAAAACTCCATCTCAAAAAAAAAAAAAAAAAAAAGTATAAAACACACACCACCACAGAGTACACAAATCTTTAGTGTGAACACAAATCTTTAATTTCCTCCCATATGAAGAAATACAATATTGACAGTGGCTCAGATGCAACCCCTCATGCAGTTATCACCCCTTGCCTCCTCCCCGTTAACTACTGTCCTGACCTTCAACAACCCCTAGCATGGTTTTGTCTGGTTCTAACTGGAGATAAGTGGAATCATACAGTATGGGCTATGGCTTTGTTGGCAGAACATTATGCTTGTGAGATACATTCATGTTGTGTGCAGAAGGTCATTCGTGTTCATTGTTATAATGTCTGTTGTATGAATGTAGCATGCTTTATTTATCTAGTCACCAATGGACTGACATTTAGATTGTGTCTAGTTTGAAAGTACAATTTATCTAGGAATACTGTCTTTTGGAACACATATGCACTCATAATAAACCAGAGGGAAATAAATGGAAGGATTGCAGGTGTATTAGCCTGTTTTTACACTGCTATAAAGAAATACCTGAGAAATTGGCTGGGTGTGGTGGCTCAAGCCTGTAATCCCAGCACTTTGGGAGGCTGAGGCGGGTGGATCACCTGAAGTTAGGAGTTCGAGACCAGCCTGACCAATATTGTGAAGCCCCATCTCTACTAAAAATAGAAAAATTAGGCAGATGTGGTAGCGGGCGCCTATAATCCCAGCTACTTGGGAGGCTGAGGCAGGAGAATTGCTTGAACCCGGGAGGCAGAGGTTGCAGTGAGCTGAGATTGGGCCACTGCACTCCAGCCTGGACGACAGAGTGAGACTCCATCTCATTAAAAAAAAAGAAAAGAAAAGAAAAAAAAAAGAAAGAAAAAAGAAAAAGAAATATCTGGGAAATTGTGGCAGAAAGTGATGGGGAAGCAAGGCACATCTTACGTGGCAGGTGAGAGAGAAGAGCACAGAGGGGAACTGCTGGACACTTCTTAGAAACATCAGCGGCCAGGCGCGGTGGCTCACGCCTGTAATCCCAGCACTTTGGGAGGCTGAGGCGGGTGGATCACGAGGTCAGGAGATCGAGACCATCCTGACTAACACAGTAAAACCCCATCTCTACTAAAAATACAAAAAATTAACCGGGCATTGTGGCGGGCGCCTGTAGTCCCAGCTACTTGGGAGGCTGAGGTAGGAGAATGGTGTGAACCCAGGAGGTGGAGCTGGCAGTGAGCCGAGATCGCACCACTACACTCTAACCAACAGAGCGAGACTCCGTCTCAAAAAAAAAAAAAAAAGAAAAAAAAAAACCCATCAACTCTCGTGAGAACTCACTCACCACCACGAGAACAGCATGGGGGAAACTACCCCTATAATCCAGTCACCTCCGACCATGTCCCTCCCTGGACATGTGGGGATTACAATCCGAGGTTAGATTTGGGTGGGGACAGAGAGCCAAACCATATCAACGGTGTATGCATATTTCTAATCTTAGGAAGTAATGCTAAACAATGTCCCCAAATTGTCCAAATTTTTATGCCCTCCTGATGGAGAGCAGGATGCTATCCCCATAGCCATAATGGGGCTGAGGAATGCAGGTGCTAGCTGATACTGTCCATACCACTCACACTTACATAAGATTATCAGCCTCTCCATGAAGCACTCCCCTGATTATTATTAATGTCCAATCAGGCTCCAGACTTCTGAAATAATTTATTTCAATTGCTCTTTCCAGTTCAATGGTGGCTTCGGTGGAGGAAGTGACCCCTACAGCTTTTTGTGTGATGCTGATATATAAATATATATATATATACACACACACATACACACACACACATATATATACACACACACACACATATAGGTTGTTTGTTGTTGTTTTGTTCTTGGGTTGGTTTTTATTTTTATTTTATTATTATTATTTTTTGAGACGGAGTCTCGCTCTGTCGCCCAGGCTGGAGTGCAGTGGCCGGATCTCAGCTCACTGCAAGCTCCGCCTCCCGGGTTCACGCCATTCTCCTGCCTCAGCCTCCCGAGTAGCTGGGACTACAGGCGCCCACCACCTCGCCCGGCTAGTTTTTTGTATTTTTTAGTAGAGACGGGGTTTCACCGTGTTAGCCAGGATGGTCTTGATCTCATGACCTCATGATCCACCTGTCTCGGCCTCCCAAAGTGCTGGGATTACAGGCTTGAGCCACCGCGCCCAGCCGGTTTTTATTTTTTTTGAGGTGGAGTCTTGCTCTGTTGCCCAGGCTGGAGCGCAGTGGTGCAATCTCTCCTCACTGCAACCTTTGCCTTCTGGGTTCACATGATTCTCCTGCCTCAGCCTCCAGAGTAGCTAGGACTACAGGCGCCCGCCACCGCACCCGGCTAATTTTTGTATTTTTAGTAGAGATGGGGTTTCACTATGTTGGCCAGGCTGGTCTCAAACTCCTGACCTCAAACGATCCACCCACCTTGGCCGCCCAATCAACATATATATTTAAATAACTATGATTAATATATTCAACATATTAAAAAATCCCAGTTGACAATTTACTCGGTAAATGGAGATTTTAAAAATTCAAATTCTAGGGAATTTGGAGGGCCTAGCTAGTCCCAGGGAGGGCAGTGGTAACCTTGCCTTCCAAAAGAAGTGGCTTCCCCTGGCAGTATAGATCAGAAGATTTAAAGAGGCAAGGAAGACCCTCTCTGTTCCCCTTTTTGGAGCCAGACATTTTAAAAAAAATCTTTTCCAGGTCACTTGCTGATCACAGAAAAAAAATGGAATAGGCCAGACATAGTGGCTCACACCTGTAATCCCAACACTTTGGGAGGTCAACATGGGCGGATCGCTTGAGCTCAGGAGTTCAAGACCAGCCTGGCCAACACAGGGAAACCCTGTCTCTACTAAAAATACAAAAATTGGCTGGGGGTCGTGGTGGGTGCCTGTAATCCCAGCTACAAGGGAGGCTGAGGCAGAAGAAGTGCTTGAACCTAGTAGGCAGAGGTTGCAGTGAGCTGAGATCATACCACTGCACTCCAGCTTGTGGGACAGGACAAGAGTCCATCTCAAAAAAAAAAGAAAAAAAAAAAAAGAAAAAATGGTATTCCATTCCAAACTTCAGTGACCACATAGGAAAGAGAATACACATTTTGCAAAAACAGTTTTAAAAAGTCAAACAGATGGCTCTAGCCCTTGACAAGCAAAACTCAGCAATCTCCAAGGAAAGGGTGAATCCAATTTCAATAATTAACCTATTATAATACTCCAAAAGTCCAATTTTCAACAAAAATATTATAAAACATACAAAGAAACAGGCAAGTACGGCTTAATTATAGCAAAACAAGTTCTTTTGACAGAGACCATCTCTGAGGAAGTGCAGACATTGGAATTACTAGTTACAGACATTATCAACTGTCTTAAATATGCTTTAGCAGCTGAAGGAAACTATAGAGAACAAATGGAAATCAGGAAAATGATATATAAACAACATGAGAAAATCAATAAAGAGATAGCAATTATGAGAACTCAGGGGAAGATGGCTGAATAGAAGCCTCCAGCAACCATCCCCTGTCAGAAGAACAGCCAACTGAAAACTATCCACACCAAAAAAGCACTTGATAAGAACCAAAATCATGGGAGCAATCATAGTACCTGGTTTTAACTTCATATCACTGAAAGAACCACTGAACGGGGTAGCAAAGATAGTCTTTTTTTTTTTTTTTTTTTTTTTGAGACGGAGTCTCGCTCTGTCGCCCGGGCTGGAGTGCAGTGGCCGGATCTCAGCTCACTGCAAGCTCCGCCTCCCAGGTTTACGCCATTCTCCTGCCTCAGCCTCCCGAGTAGCTGGGACTACAGGCGCCCGCCACCTCGCCCGGCTAGTTTTTTGTATTTTTTAGTAGAGATGGGGTTTCACGGTGTTAGCCAGGATGGTCTCGATCTCCTGACCTCGTGATCCGCCCGTCTCGGCCTCCCAAAGTGCTGGGATTACAGGCTTGAGCCACTGCGCCCGGCCTTTTTTTTTTTTTTTTTTTGAGGTGGAGTTTCGCTCTTGTTGCCCAGGCTGGAGTGCAATGGAGCGATCTCGGCTCACTGCAACCTCCACCTCCTGGGTTCAAGTGATTCTCCTGCCTCAGTCTCCCGAGTAGCTGGGATTACAGGCGCGTGCCACAACACCCGGCTAATTTTGTATTTTTAGTAGACACAGGGTTTCACCATGTTGGTCAGGCTGGTCTCGAACTCCTGACCTCAGGTGATCTGCCTGCCTCAGCCTCCCAAA
The DNA here is from genome assembly GCF_037993035.2 of Macaca fascicularis. NCBI lineage: Eukaryota > Metazoa > Chordata > Mammalia > Primates > Cercopithecidae > Macaca > Macaca fascicularis. Next base: position 53,237,961 of record NC_088393.1, on the reverse strand, counting down.
GTGCTGGGATTACAGGGGTGAGCCACTGAGCCAGGCCTGAAACGCCTTCCTCACACTGGAGGAGATAACTGGGAAGAGTAAAGAGGTCTTTGTTTTGCATCTTGGATATCAGTTCAGCCATGGTAGGATAGGGCACCAAGCAGAGTCCTGAGGCCCCCATTCCAGGCTCTAGCTTAAAGGCGATTTCCAGAAACATCTGGTCCAGAAAGGAAGCTGCTTCCTTGAAGGAAAGAGCCCAGCCCAGGCAGGATTGATTCATTACCGACTGACTAAAGAGCCCTTGAGTAATAAGCAGCAGTACCCAGGCCATACTCGGTGTGGGCCTTGAGTGAGACTCAGAGACATAACTGATTTCAGATATGACCGAGCATATTCCCTGACATGGTGACTACGGAGAGAGGCTCCTACTGCTTGAGGAAGGGGGAGGGAAGAGTAAAGGGGTCTTTGACAGCTTAGTTACCAGTTCGGCCACAGTGGAGTAGAGCACCAAGTTGGCTCTTGGGGGTCCCTGATTCCAGGCCTTGGCTCTTGGATGGTATTTCTGGACCTACCTTTGGCCAGAGGGGACCCCACTGCCCTGAAGGCAGAGACCCAGGCCCGGCAGCCTTCACACAAGCTGACTGAAGAGACCTTGGTCCTTAAATGAACACTGGTAGTAGCCAAGCAGTAGCTGCCATGGTCCTGGGGCAGTGGTGGCCACAGGGAGAGGCTCCCCTGTTTGCGGAAAAAAGAGGGGGAAGGATTTTGTCTTGTGGCTTGCGGGCCAGCTCAGCCACCATAGAATAGAGTACCAGGTAGATTCCCTGAGGTTTCCACCTCCAGGCCCTGACTCCCAGATGGCATCTCTGGGCGCACCTGTGAGGGGGTGCTCATACCACCCTGAAAGGATGAACACAAGCCTGACTGGATTTGCCGTCTGCTGATTACAGAGCCCTAGGGCCTTCAGTGAACACAGGTGGTAGCCAGGCAGTGCTGACCACGGGCCTTGGGGGAGACCCAGTGTTGTGCTGGCTATATGTCTGAGCCAGCACAGTCCCAGCACTGGTGGCCACAGCAGTGTTTGTACCCCTCCCCCAGCTCTAGGCAGCTCAGCACAGAGAGACTCCATTTGTTTGGGAGAAAAGGAAGAAGACAAGAATCTATGCCTGATAATCCAGAGAATTCTTCCAGGTCTTATGCAAGACCACCAAGACAGTGTCTCTACAAGTCTCCAAGGGCCACGTCATTCCTGGGCTTGGGGTGCCCCCTAATGCAGATACAGCTACAGTGACTAAAGACTTAGATCACAACACACAAGTCTTTTCAAATACCTGGAAAGTCTTCCCAAGAAGGATGAGTACAGACAAGCTCAGACTGTGAAGACTATAATAAATATCTAACTCTTCAATGCCCAGAAATTTATGAACATCCTCAGGTATCAAAACCATCCAGGAAAACATGACCTCATCAGAGAAACTAAATAAAGCCGGCCGGGCACAGTGGCTCATGCCTGTAATCCTGGCACTTTGGGAGGCCGAGGTGGGCGTTTGAGACCAGCCTGATCAACATGGAGAAACCCCATCTCACTAAAAATACAAAATTAGCTGGGTGTGGTGGTGCATGCCTGTAATCCCAGCTACTTGGGAGGCTGAAGCAGGAGAATCGCTTCAACCAGGGAGGCGGAGGTTGTGGTGAGCCAAGATCACGCCATTGCACTCCAGCCTGGGCAACAAGAGCAAATCTCTGTCTCAAAAAAATAAAATAAATAAAACAAAAAATAAACTAGGGAGGCCGAGACGGGCGGATCACAAGGTCAGGAGATCAAGACCATCCTGGCTAACACGGTGAAACCCTGTCTCTACTAAAAAATACAAAAAAATTAGCCCGGCGAGGTGGCGGGCGCCTGTAGTCCCAGCTACTCGGGAGGCTGAGGCAGGAGAATGGCGTAAACCCAGGAGGCGGAGCTTGCAGTGAGCCAAGATCCGGCCACTGCACTTCAGCCTGAGGCACAGAGCGAGACTCCGTCTCAAAAATAAAATAAAATAAATAAATAAATAAATAAATAAATAAATAAATAAATAAATAAACTAGCTTGGGCGCAGTGGCTCACGCCTGTAATCTCAGCACTTTGGGAGGCCGAGGCGGGTCGATCACGAGGTCAGGAGATCGAGACCATCCTGGCTAACACGGTGAAACCCCGTCTCTACTAAAAATACAAAAAATTAGCTGGGCGTGGTGGCGGGCGCCTCTGATCCCAGCTACTCAGGCAGCAGAGGCTGGAGAATGGCATGAACCTGGGAGGCGGAGGTAGAAGTGAGCCGAGATCACGCCACTGCACTCCAGCCTAGTAGGCAAGACTGTGTCTCTAAATAAATAAATAAATAAATAAATAAATAAATAAATAAAATAAAAACAAAAATAAAATAAAATAAAAGCATCAGTGACCAATCACAGAGAGGCAGAGATATGTGACCTTTCAGACAGATAATTTAATAGCTGTTTTGGGGCTGGGTGCAGTGGCTGACGCCTGTAATCCCAGCATTTTGGGAGGCTGACATGGGCAGATCACTTGAGCTCACGAGTTCAAGACCAGCCTGGGCAACATGGCAAAACCCCGTCTCTACAAAAAATACAAAAATTAGCCAGGCATGGTAGTGTGCACCTGTGGTCCCAGCTACTCAGGAGGCTAAGGTGAGAGGATGGTTTGAGCCCAGGAGGTGGAGGTTGCAGTAAGCCAAGACTGTGGCATTGCACTCCAGCCTGGGTGATAGAGCCAGACCTTGTCTCGACAAGAAACAAACAAAAACTATATATATGGGGAGGGAGAGAGGGACAGGGACAGAGAGAGAGAGAGAGAGAGAGAGGGGAGAGAGAGAGAGAGACAGAGAGAAAGAGAGAGAGAGAGAAGGAGGGCTCTGTTTTGAGGAAACTCAACAAAAATTCAAGATAACACAGAGAAGCAATTCAGAATCCTATCAGATAAATTAAACAAAGAGATTGAAATAATTGCCGGGCGCGGTGGCTCAAGCCTGTAATCCCAGCACTTTGGGAGGCCGAGGCGGGTGGATCACGAGGTCAGGAGATCGAGACTATCCTGGCTAACATGGTGAAACCCCGTCTCTACTAAAAATACAAAAAACTAGCCGAGCGTGGTGGCAGGCGCCTGTAGTCTCAGCTACTTGGGAGGCTGAGGCAGGAGAATGGCGTGAACCCGGGAGGCGGAGCTTGCAGTGAGCCGAGATCACGCCACTGCACTCCAGCCTGGGAGACACAGCGAGACTCCGTCTCAAAAAAAAAAAAAAGAGATTGAAATAATTAAAAGGGGTGGGCTGGGCGCGGTGGCTCACACCTATAATCCCAGCACTTTGGGAAGCCGAGGTGGGTGGATCACGAGGTCAGGAGATTGAAACCATGGTGAGGCCGGGCGCGGTGGCTCACGCCTGTAATCCTTGCACTTTGGGAGGCCGAGGCGGGCGGATCACGAGGTCAGGAGATCAAGACCATCCTGGCTAACACGGCGAAACCCTGTCTCTACTAAAATACAAAAAATTAGCCGGGCGTGGTGACGGGCACCTGTAGTCCCAGCTACTCGGGAGGCTGAGGCAGGAGAATGGTGCGAACCCAGGAGGCGGAGCTTGCAGTGAGCCGAGATCGCACCACTGCACTCCAGCCTGGGCGACAGAGTGAAGACTCCGCCTCAAAAAAAAAAAAAAAAAAAAAAAAAAGAAACCATGGTGAAACCCTGTCTCTACTAAAATACAAAAAATTAGCTGGGCGCGGTGGTGGCGCCTGTAGTTCCAGCTACTCGGGAGGCTGAGGCAGGAGAATGGCGTGAACCCAGGAGGTGGAGCTTGCAGTGAGCCAGGATCGCGCCACTGCATTCCAGCCTGGGCAACAGAGCAAGATTCTGTCTCAAAAATAAATAAATAAATAAATAAACAAAAATAATTGAAAGAATCAGGCAGGCGTTCTGGAGTTGAAAAATTCAACTGATAAACTGAAGAATGCATCAGAGTCTCTCACCAGCAGAATTAATCAAGCAGAAGAAAAAATTAATGGCTGGGCATGGTGACTCATGCCTGTAATCCCAGTACTTTGGGAGGCCAAGGCAGGAGGGTCACTGGATCCCAGGAGTTTGAGACCAGTCCAGGTTACGTAGCAAGACCCCCTTCTCTATCTTAAAAAAACAAAAATAAAAAAGAAAGAATTAGTGAACATGAAGAAAGGTTATTTGAAAATACACAGAGGAGACAAAAGATAAAAGAATAAAGCATACCTACAAAATCTAGAAAATAGCCTCAAAAGGACAAATCTAAGAATTACTGGACTTAAAGAGAGAGTCAGAGGTAGAAGGTTTATCTAAAGGAATAGTAGCACAGAACTTCCCAAACCTAGAGAAGGATATCAGTATTCAAATGTGAGAAGGTTATAGAACACCAAGCAGATTTAACCCAAAGAAGACGACCTTGCCAAGCACGGTGGCTCACGCCTGTAATCCCAACACTTTGGGAGGCCAAGGTGGGCAGATCACCTGAGATCGGGAGTTTGAGACCAGCCTGGCTAACATGGAGAAACAACATCTCTACTAAAAAAGGCAAAAAAAAAAAAAAAAAAAAAAAAAAAAAAAAAAAGCCGGTCATGGTGGCACATGCCTGTAATCTCAGCTACTCGGGAGGCTTAGGCAAGAGAATCGCTTGAACCCAGGAGGTGGAGGTTGTGGTGAGCTGAGATTGCACCATTACACTCCAGGCTGGGCAACAAGAGTGAAACTTCATCTCAAAAAAAAAAAAAAAAAGACTACCTCAAGTCAAGAGAGAAGTAACAAATAACATTCAGGCTGGGCGCGGTGCCTCACGCCTGTAATCCCAGCACTTTGGGAGGCCGAGACGGGCGGATCACGAGGTCAGGAGATCGAGACCATCCTGGCTAACACGGTGAAACCCCGTCTCTACTAAAAAATACAAAAAACTAGCCGGGCGAGGTGGCGGGCGCCTATAGTCCCAGCTACTCGGGAGGCTGAGGCAGGAGAATGGCGTGAACCCGGGGGGCGGAGCTTGCAGTGAGCTGAGATCCGGCCACTGCACTCCAGCCTGGGTGACAGAGCGAGACTCCCTCTCAAAAAAAAACAAAAAAACAAAAAAACAAATAACATTCAATAGCGCGCTGGCTGGGCGCAGTGGCACATACTTGTAATCCCAGCACTTCGAGAGTTTGAGACCAGCCTGGCCAACATGGTGAAACCTTATCTCTATTAAAAATACAAAAATTAGCCAGTGGGGTTGGGGAGGTGGCAGAGAAGGGGATGGATGGTTAACAGGTACAAAAATAATAATTAGAAAGAAGAGCCAGGCACAGTGACTCATGCCTGCATTCCCAGCACTTTGGGAGCCCATGGTGGGAGGATCACCTGAGGTCAGGAGTTTGAGACCAGCCAGGGCAACATGGTGAAACCCCATCTCTACTACAAATACAAAAATTAACTGGGCAGAGGCAGAGGTTGCAGTGAGCAGAGATCACGCCACTGCACTCCAGCCTGGGCAACAGAGCAAGACTCTGCCTCAAAATAATAATAACAATAATAATAGGCTGGGAGTATTGGCTCATGCCTGTAATCCCAGCACTTTGGGAGGCCGAGGCAGGTGGATCACCTGAGGTCAGGAGCTTGAGACTCTGTCTCAAAAAAAAAATAATAATAATAATAATTAGAAAGAATGAGTAAGATCTACTATTTGACAGCACATCAGGGTGACTAGCTGTACATTTTAAAGTAACTAAAAGAGGCCGGGCACCATGGCTCGCACCTGTAATCCCAGCACTTTGGAAGGCCGAAATGGGGGATTGTTTGAGGCCAAGAGTTCTATACAAGCCTGGTCAACATGGCAGAGACTATATTTAAAAAAAAACAATGAAAAGGGTGTAATTGGCCGGCTGCGGTGGCTCATGCCTGTAATCCTAGCACTTTGGGAGACCGAGGCAGGCAGATCACCTGAGGTCGGGAGTTCGAGACCAGCCTGGCCAACATGGTGAAACCTCGACTCTACTAAAAATACAGAAATTAGTCGGGTGTGGTGGCACATGCCTGTAATCCCAGCTACTCGGGAGGCTGAGGCAGGAGAATTGCTTGAACCCGGGAGGCAGAGGTTGCAGTGAGCTGAGATTGCACTGCTGCACTACAGAGTGGGTGACAGTGAGGCTCTGTCTCAAAAAAAAAAAAAGGCCGGGCGCGGTGGCTCAAGCCTGTAATCCCAGCACTTTGGGAGGCCGAGGCGGGCGGATCACGAGGTCAGGAGATCGAGACCATCCTGGCTAACACGGTGAAACCCCGTCTCTACTAAAAATACAAAAAACTAGCCGGGCGCGGTGGCGGGCGCCTGTAGTCCCAGCTGCTCGGGAGGCTGAGGCAGGAGAATGGCGCAAACCCGGGAGGCGGAGCTTGCAGTGAGCTGAGATCCAGCCACTGCACTCCAGCCTGGGCGACAGAGCAAGACTCCGTCTCAAAAAAAAAAAAAAAAAAAAAAAAAAAAGTGTAACTGGATTGGTTGTAACACAAAGGGTAAATGCTTGAGAGAGTGGATATCCCATTTTCTATGTTGTGATTATTACATATTGCATGCATGTATCAAAACATCTCATGTACCCCATAAATATATACATCTACTATGTACCCACAAAAAATTTAAAAATTAAAATAAAATAAAGTGCACGGGAGGGTGTGCATAGCTTATGTGCAAATACTAGGCCATTTTGTATCAGGGTCTGGAGCAATCAGCGGGGGTCCTGGAAGGAATCCCCCACGGGTACCAAGTAAGGACTTTACCTTTGTATATTACGCAGGTTTTCCAACAGAGGGCACTAAAGAGTTGGAGGAAGAGGTGCCAGGCAGGCTAGGACTCGGTTTCACTCTGGCGACATTCTCACAGCAGCTTCCTCAAGCGTCCCTGTGCATACAGCACGCCACACCGTTCACCGGGTGAGAGGGAACAGGCTGTGTCACCCCAACAGTCCCAGGGAGGGCAACCAGAGGGCCCTGGGTCAGTGCGAGATGCCTGCAGCTTGGCAGGGCTCCCCAAGCAGGTGTGGGGACATACCCAGCATCTCAATCTCTAGGCCCTGCAGCTCTGCCTCGATGACCTCAAAGATCTCCAAGCCTCCAGCGAAGTTGGCCACAGTGACTCCTGTGGTCCTGCCGTGAAGCCGCTCTGGAAAGAGAGGTGTTGGGGAGTCAGGCCCTTAACCGAGGTCACCCCCAATCGTGCCCCCTCCCTAGCCCCTGGCCCTGTCCCTCCCATGGCCCCAGCCCCCATCCCTGCCCCAGTTCCATCCTGGATTCTGCTCTTGGATGGACATCAGCTCCAGCCCCTGACCCTGACCCTGACCCTGACCCTGACCCCCGACCCAGTCCCTATCCTAGAATTCTCCCAGCCTGGTTCTCCTGGCCTCCACCCATCTCCTTTGCCTCCTGCTCCAACTAGCTCAGGTTTCTACTGAAGAGGATGTTCAGACCTCTCCAGTGGAGCTGCAGGGGATTCATTCATTCATTAAGTCAACAAATAGTGACTGCCTGCTTACTGCCTGTTATACAGTGTTACTATAGGCACTGTCCATACAGAGCTTAGTTCAAGAGCAAAACAAAATTGCAAAGACCCTGTCTGGCAGCTCAGAGGATAGCCCAGAGTCCAGTGTTACTCAGTGAAGGGGCCAGTTGTCTATGAACTCAGCGAGATGGACCCAGGACCAGATCACAGGGCCTCCAACGTCCTAGTAAAGACTGTGGTGTTGAGACTGCGTATGGTGGCTCATGCCTGTAATCCTAGCACTTTTTTATTTCATTTATTTATTTATTTATTTATTTATTTTGAGATGGAGTCTCATTCTGTCACCCAGGCTAGAGTGCAGTTGCACGATCTCTGCTCACTGCAACCACCAGATCCCAGGTTCAAGTGATCATTCTGCCTCAGTCTCCCGAGTAACTGGGATTACAGGCATATGCCACCACGCGAGGCTAATTTTTGTATTTTTAGTAGAGACGGGGTTTCACCACGTTGGCCGTTTCGAACTACTGACCTCAGGTGATCCGCCCACCTCAGCCTCCCAAAGTACTGGGATTATAGGCTGGGCACGGTGGCTCACTTTAGGAGGCCAAGGTAGGGGGATTGCTTGAGCCCAGCAGTTCAAGACCAGCCTGGGCAACATAGTGAGATCCCATCTCTAAAATAATGATGATGATGATAATAATAATAATAATAATAATAATAATAATAAACAACGATTTGGCGTTTATTCTCAGTGACAACAAAAATCCAATAATTCAAGTGTTTGTCGCTTCCTTCATTCATATCTTCATTCAAAATGTATTTACTGGGCACCTGCTCCTTGCTAGTGGTGCTGGGGACACAGAGTGACCAGGACAGACCCACTCCCTCTTATGCACCCTCCACTCAGTAGCCAGAGGTTTCTTTCTTTTTTTCTTTCTTTTCCTTTTTTTTTTTGAGACAGTCTTGCTGTGTTGCCCAGGCTGGAGTGCAGTGGCACGATCTCAGCTCACTGCAACCTCTGCCTCCCAGGTTTAAGTGATTCTCCTGCCTCAGCCTCCTGAGTAGCTGGAATTACAGGTGCGCACCACCATGCCCAGCTAATGTTTGTATTTTCAGTAGAGACGGGGGTTTCACCATGTTGGCCAGGCTGGTCTCGAACTTCTGACCTCAGGTGATCTGTCCACCTCAGCCTCCAAAGGGCTGGGACTACAGGCATGAGCCACCATATCCGACCCATCTAGGTATCTCTTTCTAAAGCACAAACTTGTCTCTGCCTCTCTCCTGCTTGGAACTTGCCTTGGCACCCCAGGGCCCTTGGGACAAAGCCCTGCTCCTCACTCTGGCACTGTGTGGCCTGGCTCTTGCCTAAGTCTTCAGCTGTACCTCCTGCCAAAGGCCCCTTTATAGCAGTCCATGCACAACAGACAATTCATCTCGCCCCAGGGTTTTCCTGCCTCTGGGTCTTTGCACATGCTATTCTTTCCTATTCTTTCTGCCTTGAATGCCTTTCCCCTTGAAATGCAGTTAGCAAATATTTGTGGAGTGCGTGTTATCAGCATTTCGGTGCATGTCTGACCCTCTCATCCAGCATATCTGAGGGTGATGTGTTATGTGGGACCGAGTGCCCATCACCTTTGGAGGGAGGCTGTGCCTGAACGTCTCAACAGTTTCATGCAACTGAGAGGCTGATGCTGTGTGATGGTGTGAAGGCCATTCATTCATTCAACACTTTGCCCAGTATCTACTCTGTGGTTTCCCTGGGTGAGCTGGCACTGGTCAAGACAGCCTCAGCCCTGTCCTCATGGGGCCAACAGTCCAGTGGGGGTGACAGACCAGTCCCCAGGCAGTGATGACCAGAGTAGTCATCACTACCCAGTGACTTACAACTAGCCACAAATAGTCTCTCTTACCCCAGTGTTGCCCTTCCCCTTGGGGCTATCTCCTCCTCCCTTCTTACCTACTCCAGGACGACGGTCTGGTCTGGCTTTTCTCTCATCTTTCCCCTGTATCACGACTTCTCCCTCTTCTGAAACATTCCCAGCAGCATACAAACCTGCCATGACCCCTCCCATCTTCCCCATCTAAGTACTTCCCCCATCCGTCCCTCCGTCCTTCCCTCCCTCCCTTCCTTCCCGTTCTTTTTTATTTTGAGACAAGGTCTCGCTCTATTGCCCAGGTTCGAGTACAATGGCACAATCCTGACTCACTGCAGCCTCGACCTCCTGGGCTCAAGTGGAGCTGCAGTGAGTCAGCCTCAAGAGGAGCTGGGACCACAGGTGCACACCACCATGCTCAGCTAGTTTTTGTATTTTTTGTAGAGATGGGGTCTTGCTATGTTGCCCAGGCTAGTCTCGAACTCCTGGGCTCAATCAATGCTCTCACCTCAGCCTCCCAAAGTGCTGGGATTACAGGTATAAGCCACCATGCACTGCCACTTCCCCATTTCTTACCATCCCACCCCTTCACTCAACATTGCCAAGAGGATGGTCTCCTCTGACTCTCCTTCCACGCCCTCTTTTACCCTCTCCAATCAGATTCCCATCCCTGCCATGCTGAGGTGGGAAGATTGAGGCCAGGAGTTCAAGACCAGCCTGTGCAAAATAGTGAGACCCCACCACAAAAAAAAAAAAAAAAAAAAAAGGGAAAGGAAAGGAAAGGAAAAAGGAAAGGGGCTGAAAGCCAGGCCTGGCTAGTGCGCTGGAGTTTAAGGAGTGAGGGAAGAAGCTCTGTGCTCCAGGGCTGGAAGTCCATCACAAGACCACCAAGCTGCCACTCTCCCAGGAAGCTCCGCTCCTCAGGGACTCTCACTAAACTCATTGAAAAGGGAAGTCGGCCGGGCGCGGTGGCTCAAGCCTGTAATCCCAGCACTTTGGGAGGCCGAGGCGGGTGGATCACGAGGTCAGGAGATCGAGACCATCCTGGCTAACATGGTGAAACCCTGTCTCTACTAAAAATACAAAAAACTAGCCGGGCGCGGTGGCGGGCGCCTGTAGTCCCAGCTACTCGGAGGCTGAGGCGGGAGAATGGCGTGAACCCGGGAGGCGGAGCTTGCAGTGAGCCGAGATCGCGCCACTGCACTCCAGCCTGGGTGACAGAGTGAGACTCCGTCTCAAAAAAAAAAAAAAAAAAAAAAAAAAAGAAAAGGGAAGTCGTGGCCAGGCATGGTGGCTTATGCCTGTAATCCCAGCACTTTGGGAGGCCAAGGTGGGTGGATCACGAGGTCAGGAGTTTGAGACCAGTCTGGCCAATATGGTGAAACCTCATCTCTACTAAAAAAAAAACAAAAACAAAAATTAGCCAGGTATGGTAGCACGTGCCTGTAATCCCAGCTACTCAGGAGGCTGAGGCAGGAGAATCACTTGAACCTGGGAGGCAGAGTTTGCAGTTAGCTGAGATCTCGCCACTGCACTCCAGCCTAGACGACAGAGCGAGACTCCATCTCAAAAAAAAAAAAAGGCTGGGCATGGTGGCTCAAGCCTGTAATGCCAGCACTTTGGGAGGCCGAGACGGGCAGATCACAAGGTCAGGAGATCAAGACCATCCTGGCTAACATGGTGAAACCCTGTCTCTACTAAAAAAATACAAAAAACTAGCCAGGAGAGGTGGCGGACGCCTGTAGTCCCAGGTACTCTGGAGGCTGAGGCAGGAGAATGGCGTAAACCCGGGAGCCCGGAGGTGGAGCTTGCAGTGAGCTGAGATCTGGCCACTGCACTCCAGCCTGGGCGACAGCGAGACTCCGTCTCAAAAAAAAAAAAGAAAAAAGAAAAAGAAAAAGAAAAGGGAAGTCCTGGGAGATCATCCTCTTTCAACTGTGATCCACTCACCCTAGGTATGGAAGGGGAGCTGGAGGGAGTGCTCAGGAGGGAGGAGATGCTGGTTGACCTGCACCTACTTTTTTTTTTTTTTTTTTTGAGAGAGCCTTGCTCTGTCCCCCCGGCTAGAGTGCAGTAGTGCAACCTTGGCTTACTGCAACTGCTGCCTCCTGGGTTCAAGCGATTCTCCTGCCTCAGCCTCCCGAGTAGCTGGGATTACAGGCATGCGCCACCACACCTGGCTAATTTTTATATTTTCAGTAGAGACAGGGCTTCACCACATTGGCCAGGCTGGTCTCGAACTCCTGGCTTCAGGTGATCTGCCCACCTCGGCCTCCCAAAGTGCTGGAATTACAGGTGTGAGCCACAGCACGCAGTCAACAATACAATTTTTTAAGGTTCACCTTTATCTGGCCCTTTCTGGTACTGCACTCAGCAACCCCTGCCCCACCACCACCACCCCCACCCCCCCGCACACTTCTCCACTCTAGGTGGAGAGCAGAAATCATCATCTTCTGCTAAACAGGTTCTGGTCCCTTCTGCCTCAGGGCCCTCGCATATGCTGTTCTCCATGTCTGCAAGTCTTCACGCTACTCCCATTTCACCTACTTCCACCTTCCAGGCTCAGCTCCAACACCACTCATCACTTCCTCTCTCCTGTCCAGATTAGGTCAGACAGACCCTGCTCCACCTTCATAAAGCTCCTTTACTTCTTCATGGCTCTAATCACAGTGTCAAGAAAATTGTATCTAAATTGTAAATTATGGCTGGGTGCAGTGGCTCATGCTTGCAATCCTAGCACTTTGGGAGGCCAAGACGGGAGAATCCCTTGAGCTCAGGAGTTCAAGACCAACCTGGGCAACACTGTGAGGGTTCATCTCTATTTTATTTTTTAAAATTAATTTCCTTCACGAGGTCAGGAGATCGAGACCATCCTGGCTAACACAGTGAAACCCCGTCTCTACTAAAAATACAAAAAAATAGCCGGGCGAGGTGGCAGGCGCCTGTAGTCCCAGCTACTCGGGAGGCTGAGGCAGGAGAATGGCGTGAACCCGGGAGGCGGAGCTTGCAGTGAGCTGAGATCCGGCCACTGCACTCCAGCCTGGGTGACAGAGCGAGACTCCGTCTCAAAAAAATAAAAAATAAAAAATAAAAAAATAAAATAAAATAAAATTCTTATTTTTATTTATTTTTGAGATGGAATCTCACTCTGTCACCCAGGCTGGAGTGCAGTGGCCTGATCTCGGCTCACTGCAACATCCACCTCCTGGGCTCAAGCGATTCTCCTGCCTTAGCCTCCCAAGTAGCTGGGATTATAGGCATGTGCCACCACACCTGGCTAATGTATTTTTAGTGGAAACAGCGTTTCACTATGTTGGCCTGGCTGGTCTAGAACTGACCTCAGGTGATCTGCCCACCTCGACCTCCCAAAGTGCTGGGATTAAAGACATGCGTAACTGCGACTGGTCTATTTATTTTTGAAACAGGGTCTTGCTCTGTCGACCAGGCTGGAGTGCAGTGATGTGATCTTAGCTCACTTCAACCTCCGCCTCCAGGGTTCAAGCAATTCTCATGCCCCAGCTCCCTGAGTAGCTGGGATTACCAGCACGTGCCTCGGCCTCTCAAAGTGCTTCGATTACAGGTGTGAGCCATCCCCCGTAATTTTTGTATTTTTAGTAACAATGGGGTTTCACCGTGTTGGCCAGGCTATTGTCTCTATTTTTAAAAATTAAACTATAAATTTTGATTACTAGAACTATCTGTGAGAACATCTTATTACTGTTTCTCCCACTGGACTGCGACCTCTGTGAGGGCAGGGACTGGCTGCTACACCCCCAGCCCCAGCACAGGTCAGGTACCCAAAATGTGTGTGTTGAATTAATAAAATACAAGTAAACACAGAACCAGAGCAAAAATCTAGGGCCCCTGATTTCCCAACTACAGCTTCACCTTCCGTACGCCAGGCATGGAGGTCTTGGGACCCCCATTCTCAGAGATATCAACTCACCCTTAGCTTAGGTAGGGAGATAAAAGGAACTAACCATAATGGTTAATGCTTAAGAGTTTTAATCAGTCTGCCATAGAAAGCTCCTCCCCATTCTCCATCTTGGGGGCTCAGATCTTGGCTTTGGGTTGGGATAAGGGACAGGGTATCAGGTTGGGAGGGGAGAGTAAATATGAATACGGTTGAGGGACCAGAGCTGGGATCAGAAGAAAGCGCAGGTGAGAAGGAACAGAAAGTGGCTCCTAACCCCAGTCCCTGAGCCAAGTCAGAAATCCAAGTCCTTTTATAGCATCCATGAGCCAAATGTAGTGAAATCCACACGTCATATCGTTCTTATCTGCAAAGTGCTGTCATCTGGAGCCCAAAGCACCAGGGCAAGGCTGAATTGGGCCCAAAGTACCTGAAGGGTGTCACTTTAGGTCTGGAGAGTCAGGAGGAGATGCCACCTTGGCCTAGAGAGTTGACAGCGAGCATCATCTCGGCCTGGAGGGGTGTGCAGGAAATGCCACCTTGGTCCAGAGTTGGGAGGAAGATCCCCTGCCTTGGGTTAGGAGAGGCCATCATTTTGGGCCTGCCGAAGTAAGGAAACCATGGGGAGTCCCCAGAGCCCAGGATCAGGGAGGTGTAAGCACGATGGAAACAGCAAAAGTTAGCAAAACCTATCCCACCTATCCCATGGCACAGCTGGACTTGCGAAACAGAAATCAGGCTGAGAGGGTGGGGCTAAGCTCAAGGAGGAGGCAGGAGGCAGGAGGCAGAAGATTGGAGAACAAAAAGTAGAACCAACCCACGGAACCAGGGCCAAGCCTGGGCAGCAGAACAAGGACCCAGCTGGCCGGGTGCAGTGGCCCACGCCTGTAATCCCAGCACCTTGGGAGGTGAGGCGGGTGGGTCACCTGAAGCCAGGAGTTCGAGACCAGCCTGGCCAACATGCTGAAACCTCATCTCTACTAAAAATATAAAAATTAGCCAGGCATGGTGGTGCATGCCTGTAATCCTAGCTACTCGGAAGGCTGACGCAAGAGAATCACTTGAACTCTGGAGATGGGGGTGGCAGTGAGCTGAGATCACGCCATTGCACTCCAGCCTGGGCGACAGTGAGACCCTGTCTCTAAAAACAAAACAAGCACCCAGCCCAGGGGGAGGGCAGTTCTGGAGGTGGAGCTAGGATGGGAGGCGTAGGCAATTGAGTGAAGGAAGACGGCAGGGAAGCTGTGCCACATCCTGGGTTCCTGTGGGAAGAGCGGGAACAAGCCCCCCACCACAAGCAGAAACACTCAGAGAGAGCACAGCCGGGTGTGATGGCTCACACCTGTAACCCCAGCACTTTGGGACGCCAGGGTGGGAGAATCGCTTGAGCCCGGGAGTTTGAGACCAGCCTGGGCAACACAGTGAGACCTTCTCCGCTCTTCAAACTGTCAGAAAAAAAAATTAACCAGGCAACTGGGCATGGTGGTGTAGGTCTGCAGTCCCCGCTACTCTGGAAGGCTGAGCTGGGAGGATCACTTGAGCCCAGGAGGTCGAGGCTGCAGTGAGTGATAATTCTGCCACTGCACTCTAGCGTGGGTGACAGATACACACCCTGTCTCAAAAAAAAAAAAAAAAAGAGAGCGAGCGAGCGTGAAAAGAAAGGCAAAGGACAAAATATGACATGATGAGCCCCCAGGGTGGAATTCTGGAGCAACTATTTATCAAAGGCTGGAGCCAAGCCCCAGGGTAAGGCTCAGAACCAGGCGGCAGGGTCAGGATAGGTGGAGGAACCAGATCTAAGGGTAGTGGAGCCCTGGTCTCCACAGTAGGGGTTGAACTATATCCAACATAAAGCATTATCCAAGGGGACCGGATTAGCCCCCATGGGTGGCACTAAGAGGGGGGCGGGGGGTCATAAGAGACACAGGAGACAGAGTCAGGTCCCAGAGACAGCAAGGCCTAACCCCAAATTGCAGTCGGGTAGGGAAGTAGAATCATGGCTAGGCCCGCGGCCCCGGGTCTTGCTCAGGCTCGGTCCCCGGCACGCCGCGGATGTCCGGCAGCAAGCGGCAGCCAGCCACGATGTCCAGACGCTCAGCCAAAGCACAAAGGTCCCCGCGCGCCAGGCGCACGCTGTGGGCCGCCGCCAGCCCCGCCGCCTGGGCTGCCGCCAGCCTACCAGCCAGGGCGGCCACGTCGCGGCCCGCACGGCGGTAAACACCGCTCACCGCGGCCGCCACGTCGTGGTCCAGCCGCGCCTGGCTCTCCGCCAGCCGAAGCTGCAGGAGCGAGCGCGCAGGGGCGGGCGCCGGGGCCTCTTCCGCGCCCCAGGTCTCCTCCGCCAATTCCCGCTGCACCACGAGCGGAGGCAGGTCCCTCGGCGCGGCCGTTGGCTCCGGCTCCGGGTCCGAGTCGGTCTCTGCGGCCTCCCCAGCCACCCTCAGCCCCGTGGGGCGGCCGCGCGTCGGGCCCGAGGGACCCAGGTACAGCTCCTCTTCCTCCGACGAGGACACAGAGGGCTCGGAATCCGTCTCGGTCGCCTCCCCAGGCACCACCGTCTCCGGCCTCCGCAGGGGCCTCCGCCGACGACCCTGGGACGCCATGGCGCCGAGCTAGGGCAGAAAAGCCAAGGGACTGCACGTGAGACGGGCGCCGCGGTGGGTAAAAGGCGCAGGTCCTGGATTCCCAGCCCCTTCGCTGATTCTCTTAACGACTTGGGGTCAGTTGTTCCCCCTGCCTGGGCCTCAGTTTCCTCTTCTGTAAACTGGGTGATGATGAGGGTTACTGGACCCCAGGCCCTTCAGCGTACAGATGGGGAAACTGAAGACCAGCTCCATTAGGGATCTGGGGCCCGAGTTCCCGGAGTCCCAAGCCGAACTCTTTACGAATTTGCCTCCTAGTAGCGGCCACACCCTCCACTTGGTCCACCATGCCAATCTCAGACCCGGAAGCACTCGGGCCCTTGAGCTGCTCGGGACCAGTGCCAGAGTCGCAGAAAGGATGACAGTCCGATTGGACTCCGCTGGGGGCACTCATGGGATGGGGGAAGCGCTATCGCCAAAGACCGTACCCGGTAGCTAACGCTCCGAGCCTGCGGGATCCTCTTCCTTGCCCGAGTGCCGAGTCCTCACCGTGGCAGCTGAAGGGCTGCGGTCTCGACCAATAGGGGAGCGGGTTGGGCGGGCATTAGCGGCCAAGTCACGTGGATTCGCTCGACTACCAATCAGGATGCAAGTTCTCAACATCAGCTTTGAGGGAGTGTGCAGAAGATCACATGAATGGAGGAACCGCCAATAGAGAAGCGGCTGGGCCGGCTTTTCCAGGTTGTGCGACGAGGAAAGTGTGGAATGGACAAATAGGGATTTTAAAAGCCGAGTATGTCACGTGTAACCAGTAATTTGGCCAATAGGAATGCTCAAGAACCCGGAAATAGGGAAGGGACGGCAGCAAGGGCAGAAGATGTTGTCACGTGCGGCCAGAGGAGGAGTAGGCCCGCCCCCTAGTATCCCAGGCTCACGCGCACACCACCTGAGCCGGAGGTGGGGAGGCGGGGCTAGTCTAAAACACCAGCGGAAGCGGGAGTAGGAGGGCTCGCGCCGTGACTTGAGAGGCGTGGCTTACCAAGCCTGGCCAATGAGAGCGGGAAGCGCTGGGCGCATCTTTAGGCGCGCGAGGAGGGCTCATGGCGGATACTGTACTGTTCGAGTTTCTTCACACGGAGATGGTGGCGGAGCTGTGGGCTCACGACCCCGACCCCGGTCCGGGGGTGAGCGCCGGGTCCCGTGGGGAGGAAGTGGGGGCCACCACGGTAACGCCTCGGGGAGAGCGGAGGGCCTGTCAGACGTCCGGGTTCGAACCCCGACCCAGCCCCGGCCTTGCAGGGCAACATCTGGCGCTGGCTTCCTCCTCTGGAAAGCGGGGTTCGCGAAGGTGCCGGCTTGGGGTTATTGCTAAATTGAGCGAGATGACTCAGGGTAAAGCACTTAGCTCACGGCCTGAGTAAGCGGCAAGTAATCATAATAATGCTGTTATTGGGAGTGTGCTGAGTACTCGGCATTCACAAGGTGTGCGACCCAATGACTTAATCTTTGTGTGTCCTAATTTTCTCTTTTGTAAAATGAGCATCATAACGTACCTGAGCCTCAGCATGGGACATTTATTCATTCGACACCCACTTATTGAGTGTCTGTTGTATTCCAGGCACTGTTGTAAGACAGAATCCCCGTCCTCGTGAGGCTTACATTTCACTGGGGAGTGAAATAACAAACTGAAATATGCCGGCTGGGTGCTGTGGCTCACGCCTGTAATCCCAGCACTTTGGGAGGCCGAGGCGGTTGGATCACCTGAGGTCAGGAGTTCAAGACCAGCCTGGCCAACATGGTGAAACCCTGTCTCTACAAAAATTAGCCGAGCATGATGGCGGGTACCTGTAATCCCAGCTACTCTGGAGTCTGAGACAGGAGAATGGCTTGAATCTGGGAGGCGGAGGTTGCAGTGAGCCAAGATTGTGCCATTGCACTCCAGCCTGGGCAACAGAGCGAGACTCGTCTCAGGAAAAAAAAAAAAGAGAGAGATGGGGTTTTGCCATGTTGCCCAGGCTGGTCTTGAACCCCTAGACTCAAGTGATTCTTCCGCCTGGGCCTCCCAAAGTGCTGGGATTACAAGCGTGAACTACCACGACTGGCCTGGGAGTGTGTGTGTGTGCATGCATGACAGGGTCCTGATCGGTCGTCCAGGCTGCCTGGAGTGCAGTGATGCAATCATGGCTCACTGCTACCTCGACCTCCTAGGTTCAAGCAATCATCCCACTTCTCAGCCTCCCAGGTAGCTGGGACCACAAGCGCAGCTGGCACCACCACTACTGGCTAATTTTTGTATTTTTAGTAGAAATGGGGTTTTGCCACATTGGCCAGGCTGGTCTCAGAACACCCGACCCCAGGTGATGCATGTGCCTTGGCCTCCCAAAGTGCTGGGATTATAGGCATGAGCTAGGGCACATGGCCTTTTGTCTTTGTTTTTGTTTTTGAGACGGAGTTTCGCTCTTGTTGCCCAGGCTGGAGTGCAATGGCACAATCTTGGCTCACCACAGCCTCCGCCTCCTGGGTTCAAGCGATTCTCCTGCCTCTGCCTCCAGAGTAGCTGGGATTACAGGCATGTGCCACCACGCCCAGCCAATTTTGTGTGTTTAGTAGAGATGGGATTTCTCCATGTTGGTCAAGCTGGTCTTGAACTCCTGACCTCAGGCGATCTGCCTGCCTTGGCCTCCCAGAGTGCTGGGATTACAGGCATGAGCCACCGTGCCCGTCCTTGTTTTGTTTTTGAGATGGGGGATCTCACTCTGTCACCCATGCTGGAGTGTAGTGTCGCAGTGTTGGCTCCCTGCATCGTCCGCCTCAAAGGCTCATGCGTAGCTAATTTTTTTTTTTTTTTTTTTGAGACGGAATCTCGCTCTGTCGCCCAGGCTGGAGTGCAGTGGCCGGATCTCAGCTCACTGCAAGCTCCGCTTCCCGGGTTCACACCATTCTCCTGCCTCAGCCTCCCGAGTAGCTGGGACTGCAGGCACCCACCACCACCCCTGGCTAATTTTTTGTATTTTTTTTTTTTTTTTTTAGTAGAGACAGGGTTTCACTGTGTTAGCCAGGATGGTCTTGATCTCCTGACCTCGTGGTCCGCCCGTCTGGGCCTCCCAAAGTGCTAGGATTACAGGCATGAGCCACTGTGCCCGGCCATGTAAGACATTTTTATTGGCTCTGGTTTCCTTCTAGGATAAGAAGCCCCAGGGAGGATGTTGCTCGTTACCATCTCGACATACAGATATAAACCTGTCATAAGTTGAAAACATAAATCAGCCTGGCGCGGTGACTCAAGCCTGTAATCCCAGCACTTTGGGAGGCCGAGACGGGCGGATCACGAGGTCAGGAGATCGAGACCATCCTGGCTAACACGGTGAAACCCCGTCTCTACTGAAAAAATACAAAAAACTAGCCAGGCGAGGTGGTGGGCGCCTGTAGTCTCAGCTACTTGGGAGGCTGAGGCAGGAGAATGGTGTAAACCTGCGAGGCGGAGCTTGCAGTGAGCGGAGATCCGGCCACTGCACTCCAGCCTGGGCGACAGAGTGAGACCCTGTCTCAAAAAAAAAAAACCAAAACAGAAAAAATCATAAATCAAAAATGCATTTAGCCAGCTGTGGCACTTGCACCTGTAATCCCAGGTACTCAGGAGGCAGAGGTGGGAGGATCACTTGAGGCCCAGTGTTCAAGACTAGCCTGGGCAACATAGCAAGACCCCACCTCTAAAATTTTTATTTTTTTATTTTTATTTTTTTATTTATTTTTGAGACAGTTCTATTGCCCAGGCTGGCTGGCGCAATCTTGGTTCACTGCAAGCTCCACCTCATGGGTTCACGCCATTCTCCCGCCTCAGCCTCCCGAGTAGTTGGGACTACAGGTGCCCGCCACCACTCCTGGCTAATTGTGTGGTTTTTTTTGTTTTGTTTTTTGTTTTTTGTATTTTTAGTAGAGACGGGGTTTCACCATGTTAGCCAGGATGGTTTCAATCTCCTGACCTCGTGATCTGCGTGCCTCGGCCTCCCAAAGTGCTGGGATTACAGGCATGAGCCACTGCGCCCGGCCAAGATTTTTTTTTTTTTTTTTTTTTGAGACGGAGTCTCGCTCTGTCGCCCAGGCTGGAGTGCAGTGGCCGGATCTCAGCTCACTGCAAGCTCCGCCTCCCGGGTTCATGCCATTCTCCTGCCTCAGCCTCCCGAGTAGCTGGGACAACAGGCGCCCGCCACCGCGCCCATCTAGTTTTTTGTATTTTTTAGTAGAGACGGGGTTTCACTGTGTTCGCCAGGATGGTCTCGATCTCCTGACCTCGTGATCCGCCCGTCTCGGCCTCCCAAAGTGCTGGGATTACAGGCTTGAGCCACCGCGCCCGGCCCGGCCAAGATATTTTTAAAATTAGCTGGGTGTGATGACATGTGCCTATACTACCAGCCACTCAGGAGCCTGAGGTGGGAGGATCGCCTGGGCCCAGGAGTTCAAGGCTGCAGTGAGCTATGATCATGCCACTGCACTCCAGCCTGGGTGACAGAGTGAGACCCTGTCTCTAAAAAAACATGGGGATTACTCAGTGAGCCATCAAAAATTTTTGTCCTCCTAGAGCTTTGTCATCATTGGAGAAGACAGACAAGTAAATGAGGAAAGTATCTGGTACATTGTGTAACTGCTATGAGGAAGATACAGCATGGCCCAGAGAGTATGCATCAGCCTGGGGGTGGGTAGTAATGTCTGAACACTCCATATCCTTCCTGGCCTTCAAACCAGAAACCCCGGAGTCCTGACAGCTGCCTTTTCTCCCTCACCTGCAACCCTGCCCCAGGCTCTGCCCAGTCTGCTGTCTAAATGCCTTTCCCACGTGGCCCCTCCTCTGCCCTGGTCCAGCGCTTTCCCCTCTGCTCCTGTTAAATGAGCCTGCTCCCTTCTCCCAGCCCATTCCACCTGTCACATCTTCACCATGCTAACACCTATTAATCCTTCAGATCGTAGCACAACAATCCCTTCCTCAGGGATGCCTTCCCTGAGCCCCCAGTCTAATTTGGATCTCCTTTATACATTCTTCTGGTCTCCCTCTCCCACTTTTTTCTTGGTAGGCTTCATCATACTCAATAAGGATGTATCTGATTTTTTTTTTTTAAGAGAGTCTTGCTCTGTCACCCAAGCTGGAGTTCAGTAGCATGATCATAGTTCACTGTAGCCTCACACTCCTGGGCTCAAGAGATCCTCCCACCTCAGCCTCCTGAGTAGCTAGGAGTGCACACTACCATGCCCTGCTAATTTTCTTTTCTTTTTTTTTTTTTTTTTTTGAGACGGAGTCTCGCTCTGCCGCCCAGGCTGGAATGCAGTGACCGGATCTCAGCTCACTGCAAGCTCCGCCTCCCGGGTTTACACCATTCTTCTGCCTCAGCCTCCGGAGTAGCTGGGACTACAGGCGCCCGCCACCTCGCCCCCAGCTAGTTGTTTATATTTTTTAGTAGAGACGGGGTTTCACTGGGTTAGCCAGGATGGTCTCGATCTCCTGATCTCGTGATCCGCCCGTCTCAGCCTCCCAAAGTGCTGGGATTACAGGCTTGAGCCACCACCGTGCCCGGCCTCTGCTAATTTTTTAATTTTTTGTAGAGATGGGTTCTCACAATGTTGCCCAGGCTGCCCTTGAACTCCTGGGCTCAAGCGATCCTCCGGCCTCAGCCTCCCAAAAACTCACACCTGGTTTACAGGTGTGAGCCACCATGCCCTGCCAGGATGCATCTGAATTGTGTATCTGTATGATCCTTTGATTCACATGCATCTCCCCCTGCCGGAGTGTACTTTGTGTGGGATGGGCCTGGGTATGTATTGATGACCACTATATGCCCTGGCTCTTAGTGGGTCCTCAGCGTGGACTTGTTGAGGAGGTGAATGCAGAGCCTGTGTCGTGGTGGGTGGGGATGGGTGGGAACTGGGATTCATTTGGTTTATGAGCAGTGCTAGCTGCTCCCTCCCTCCCCCAATATGAGTGCTTCCTGTGCGCACTCATGGCTTCTCACTTTTGATTTCATTTGATCTTCTGATGATCCAGAGAGGTTGGCATGGTCCTCCCTGGTTTATAGATGAGGCGGCGGAGGCTTTGATGAACGGAGTTCCATGCTCTCAAGTGGCAGAGTCAGGAGCGCAACCAGGCCTCCCACTTCCAAAGCCTGTGCTGTAAACTCTCACTTGCATTTCCTAGTATTTGCCCTGGGAGGGATTTTAATGGGTTTCTGTGGTCAAGCGAGTGTGGGAAACTGGCTTACTCAGCTCTGCCTTTTAGAGCACATGAATGTGCCTGGGATCTTGGGCAGGGGTTCCCTACCCAGCTGCCAGTACATTCTGATGCTGGAGTCCCACACCAGAGACTCCGACAAACCCGACTGGGGTGAGGCCTGAGTGTCAGGCCTCAGAAAGCTCCCAGGTGGTTCTCGGTGCAGCCAGGGGCAAGAACTGCAGCGTTTCCCCGCACTCCTTCCTCCTGGGGAGCCCTGTTTTTCAGGGGGCCTGTCATGAGAAACGGCTTCATTTCCTCAGTCCTTTCTCTTTATTGGCCCCACCTCCTCTCTCCATTCCTTCTCTTTGGCCCAAAAGGGTTCCTCTGAACCAGACAGGCCTCCCGTTTCCTGAGGGCATCTGTACTTGCACAGTGCTGACTGCATTTAGTCCTCAGGACAGCCCTCCCGATTCACAGAGGAGGGACCCATGCTTGGGAGAAGAAGGGACTTCCCGAGGCCGTTCAGCAAGACTCAAAGGCAAAGTTAGAACTCAGGCTTCTGGCCTCAGGGCTTCTGGGTAGTGCAGGCCTGCCTTTCCCACCAGCTCCAGAGCTCCTTGAGGACAGGGATGGTGGCTTCTTCATCTCTGTCCCCACGGCACAGGTGCCCAGGAGCCATAGCCAGTGTGTAGGGCTTTTGTGACCTCCTATCCTGCCTGGTACGGTGGTTATTTGTGGCCGTCTCCTGGGCTGTCACAGGTTGTGAACTGGAGGACCGGCCAGAGGGGCCAGGAAGGCCTTTGTTCTCTAAGCAGGAGAAGCCCTTGGAGGAAGCGGCTGTGGCTTTTCTACCTCAGAGGCTTTGAAGATAAGGGAAGCCTTGGGCAAAGAGAGGGAAGCCTTGGGCAAAGAGAGGATTCGTCTGAGTGCATGTAGTAAAGAGCTAAGGCGCTGTCACCCACTGTCTGAGACCAGGCCCGAGGTACCCCGAGAACAGCCCTGCTGGGCCAGGCCTCCATCCACCACGCCTCGAGAGTGCACTTGGGCAGCCCCTTATCTGAGGAGGGTGTGGGACGGGCGGAGCAGCTGTCAGATAGGTAGGTCCCTCCCTGGAATGCCGCTCTGAGCATCTGAGGCTGGGAGCCCCAGCGAGGCCCTTCTGGGAACTGGGGTTCCATCCCGAAGGCAGTGGGAACCATAGCAGGGTTTAAACTGAGGTGCACCTGGCTCAGATTTACATTCTAGAAATACCTTCCTGGCCACAGGAATGGACTGGATGGAGATTGGCCTGGGAAGGGCCCCGATGCTGCAGGAGCTCAGGGCAGAGGCTGTGTTGGGCGACCCTTCTGGGCCGGGCCAGGGGACAGGATGGGGAGTTCTGAGTGGGCAGAGGCAGGATCTGGACTTGCTCAGGGCGCCTTGCTGGATGAGGGAGGAGAGTTGAGGGCGACAGCGGGGAAGTCCTGCAGGCTTCTCGCACCACCCCTCACTCACCCATCCATGTGCCAGCACTTCTCTCTCTGTGCTTTTCTTAACCAGGGCTGCTCCTTCCCTGGGTTCCCCACCACACCCCTGGGCATGGCACAGAGTGGCTCTGCAGGTGGGCGTTGAACAGGGTCAGCCTCTGCCCAGGAGCTAGCAGGTGCCTAAAAAACAATGGAGGGGTAGGGCAGACACAGAGACAGGAAGGGGCGGAGCACATGGCCCTCACCCGCCTCCCTCCCACTTCAGGGCAGAATGTTCTCTGTTCCCAAGTGTCTGAAGAGGCTTTGGTTTGCATTTTCCATTCATCCTCCTTAGAGCTCACCCCTCGGCTTCAGTCTGGACATGTGGATCTTCGTTTAGCTCAGGACATTTTTCTCCTGTGATCTCTGATGATTTCTTCTGCATTGTTCCCTGTATGTCCTGTAGGCACCGCAGGGAAGATTAGACTTCCTGCAACTCTTCCAAGCATCTTGTAGCTTTTCTCTCATTTTTTCCTCCCTCCTGTTTTTCTTCTTGCTGGGAGGTGTTATCTGTCTTACAGGTTTCTCTGCAATTCAATTCCCTTGTTAAAAAGTGTTGATTTTGGCCACCATATTTGTTCATTTCCAGGAACTCTGCTTTGTGTCTGATTGATCCTTCCTGTGTGGTGGATGTCATTAGCACCGATACTGATAAGACTTCCTTTCTGCCTTTCCTTTCATCCGGTCTGTGTGTAAACTCAGCAGAGGCAGGCGTGGGGAGCCCCAGAAATGCACCGGCTCTGGGCTGGGCTCTGGCAGATTCATATGAATGGGAGAGTCTCTGTCTGGCCAGCTCTTCTGTTTTGTTTTTGGTTTTTGTTTTGTTTTGTTTTGTTTTGTTTTGTTTGAGACTGAGTCTTGCTCTGTCGCCCAGGCTGGAATGCAGTGGCGTGATCTCAGCTCACTGAAACCTCTGCCTCCCGGGTTCAAGCGATCCTGGTGGCTCAGCCTCCTGAATAGCTGGGATTACAGGTGTACGCCACCACGCCCAGCTACTTTTTGTATTTTTAGTAGAGACAGAGTTTTGCTATGTTGGCCAGGCTGGTCTCAAACTCCTAACCTCAAGTGATCCTCCCGCCTTGGCCTCCCAAAGTGCTGGGATTACAGGCAAGAGCCCCCACGCCCAGCCCCTTCTGTTTTTAAAAAAGATAAACCCCTGATCTCTGAAGAGCTTTTGCAGTGACACCGGCATGGACGCCACCCAGTCTCCCTGTGATGAGGTGGGTGGAGGCTTCTCCCTTCCTGCTCCGCCCTTTCTTCCCTGTCTCCTGCTCCTCCTCGGCCCCTCCCTTTTGCCGTGATTCCCCATATCCCTTTTCAGTTCAGCAGGGATCTGAATGGCCCCTGTTGAGGGCTGGGTACAGTGGGGCCAGCAGTCACACAGCTGCGTATCCAGCCATTGCCACCTGCCAGTCACACCGCCACTTGTGAGCAGGCACTGCCATTAGCCCTGTGGCACATGTGGGGAGACCGAGGCATGGGATGGTTGGATAATCTGCCCAGGGTCACACAGCCAGTGAGTGGCAGGGCCGAGATTCAAACCCAGGCAGTGTGAAGTTCTTGAAGGGAAAAGCTGAACTTGATGGAACCCCTTCAGACTCCACGCTCCTGGCCTGGCTGATGGACCCCACTGACTCTCTACCCCGACTCACCCTTCTGGGGGCTGCCGTCATGGCTGTGACTTGGGCCTGGTGTGCCTTCACAGCCCACTCTGGCTGCTGAACTCTTCCTCTTCCCTCAGGCTCAGCACAGTCGGGGTGCTTCCTAGGGATGGACGTGCACCCTTATAGAACGCCCTGCCTCCCTCTTGGCGGTGGCTGTGAGCATAGTGAAGCTGGCCGTTGCATCTCTGCCCACTCCCCGGGTAAAACGCCAGCTCCAGCAGGGCAGGGACTGAGCCTGTGGCCCACTGTGGCCGACATTCAGGCAGCGTGGGCTGCGTTGACCCTCGGGTTGGCTGCACTTGCCTGCAGGGGAAAATGCCCTCTCTGTAGCCCACTCTGAGGGCCCCTTCCCTTCCCGCTTCTCACCCCTGCCTTGGCACATGCCCTTTGCTTGGAATGCCTGCCCCCTCTGGTCCCCCCCGGAGGGCAGGCTCCGCACGGCACTGCCCGGGCCCCTTGCACTCAGTCTCCCAGCCCTTCCTAGATTGTCAGTTGGCATCATCTGGGCACCTGTCAACCCCACCAGGCACGGTAGGTGAGCTCCTGGAGGACACCAAGAAATGTTTGTGGCATGAACGAAAGAGGGACATGAAGGTGCCCTTATGCGCAGGGACACAGATGTGTTCTGTCAGAGTGGAGCCTGGGCCCTACCTCCAGGAGCTGCGCTGCAGGAGGAGGTGACACAGGAGCCGCAGCCACCAGGCTGTTCTAGGTGCTGGCTACAGGAGCCCACAGAACAGACCCCCTTCCTTCCTGGGGTTTTCCTCCAGCCAAGGGCTTCATCCGTCATTGGCTGGGGCCGTCTCCTCGTTTGACAGACATGGAGGCTGTGAATGACAATAAGTAAGGCTCCCAGAGCTGCCTTGAAGTACTCAGGTTGCCTTTACCAACCCTTACTCCTGGTGAGGATCCCGGAGGTAGCTGCCATTAATATTCCCCTCCTTTGGGCCAGACGTGGTGGTTCACACCTGTAGTCCCAGCTACTTGGGAGGCGGAGGTAGGAGGACCACCTGAACCCAGGAGGTAGAGGCTGCAGTGAGCCAAGATCGTGCCATTGCACTGCAGCCTGGGTGACAGAATGAGACCCTGTCTCAAAAACAAACAGACAAAATGACCCTCCTTTTTACATGAGGAAACTGAGGCACAGACATTCAACCACTGGCCCAGGTCCCACAGGTGGTAAGTGCTGGGGTGGATCTGGCCCCGGGCGGTGGTTCTGCACCTGCACTGCTGGTAGTGCTGCTATGAAGGACCCACAGGCAGGGGTCTCTTCCCACCCTGTCTGTCTCACACACCTGCCCTTCTCCTGCAGTCATCGGCCCCTTCCCTGAGCCTCTGCTGTGTGGCCGGCCCTGCTGTGCCTAAGGACACCTGAGGAAAGCAGGTGGTGACACCAGAGGGAGCCAGTGCAACAGGAAGCCGTGTCGTTGTCACCCAGGAGGACAAGGCCTGGCAAGGGGCCAGGCAGAGGAAGGGGCACCTTAGCTTCAGATATGGGCGACCTCAGCTCAGCGCCTCCCCCATTCCGAGCGCACCCCACTTCCATGAGGCCCTCAACAGCCATGGCTGTCACCCCACCCACCCTCCTATGTGGACCTGCTGGGGTGTGAAAGACAGCCCTGTGCTGAGGGTGCCTTGGACGGATTCTTAACCTCGGAGCCCCAGTTTCCATCTGGAAATACAGCCACCTGTGAGGCTGGAAAGGTAAAACAAGAGGACTGTAGAAAACGCCTGCCGCACAGTATGCCGGTCCTGGAATAACGTTGTGTTGTGACATTGATGAGGAAAAAATACTGATTCCCGGGACCACTGTCTGGGTGGTGGTTGCAGGTTCTCCCTGTGCTGGTGCAGGTTCCTCTGGGCACTCCTTTCCTTGTGCATCCTTGGGGTGTGTCCGCTAGGTGAGCTCCCGGGTCTCCATGGGCCCAGCGTGAGTGATACGGACCCGTGTGCGCCCTGTGATGGGATGGCATCCTGTCCAGGGTCCATTCCTGCTTTTGGCCCTGCTGGGACAGGCTCTAGCCCCCCAGGACCCTGAGCTGGAGGAAGTGAGTAAATGTCTTCCTGGTTTTTTGTTTTTTATTTATTTTTTAAGACAGGGTCTTGCTCTGTTGCCTGGGCTGGCGTATAGGATCCTCCTGCCTCAGCTTCCCAAGTAGCTGGGACACATGTGCCCGCCACCACGCACAGCTAACTTTTGTATTTCTTGTAGAGAAGGGGTTTCGCCATGTCGCCAAGGCTAGACTCGAATTCCTGGGCTCAGCTGGGCGTGGTGGCCCACGCCTGTAATCCCAGCACTTTGAGAGGTCGAGGCGGGTGGATCACGAGGTCAGGAGATGGAGGCCATCCTGGCAAACAAGGTAAAACCCTGTCTCTACTAAAAATACAAAATCTTAGCCGGGCTTGGTGGCGGGCGCCTGTGGTCCCAGCTACTCAGGAGGCTGAGGCAAGAGAATGACTTGAACCTGGGAGGCAGAGCTTGCAGTGAACTGAGATCGCGCCACTGCACTCCAGCCTGGGTGACAGAGGGAGACCCCGTCTCAAAAAAAAAAAACAAAACAAAACTCAGGCTGAAGTGACCCACAAAGTGCTAGGATTGCAGGCATGAGCCACCATGCCCAGCCTATCTTACTTGTTTTAATCTTTATTTATTTATTTATTTTTTTTGAGACAGAGTCTCACTTTTGTTGCCCAGACTGGAGTGCAGTGGGATGATCTTGGCTCACTGACACCTCCGTCTCCCGGGTTCAAGCAATTCTGCTGCCTCAGCCTCCCAAGTAGCTGGGATTACAGGTGCCTGCCACCATGCCCAGCTAATTTTTGTATTTTTAGTAGAGACAGGGCTTTGCCGTGTTGGCCAGGCTGGTCTTGCACTCCTGACCTCAGGTGATCCCCCTGCCTCGGCCTCCCAAAGTGCTAGGATTACAGGAGTGACCCACTGCGCCCGGCCTAATCTTTCTCAAATGTATGTGTAGCTCACATTTATTTCAGTGTTTAATATTACGTTTTCATTCTTATTTAGAAGTTTGGTGATGTTTTTGTACCAGAAACATGGCATTGGAACTTCGCTCTTGTTTATGTTAATTAACCTGTGTGAAATTGGTTTCATCATGTGTCATTTTGCTTAAAGCCGTAGTTTCCCAGAGCCCGTTGACAGCATTAGGTGAGGACTTACTGTGTCCTTTGTTGATGCATGTTGTCTCATCAGCCAGTCTTTTAAGCACCACCCACGTGCCAAGCCCTGTGTTGGCTGCCAAAGGCCGGATGTGAATTGATCAGCCTGGGTCCCCACCTTCACAGAGCTGTGTCCTCATCCAGTGACAGTGTGCAGTGGGCAGTGCTGGGGATGCAAACTGGGAGGGAGGGAGGGAGGGAAGGAAGTCAGTACAAAGGCCCAGAAGTCTGAGCCTTCCCGACCAAGGAAAGCAAGTGTCCTGAGTGGGTGGAGCGGGTGAAGGAGGGATGGAGGCAGCTGGGCCAGCAGGCTGCAAGAAGCCTTCCTCGGATACCCTCTCCAGGCTGGGACACCCTCTCCAGGACTGGAGCCAAGCAGAGAATTCCCATCCCCATTCGGATGGCCGCATTGATGGTGCAGCCCTGGAGGGAGGAGGCCGTAGCTGCCATTCCCCAGTGACAGTGGGGGTCGAGGGCAGGAGAGGGAGGGCTGCAGGGCTCAGGCCAGGTGACTGCAGGCTCCTGAGAGCAACCAGCAGGAGGGTGAGCTTCCTTCAGCTCAGGGCTACACACCAGCCTCTCCTCTGTTCCCCCACTTCTGCTCTGCCAGGCTTTCTCTGAGAAACCTGGCATCTCACGCCCAAGCCATCCTGGGGTTTCTGGTGTGCCCCCAGTCTGGGCCCCCCATTTCCTCTGCTTGCAGCAAAGTACCAGAGTAAAAAAAAAAAAAAAAAAAAAAAAAAAAAAAATCCATGGCCAGGTGCAGTGGCTCTTGCCTGTAATCCCAGCACTTTGGGAGGCCAAGGTGGGCAAATCACTTGAGGCTAGGAGTTTGAGACCAGCCTGGCCAACATGGTGAAGCCCCATATCTACCAAAAATACAAAAATTAGCCAGGTGTGGTGGCGCACACACACCTGTAATCCCAGCTACTCTGGAGGCTGAGGCAGGAGAATTGCTTGAACACGGGAGGCGGAGGTTGCAGTGAGCCAACAGTGTACCACTGCACTCTAGCCTGGGCAACAGTGAGACTCTGTCTCCAAAAAAGAAAAATTGCCAGGGGCAGTGGCTCACACCTGTAATCCCAGCACTTTGGGAGGCCGAGGTGGGTGGATTGCCTTAGTTCAGAAGTTCGAGACCAGCCTGGGCAACACAGTGAAACGCCTTCTCTACTGAAATACAAAAAATTAGTCGGGTGTGGTGGTGGGCGCCTGTAGTCCCAGCTACTCGGGAGGCTGAGGCAGGAGAATTGCTAGAACCCAGGAGTCGGAAGTTGCAGTGAGTTGAGATCAGGCTACTGCACTCCAACCTGGCAACGAAGCGAGACAACATCTCTTTAAAAAAAATCCATGGACACCTCATCTCTTCCAGCCATGCCCTCCACACACACAGGCACGTGGACAGACGCCGAGTGCAGCCCTCCTGCCTGGGGCCTGCCTCTGCCAGCACAGTCCCTCCTGTGTGGACCCTGGCCTACCCTCCAGACACTACATGGCTGCCACTGTCCTTCCCCAGCACCCAAAGGAAGATCTGCCTGTTCCGAGCTTCCACATGTACCCCCAGGGATCTTGGCCAATATTATAAGGCATGATGATCATGGTTGACTTCCACAGCTCCTTTTCCTGTGGCCCAGCCTCCAGCCCTTGGGCAGGTCACCTGGAGCCTCTTGGTGGAGTCGCAGGTCCCACTTCCCAGGGCATTGTGAGGGTTCATGCTGAAAGCATGTGCGGCGCGTGACCGGTGTTACCGGGAAGAGTCATGCAGGGGGCGAGGAACCTGGGGAAGACCCCCATTGTTCCTGGGGGAAGGAGGAGCTGGTTCTTGGGGGCTGATGATCTGGGGATCCAGAGAGCCTGCGAGGTCTGCAGAGGTGGGTGAGGGAGCCCTGGCGCCCTAGAGGCCTGCCCCTGCCCTGGCCAGGCTGTGCCAGAGCCTCTCCCTGCTCACCCCTGAACTGATGGGCACTGGCAAATCGGTCTTCGGGTCTCCTGGCAGGTGCCCCCCGGGTGGCCCCAGGTTCGAGGTGGCCAAGGGCTCCTGAGCGTCTCTCCCCGGCTTTCTAGGGACAGAAGATGAGCCTGTCGGTCCTGGAGAGTATGGGGTTCCGCGTGGGCCAGGCTCTAGGCGAGAGGTGAGCACAGCGCCCCCTGCTCTCCCCGAGCCTAGCTGGCAGGGGTGGGCAGGCCCTGGGCGGGGAGGTTGCATTGCTCCCTGTGGGAGATGGGCCTGGCTTCTTCCCTGTTCCTGGCCTGGCCCCACGGCCTCAGCGTGGCACTGCCCCACCAGACTGCCCCGGGAGACGCTGGCCTTCAGGGAGGAGCTGGATGTCCTCAAGTTCTTGTGCAAAGACCTGTGGGTGGCCGTGTTCCAGAAACAGATGGACAGCCTGCGCACCAATCACCAGGTGGGAGCGCCCCAGCCCGCCGGTCCGGCTCCCTCCCGAGGGCGAGACCAGGAGAGTGGGAGGGGAAGCCCCGGCGCCAGAGCAGCGGCTGCCGGGACCCGCCCAGAGCCTTCCCACAGGTGGCTGCAGCTCTTGCTCTGTCTGATCCTCTAAGGGAAGCCAGGAGGCTGCACTGGGGCATAGCGGGTGTTTCCAGAACTTCCCCAGCCTACCAGGAGTGAGCCACGCATGGGCAGAAAGCCCCTGCTGGCTGCCTGCCCTCCCCCCAGTGCGATGCTGCTTGTCCCAAGCTGGTCCAGTCCCCCAGTGAACACCCAGGCTGTGCCTGCCCCTCTGCAGCTTCCTGAGCTGGGTCCCCAGCTTTTCTGCACGACCCTGGGAGATGAGGGCAGGACCCACACTCCCCAGGGCACGGGCACCCAGTCCGAGTTTGGAAGCCCTGGGCCCTACTGGAGCACTGGAGGCCAAGGCCATGACTCCAGTGGTTCTCAGGGAGGGGGACTTCCCAACCTCAGCCCAATCTAGGACCTGGGTTCCCACTTCCCCTCCCTGCGCTTCAAATGTGCAGGCCCCGCCCCCACCCACCGGCCTCTCCTCTCCCCCAGGGGACCTACGTCCTGCAAGACAACAGCTTCCCCCTCCTCATTCCGATGGCCTCTGGCCTGCAGTATCTGGAGGAAGCGCCCAAGGTATGGGGGAGCTGGGGCCTTGTCCACACCTCCCTTCCTCCTGTACCCAGCCTCTACCCCATGTCAGGCCTCTCCCCAGGCCTAAGGAGTGCCCCAGACCTCGGTGCCAGCCTCCCCTCTCTTCCCATGCTTGTCTGTGTCCCCTCCCCAGTTCCTGGCCTTCACCTGCGGCCTCCTGCGCGGCGCCCTCTGTACCCTGGGCATTGAGAGTGTGGTCACCGCCTCCGTGGCAGCCCTGCCCGTCTGTGAGTCATGGCGGGGTGGGGGGATTCTTCTCATCCCTTGAGTTGCTGAGGCCTTCAGAGTTCCAGCCCCACTCCTGTGTGGGTGCCTGGGAGGCAGGCCCAGGTTTAAGTCACCTGCTCAGCCACACAGCCTGTGCAGGCCCATCTGTGCCCCTGGCTCTATGACGTCACTAGCCCTGCAGAGAGAACTGTCTGGCTGTTTTGAACATCTTTTCCCAGCACGGGATCCCAGGTGGGATCATCCTTGCTGATCCTTCGATGCGGGGGATGGCAGGCTCCAAGCCGCAGGCTCCAAGGAACTTGCAGCCTGCCTGACTAGGTGTCCTGTGTCAGACCAACTGGAACCCCATTCCTGCCTGGGGACAGCCTGTCCCACCACCTCCCCAACCTTCAGTTATTTTCCCTCTGCTGGTTCCCCAGGCCCACTCGTAGGGGGGCCCCAGGGCTCCCGTGGGGTAGGACCGAGCGATGCATACCACAGAAGCCTGTGCCGGGCGCCTCTCTGGGGCCACATTCGTGGCCCTCATGCCCCTGGTTACTCACACAGCCCAGGGATGCGGCCACGTGGGCGGGAGGAAACAGCCCAACCTAGCCACTGGGGTGTTAGTGCAGGACAGGGGTGAGCACCTAAGAGCTGTCTAGGTGCCCTCTGCCTCTCTCCCATCCCATCCTCAAGCCTAAGCCAGGCCTTCTCTTCCAGGTAAGTTCCAGGTGGTGATTCCGAAATCCTAAGCCTGCCCCGCACCCGCCGAGCTGCACTACTGCCCCCAGTCTCACCGGCCTCAGGAGACGGCGGCTGCATTGGGCCCCAGGCCGCTGCATTTGGGGGTGGTGTTGGGGCTAGTGCTGGGGATCCCAGGCCCTAGGGTTCACATTTACTCAGGAAGTGGGTATCAAAGCGAGGTGGGGGTGTCACAGGAGGCAAAGGGGTCCCAGCTGCGGTCAGGACTGGGGTGGGATTCCTGCCTGCCCACTGCCCAGAGGCTGTTCAATAAAGGCTGTGTGTGTGGAATCTGACTCACAGCAGCAGGGGAGGATCTGTGGAGCAACTGTCACAGGTCCTGCAGGGGAGTGGGCACCCTCTCTGGCTCCCATGCCCCTCAGACCCTCCCTCCCCTGCCAGGTCCCCCTCTGCTCCCTCCCTCCCTGTGCTCCTGGCAGAGGGATGCTGGCCCCCGGCATGGGCGGCCTCGCTGGCATCTCTGCCGAGTCAACAAGTCTGGGGCTGCCCTCTGCCCGGCGATCTGCACGGAATGGAGCGTCTTCCTGGGGAGCAGGGCTGGGAGTGCCCGGAGCATAGGCCGGGGCAGGCTGGGGCTGCCAGGGCTGGGGATGCATGGGGTAGGGGGAGGCCAGACACCCCCATGGACACACGTGGCCCCTACGCACTCCTGCTGCCCGTCCATGGGCAGAGTGGCCCTTACGCTGCCCCCTTCCACCCTGCTCGTATCTGTAGCATCTGGGGACTCCTGGGCTTCGCCATCCGCTGCCTGATGTGGGTAAGTGCCCCAGCCTCACAGCCGCCAACCAAGGCTGGGGGTTGAGACCCAAATGGGATGAGAAAGGGGTCCCTTGCTAAAGAAACTCCCTGTAGAGTGGGGTCCAGTCACCCCGTCAGTCACTGCCTGGGTCACCTCTTCCCAGCCCACCTGGCTGAGCGTAGCTCTGTCCTGTGTCTGCCTCTGCCGTGCTGCCCCTGCCTGGCCCGCTCCCCAAACACCTGCTCCCCCTAGTGTCCAGCAGCCTCCTGGCTGCTATGCTCCCAGCCCGGGGCAACCTCATCCTGCGGAGATGTCTCGTTTACGTTGAGCCACGCTTCATGTTCCGGCCAG
This sequence comes from Macaca fascicularis, assembly GCF_037993035.2. Lineage (NCBI taxonomy): Eukaryota > Metazoa > Chordata > Mammalia > Primates > Cercopithecidae > Macaca > Macaca fascicularis. Next base: position 53,204,368 of record NC_088393.1, on the reverse strand, counting down.
GGGTGTGGGGGGTTAGCACGGAGGTCCACTGCAGACATGCCCACGCTCAGATGGCAGCCCCGCCTCCCTGATGGGCCAGGGAGGAACCTTCCCAGAGCAACCGGCTTGAAGGGTCGGGGGGGAGACAGAGCGGGTCCCAGGTAGCAGGAAGGGCCCTGGCTCTGGCCGTGGGGAGCAGTGTTTGGTTACCTGGGCAGAACCCAGGGCCAGGTGCGCTCCCTTTATCTTGTCCTGGGCACTGTTCTGGGGCTGCCTCCCCCATCCCCATCAGAGCACCCCGTCTGTTAGGGAAGCAACTGTTGACCCCGTCACGCCAGCAGCCACAGGGAGCCAGGGCCCCAGAGGGCTGAGGGGCCTCCAGGGCGTCTCCTGCCCAGCCTCTCCCCAGCCTTCACCCCTCAGAGGGCATCTGTGGGGAGACAGTCACTGAGTGCTGGCCCTCGAAGGCAGGAGACAGAGCCTTGGCAAGCCTGGGAGTAGCAATCACTGTCTGCTTTCAAATCCCTGCTCTGCCTCTGTTGCCCTGGGGCAGAGGACTTCACTTCTCTGGGCCTCAGTGTCCTCATCTGTGAAGCGGGCATCACACCTGGCCCCCTGGGTGGTGGAGAGGAAGATGGAGCTAGGGTGCAGCCAGCCTTGATGTGTGTGCTGTTGCCTTCGTCCTATGGACGTCCATTTAGAGCAGCACCAGGTGAATGGGTCAGCATAGCCCCGAGTCAGGCGCGCCAGGCCCTGGACTGAGGGGACTCCCACCCCGTGCCTCCCTCGCGGCAACCATGAGAGGCAGGTGCCCACTCAGCAATGAGGAAGCCGAGGCTCGGAGAGTGAAGTCACCTGCCCAAGGTCACATAGCTGGGCCACGGAAGAGCTGGCATCCCAGCTCCTTGTCCACCCCCCCCCCACCACCAGCAGAAGTGCCCGGGCCCGTGGCTGTCTTGAGGAGACTTAGGCAGCGCTGTGGGATGCATCTCCATTCCTTACCAGGGCCGGGGACACAAGACTGAGTCCAGTCCTCAAGAGCAGAGAGCACTGGGACAGGCAGGCGCTGGGGAAGGGGCGGGGACAGGCGGGCAAACCGGTCGGGCGGGCGCTGGGCTGGGGCCTCCATCAGGATGGGCCTGTGCTGACAGTCCAGGCTGGCGCGGCAGCAGTTCGCAGGGCAGGCAGCTGGGGCCGTGAGGCCGCCGTCAGGTACGAGTGGACCCGGGACTGGGGGTGGGGAGTGGTGGACAGGCTCCCAACCGTCAGCACCCCAGTTTCCTCTGCCCCTCAGCCTTTCCCCATCCCTGTCCCCTACACAGCATCCTTCCCCATCCTGCTTTCGGCTCTTCACGTTTGAAACGCGGTACACTCATCTTGTTTGCTGAGCCTCTCCCCAAATTGGACCACCGTGATTTCATTGCTCCCTCACAATTCCCCCTCCATCGTATCATTCAATCCCCACAGGTACTCAGCTCTGACTTTCACCCTGCTTCTCAGCTGCTCCCCAGCTCAGCTCACTAGCTCCATGTCCTTCCAAAGCGTGCCAGCCTCCCACAGCACCCCACACCTTAATGACCGCTTTTGTCACTCAGCCACCACACCGGACCCCCTATTTCCCCAGCCCACATCTGCTCAGCACTCCCCAATGTCCTAGCCTCTTAGAAACTACCAGAGGCTTCCCGACACGCAACCTCAAATTAGCCCCTAGCCACCCCCAGCAGTTCTCCGTTCCCTCCTCTGGCCATCCCTCTTCATCCTGCCCCTCACTGTACCCTGAAGGCCACCTCTGCCCCCTCCTCCCAAGTGACTTAGGAACCCAGCATATGGGACTTGGCCTCTCCCCTGTCCGAGCTCTTGGGCAGGGCAGGGCCCGGCCCCTGACCTTAGCTCTGTGCTGTTCATGACCCAGAGGCTACGCTGAGCCTGTGCGCCCCCTCCTGCCCCAGGAAGAGGTACCCAGCTGCCCGGCTGCCCGGCTGCCATGCACAAGCATTACAAAGTCCACTTTGCCAAGGACGCCCAGAGCCCCAACGGGCACTACTTCTGGGACCCAGAGTTGGGGCACCAAAAAGGTACGGGTTCAGTTTGGGGGTGGGTGATGGCCAGCAGAGGCCTGTGGGGGAGCCAGAGTGAATGAAGGAACAGAAGGGGAGCCGCGTCCTCAGGAGAGAAAAGTCACCTGCACTCCCCCAAGAGGCATCTGCATAGCAGCAGGGCCAGGACCCAGGACTAGGACCACAGGGCCGGGGGGCCTGAAGATAGGAGCCTGGGCTGGAGATGGAAGCCGGGGCCACCTGGCCTGCCCTTTCCCCTCTCCAAACCCCCAGGCCTGTGTGGACGGCCCCCAGCCTGGAGGGGAACAGTGTGCTGGGAGTAAGGGGTAGGAGAGGGAGCCCCACACAGTGAACATGTCTGAATGAGGCTGGGCCCAGTTTCTGGTGGCGACCACGGGGCTCTTGTTTAGTGGGGGCAGAGGGCAGTGCCCTCCCATGGGGGCTGATTCAGCCTCCTCAGGGCCAGGGTGAGGGCCGGAGCTTCCCAGGTCACCACCCTTCCTGCCACCCTGGCCCGAGCTGGGGACAAGGTCCACCCCCCATCCAAATCCCTGGCCTACCCCTCTCCACACAACCACCCATCACTCCGGCCTCCCTGGGCCAGCCAGGGCCAGCTCCCAATGGATCCTCAGTTTCCCTGACCCCTGCACTCAGGGCACCCCCCAGGAATCCAGGAATCTGCTGTGGCCGGCACCAGCCTCCACTGAAGCCCCAGCCTCAGGCGTCCTCTCTCTGCCCCCAGCTGAAGTCCAGGCCCTGCGCCTTCCCCGCTCCCCCGCTGTGGGACAGCACAGACCCTGGGTCCCTCCCCTGCCCATACCTCCCCCGCATACGATCTGACTTTTTGAGGGGTTTCTGGGGCTCCCAAGAACACTCCGGCCCCCAGGTTCTACCTGAAGACTTGATCTGGCTTGTGCCGGTGCCCCCGGAGGTTGGGGACACAGGCCCAGTCACCCCCACTTCCTTCCTTCCAGGATGCTGTCATCAGTGGCGCCAGGACTCAGCAGCCCTCCGAGCCCACGGGCCCTGTCGACCTTCCCCCCAGTCACACTGGCAGCTGGCCTACCACAGCCACCGAGTGGGTGGCAGTGGCTGGCGCCGGGGCCTCCCGGCCTCCGTCCTGCAACAGCAGCGGCAGCCCCAGCCCCAGCCCCCACCTCCCAGCCCCCTTCGGCAGCGGCTCTGCCCCATTCACGAAGCCCAGAAGGGGCTGCCTGCAACCTCCACCGTCCCCAGGGAACCAGCCGGCGCCCTTCAGGCGCCCCCCTTACCCACCACGGCACCGGCCATGGCCAGCAGTGGCCCAGCCCTATCCTCCGCGGCTGGCATCTTCCTGGAGCCCAGCGAGCCCACTGATGCCCGGCCTCTGCCCGCCCCAGCGGCCTGTGGCTCCTTCACCTACAGCCCCGGTGCTCACCCTGGCCTTCTCGGGGGCTCTGTCCCCGCTCCTGCCGCCTCACTTCCCGCCTGCTCCCCTTGCTCCCTGCCTAGCATCTTGCGCCTGACCTCTTCATCCACACCCTGGTCCCTATCCAGGAGGGGTGCGTCCCTGGCACCGGGGCTCAGGCTGGCTGCCTCTGCTTTGCCTGTTGGGGTCCAAGGCTTCCAGGCCAGGCCTGCCCCGGTGCCGCCATCCTGGGCCAGGCAGTGAAGTCCTCCCTCTCCTTCCCCCTTTCCCTCTGCCAACACCCTGGCTGTTCTCTGGTCTCTTCTCAGCCCCTTCCTCTGGCCCAGCAAGCTACAGGGTACATGGGGCAGGGAGGGTGAGCCCTGAGTTGTTGGCCGGCTCTGGCATGGGGGAGACAGAGCTAGGGAGTGGCCTGGGGAACGGAGAGCAAAGGTCAGCAATGGGAGGACCCACTTGCTTGCTCCCTCCCTCCTTCATTCACTCCATGAGCGTGCCAGGCCCTGTTCTGGGGGCACAGTGGGGAGCAGGATCAACAGACATCTCTGTCGTCATGTATTGCAGCCAGGGGCAGGTACAGGAAACAAGGAAATTTAAAAGTGTGGCTGGGAGGCTGGGTGCAGTGGCCCACGCCTGTAATCCCAGCACTTTGGGAGGCCGAAGCTGGTGGATCACTTGAGGTCAGGGGTTTGAGACCAGCCTGGCCAACATGGTGCAACCCCATCTCTACTAAAAGTACAAAAATTAGCCAGGCATGGTGGCCAGCACCTATAATCCCAGTTACTCAGGAGGCTGAGGCATAAGAATCATTTGAACCTGGGAGGTGGAGGTTGCAATGAGCCGAGATCACACCACTGCACTCCAGCCTGGGCAACAGAGTGAGACTGTCTCAAAAAAAAAAAAAAAAAACAAAAAAAAACAAGTGTGGCTGGGCGCACTGGCTCATGCCTGTAATCCCAGTAGTTTGGAAGGCTGAGGCAGGAGGATCGCTTGAGGCCAGGAGTTCAGACCAGCCTGGGCAGCGTAGTTAGGCCCTGTATCTACAAAAGGTAAAATAAAAATTAGCCCAGCATGGTGGTGCACGCTTGTGGTCCCAGCCATATGGGAGGGAGGCTGAAGCAGCAGGATCCCTTGAGCCCCAGAGTTCGAGGCGCAATGACCTATAATTGTGCCACTGCACTTCCAGCCTGGGTGACAGAGCAAGACCTTGCCTCTAAAAGTATGCCACTCAGTAACAACCACACTAGGGAAAAATAAAGCAGGGAGGGGAGATGGGGGATGTCAGGGTTTCCAGATTAAATAGGGTCGTCAGGCTGGGCCTCATTAAGGCAGTGTTAGAGCAGAGGCCCTGGGGAGGTGTGTTCCCGGGCCAGCAAGAAGCCAGCACGTCGGCTTTTGCCCTAAAGGAGGCAGGAGCCACAGGAGGCTTTGGAGCCGAGGATGGACATGAGCTGACAGGATCTCCAGGAGAATGGGCTGTGGGAGGAGGACGGAAGCAGGTGGCCCAGGGAGCAGGAGATTGCAAGAATCCAGGCGAGAGGTGCTGGCAGCCTGGCCAGGGCGGTAGCAGCAGAGGTGGGGACACGGCTGGGTTTCTAGGTCTGGATTGAAAGTAGAGCAACAGGGACTCAGCAGGACTCTAGGTCGGGCACAGCCCTGTCACCAGAGCCTCGGGGCTATGATGTCTATTTCACACACAGGGAAATAGAGGGTGGATGAGGTGGAGCCACCCAGTGATCTGGCAGAGCTGGAATTAGACCCACCTGGCCCACACCTCAGTAGACCTACTCCTGAGCCTGCTTCCTGGCCACCTGGCTTTGCCGCTAGGCGTGGCCCATTTCCTGCAGCCCATCAGGCCTCTCTGAAAGTGGCTGTGTTACCCGCACTGTGCATCACAAGGCTGGCCCCACGTGCCCCCGCAAGACTGAACCCTGCCTTTTTGATACCCCATTTCCAGGTCTGAGAAGCAACCCTCAGTTGGGGACAGGGTGTCCTCTGCAGAGTGGATGCTGTAGTGCCAGTGCCTGGTGGCCAGGGCCATAAATGGCCACTGGAGACCATGACATTGACCAAGGGCCCAGCGCTGGCCAGTCCCTTTGGCATTCCTGCTCCCCAGTGTCTCTGCTGCCCCACTCTTCAGAGGGAACTGAGCCTCTCAGAGGTGGCTCTCCCTGGGGTCTGCAGAGAAAAGCGGTGGGGCCGGGACTGGAGCTCCAGTCTGGTCATCTCTCCCTGAAGCCTGGGCTCAGGTGGGATTAGTGACTTGCTGGCATGATGGACAGGAAGGTGGGAGGAGCCTGCGGTCCAGGGCCTCTCCATGCTCTGGCCGGCCCAGCAGAACAGGCAGGAGTGGCCTGGAGTGCTGCTGATGGTGGAAAGTGGTGTCTCAGCATCCGAGGGCCTCGTATCCCAAAGAAAGGCCTTTGGGATTTTCCTGGGGGAATCACAGGCTTAGTGACCAAGCAAGCCTGGTGACCTGGGGCCAGAAAAGCTTACTTCCCGCAGCCTCAGCCTCTGGTGTGTGGCTGGGGGGATTCCAGCCTCCCAGCCTCAGCCTGGTGGGACCCAAAGGGGCACAGCTCGCCCTGGAGGTGGGGGCCACTGATGGCCATGGAAACCTCCACTGTAGGGTTTGACCTGAGTCCCCTTGGCACAGGGTGCCAGGGAGGGGCTGACAGTGGGGGCCATGGAGGGCAGATGGGAGGAGGGTGGTGCCTGGCCAGCGGCCCTGACTCAGTGTCCCCACCCCCAACCACCAGACATCCTGACAGAGGATGACGTCTACTGCAGCTGCCTGGCCAAGACACTCTGCCATGTGCCGGTCCCTGTGACTGTGGGTTTCTACGCCCCTTTCGGCTGCCGCCTGCACATGATGCTGGACAAGATCACGGGTGAGGAGCTGTGTGTGTGTGTGTTTCAGGGAGGATGAGAAACAGGGCCTCTGGTCCCCGCCCAGCTCCAGGCTTCCCCCAGATCCCCCACCTCCTGCAGTCAGCCTGCCCCAGTCCAGGCCCCCCGCAAGCCCACACCTCTACCCTGAGCTCTTGCTTCTCTGGCCTCCTGGCTGCCCCAAAGTTGTACCCTTCCCTGCTTCCGCCACCAGATCCACTCCAAGGACTCTCTGAAGGACAGATCTGGCCCTGTCCTTCCCGTGCTTGTGCCTTCCATGCTCCCCAGTACCCAAGGCAGAAAGCCCAGGCTCTTTATTGAGGCTGCAGGCTCCTGCCAAGCCCCTACTGGCCTCTGTGCTACCCAGACCCACCTCTTAGGGCTTGGTGGTCACAAGGCACCTGACATATAGATGATAATTGAAGACATGAACGGAACCTGCCAGGTTCCCCAGCAGCTATTTTTTTTTTTTTTTTTTTTTGACAGAATCTTGCTCTGTCGCCAGGCTGGAGTACAATGGTGCGATCTTGGCTCACCACAACCTCCACCTCCCGGGTTCAAGCGACTTTCCTGCCTCAGCCTCTCAAGTAGCTGGGATTACAGGCACACACCACCACGCCCGGCTAATTTTTTGTATTTTTAGTAGAGACAGGGTTTTACCATGTTGGCCAGATGGTCTCGATCTCTTGGCCTCGTGATCTACCCATCTCAGCCTCCCAAAGTGCTGGGATTACACGTCTCACTCTGTCGCCCAGGCTGGAGTGCAGTGGTATAATCTTGGCTCAGTGCAGCCTCCACCTCCCGGGTTCAAGCGATTCTCCTGCCTCAGCCTCCCGAGTAGCTGGGACTACAGGTGTCCGCCACCAAGCCTGGCTAATTTTTATATTTTTAGTAGTGATGGGGTTTCACTGTATTGGCCATGCTGGTCTTGAACTCCTGACCTCATGTGATCTGCCCACCTCAGCCTCCCAAAAAGTGCTGAGATCACAGGCATGAGTCACCGTGCCCGGCCTCCCCAGCAGCTTTGATGTGGATCAAGCCCTGCTGGAGCTCAGACCTCAGCCCCATGTGCGGCGAGAGGGGCTGGGACTGATGTTCCTCCTCCTTGTGCCCAGCCCTGGTGCAGGCCCAACAGCCTTTCGTTCCTGTACTGACTGTCCACTGAGCACTCACTGTCCTGCCCCATGTTGTCACAGGGTCCCGGGAAGAGAAAAGATGGGGATATAAGGAACAGAGAGTCCCTACTCCTGCTGGGGGCCATAGACATTCCTGCTCATTCACTCCGTGACCTCAGATTTCTCATGATCCATTGTTCAGGCATTCCGCAAGCACCTTCTGGTGCCCAGGGGACACAGTGGTGACCAAGACAGGCAGGACCCTGCCCTTCTTGCTCACAGTCCAGCAGGGAGAGAGACTTGTTTTCAGATAGTGATGACCCAGAGTGGGAATGGCTGAGGGCCTTCAACCCAGCCTGGGATCAGGGAGGGCTTCCTGCAGGAGGAGCAGTAAGTCTGGAAGATAAGACCAAGGCTGTATCCTGCTGCCTAGCATAGCTCGTCCTCAGCATCTCATTCATTCATCCCTTACACCGACCACTTCTCCCCTGGTCCACTCTCAGAACCTTCCCAGTGCCCTCCACACCTCGACCCGCCTCCAGCCCCTTACCCAGCCCAGGCTCTTCCTCGTGTCTCTTTTTGCCCCCTCCCATCATCTCTCCTCTGCCGGCTCTACCTCTAACCATCCCGACCCCCAGCCTGGCCTACAGACCGCTTCCGGTCCAAGCCCGGCTCCAGGCCTCTCCACTCCCCCGCTTGTGCACCGGCTTCCAACTCTTTAAGGAGAGGCCGCGGCTCCCTTCCAGTCCCTCGCCTCTGCTGGGCGCCCCTCGCCTCTCCAGGCGCGCTCCGCCCGGCCCGTACTAGACCCCGCCCACCCCGGCGGGTGTGCGGCTCACGCGGCTCCCGGGCTCCCTTCCCGCAGCGCTGATGCAGCAGGAGGCGGCGCAGCGTGAGAGGGAGGAGCTGCAGCACGTGCAGTGGCGGCCGCGCGCCGTCAGCGGCTGGGGCGTCCCGCAGCTGCTGTGGTACCTGGTGTTCCTGCAGCCCATCATCACCGAGGTGCACCTGCGGCGCAGGAACGTGCAGTTTCTTTTCATCCGCTTTAGCGCCTGGCAGTATGAGGGCACCGACAAGCTGTGGGCCGGCCTGGTGACCACGTTGTGCGAGGGCATCCGCCACCACTACGGCGCGCTGCCCTTCAGCGTGTACTCGGTGCTGGGCAACAAGCCGGCCACCAGGCAGGACTGCTGCCAGAGCGAGTGGCACTGCCGGCGCCGCGTGTGCCTGGGGCTGCTGGGGCTGCTGGCGGCGCTGGGCCTGGGCGTGGGGCTGCTCTACCTGTCGCTGGGCGGCCACGCACTGGGCCACGGCAGCCCGAACGGCAGCCTGCTCAAGGCGTTCGGCGGCGCGGCCACCACACTGTCGGGCTCGGGGCTGCTCATGGCCGTGTACTCGGTGGGCAAGCACCTGTTCGTAAGCCAGCGCAAGAAGATCGAGCGGCTGGTGTCGCGCGAAAAGTTCGGCAGCCAGCTGGGCTTCATGTGCGAGGTGAAGAAGGAGGTGGAGCTGCTCACCGACTTCCTGTGCTTCCTGGAGGTCTACCAGCGGCGCCGGCTGCGCGTGGTGCTGGAGGTCACCGGGCTGGACACGTGCTACCCGGACCGTGTGGTGGGCCTGCTCAACGCCATCAACACGCTGCTGTCCGACAGCCACGCGCCCTTCATCTTCATCCTGGTCGTGGACCCCAGCATCCTGGCCGCGTGCCTGGAGAGCGCAGGCAACATGAAGGGCACGGCCGACAACGGCTACCTCTTCCTCAACCGCACGGTCACGCTGCCCTTCTCTGTGCCCATCATGGGCCGCCGCACCAAGCTGCAGTTCCTGCACGATGCGGTGCAGAGCCGCGACGACCTGTTGTACCGCGAGATCACGCGCAAGCCGTGGCTGCCCGGGGACGCCAGTGGCGAGAGCGCGCAGCTGCTGGCGGTGCAGACGCAGACGCAGGCGGGGGCGGAGCGCGGGCAGAGCCGCATCGACGCCGAGGCTGCGCGGCGCATCCAGGAGGCTCTCTTTTGCCTTCACGACGAGCGCGACTGCCTCTACGAGTACGTGCCCGACAACGTGGTGTCCATGCGGCGCATCGTCAACACTGTGCCCATCACCGTGCGCCTGCTGCAGCAGCAGCAGCAGGGGGACTTCGGGGGCCCCACGCCGCGCCAGGCGGTGGCGTGGGTGGTGCTCGCCAACCAGTGGCCGTGCCGCCTGAGCTGGGCGCTGCAGTGCCTGGAGGACCGGCAGCAGACTGGGGGCGCGCCTGAGGGCCGCGCGCGCCTCTGGGACGTGTTCCGCGACAACAGCCGCGAGCTGCACACTATGACCAAGGCGTTGCAGAACGTACTCGACCTGGACGGCGACCCTGAGCTCTTCGAGCGCTTCCTGGGCGTCGACTTCCCCTTCACCGTGGCCGAGGCGCAGAGCCTGCTGCGCTGCACGGTCAACCTGGACCACTCAATCCGCCGGCGCATGGGTCTCATCCGAGCCGTCAGCGCGCTCAAGCCGCCCAGCCCGCCCAAGTCCCCTGCCCGCGATGCCCCCCACGCTGCCCACCGGACCAACAGCACCTCCAGGGCGCCTCCGTCGGGCCGTGCCGCAGGGCAAGCTAGCGAAGGCCACCACGCTGGGGACTTGACCCACAGGGGCAAGCTATGGCCGGTGGCCTGCGCGCTCTTCCGTCCAGGGCAATCCAGCCCAGGTGGGCCTTGAATGGAGGACTTGGCGGGCAGCAGGAGGCAAGAGTTCCTCTATCTGCCCAGATGGGGGAATAGGCGGCTGGACTGAACCCAGGGTCCCAATGAGCCCTGTGAGGGCCACACCCCCAGGTGAATCTAAGCCAGAGCCGTGGACAGAGCCTCCAGGAGTGGGGCGGCGAGCCGGTGGCAGCATGAGAGCAGGCACATAAGGACCAATGAGGAACTCAGGATGTACGTGCAATAAATGGAGGTGTTGAGAGCCCCGAGTTGCTCTCTGCATCCTGATTCGACCAGGGACCAGGCCTGCCCCGTCCTGCCACAGGGCCTGCCCCATCCTGTCAAGCCCACTTCCTCCTCTGCGCCATGCTGGCCTTCTCATCTGGCATCTCCGTGGCAGGAGAGGCTGCGGGGGCGGTGGACGAGGCTGCAGAGCTGGGAGATGACAGGTGGATGGGCGGGGTTGACTCAGGCAACATGGAGCGCCCAGGCCTCAGGGAATCCCAGTCCTTGTCCCCATGCCCTAGCCTGCCCCTCTGTGAGTAGGGCAGGAGCTGGCATTTCCGAGGGTGACCTCGGTGACCTCAGCAGGCTGCTCCACCCCTAGGGTGGCTCTCATTCTCAATGTAATGGGTTAATTAGACCTCGCTGGCACCTCAGCCAGTTGGGGTGGGTGGCACTAACCTCCCTCAAATAACTGTCCACAGGGTACCTGCCTTACGAGTCACTCCAGGGCCACCTAAGGACCACTGGTTAGTCACTGACACTGAAGCCACTGCATCAGCCCTTTGATGAGGACAGGGAAGTTGGGCAGAGATGGGGACATACAGGACCCAAGCCACAGCCAGCCAGGGGGGTTACACTAGGGCTCCCCACCTTTCCTCTGGACAGTGCCCTGGGCTGGGGTGGGTGTCACTCCTCTGGGCAGTTCCTGATTCCTCATTGGTCAAATGTTCAGCCACACGCTCAGGCCCTGGGGTGCCTGACCCAGTTCCAAGTGTGTGCTGGCAGGGACTCTAAGGGCCAACACTGAACACACCCTGGGATGAGGCTGAGGGTGTGGCTTCTGAGCCAGGGCCCTGAGGCTGGCAGAGGGGACAGTCCCCGAGGAACCTGAGAGCTCTGCAAAGGCACACACCCTCAGGCCATGGGACTGGGGTCACTGACCTCACAGTTCTTTAGCTCCAAGGCTGGGCATGGCATCCAGGTCTGGCTGCAGCACCAGAATCCTCTGGCCACAGCAATTGTCACAGGTGCATGCGGGTCAGTGGTGGCCCTCCAGGATCTTCCCTTGAGTTGAGCAGGCAGAGGTGCAGTTTCCCATTCCTGGCCTGGCTAAGCTGGTGATACACCTGGACCTCCTGGGAGCTGTTTCCTAGCTGTCAGGGAGAGTTGGCCTCCGAGGGAGAGGCATGGGGCCTGTGACACCGTTAAGTCTGTTTCTGTAGATGTGTGGTTGGGGTCAGTATATCCCTTTAGCCTCCTCTAAGCCAGTTTCAGTTGGTTTTGTTTCTTACCACCTGGAATCCAGGCTGAAAATAAATTTTCACTGTTACCAGGAGTGGGGTGCTGTGAGAGATGCTAACATGTAGACTTGGCTGGAGGTGGGGGCAGGACTGAAGCCCCCCATGCCTCAGTAAGAAGCTGCATCAGCCTGGCCAACATGGTGAAACCCTGTCTCTAATAAAAATACAAAGAAAATGTAGCTGGGCATGGTGATGCACACCTGTAATCCCAGCTACTCAGGAGGCTGAGGTGGGAGGATCACTTGAACCCGGGAGGCGGTGGCTGGAGTGAGCCGAGATGGTGCCACTGCACTCCAGCCTAGGTGGCAAAGTGAGACTCCGATTGAAAAAAAAAAAAAAAAAAAAGCTGTAGCCTCTGTTACGTGGTACCAAGCTGTGGCCAAACTGTTGGCCACTGTATCTTCACGTGGAGCTGCTCTGAGAACTTGCACCTGTGTAAAGCCACGGGACCGGGTGTCACCAACAAAACGGGAGCACGGCTGATGTGTGCGCCTTTCCCAGCAATGAGTTAGGGAGCAGGTTTCCCTTCTCCACTCCCTTCCCCCATCTGCCCACTTGATCTGAGACCTGTGAGGCCCTGGGGAGCAACAGAGCTCTAAGAGCTTCAAAGGGGCCTGGATCCAGGAATAACTTGGTGAAGGGCTGCCTGCTACTCTGAACATCCACGTGTAACGATAAGCATCTCCTGTGTTAGGACACTGAGATCTTGAATGAAACAGACCCCCTACATCTTCAGCAAAGGCTAGCAAAATGTGACAAGCTCGGGCAACACGGGTGGCTGAAGGGAAGGGGAAGACAAGACGGCAGGGAGGATCCTCTCAGCTTCCAGTCCTCCATCTGGGAGCCCTCAGAAAATCAGGAGCGCACCAGGCTGGGGTGTCAAGATACGGCTGCGGTTTCTAGAGCTGCTCTAACGCAGTCCGACAGACCACGTGCCTTTGAAGGACAAATGTATCGTCTCCCGCTTCTGGAGGCGACAAGTTCCAGATGAAGGGGGGCCCTCTGTGCCTGCTCCCTGCTCCTGGCGCATTGCTGGCCATCTCCACACTCCCTGGCTTGCAAAGGCATCACCCCATCCTCTGTCTTCACGTGGCGGTCTCCCTGTGCCCAAATGCCCCTTTTAATAAGGACACCAATCAGACTGGAGTAGGGCCCACGCGAATGTCCTCATTTTAACTTGAGTACCTTTGTAAAAACCCTGTTTCTAAGTGAGCTCACATTCTAGGGTACTGGAGGTAAGGACTTTAAACATCTTTTTTTTGTGGGAGACACAATTCAAGCCCCGGGAAAGGCCCAGTTCCTCACTCCAAGCTCAATTTTAATGAAAGCAAATCAAGGGACAGGCTGGGAAGAGGATCCCTGTCCCTCTCCTAGCTGACCCCACCTGGGGTGGGGAGGCAGACGGCCAAGAGACCCCAACACAGCTGCCTCCACAGAGGCTGAGACCATGAGCAACAGCTAATACTGACCAAGAGCCTCTGAAGATCTTTGGGGCACTGTGCTGACCCGAACCAGGCGAAGGACGGTTTCAGTACCTTGAAGCAAAAGCCTCACACGCTCTGGCCTCACCTAGACGGGCTGGATCCACGATGGCCAGGAGGGGCCCCTTCTTCCCTTCACCCATGGCCACACTGCACATTAGCAGAGCTGGGGACAGGCTGGCTGTGCAGGGATGGGAAGGGTGCTGCGGGCTGCTGGCGGCCGTTCTGTGTAGCTTCCCTAAGTCCTTCGCCCAAGTCCTAGCCGTGGCTGACCTGGGGAGCAGTGACGACACTTACAGCTGCAAGGGACCAAACAGCAAGCCAGCAGTGGGTTCCTAAGGTGCTCCTCACAGAGGCCAGGGTGGCTGCGGGCAGGGGACTCCTTGGTGTGTGCAGGAGCTGAGTGACACCAGGACTCCAGCCAGCGACTGTGGTTCTTGTGATGTCACCACACCACCTCCATCCATGTCAGCCTCCCACACGAGAAAGGGGATGGGTGGCCCAGAAATGCTTGTTTTCTAATTTTTTTTTTTTTGAGACAGGATCTTACTCTGTTGCTAAGGCTGAAATGCAGCAGTGCAATCACACCTCACTGCAGCCTCAACCTCCTGGGTTCAAGAGATCCTCCCGACTCAGCTTCCTGAGTGGCTGGGACTACAGGCATGCGCCACCACACCCAGCTAATTTCTGTATTTTCTATGGAGATGGGGTTTCACCATGTTGCCCAGGTTGGTGTCAAATTCCTGGGTTCAAGTGATCCTCCCACCTCGGCCTCCCAAAGTGTTGGGATTACAGGTATGGGCCACCACGCCTGGCCTGCTCCCTCATTTCCTAAAGGGAAAAACAGACCTCTCGGAAACGGGCAACAGCCCACCATGGCCCCTGCTGGCAAAGGGGAACAAGCCACCCTGTTAACAGCCTCCTGCGGCGCTGGCTGGGCCCCGGGCACACTCCCACCAGCACGACACCCAGGGCTGCCGGGGACAGGCTGGGATCTGCTCCCGTTGAGCGACGGGCAACTGGGCAGAGCCACTCCGTATCTAGCATCCTGAGACCCTAGACCTGAAGCCAGGAGGTATCTGGGGCCCGTCTCTCCCCGCAGAAAGGATGGGTATAAACTGGCCTGGCTGGGCGGCGGCTGTATGACACCCCGGAGCATGGACACAGAGAAGACGGGACTATGGGGGAAGATGCAGTAATGCCTGGCCAGCCTCCTGAGCCCTGGCAGACACTCTGTAACCAGGAGCTGTGATGGCCTGCACCCAGCTCCCCCCCGCCAGCAACCACCCCTAGTATCCGCATGAAGCAGACATCCGGCAAAGTGAACCCAGCCCCAGTTTATTAGAAAAGGTGTGAACAGAGTTGCACCGACAGGAGTAGCCCCAGCCCTCTGCCCACCCTCACCCACTCCCACACCCATGCCACCCGCCCCCAACGGGTTGTAGTGCCTCTCAGGGCGCAGCCTCCAGTGGCCTGGACAGCAGGGTCCCGGAGTGCCGGCTGCTCCTGCCCCAGCTCCCTGATAGATTTATTGCACTTGAGAAAGCAAGCTCTGATCCTCTGCTCCCATCCCCCCACCCTGCCCGGCCTGCACTGCCTGGGGCTGTTCTGCGCGTGTCAACCACCACCAGCACGCACCGCTCCTCCGGCACCAGGCTGCCTGCTCGGCCCTGTGCCCAGGGCCACAGGGGACCATCCCACCACCACCCAGGACCCCTGCCCTCTGCAGGGCAAGCCTGGCCCCTCCAGAACAGGCGCCTGATGTCCTTGAAGAACTCCTCCTGCTCCCCCTCCTCCCATTCACCCCGAGTCTTCCAGTGGTGGGCTCATAAACAGAAGTGCCTGAGTCGCACGGGGAGGGCCGCTCCCTGTAGCTCCTGCACCCCTTGTAGTGTTGCTGTGGGGGGAGGGGGTCCCAGAATGGCCCCCACCCCTGGCATCCTGGGCCTCAGGAAGGCTGGGGGGAAGGTGAGCAGATTCTCATGGCTCTGGCCTCAGCTCATCGCAGACCGACCGGAAAAAGGGAACTTGGGGAGGAGAGATTGCGGGAAAGACTGTCAGAGCTGGGGACTCTCTCAGCTCCTCCCCAGTGCCCTGGGCCCCGGGCCTAGCCTCACCTAAAGTGTCACAGTGTCTCCTGCCCGGATTCCTGACTGGCTTCCAGAAGCAGCTCCTCAAGCTCCTTCTCATTCTTGGAGCAGCTCAGTTCTGTGTAGGAGGATGGGCCAGCAGCCCCGTCAGGCGGGTGGGGCAAATACAACCTGTCCCCAGCCAGACCCTCGGGGCCTGCAGAGGCCCAGAGACCGCTGAGGTGGTCAGGCTCAAGGCAACACACCTTCCATGCCCCACCCCAGGAAGAGCTCCCAGGACCCAAGGGAAGTGCGGTGTACGTGAAAACCAAGCCCCACTTGTGCTGGCCCCTGCGAGAACCATTTTAAAGAGGGGAAACTGAGGCCCACAACAGACAGAGGCTTGCCTGAGGTCACACACAGCACCCAGGGCCCCTCATCACTTGCCCTAGGGCCCCTCTCACCGTGCTCCAGGCCGCAGCTGCCCCCCTTGACCTCAGGCCCCGGGGGTGGCTCAGGGGGCAGTGCCAGGGCGAACTCGGGCTTCAGGCCGTTGGGGAGCGATGGCCCTGACTGAGGCGGCTCCGGTGGTTGCTGAGACTCAGAGGACCCTGTGTCCCAGGTGACAATGGCCCCGGCGGGTGGTAGGGAAGGTGAGGCGGGTGGGGAGGGAGGGGGCGGGGGAGAAGGAGGGATTGGGGACGAAGGGGGCTCTGCCCTCTCGGGTGGGCTCTCCACCCGGGTCACCACAAACACCTTGTGGCCCCGGCCTGGGCTGGACACGGAAATCCGCTGCTCAGTGGGTGTGGAGGGGCTGCCTGGGGGACTCCTGTCCCCAGGGCCCAGGGAGTCCGTGGGGGGCACCAGGGCAGGACAGGGGGTCTCATCCCTCTCCCCTTCCTCTTCCTCCTCATCCTCCCCATCCGAGTCCGAGTCTGAGTCTGAGTCCGGGCTGGGTGCGGGGCTGGGGGCCCCGTTCTGCACCCCAGCAGCGGGCTCGTCGTCGGGCTGGGGCTCGGTGGCGGTGGTCTCAGGCACGGAGGCCAACAGCTGCGGCGGCTGCTCCTTCTCCTCCCGCTCCCGCGCCAGCACCAAGTTGCGCTTGCAGCCGTTCTGGATCTCGGCCAACAACGCCTTCTGCGTCTCGATGAAGCTCTTCACCTGTGGCGGGAGCGCCTGGCTAGGGCTCTCAGGCCGGCCCCACCACCCGGCCTTCCACCTGACCCCCGCCCGCCCCAGGGCTGCAGGGCCGTCCCCTGCTTACCGCCTCCTTCTTGGGCTCACGGTCGAGGTCCAGGCGCAGCAGTGAGTGGTTCACCTTGAGGGCCAACGACAGTGCCATGAGCCCGCCTGTCTTGATCTCGTTCTCCCGAAGGTCCAGTCTCAGGAGGCGGGGGCTCTCAGCGATGAACTCGGCCACCGCCACCGCGCCTGGGGGGGCACCGCAGGGGCTGGCCACGGGCCCCACACCCGGCTGGCCGCCCCGCTGAGCCCAGCAGCCCGCACCCGGGCGGCCCCGTACCCTACCCTCGCACGTGAGCTTGGTGGAGGCCAGCCCCAGGCGCAGCACGCTGCGGTTGCTGATGAGCCCGTTCTTGAGGTGCCGCACACCCTCGTTCCCGATGGGGTTGTGGCCCAGGTTCAGCGTCTCCAGGCTCTGAGTGTGCGGCTGGAGGGAGGGGGCGTAAGGGTGAGGAGGGAGCCGTGGTGGCGGAGGAGGACCCAGGACGCCGAGTCAGGAAAAGCGTGAAGAGAGCCAGGGTCGGGCGTTCCTTTTCCTTGGCGCGCCTGCGCGTTGAGCACCGGCGTCGTCCTGCCCTGCCTCAGGCCTGGCCTGAAGTCCCTTCTGTGCCTGAAGTCTTCCCAAATGCCAGGTCCTCTGTCCACTCCCAGGCACCCAGTCAGTCCCTACCCCCCACAGCCTGAGCCCCTGGCCAGGGCCTGGACCTTGAGCGCCCTGAAGCCCCTAAGGCGGGCGACTCTTACCCAGGGTTTGGGCACACCAGTGCTCACCCTGAGAGTCTCTGTGCCTGCTTGGCTTGCTTTAAGCACCGCGTAAAAACTGAAACCCAGGTGCGGTGACTTACACTCATAATTCCAGCACTTTCGGAGGCCAAGGCAGGGGGAATCACTTGAGGTCAGGACTTCAAGACCGGCCTGGCCAACATGGTGAAACCTCATCTCTACTAAAAATATAAAAATTAGCTAGGTGTGGTGGCGGGCACCTGTAGTCCCAGCTACTTGGGAGGCTGAGGCAGGAGAATCGCTTGAACCCGGGAGGTGGAGGCTGAAGTGGCTGCAGTGAGCCTAGATGGCGCCAGTGCACTCCAGCCTGGGTGACAGGGTAAGACTCAGTCTCAAAAAAAAAAAAAGATAAAGAAGGGCTGCTCCTCAGGGAAAACAGGCGCAGAGGTTGAATGAGGAAGCAGGTGGGGCTGAATTTAAATCGTCGTGAACCTGCAGGGTGGGCAGGACAGGAGCCGTCAGCTGTAGACAACTGTGCTGAGAGCTGGGATGGGAGGCGGCAGCGGGGACCAAGGTGCCTCCCTCCCCTGCCAGCCTGACTCACCAGTGTCATGCCCAGGAAGGCCATGCCCGTGTGCGTTAGCTGGTTGTTCCACAGCACCAGGGTCACCAGCCCCTTCCTCTGCTCCTTGAGGCCCTCGCAGATGTAGGCCAGACCTGCGGAAGTCCGGCAGTCAGAGCCCTGTCTGGGGCCGGGGTGCTTCCCCGGGAGGGGGCTGTGGGGTGGGAGCAACCCCTTCTGCTTAGGACCTCCGTGGAGGTCCCACAGGCCCAGGCCCTGCCCTGCAGCCCTGCCTCGGCCTGGCACCCTTGGGCACACATCTGTGACCCCTGGGCCCGGGCGCCCGGATGACAGCCTCCCCCAGATGCTTCTGTTCTTTGCTCAAATTGACCACCTCCAGCCCACCTCACCTCGAAGCCGGCTCACTCCCACCCACAGTCAGCACTGTCTCCCTCCAATGCAGATCCCACCATCTGACGGGCTGCAGGTTTCACTCATCTTCTCTTTGTCTCTAGACTGGAGTACAGGCTCCCGAGGGCAGAGCCCTGTGTCTCCCTCCGGGCTGAGCCCAGAGGCCTACAGCCATGGTCCTGGACAGGTGCTCAGCAGAGTGCGGTCTGGGCCTGCCACCTGGGGACACAGTGACCCTCCCCCCACCCCTCCAGGATGCAACAGGAATGCCTCCTTTGACGGATCCCCATTCTCTGCTCAACCCCCCAACATCAAACACCAGAGCTCCTCCCACTGCACTCGTGGCTCCCTCCATCTGGACCCTTTCCCAGGCTTCTCACAAGGCTGGTTCTGCTTCCAGCCTCCAGATGGAAACCCAGAGGCCCCGACCCACGGTGGTCTTCCCTCCTCCACCATCTGAAAGCAGCCTCCAGCTGAGCCCGTTATCGCAGCAACACTGCTTTCTCTTCAGATTGTAATTATTCACTTCACCTCATCCTGCGGCTGTCAGCTGAGGTGTCTCCTCCTCCAGGAAGCCCTCCCTGGCCCCCAGACTGATCAGACCCTGCCTCTGGGCTCCATCAGCCCAGTCCTGTCCAGTCTAGGTTGTCAGTGGGTCTAGTCTTGGCCACATCTGTGTTCCCAGCACCACCCAGCGCAGGGCCGGGCAGAGTGGGTGCTGGGTGACAGGTGTGGGGAGGGGTGGGCCCCTGCACCCACCCGAGTCCAGCACGTGGTTGTTCCGGAGGTCCAGGATCTGCAGGGAGCAGTTGAACTTGAGCAGGTTACCCAGCTGGGCCGAGTCCTGCAGGCCATTGAGCTTGTTGTCCGCCAGGTACAGCTCCCGCAGGTTCATGTTCATCTTCAGGGCCGTGGCTGGGGATGGGGGGCACGGTGACTGGGCAGGCCCTGCCCAGATCTGGTACACGGCCCCTGCCCCCAGCAGGCCGCACGTCCCACTCACCCTCCCGGGCTTGGGGCTCACCGAGCAGCATGAGGGGCCGCCCCGACAGGCTGGCATTCTCCAGGTGCAGCACTGCCAGGCTGCTGCGGATGCGCAGGGCACGGGCCACGAAGGGCGCCGAGTGGTCCAGCAGGGGCGTGTTGCGGGCGTCCAGGTACTGCAGGCAGCTCGTCTGCAGGGGACGAGGGGACAGGGGTGAGGCACTGGCTCAGGCCTGCCCCAGTGCTCCTGGCGCCAGCCCAGGACCTGTGGCCCCACATCTCAACGAGCAACGAAGCCACAGCTGTTGTCTGGCTATGTCGCCTCGTTTTACAATAGGGGAAACTGTGGCTGGGGAGGGAAGGCTCAGTCTGGGGTCTCGTGGGTGAGCGAGGCAGGGCTGGTGGCAGCCAGGATCCCCAACTCCTGTGTGGCTGGGAGGTTCCCAGATAGCCCCGACCCTTCCCTGCACCCAGCCTTCACACAATAGTGACGTGGGAATGGCGACCATGGCCACCTCCAAGGAATGACTTCACGGAGGGATGACATTGTGGATGGGAGAAAGTGGAGGTCACGAAACGCCTCGCAATGAGAGAAGGGGCTGGGGGCCTGGGGTCCAGGACACCTCTCAGCCCTGTTCTCCTCCTGGCCTGAGGGCCAGGCCCAGCATCCCCACAACAGCCCACACTAAAGAGCTCATGCAGTCAGAGCCTACGGGCCGTGCCCTGAGACAGTGCCTCCCCGTGCCAGGAGCCTGAGCTGCCTCTTCCTGGAAGCCGAGAGGCGCCCACCTTGCGCATCATGTGGGCGGCCGCCTGCCAGCCCCGGGTGCCTATGTGCTTGTTGAAGGAGATGTTGAGGTGGGTGGCCGACTCGTAGTACTCGATCATGTCGAAGAGGGCCGAGGCACCCTGCAGGTAGAGATTCGGGGGCTCAGCTCTGGCTGCCCTGGGGGAGAGGCGTGGGCCCTGACACTGGGCCCACTGAGAGATGAGGGGTCCAGGGTCTGGAGAGAGCCTCACGGGAGAGGAGGACAAGCATAGACAGGGCCCCGTGGGCCACGGGGACAAACCCTTTCCTTCTCTGCTGTAGCCAGTCTGTTTTTTGTCACTTGCCCTCCAGAGTCCTTGACTGATGTGCTGAGTGACCAGGACAGGCCTTGGTGTTCCTGAGCCTGGGCCTCAGGATCCGGACATCGGGGGTGCCTGGGGACTTCCAAGGCTGGGGAGGGGAGGGCCCTTGGGCCTTGATGGGAGGCTGCTCTCAGAATGCTTTCCAAGCCCATCCCATAGGAGCTGGACCCGCCAGCGTGGTTCCTGAAAGGGCTCCTGGGGGCCACACGCCTGCCCCTCAGCTCAGCGCCCCCAGGCTCTCCTTGCTTATGAGGGTGGGCCATAGGGGCCCCAACGCACCCTCCACATCCACTCTGGTCATACTGGATGTCTCTCTCTTGCCTTGCCAGAGGTCCCGCCCTTGCACCACCCCTCAGCCTTTGTCTAGGGGACCCCCTCCTCCTGCAGTGTCCTCTCCCCACCCAAACCTCGAAGGGGCCCGGGAGCTCAGGGAGCCGAGTGGGCGGTGGCAGGGCTGCTCACATCTTCATCCAGGTTTGTCTGCTCCAGGTCCACGACCTTGAACTGCAGCCTCTTGAAGACCTCTTCCAGGGCCTCGCAGGTCTTGTAGTCAAGCTTCTCACCTGGGGGGAGTCAGCAGCCGTGCGCATGTCTGAGACAGCGCACCTCTGCATGGCGGGAGCATGGCCAGGGGAGGCTGGAAGGGCCCTCTGCCCCCACCCTCCCACCCCACACCAGGCCCAGCCCCTGCCCTGGCTCAACTCAGCTCCAGAAGCTGCTGACCCCAGGCAGGTCCTCAGACTCACCTCTAGGGAGCCCCCGACCTGCCCACGACCCAAGGGCTCCCAGTCCCTGGCCAGACACACACCTTTCAGGTCCAGACAGTCGAGGCGGTGCCCGAGGTCTGTGAATTCCTGAGAAAGCAGAGTGGATGGGGGTTAAGGCAGAACGACACTTGAACAGGGAGGCAGTTGAGGCCCCAAATGGCTGCTATGCCAGAGGTCAGGCAGGGTTCCGGGGTGGGGTTTCTGCAAAGGCACTGAACAGAGGCTCAGATGCCGCCCACCAGCTGGAACCTGGGGTACAGGGCCTTAGATAGCGAGAGAACTCTGCACCCACACGACTGAGGACCAGCCAGCCCTGCAGCCAGGCAGGCCTCGGCAAAGCGCCTCTGCCCCAGTGGGACCAAGCGAGGGAGTAGGCCCAGCATCTCTGGGGGATGTCCCGACAGAGGGAGTCTGTGCAAAGGCTGTGAGGCAGGAAATGAGCCTGGGAAGCTGGCAGGGCTGGGCTCAGGAGGCCTCTTGGTGAAGGCAGAGCCTGGGGCCCAGCACCCAGTTAGAGCCCACCGCCCTGCAGACACCAGCTCCCGCCCTCTGGGCTTACACACATCACCTGTAGGGTGGATGCTGCACGGCTGGTCTGAACTAGGCCGTCGGGCTCCAAGGACCCACCCTCTCAGCTGCCACACTGAGCAGCCACCCTTCTTGAGACCTGGCAAGCCCCTCTTCTGGAATGTTCCAGAGAACCTACCCTAACCCCAGTGAACAGTGATGGACAAGGAGCGTGGTTGCTTCCAGCACAGCTGAGGGTCAACAGCCCGAGGACAGGCAACCCTGGAACCCTTGGGACCAGCGGTGCTTCACTGACTAGGCGTCAAGCTGGGGCCCACAGGAGAGGCGCCGAGGGAGGGGGCTGGGGGAGTGGCACGGTGGGAGAGCCACCTCTGTGGAAATGGAAAACCAGCAGGTAGCTCTCAATAGCCACCTTACCAATGCACAGAAAAGGCCAGGAAATGCCGAGTGGCCAACAACGGGGGTTCCCGAGGAGGGGGCCTTGGGGCAGGAGATAAGAGGTGGATTTGGTTTTTCAGATCTGTAGTATTTTAATTTTTTTTTTTAACCTGAGGATATATGTTATTTCTGTAATTCTGACTTTTATGAATATGCTGGGCGTGGTGGCTCATGCCTGTAACCCCAGCATTTTAGGAGGCCGAGGTGGGCAGATCACCTGAGGTCAGGAGTTCGAGACCAGCCTGGCCAACATGGCGAAACCCCACCTGTACTAAAAATACAAAAAAAATTAGCTGGGCGTGGTGGCGGGCCCCTGTAATCCCAGCTACTTGGGAGGCTGAGGCAGGAGAATCGCTTGAGCCCAGGAGGCAGAGGTTGCAGTGAGCCGAGATCGTGCCACTGCATCCAGCCTGGACAACAAAAGCAAGACTCTGTCTCAAAAAAAAAGAAAGAAAGAAAGAAAGAAATTTTGTAATTCAGACTTACAAGAATCGTATATATGTCTCTTCCCCAGGGAACAGCGTTTCTTTTGGGGCTGACGGATACCTGAATGTCTTACTTTATAGAATTCTGTGCTCTTCATATTTATGAAGAAACTGATTAGTTCTCTAGCTGAGCAGCAGGCTTTCAAAGATGTATTCATGATCGCCTGGGGCTGGGGAGTGGGAGGCCCTCTCCTGCTGGGGTGGCTCCACCCTAGGGCCCCCCGACACCCACACTGGATGCACCCACCCCGCCCCTCCTGTACCTGCAGCTGCCTGAGGAGCTTGGGGATCTGCCTGCAGCTCAGCTTCTGGCAGGCCTGCTTGTAGGCGCCGATGACCTCATCCACGGTCACGTTCTGGGCTGCAGGGACAGGGGACCCAGGCCTGTGACTGTCCGCACCCCGAGTCCCTCATGGGGCTCCACCCACTCCTGCCCCAAGGCCTCTGCCCCTACTGCCCTCTTCAGCCCTCCCCCAACAACAGGCTGCCTGAGCTCTGTACTCCCTTTCAGGCCCCCGGCTGGCCACTGCCCAAGGTAAGGTGCCCTTGGGCACCCCCACCCCAAGTCAGCACCGCCCTCCACGCCTCACCTTGGCTCTAAGCACCTTCACAGAAATACACAAGGAAGAGCACACAATCTTTCTACACATCAGCCACCTCCCCTACTAGACTGGGAGCCCAGGAGGACACGACCGGGGCCGTCTTGGTCACCACCACGTCTCCAACACTGTCTCGGTGTTTTGTTTGTTTTTGAGATGGGGTCTCACACTGTCGCTCAGGCTGGAGTAAAGCGGTGAAAACACGGCTCACTGCAGCCTTGACCTCCCAGGCTCAAGCATCCTCCTGACTAGCAGAGACCAAAGGCGTGCACTGTCACGCCCAGGTCATTTTTATTTCTGGTGGGGATGGGGTCTCACTATGTTGCCCAGGCTGGTCTCAAACTCCTGGGCTCCAGCAATCCTTCTGCCTCAGCCTCCCAGAGTGCTGGGATTACAGGTATGAGCCACTGTACTTGGTCCTTGGTTTTTGGGGGGTTTTTTGTGCTTTATTTGGGTGAAAGAACGAATCCTCACTTTAACCCTATAAGGAAACCAAGCTCAGAGAAACAGCCTTGCCCAAGATCACACAGCTGGTATACATGGGAGCCGGGCTTTGAACTCAGCTCTCAACTACAATGCCACGTGCCTCTCAGAATCCCCACTCCCAAAATACTCTCAATAGCTACACAGACCCGTACAGCTATTCAGGGCCCGGTTCCCTGACCCAGGACACAGAAGCAGGTGGAAGGGACAGGCCTGGTCCCGGGTGTTCCCAGGCTAACAGGCAGTGGCTCCCAGCATGAATGAAGGGACGTAGCCCAAACCCAACAGCTGTAGCCCCCGTCCCTGAGAGGCCCACAGCCGCCACCACGCGGAAGCGAGGACTGGGCTTTCCATCTGCACAGACTTGCCTTTTCTGGACATTTGATTAAAATGGAATTGAAGCTGTGTGGCCTTCTGCGGTTGGCTTCCCTTACTGAGCATAATGAGCCCCAGTTTCAGTCCCTTTATACTGCTGAAGAGTAATTATAGGATGTGCTGCGTTTTATTTGCCCATTCACCAGCTGACAAGAATTTGTACTGTTTCCAGTTTTTGGCTATTAGAGCTTGGATTTTACCCCAGGGTGACCAGGGGAGCAGGAAGGAAAGGCTAGGAGCAGAAGAGGGAGAGGTCAGGCCTGAACCATTAGAAAGCCCTTCTTTGGGCCAGCAGATCCTGGGAATGGAGACGACAGGACGGGAAGGGAAGGGGGCCAGGAAGAGGGCTTGCTGGCAGCTTCTTGGGGCCCCCCCGCCCTGCTGCCATTCCCCTGCTGCTGGAGGCAGTGGGAGTCCCCGAGAGCTTCCAGTCCAATAATATCTCCGTGTGGACTCCTCCTCCTGCCACCCTGCTAGGCCAGGGGCTCTGCACCCCTGGTCTCATCAAGCACTGCCCCATTTTCTAGGGGAAGAAACTGAGGTCCAGGTAAAGTATGGTGTCACCCTGGGACCAGGTGGCTGTTCCCGGGCAGAGTCTAACATCAGACCCCGGGACTCCTCTCTGGCCACTATGCTGGGTGGCGATGGGTTGCTGAACTGCGGTGCTAGAGGAAAAAAGCTGACAGAGGTCAGTCCCGGCCTCCCCAGAGGTCAGGCCCGGTTCCTGCCTGGGCACTTCCTCCTCCTTGCGGGTGGAGGCCTGGGAGGAGCTGCAGGTGGTCAGCAGACGGCAGGTGTCCCTCCTGCAGACAGAGAAGGAGCTGTCTGACAAAGGCCCATGTGCTTGCTGACCCTGGAGCTCTAGTGGGGACCGGAGCTGGCCCTGCCTGGGAAGGCAGCCCCCAGGACTCCAGCAGCTACCCCAAGTCATGGACAAGCCCATGCATGCCCCGGTCTTAACCAGTCGGGGTCATGAACTTGAGGGGAGAAACTTATTATCTCTTTATTTTCATGAACGGAACTGAAATTTAGCATTTCCTTCTTATTAACAGAGGCCAAAAAAGAGACAGAGAAAAGAAACAGTGTTTAGCAGACCTTGAGGCTGCCATGAAAAGAAACAACAGATCCTTTCCCATTGCATCAAGTTACAGTAGATTCTGAATGCCCATCACTACTCTGAGACTGAAAGCCTTATGACAGCTGCTGCTACATCCTCTCACTTCACGTGTCAGCGAGGAAAAGCATTCAGCCTGGCATCCTTTGCAATCCTATTTAATGTTCCGCCTTAAAAATCATCATCCTGGGCCGGGCATGGTGGCTCACGTCTGTAATCCCAGCACTTTGGAAGGCTGAGGTGGACGGATCACTTAAGGTCAGGATTTCAAGACCAGCTGGGAAACACGGCGAAACCTGGCCTCTACTAAAAATACAAACATTAGCTGGGTGTGGTAGCACGCTCCTGTAGTCTCAGTTACTCGGGTGGCTGAGGCAGAAGAATTGCTTGAACCTGGGAGACGGAGGTTGCTGTGAGCCAAGATCACGCCATTGCACTCTAGCCTGGGTGACAAGAGCTAAACTCCGTCTCAAAAAAAAAAAAAAAGAAAAAGGAAATGCAAATTGGAGGAACCATCAGAAGAATAAGAAGAATTCGCATGACATACACAGCACTGCTGCCCACGGACTCTGCCAGGCGCTTCATCCAGGAGCGAGCGCATCGACTCTGTGAAGCCAGGAGTCATGCCAGGCCCACCCTAAGCTGTCCTGTGTGGCGGCTGAAGCCAGGGTTAAAGTCCTAGCCCCTGGCTCGGGAGCTCTGGATACACTCTCTCAACTCTCCACATTTCAGCTTCCTCAAGCTTTAAATGGGGAAGGGAAGAGTAGCTGTTTTACAGCGGGGGTGGACTAACAGAACTAAATCATTTGTGGAGAAAGTCCGGACCAGCCTAGCACTGCAAATGCTTAGTAGCGGCTCATGTCACAGCATTGCCAGCGTCCAGGATCAGGCTGGGGGTGGGCACTGCTGCGGTGAGGAGGCTGGCCCAGAGCTGGCTGTGGCATCAGGCTAGATACCACCATAACCCCTGACACAATGGCAGCCGGTCTCATGCACATAAAGTGCTTGAGGTGGCACCTCTTCGTTTTTTTTTGAGACTGTTTTGCTGTCACCCAGGCTGGAGTGCGGTGGCACGATCTCAAGCCACTGCAACCTCTGCCTCCCTAGTTCAAGCGATTCTCCTGCCTTAGCCTCCCGAGTAGCTGGGATTACAGGCACGTGCCACCACACCTGGCTAATTTTTGTAATTTTAGTAGAGATGGGGTTTCCTCATGTTGGTCAGGCTGGTCTTGAACTCCTGACCTCGTGATCCACCCGCTTCAGTCTCCCAAAGTGCTGGGATTACAGGTGTGAGCCACTGCAGCTGGCCAAGATGGCGCCTGTTCTTTGTACCAAGAGCCTCTGGGTGAGACTGAGGCCCAGTTTCTAGGCTGGCAACCTTCACTCCCCACACAGCAATCAGACCACACCTTCAGCTGGGCACCTACAGGGTCTGGAACCAGGCCCGGCCTTGCAGGAGTCACCACCAGAGCCAGAGCCTGAGGAGGTCACATCCGCCCAAGTGCTTACAGAAGTGCAGTAGAAATGCACTTCTACTAAAAATACAAAAATTAGCCGGACGTGGTGGCGAGCTCCTGTAGTTCCACCTACTCAGGAGGCTGAGGCACTGTCAAGTAGAACCGCTTGAGCCTGGGAGGTGAAGGATGCGGTGAGCCAAGATCGTGCCGCTGAACTCCAGCCTGGGCGACAGAGTGACTCTGTCTAAAAAAAAAAAAGGAATGAACACACCAAAACTAAGATTTTACAAATACCATTGCTTAGAAATAAGGCTAAATATGTCCAAATAAAAAAGAAATCAATCTATTAATAAGAAAAAAGAAAGAGCAGCATGGGCAGATCAGAATGTCACACCGACACAGTACTCACACCCGCCAGGCCCATCCCCAGCACTTCCAATGCCAATAAACACAGCTTCAATTCCCTGATCAGCGCCATGACAGGAGTATTAGTGCCCTCCCACTTTAGAGAGGAGACAGGGCATGTGGCTCACGCCTGCAATCCCAGCACGATGTGAGGCCCAGAGAGGAGGATTGCTTGAGGCCAAGAGTTTGAGACCGGCCGGCCTTGCCAACAAAGCCAGTCTCTACCAAATAATTTCAGGAAAAAAAAAAAAAAAACGAGAGAGGAGAAAACTGCGGTATGGGCAGAGTGTGATGACTTGTCCAAGGCTGCATGGAGAGCGGCTGGCTGGCCCAGGACGAGCCCTACACACACCTGTCCATTTAAAATGGTGTGAGGAGGTGGCTGAAAAGAAAGCGGCAGCATGACACTTCATGAGCAGGTGTGGGTCAAAATAACTGACTCTGGCGTACTGAGCACTAACCACATGAGACGTGCTATCCGGGGCATTTCACACCCAGTTCGTCAGTATCTGCACTCAATGTGGACTCAAGCGGGGAGGTGATAGGCCCACCAGGTCTGACCACAGGGCCAGCTTGGACCCACCAGACTACGCCATGTCACAGCCCACATGACCCCATGATGGGCATGGAAAAGGTCATGCGATGCCCACTGTCTCAATTAAGGCGGCAGGAAGCAGGTGATCTTTGTCAGTCACGGTCTCCAGGCAAAGTGACTGAAGTCTCATAAAGGGGTGCGTCCCCAGGATCCAGGGGAGCACAGCCACAGGACCCCCATTCCACGGGCAGGGCCAAACAGCCATGGCAGGACTGCAGTTCTTGCAAAGGCCGGGGCTGGAACTCAGAGCCAGGTTCCAAAGGGAAGGGCTGCGCAATGGTTAGGGCACAGCTGTGGCCCTCAGGGATGGGGCTGGGATCTTTGCTGTCTCTCTCACACACTCAGTGACCTTAGGCAGGCTTCACAGCATCTCATAGGTCCCACCTGAGATAGTGTCTTGCAATATGGTTAAGAACATGAGTTCTGGGCCGGGCGCGGTGGCTCACGCCTGTAATCCCAGCACTCTGGGAGGCCGAGGAGGGCAGATCATCTGAGGCCAGGAGGTCAAGACGAGCCTGGCCAACATGGTGAAACCCCGTCTCTACTAAAAATACAAAAATTAGCTGGGTGTTGTGGCGCATGCCTATAACCCCAGCTACTCGGGAGGCTGAGGCGAGAGGATCACTTGAAACCAGGAGTTTGAGACCAGCCTGAGCAACAAAGGGAGACTCTGTCTCTACAAAACAAACAAAAAATACAAAAATTAGCATGTGCCTGTGGTCGCAGTGACTTGGGAGGCTGAGGTGGGAGGATAGCTTGAGCCTGGGAGTTTGAGGCTGCAGTGAGTTGCGATTGTGTCATTGTACTCCAGCTTGGGCAATACAGGGAGACTCTGCCTCTTAAAAAAAAAAAAAAGAAAAAACATGTAAGTGCTCTTTAGCTTTTACATTCCTGTTGTTTCTCCAGCATGCGGTAAATCCACCATGTGCACACGTGTATGTGGGGTGGACATGTATATGAGTGTGGGTCTCAAGGTCAGGGCTCAGATGCATTTGCTCAAGTCCGAGGCTCTGAAGGCCGGTTAAGCAGGGACCAGAATTCAAGTGGATGTCAGAGAGGAGGAGAGGTATGTTCAGAACACATGTGTTTGGGTGTGTGTGTATTCTCTTTTTTTTTTTTCTGAGACAGAGTCTTGCTCTGTCGCCCAGGCTGGAGTGCAGTGGCGTGATCTCGGCTCACTGCAAGCTTCGCCTCCCGGGTTTACGCCATTCTCCTGCCTCAGCCTCCCAAGTAGCTGGGACTGCAGGCGCCCGCCGCCACACCCGGCTAATTTTTTTTTGTATTTTTAGTAGAGACGGGGTTTCACTGTGTTAGCCAAGATGTTCTTGATCTCCTGACCTCGTGATCTGCCCACCTCGGCCTCCCAAAGTGCTGGGATGACAGGTGTGAGCCACCGCGCCCGGTCATGTGTGTGTATTTTCTACAAAGCAAGCGTGTGTTGGGGATGGATCTGCAGAGGTAATGGCTTGGAATAAGAAGACCTGAGTTCCATCCCTGGCCTGCCAAGGCTATGATAAACGATCACAAAAACCTCTTTCCCTCCCTGAAAGGGATACCTGTGGGGTCGCAGGCAACAAGGGCCGTGAGCCCGTGAGCGCATCATGAAGTAGTGGCACCAGTGTCACAGTGCTGGCTTAGTCAGCAGGAGACACAAATGGGGAAAAAGATGATGGTGGTGGTGATGGTGGCAGCCGCTTCCCGGTATCAGAAACTTACTCTGTGTAATGCATAGTGCTAAGCACTTTCTTTCTTTCTTTCTTTTTTTTTTTTTTTTTTGAGACGGAGTCTCACTCTGTTGCCCAGGCTGGAGTGCAGTGACAACGATGGGTTCACGCCATTCTCCTGCCTCAGCCTCCCAAGTAGCTGGGACTACAGGCGCCCGCCACCACGCCCGGCTAGTTTTTTTTGTACTTTTAGTAGAGACGGGGTTTCACCGTGTTAGCCAGGATGGTCTTGATCTCCTGACCACCGTGTTAGCCTGGATGGTCTCAGCCTCCCATAGTGCTGGGATTACAGGTGTGAGCCACCGTGCCTGGCCTCTTTTTCTTTTTAAACAGTCAAGGTCTTGCTATATTGCCCAGGCTGGTCTTGAACTCCCAGCCTCCAGCAATCCTTCCACCTCAGCCTCCCAAAGTGCTGGAATTACAGGCCTGAGCTGCCTCACCTAGCTCCCAAGTACTTCCCACGCACAATTTCACTTGGCCAGAGCAGCACCCCTATGATGCTGGCATAACTAGACCTCCATCTTATCAGGGAAGCAATCTGGGAGAAGAAAAGACACCTGCCCAAGTCATGGAGCCTGGAAGTGGCAGGACTGGAACACACCCCAGGACTGTCTTGCTCTGAAACCAGAGCACAGCTTAACTCTCGGCTCCCTTGTCTGGCCTGAGGAGGAGGAAGGGCCGGAGTGGAGGCGGGGTGTGGGGAGCCCTGGGTGGGATGGTGAAAGGCATGAGCTCCAAGGAGAGACACTGGTGTGCAGCAGCTGGTGGGCAGGGCCTTGCTGCCGCAGGGATGGGGCTCTGCTGCTCGCCCAGCAGGTGGTAGCCAGCTCCCCAGGGAGAGGGTGAAGGTCAAACAGAGCTTATCTCCCTCTCCGCCGGCTGTGGCCCTCACAAAGGGACAGGGAGAAACCTGATGCCAGGCATCAGGTGACAGGCAGAGAGATGTCTGGCATTTGCACACAGGTACAATGGTACCCACGAGATGCAAGGACAGGTTGGGCATCAGGGGGCGGTGATGACTCACACCATCCGTGCCAGCCTGGAGCAGGGCGGGGGAAACAGACACAGTCATCCAAGTGGGAGTCAAAACACCAGGAAGCAACGCTGTGCGGGGCCGGGGACACGGTGGGAGGGCGTCAGCTCTCAGAGGAGGGATGGGGAGGGAGGACGTCCAGACAAGCCTGAAGGAGGAGTATTTAGGGCTGCTCCCTAACGACCATGCTGACCTCTGGCTGGAGACAACCTTCCCATGTCCCGGTGTCCACCACATGAAATTGGGATGTCTGTGAGCTGGGTTCACAGAGCACCAGAGTCAGGAGGTCCTAGCTAGGGCCCAGGGGCCCAGATTTTAACAGGCCCCCATATGACTGTGATGGCAACCAGCCTCAGAATAACCATGCT
This sequence comes from Macaca fascicularis, assembly GCF_037993035.2. Lineage (NCBI taxonomy): Eukaryota > Metazoa > Chordata > Mammalia > Primates > Cercopithecidae > Macaca > Macaca fascicularis. The sequence goes on along the minus strand of NC_088393.1, from coordinate 53,173,733 downwards.
TTGCAATGCAGGTGTTACTTTGCTATTTTGGAATGAACAGAAAGGAGCCAAGGGTGAGCTGGCCTTGAAAGGAGTGTTCCCAGAGGCTCAACCGGGCTCAGGTCTGGGTCTTCATTCAGGAGTCCCTGTGCAAACCCCGCAGCAGGCAGCAACCACTGGGGCAGGCTTAAGTGTGGCAGTGGGAGCAGGCCCGGCACCAATGCACACTGGGAGGGGAGCACTGGGGATGACACGGGATGGCGACCCAGTAGACCCTGGTGAGGACTTCACTCATTCTGCGGGAGACCGGAGCCACTGGGGGCGGGGGTCAGAGCAGCGACAGGATGGATTCGGGCTCATGGGAGGCTTGTTTTCTGCAGTAGGGTACCCTGCAGTACTCACGGGGAGGGGCCTGGTCGTGCACGTGGGCAACCAGGAATGACACACCAGATTTCCTGTAAGTGCTCTTCCATCTTGGATGGTGACAGCCTCACCTGTCCCTGGATTTTGGCGGCTGAGCCCCTGCTAGTGCTCCAGTTCCAAGAGGGGTTGTGGGACACACGCGAGTCAATGCCCGCAGCCCAGGCACTGACACCCTGCTGGTTAGGTCCTGTGCTGCCCGGACCCCACAGAAGCCCCCGAGCGACCCCAAGAGACATCCTTTTACTATCCCCTTTTCAGAGTCAAGGCTCACAGAGGCAGGAGTACAGACTAAAAGGCCCAGGTCTGCCTCAACTTTATTATTGTTTTTCTCCATATTAAACTTGTAGTTTTATTCAGGTTTGATTTTAACAAATGTGTTGGGGAGAGAGACTGCAGGGAAGGGTAAAGCCCATGGGGGCAGGACCCCTCCCCTCTCTTCCTCTTCCCTCCCCATCTTAGGTAGGGCAGGGGGCTGGCTCCAGTCTGTGGGGATGGTGCTTAGGGTAAAGGGCCATGGCGAATAGGGGACCAGACCAGGGATGAGTGGGGAGGGCACAAGGACCATGTGCCAGAATCCACCACTTTCTGATTCCAGGTTGAATTTAAAAAAATAAGTAAGGCTGGGTGCAGTGGCTCACACCTGTAATCTCAGTACTTTGGGAGGCCGAGGCGGGCGGATCACCTGAGGTTAGGAGTTCAAGACCAGCCTGGCCAACATGGTGAAACCCTGTCTCTACTAAAAATACAAAAATTAGCCTGGCATGTTGGCGCGTGCCTGTAATCCTAGCTACTCCGGAGGCTGAGGCAGGAGAATCGCTTGAACCCGGGAGGTGGAGGTTGCAGTAAGCTGAGATGGTGTCACTGCACTCTAGCTTAGGCAACAGAGTGAGACTCTGTCTCAAAATAAATAAATAGACCACAAGCATCACCCACCTTCTCCCCTGACCAGGGCTGTAGTGCAAGCAGGGAAAAGGATGGCAGCTTCACCAAGGCCATGGCTTTGCTAGAACCTGGCCAAAGGAGCTAGACGAAGGGCAGGGGCTCCCCGACAGATTGAGGGGGTGGGAAAAACCAAACTAAAACATCAAACATATTGTGTAGGAGGAGTCCAGCCTAGGAAAGGCCAGGGGAGGGGCCTCTGCAGGCTTGGAGGATCACTGCTGCCACCGCCGCCAGTCACCCTGGGAGCCAGTTCTTTTGCCATGGCCTTGACTGCAACAGCTGCCTCCTATGTCATGGCAGACAGTACGGTGATCAGGGGCCCTTCTCCACAGTTGTACTTTTGCTCGATCTCCTTGCCAAGGTCTCCTCAGGCAGAAGAAGGTCCTCTTGCACCTCCCTGATGTCCTGGAGCAGTGAGGGGTACCCACCCTGGATGCCAATCAGCTGGAAGTCATTCCTTTTGATGTTGGGGACATCCACATTATAAGTTGATAGGCAATTATCTTTATATTTCTTCCTAGTAAAGATGTCAGTGACAACCAGCTGGACCTTGGCATGGCTGTGCTTGCCAGTCTTACAAGTAGACATCTCGACCATCTTACAAGTAAGGCCAGCCTTTGAGCACCACGAAGCCATTGTTACATAATGCTGAGCACCGCATTGGGAAGGAGGCCGAGGCCCCTGCCTCTCTTGTCTCGAAGTCCAAATCATCTGCCATTTTAAGAGGCTTCAATTCCAACTCTCGCAAACACACTGACTCAACCCTGTCTTCTTGCTGCCTCTGGGCCTTCTGCTGCCGCTGCCTCTACCACCTTGCCTTGACTTTAAACACAGCTGCAGGCATCACACTATCTTGCTTAAATGATCAGACTAGGCTCTGCAGCAACTATCAACTCTGCCTTGTAGCATGAAAAGAGTAACAGACAGTATATAAACAAATGAGCCTGGACATGTGCAAATAAAACTTTATTTACAAACTCTGTCCGCTGGCCTAGGCTGTGGCTGCTGTGGACTGTTAGCTAAGCTCCATCAGAGATCCTTCTGGAAGGACATACAATAAACTAGGTGGATGCTTTTAGGAAGGCAAAGCTGAAGGAGGACAGGGAGAGAAACTTACTTCTCTCTATATACCTTTTTAAAAATGTTTAATTTTATTGATATACAATTATTATACATATTTATGGGGTATATGTGGTATTTCGATAAATGCATACAAGGATTGAGTCAGGGTAATTATCATATCACCTCAAACATTTATCTTTTTTTTTTTTTTTTTTGAGATGGAGTCTTGCTCTGTTGCCCAGACTGGAGGGTAGTGGCACGATCTTGGCTCACTGCAACCTCCGCCTCCCGGGTTCAAGGGATTCTCCTGCCTCAGCCTCCCTAGTAGCTGGGACTACAGGCGCGCACCACCACACCTGGCTAATTTTTGTACTTTTAATAGAGACAGGGTTTCGCCGTGTTAGCCAGGATAGGTCTCAATCTCCTGAACTCATGACCCGTTCGCCTCGGCCTCCCACAGTGCTGGGATTACAGGCGTTAGCCACCACACCCAGCCCAAACATTTATCATTTCTTTTTTTTTTTTTTTTTTTTTTGAGACGGAGTCTCGCTGTGTCTCCCAGGCTGGAGTGCAGTGGCGTGATCTCGGCTCACTGCAAGCTCCGCCTCCCGGGTTCACGCCATTCTCCCGCCTCAGCCTCCCAAGTAGCTGAGACTACAGGCGCCCGCCACCACGCCCGGCTAGTTTTTTTTTTTTTGTATTTTTAGTAGAGACGGGGTTTCACCATGTTAGCCAGGATAGTCTCGATCTCCTGACCTCGTGATCCACCCGCCTCGGCCTCCCAAAGTGCTGGGATTACAGGCTTGAGCCACCGCGCCCGGCCTATCATTTCTTTACGTTGAATCTCTGTCCACCTTTTCACATCTTTTGAATACTGAGGCACATACACGTCTAGTCATAAGCCGCATAAAGCCATTTCAGTCAATGATGGACTGCGTATGCAGGCGGTGGTCCCATAAGATTTCCCACTATATGTTTACCGTCCGTTGTCTATGTTCATATACACAAATACCTACACTGTGTTACAGTTGCCGAGGGTACTCAGCACAGCCACGTGCTATGCAGGTGTGGAGCCCAGGAGCACTAGGCTATTCCAGGTAGCCCAGGTGTGCAGTAGGCTATGCCACCTAAGTTTTTTTGTTTGTTTTTTGAGACGTAGTTTCGCTCTTCTTGCCCAGGCTGGAGTATAATAGCACGATTTTGGCTCAATGCAACCCTCCGCCTCCCCGTTTCAAATGATTCTCCTTCTGCCTCAGCCTCCCGAGTAGCTGAGATTACAGATGCCCACCACCACACCTGGCTAACTTTGTATTTTTAGTAGAGATGGGGTTTCATCATGTTGGTCAGGCTGGTCTTGAACTCCCGACCTCAGGTGATTCCGCCCGCCTCGGCCTCCCAAAGTACTGGGATTACAGGCGTGAGCCACCGGGCCTGGCCTATGCCACCTAGGTTTGTGTAAGTCCACTAGGATGTTCACACAACCATGCAATCACCTAATGACGCAGTTCTCGGAATGTGTCGTCATTAAGTGATATAGGACCGTATTACTACACAACTCACACGTTAAGGTGAGAGAAACCAACATCACCAGCCCCTGCGCAGCCTGGCCACAGGCTGTGCTCCTAGTGCCTGTGCTAACTCAGAAGGCTGCCATTCCTGAGGCTTCCAGCAGATAATCAGATACTCAATAGGACTTGGTCACCGCTACATGCACAGGGATGGGCAGGGTGGGGAGAGAAGCTAGGAAGAACCTGGCTTCAAGCCTGGGTGACTGGGAAGCTGGTGGGGTCCCAAGCCAGGAAATACCGCAACACGTGGAAATAGACAGAGATGTTATTTTCTTCTGACAGCACGCAGGCAAATGTTATTTACAAAATTTCAAGAGAGAAGAAACACTTATTGTGGTATTTTCCAGAATTCTCAAGCCACGGAGGTAGGGCAAGGGTGCAGTAAAGTCACACCTGGAAACCAGGTCTGAGCTCTTGTTCACAACAATAAATAACCACCAACATGGCAGAGCCCCATTCCGCCACAGCGCGGGGGACTTGAAGCCAGGTACCTGGGTTCCGATCCCTGCTCCGTCGCCAACAGCACAGAGTGGTGACCGCCCTGGGCCTCCCCGCTGCATCAACAGCACCTTCCCAAGGAGGGCTTGGTGAGCTCACCCAGTCTGGCACTCAGCACCACAGGGCGCACAGGAAGGGCCCCTGTCCCCGACCCCCCAGAACCGTGTGTTACAGTTGCTGCCACCACTCTGTGCCTGCCACATGCACCTACCCCACAAGGGGGCACCATCACCATCGTTCCACCTCACAGGCTCTGCAGGGAAGGTCCCAGCTGGGAGTCTCATGGCAGGTGGGTGACCGGCCCATGTGGGACAGCATCTCCAGGAGCAGCCTGGGAACCTGGTGCTGGGCCTCTCTGCAGGACTCTCCATGCTTGTCTGAGCCCCCATGACTTGAGCACCATCCTCCCCTATCCGGGTGGTTGGGCTGCACACCCGCGGGCAGGAGGTTGGGGCGCGGGGGTTGTGGGCCACCTGCCCTGAAGCCTGCACACTTGCGGCAGCCCCACAGGGAGAGATTTCAGGTCAAGTGAGAAACTCATCCTACAGGGAGCTCTGCCTTGGCGTGGGGTCTGGGAAAGGACGAAGTGGTCTGAGGCCAGAATGGCCCACTTCTCTTCCTATCTTCCCCTGGGTGGGCCAGCTTTGGTCACCCAATCTCTCTCACCCCAGGACTCTGGGCAGGCCTCTTCACATTACCTTGACTTCCCGCTGTCCTCCCCAAAGGTCCTACGAGTAGATACGAGTGGATAGGTGCCCTGTCCCCAACCTCTGTTACAGTGATTGGTCAGGGACAGGAAGGTTACAGAGCCAGCCACAGCCGGTCCTAAGGCCTGAGATGGAACTGTCAGGAGAGAGGAGCTCTCTTCCCGCTAGGGTGGTTAAGACTGCATCCCATTTCTAGAGCTACTGGCAGCCATTCCTGCACCCGTCAGGAGGGAACAGCCTCCCGAGAATGAAGCCAGCTCAGAGGAAAGCCAAGCTCAGATATTTTTTTTAGATGGAGTCTTGCTCTGTTGCCAGGCTGGAGTGCAGTGGTGCGATCTTGGCTCACTGCAACCTCTGCCTCCTGGGTTCAAGCAATTCTCCTGCCCTAGCCTCCTGAGTAGCTGGGACTATAGGCGCGTGCTACCACGCCCAGCTAATCTTTATATATATATATATATATATATATATATATATATATATATTTTTTTTTTTTTTTTTTTTTGAGACAGAGTCTTGCTCTGTCGCCCAGGCTGGGGTGCAGTGGCTGGATCTCAGCTCACTGCAAGCTCCGCCTCCCGGGTTTAGACCATTCTCCTGCCTCAGCCTCCCGAGTAGCTGGGACTACAGGCGCCCGCCACCTCGCCCGGCTAGTTTTTTGTATTTTTTAGTAGAGACGGGGTTTCACCGTGTTAGCCAGGATGGTCTCGATCTCCTGACCTCGTGATCCGCCCGTCTCGGCCTCCCAAAGTGCTGGGATTACAGGCTTGAACCACCGTGCCCGGCCTCTAATTTTTATATTTTTAGTAGAGATGGGGTTTCACCATGTTAGCCAGGATGGTCTCCATCTCTTGACCTCATCATCCACCCGCCCCGGCCTCCCAAAGTGCTGGGATTACAGGCGTGAGCCACTGTGCCTGGCCAAGCTCAGAGATTAAAGAGGTATCGTCTGATAAAGAGATATTGTGCCTGATGCCACACTATTCAGGACCCTTCAGATCCATAAGTCAACAGATCTTTGCTTTTTGCTTCAACCATTCTGTGTCAGGCTTCGAATTTAGGAGAATTCCAGGCTTCCAATTTAGGAGAATTCCGTCTTGCCTCTCATCTGGTAAACATTTCCCAAAACCTATATTTTTGGGAGTCCCCATCTGTCGCCCAGGTGGGAGTTCAGCGGCGCAATCATAGCTCACTGCAGCCTTGCACTCCTGGGCTCAAGTGGTCCTCCCACTTCAACCTCCAAAGTAGCTGGGACTACAGGCACACCCTACCATGCTTGGCTAGTTTTCCTTTTTTTATGTAGAGACCAGGTCTCACTATGTTGTACAGGTTGGTCTTGAACTCCTGGGCTCAGGTGATCCTCCTGCCCCAGCCTCCCAAAATGTTGGGATTACAGGTGTGAGTCACCAAGCCCAGCACCCAAAACCTACTCAGGCCAAGCTCTGTGCTGGCACTGGGGAGACAGGGATGGCTCTGAACTGGTCCCTGCCCTCCAGGGGTTCTTGTCTGGCGGGGAAGGAGCACACAGATGATGCGTGAGAGCGAGGAGGGGGCTGTGCACGCACTAGACTGAGCAAAGGCCAGGCAGACAGGTAGAGTCAGGTCTCAGGGGCCACCTTTCAGCCTTGTCAAAAATCTGGACCTCTCTTGGGAGGATTTCTAGGATCACTGGGGGAAAAAAAAGAAAAGAAAAATAGAAAAATCTGGACCTCTCCACTCACGGGGCATTGTGCTCTGGCCACATCCCAAATTCTTCCCTTCCCCAGAGGGCCTAGTGCTTCCCAGCACCTCACATTCTCCCTCCCCTTTACATATTACATGGTACATGCTCTCATTGCTTACTACTTCAATTCTCAGCTTAGGGGTGCCTTCTCCAGGAAGCCCTCCCTGACCCCCACGGTAGGACAGGCCCCACTCTCTGGCCTCCCCACCTCAGCCCCATCCCCTCTGAGTTGTCACCATCTGGAGACCTGTGTGTCTCCCCCACTGGACTATGAGCCCTAGGAAGACAGTATGGGGTAGTCTGTGGTCCACACTGTTTCCCCAACGTTGCCCCACATGGGGCCAGGCACAGAGAAGGTGAGTGAGCAGACAGGGGAAAAGCTCACATCTGGCCGCTGCAGCAGACCCTGAAGGTAGATGGGGATGTTCTGGCCAGGAAGGGCCCGGTCTGTTCCATGCTTAGGAAGATTACTGCAGGGACTTGGCCCAGTGAACAAGGAAGCCTGCAGGCAGGGGAGAGGGATGCCAGGGCCTCGAAGCTGCAAGAAGCTACTCATGTAGTGAAATACACTCTAAAATTCTAAAACATGCCCTAAAGCAACCCCTGCACAGAATGGTGCGAGCAGCTCTTTATTGAACCCCTTCCCTACCAGGCACTCTGCCAAACACCCGATTACTGCATTTAATCCGCATCATAATCCTGAAGAGTAGAATTTCCAGCCTCTACCACGCTACAGACGCGATGGTCTTCTCAGGTCACACCTCTGGGAGCGGACAGAGGGAGGCTTGAACCAGAGCTGTCTCTGTCCTGCATCAGCTCCCTGAAGCTCTCAGGCCCCTGGCTTCAAACCGGACAGACAGGTTGTGGGGAACTAGAAATGCAGCCTTCTCAAGAACTTCAAGACAAGGAGGCTGCCAGAGACTGTCTTTCTCTGTTGGGTTGCCAGGATGTGGAGAGCAGGTCCTACCCTCAGTAGAGATGCCCTCATAGGTTTCTTCCTGGTGCCTATAGGAAGACCCAGCCGCCAGAGGCCCTTCACAGGTGCCAGTGCTGGGTGGGAGAGGTATGGACACCTGGCCCAGCCTGGGGTGCACCCACCCCTGGGACAGCCCCCCAAACGCCTCCAATAGGCAGTGGCCCAATCCCCCACAAGCCAGCTCTGTCCCAGAGCCTTCTGCACAATCAGCGAGACAAATCCAGGGGCAGTGGCAGAACAGCATCAAGGCTATGATGGAGGGAGGGAGGGAGGGAGGGGACACGGAAGCAGGGAGGATGGCCAGGCTGGGATCAGCTGCCTCCATCTGGAAAAGTCTCAGAGATGGCAAAGATGCAAAAGGTGTCCCTGGCAAAGAGAACTTTGTGAAGAAAGTGCAGGTGCAGGAGGCTGCCTGATGCATCTGGCAGTGAGTTGCACAGCTCAGGACCTGGAGTGTGAGACGAGAGGGGTCGGCAAGGAGACTGGAGGGGTCGGGGTCCTGCTTATGGAGCACGGGAGGCAAAGCGTACACATGGAAGAGCTGCATGGCCAGACCTCACTTGGGGGCGCTGGGGAGGGGCTGCTGTAGTCATTGAGGTCCTGATCCTTGCCAGTGGCAGAACCATCTGAACACAGTGCCCCAGGGCCTTTGCACCTGTTACCCCCTGCCCCTGACCACCCCTCTTCCTCACATCCCAATGGCTCCTTCCCTCCTTGCCTGCAGGTCTACACTCTCAAGTCACCTCCTCAAAGGCCTTCCCTGGTCACCCTCCAAAAAGTCAGCCCCTTTATCACTGTGAATCCCTGCTTCCTTCTCTAGGTGGCACTTCTTATGACCTAGCAGGAAGCGTAGTAATCTGTGCATTTATGCTATAATGAGGGGAGAACTCTTACCCCTTTTGTTCACTGAAATATCCCCAGAAAGGTCTTCACTGGGCACACAGTAAGTGCTCAATAAATATATGTTGACTGAAGCAACACGAAGGTGGGGCTGGGGTGGGTCTCTGGAGTCAGCGCAGGTGTGAGTCCCCAACTCAGACAGGGCCAGCTGGGTGAACTCAGGGAAGGTCCCTTCTTGTCTATGGCAGGATGTTGGGTATCCCGCACTCAGGAAGTGAAGGGATGCATGTGACGAGGTCATCAACCGATGTGCTCAGCCCAGAGCCAGCCTGGGGCAAATGCCTTCTACACACCTTCACTGGGTGTCCAGTTGCTTCCTGCGCTCCTACAATGCCACAGCCTCAGTTGGGGAGAAGGGGAGGGACAGAACCACACAAGGCCTCCTGGGGCCTGAAATAGGGAGGAGGAGGCAGAAAAGCACCCACAGAGCTTTCTGTGGGAGCCCCACGCCCTCAAGGCCTCGCTACCTCTGCGGATATGCTGCTGCACAGTCTCTGTCCCTGCAAAACCACACGTCTACGCTGCCCACGTGGAGACCATCCTCACTCCCGCCTCCAAGCCCTTCCCCAGGCTGCTCCACCCAGAATCAGTCTGATCAGTCATGTAAGTCCAATGCAGCGGGCTTCCCAAGGGCAGGCATTTCTCAGGGGAGTATCTTTACTGAAGGGGGCCCCAGGGCAGGCTGATGTGCTCAAACCCAGATCTCTAAGTCCAATCCTGGAGCAACCACAGAATGACGCCCGTGGAGGCCCCGGCACCCCATTGCAGGCATCCAGAGGCCCCTCAAGAGCAGGGCTCACACCAGCCTCTGGACTCCCTGTATAGACTGCACACAGCTGCCTACACACCTCTCGGGTCCTTGCGTGAGGATGCTGTATATTCACTGTGTGGCACTGGTCAGATTTCCTGGGTGGAGAAGGCTCTTCCTGTATTTGGTGAGCTCCCTACCTAGGGAATCCAGTGGCCTCACTCCCGCCCATCCAAGGGCCCAGGTGTCCTCCTGCCTGGTGACATCCTCCCCACACATTCCCTTGCTATGAATCCTGCAAGGGTCTGTTTCTGGGCTTACAGCTGAGAGCCGCGGCTGACACACGCACTGCCTCCCATGGCAGGGAGACAGACGCTGTAAGAAGGAAAGTCCCTCATCCCAGAGTGTGAGTGTGAATGCAGGTCTGTGTTTCTGACCCCCTCCTTCCAGCCACTGTCCCGCATTTCCCAACAGTGATCATCTCTACCCTCTTCCACCACCCCCATAACCCCTGGTGGCACTCAGCAGAGAGGGATGCGGGAAGAGAACAAACACCGCGTAGGGCCCTTCTACTGCGCTTTACCACTGCAGCCGTAACTTTGCGCCTACTCCCAAAACTAAGCGACTGACAAACTTGATCTCGTTTCCACTTCCTAACAGCCCTGAGAAATAGAAATTATCTCCCCAACTTTCCAGAGGAGGCTCAGAGAGGAGAAAGGACCTGACCAAGGACATGGTTCCCTCTCAAAGGCAATTTGGCAAGACCAGTCAAAAGTACAAATGGGTGGGGCGCGGTGGGTCATGCCTGTAATCCCAACACTTTGAGAGGGCAAGGCTGAGGCAGGCAGATCACCTGAGGTCAGGAGTTGGAGACCAGCCTGGCAAACATGGTGAAACCTTGTCTCTACTAAGAATACAAAAATTAGCCAGGTAATCCCTGCCTATAATCCCAGCTACTTGGGAGGAGAATCGCTTGAACCTGGGAGGAGGATGTTGCAATGAGATAGGTCCAGCCTGGGCAACAGAGCAAGACTCCAGCTCAAAAAAAAAAAAAAAAAAAAGTACAGATGCCATGCATATACCTTTTGATTAGCAATTCCACACCTGGAGATTAATCCTACAGACATACTTGCAAAGATGGAAAATCATACATGTAAGGACAGTCACTGCAGCAGCTTGAGAATGCAGAACTGGAACCAACCACAACATCCACCATCAGGAGCCGGCCAGTTCCCCAGAGTTCATCCAGGCAGTGGAGCCCTGCCGCCACCGAGAATGAGTGTGCGCTCTCTCAGCCAACAGGGAATAGTTTTCAAGACACAAACAAAAAAGGAAGGCGCAGAACGGTACGCTCATGAATGCTACCCTTTACACAAGAAATGGGGGGGTAGGCCGGGCGCGGTGGCTCAAGCCTGTAATCCCAGCACTTTGGGAGGCCGAGACGGGCGGATCACGAGGTCAGGAGATCGAGACCATCCTGGCTAACACAATGAAACCCCGTCTCTACTAAAAATACAAAAAAAAAAATTAGCCGGGCGAGGTGGCGGGCGCCTGTGGTCCCAGCTACTCGGGAGGCTGAGGCAGGAGAATGGCGTAAACCCGGGAGGCGGAGCTTGCAGTGAGCCGAGATATCGCCACTGCACTCCAGCCTGGGCGACAGAGCGAGACTCCGTCTCAAAAAAAAAAAAAAAAAAAAGAAATGGGGGGGGAATAAAAAATCTGTGCACATCATTTAAAAGCTAATGAACACAGAGATGGAGCAGCCAGTGAAGCAGCCGGGAAGCAGGAACAAAGAGGACCCCAGTCCCTTCTCTGGGCTTACTGGCAGTCCCTAAAGCCCCTCCTGGGGCGGCAGCCTCCCTCAAACAGAAAGGCTGTGCCGGGGGCTGGTGGGTGGAGCTGGCTCTTCTCTGAGCACCACACCCAGCTACCTCTCATGTGTGCAGAGCCACAGAGAGCCCAGCCCTAGCTGGCCACTTTTCCAGTGGTCTGATCCTGGGCCTGGGCAGATGACAGTGGAGGACAGAGAGTGCTGGCTTGGGGTGGAGTGTTCCCACTGTTTCAGAAGCAACGTATAGGTAAAATGATAGCTATGTTAGAGCTGCTGCAAAATAATGCGGGTGAGAGTGGCATGGGGATAGATGGGAACAGACTGACCACATAGTCATCAATTCTGAAGCCGGAAAGTGGGTCGTCCATCAGGCTCATTATACTCCTACTTTGTTGTGTCTGAAAATGTCCATCAAAAAACAGTTAAATGGGCCAGGCACAGTGGCTCATGCCTGTGATCCCAGCACTTTGGGAGGCCAAGGTGGGCGGATCACTTGAGGTCAGGAGTTGGAGACCAACCTGGCCAGCAGGGCAAAACCCCATCTCTACAAAACACAAAAATTAGCCAGGTGTGGTGACACATGCCTGTAATCCCAGCCACTCAGGAGGCTGAGGCAGGAGAATCGCTTGAACCTGGGAAGCAGAGGCTGCAGTGAGCCGAGATCACGCCACTGCACTCCAGCCTGGGTGACAGAGAGCAAGACTCTGTCTCAAAAAAAAAAAAAGAAAAAAAAAATTAGACAGGCATTCTGGCATGTGCCTGTAATCCCAGCTTCTCGGGAGGCTGGGGCGGGACAATCACTTGAACCCAGGAGGTGGAGGCTGCCGTGAGTGAGATCACACCACTGCACTCCAGCCTGGGTGACAGAATGAGACTCCATCTCAAAAACCCAAAAAACAAAACAAAAAGTTAAATGAGAAAAAAAAAAAAAAAGGCAGCAGCTGCTCAGAGGTGGTGGCCCACAAGAAGCCCAGAGGCGGCAGCTGGGCCGGGAGGGAGGTCTGGCACCAAGGCCAGTCTCTCATGACAGCATCAGTTATAAAGCCCAGTCCGGCTGTGGGGCAGCCACCTGGGTGGCTCCCTGGGGCCCGGCCAGCAGGTGCTCAGTGAACGTGGGCTAAAGGAAGGAAGGAACTTGGGCCTCATGCCCACCCCTGAGGGACAGGACAGCCAGATGGAGGCTTGTCAAAGGAGAACTCTGAGGCACATGGTGAGGGGTGGCAGGAAGCTGGGGCTCCTGGCACAAGTCCGTAACTGTGGTGTCCCAACGTTCGCCAGGGAGCCCACCAACAGCTGTCATTTACTACGCAGTTACCTCAGGCAACCCCTTGACATGCCTGAGCTCACCGAAACCTTGGTGCATCCCTGGGAAGGGGACACGGCCGGGACCCCCAACCCAAGACAAAGAAGAGGAGAGTCAGAGAGGCCACAGCCCTGGGTGACCACACAGGCCACACACCGTGGGGATCCTCCTCTTGCACTGCCGAGCCACTAGGACCTTCCGAGTCAGCCTCCTAAATAAGACCCCAAAGTCACCTCTGTGGCCACACACCTACCTTCCAGGAGCAACGTCCTCAGATGCCCTGTGACACAGGTCACAGGTCCCGGGCTCCTCGCCCACTCTGCACTGGGGAACCCTCTCCCCTGCTAAACTGGGAGTTCCTCCGGGCACTCGTGGGGACAGCGGCTGGGTGCCGGGAGGCCTGGACATAGAATGGGGCAGTGACACCGGCCAGCCTGAGGGGAGGGCTGCAGCTGCCTGTGTAGGCAGTGGGAAGCCCAGGCAGGGACTTCTGACTGCTGAGCCTGTTCGGAAAAACCTCTGCCTGCGACTCCTTGAGAAAAACGAAGGGACACTGGTGGTGAGTTCTTCTTCCCAGTGAACAACCGTCAGGCACCTCCACCCCCACCAGCCTCTCAGTAACCCAGAGGCCTGTGAAACGCGGATCACGCGGGGGCTGGAGCTGTAAGGCTGTGGAGGGCACCTTCCCCAGCAGCCTCGGGCTCATCAGCTGAGCCACTGAGTCAACAATGCCAAGGACGAGCACTGGCTTACGAAGCCAGGCTCCTGCCAGGTGCTGCTCTAGGACTAACTCCATGGCCTCACTCTTGCAGCCCGGTCTACCAGCTGCCCTAAGCCTTTGCTCAGGTGGCCCCACTGGCCTGTCCCTGCCTCGGGCGGGATGGCTGGGACAATCTCCAGGCTGGGTTTCCCACCACCAGTCAGTCCTTCAGAACTGCATGCCCATGGCAGGCACACAGGAGACCTGGTGGAGACCTGCAGGGAGACTCCCTGAGATCACCTCCCACCATGGAAGGAAAACCCACATCCTGTGCCTTCCCTGCCATTCAGACCCAAAGCAGGCGCACAATCAGCTTAGGAGACCGTGCCAAGGAGCAGGCCAATGGCTGCCACAGGTTTTCACTCGGCACCGCCTGTCCCTGCACTGAGAGTAAAACCTCAACTCCTCAGCCCTGGACAAGGCCCCCTGACGCCAGCCCTCCGCCTGGGCTCACCCTCGGCTCGTGCACACCTCCTCAGCCCCTCTGCAGGCTCTGTGACCTGTTCCTGCCTCCTGTCTGCAACTGTTCTTCCCTCCCTCTGAGCGCTTCCCTCCCTCCTGCAGCTTAACCCGCAGCTGACTTGCCATTCAGGTCTCAACTCAAAAGTCACCTCCTGGCCGGGCGTGATGGCTCACGCCTATAATCCCAGCACTTTGAGAGGCTGAGGCGGGTGCATCACTTGAGGTCAGGAGTTCGAGAAACAGCCTGACCAACATGGGGAAACCCCATCTCTATTAAAAATACAAAAATTAGCCGGATGTGGTGCCACGTGCCTGTAATCCCAGGTACTCAGGAGGCTGAGACAGGAGAATTGCTTGAGCTGGGAGATGGAGGTTGCAGTGAGCCGAGATCACGCCACTGCACTCCCGTCTGGGCAAAAAAAGCAAAACTCCGCCTCAAAAAAAAAAAAAAAAAAAAAGTCACCTCTGAGTAGCCTCTCCTGACCCCTTTCTGTAGCAGCACCCCCACCCCCCTCCCCCACACACACCCAGGCAACGCTCTGCCTCCTCACTGGACACATCCCAATCTCTACGGATCTACTTGCTGGTTTTCTGTCCTAGACCAAGGGCTCCCTGAGTCTAGGGACATCACTGTGGTGTCTGTCGCTGTGAATCTGTGAATGAATGAATGCACTGACTCACTCTGGGAAACAAAGACAACGTCCACCCTTCCCTTCTCCCCAGAGAACCACGGGCCGGAAGGAAGGGAGCCCGCAATGCCTCCTGGAAAGTCAGCCTGCTCAGGAGAGGCTGGGATGGCTGGTCCTTTCCTCTCAGACCCCCATGCCCTCCTCAGGCCTGCTGAGGGGCCATGAGTCCTGCAGTTTCCTGGGTGAGAGGAGTTGTTCTCTGCCCTCCCTGGCAGGGAGACACTACCATCCAGCCGGCAGGTGCCATGGCCACGTGCTGCAGGACGGCCAGCTGCAGGGGGCGGGCTGGGCTTACATAACCAACAAGGAGCCAGGCCTCTAGACCCCAGGCCTCAGGCAGGGATGTGGGCAGGGCCTGCCCACTCTAGTGAAGGGTGCAGATGGCAGGTGCCACAGGCCTGTCTTCCCTTCCCCTCATCCTGACCTTCCCAGCTGCCTGCCCCAGCTGAAGATCCTGTTACAGAAACAGATGTGGTCAGAACACACCCACAGCTTTCCAAGTCTCTTGGGATGGAAGGAACAAGGCAGATGGGGCGCAACTTCCCTCATGCCACAGTGCCTCACATACAGCAGGTGCATGGTAAGGCCAATGGCAGGCTTGGATGAAAGGGAAAGTCAAGGCCTTAATCCCTGGGTCCCCAGTCAAACAGTGTGCTAAGCACT
The DNA here is from genome assembly GCF_037993035.2 of Macaca fascicularis. Lineage (NCBI taxonomy): Eukaryota > Metazoa > Chordata > Mammalia > Primates > Cercopithecidae > Macaca > Macaca fascicularis. Next base: position 53,158,502 of record NC_088393.1, on the reverse strand, counting down.
CGAGTCTCCCCGTGTGACACGCAACTTTTTTTTTGAGACGGAGTCTCACTCTTGTCACCCAGGCTGGAGTGAGGTGGCACAATCTCAGCTCACTGCAACTTCCGCTTCCTGGGTTCATGCGATTCTCCTCCCTCAGCCTCCCGAATAGCTGGGATTATAGGTGCCTACCACCACGCCAGGCTAATTTTGTACTTTTAGTGGGGTTTCACCATGTTGGCCGGGCTGGTCTCGAACTCCTGACCTCAAGTGATCCACCCGCCTCAGCCTCCCGAAGTGCTGGGATTACAGGCGTGAGCCACCGCGCGTAGCCGCAACTTTTAACAATAAATAATTATTACGAGCAATGGCAAGCACTTACATATACTACCTCATTTACTCTCTTCAACAACCCTAAGACAGGTAGGGTTTATTATCCCCATTCCAAATGAGGAAACTGAGGAACCTACCTAAGGCCACAGAACCAGTAAAAGTCAGAGCTGGGATTTGAGCCTGAGCAGTCTAT